>NC_060122.1:795725653-796350653 GCF_021461395.2 Schistocerca americana
TGAGCTGGTTCCGAGTGGCGCCTTTATGCAGCTGCCGTGTCGTTGTAGCAACATTGTACGAACTCACAAATTGAAATGGCCGTTATGCCCGCACTGGCCACTATGCACACTCTTCCTCTGTTACAAAAGTCAATTAATTTCATCGTTTCAATGTTCAAAAGATCTTGATAAGAGCGTTCAGTGGATCTTCCAGTTCCATCCAATTACGAACTATTTGTGTGCGAGATTTAAGTTAATGCCAGAAAATATATTCTACGTGCGTTTCGAAAGGAGTACATGTCCGGTTGGTCTCAAGAATGTGATGAACTATGTGCTGAATATCAAGAATCCCACAACGACACAACAGCTTATAAGGTCTTGAGAGCTCTCGATTAGAAGAGAAGACAAAAGTGGCACAAAACAGCGGCAGGTTTCAACTTTACACGCACTAGTCGGAAAGTCTGGAACCTTACAAGAAAACTTGGTACAGACCCAAGGTTGTCACTTAAGTTCAAATATGTAATTACCACTTCTGTTGCAGGCAGGCGAATGGAGATTTCGAGAATTAACATAGATTAGGTATATACTGGGTGATCAAAAAGTCAGTATAAATTTGAAAACTTAATAAACCACGGAATAATGAAGATAGAGAGGTAAAAATTGACACACATACTTCGAATGACATGGGGTTTTATTAGAACAAAAAAAAAAAGTTCACAAAATGTCCGACAGATGGCGCTGGACAGCAAAACGTAACTGCTACCGTGACGGGTGAGAGGTAAGCCGATGTGTTACAGAATCCCATCATCCCCAGCCTGGCTGATAAACACCTGCTGGAACGTACGATGTTTATGCAGGATGGCGCTCCACCCCATACTGCTAGACGCGTGAAAGATCTCTTGTGCGCGTCGTTTGGTGATGATTGTGTGCTCAGCCGCCACTTTCGTCGTGCTTGGCCTCCCAGGTCCCCAGACCTCAGTCTGTGCGATTATTGGCTTTGGGGTTACCTGAAGTCGCAAGTGTATCGTGATCGACTGACATCTCTAGGGATGCTGAAAGACAACATCACTCTGCAAATGACTGTTTATTTATACGTACTACCACCTGAAAAATATATACCGGATGATCAAAAAGTCAGTATAAATTTGAAAACTGAACAAATAACAGAATGATGTAGATAGAGAGGTACAAATTGAATGCTTGGAATGACATGGGGTTTTATTAGAACCCAAAAAATACATTATTCCGTGATTTATTCAGTTTTCAAATTTATGCTGACTTTTTGATCACTCAGTACAGGAAGCGTGAAAAAAGAATTGTATATAAACAGGTCCCATCCAGAACCACATCCAGAGTACTCACGTGACTTCCACATCGAGGAACTTGATACAGCCTTGAATATGCTGAAGCTAAATACAGCTGCTGGCTTTGGTGGCGTATGCCCAGAGTTCCTTAAAGCCGCCAGACCTACAACAAAATTGTGGCTCACCGAATTTTTCAGTAAGATTTTGAGAACTGGAAAATTACCAAAGCTTTTCAAAGAGGCTAAGATAACTGCCATCCCAAAACCAGGCAAAGACAGAACTGGTGCACCTCTGTACCGACCAGTACCGCTGCTCAGCAGACCGACAAATTACTAGGAAGGCTTATTCTAAATCGCGTTAAAGAGGCCATTGATCAAATCATCCATGAACCCTGTCGAACAAGGTAGGAACAATGGAGATGCTGCGACTGGGTCTTAACGTTGACAACTGGATTTCAGCGAGGTCTCAAACCAGCTGCAGTTATCGTAGATCGTACGGCAGCTTATGACACTGTGTGCAGGGAGGGCTTGATGTTGAAGTTTAATTAAATCATCCCATCCCAAAAGCTGGTGTTTCTAGTAAACAACATGCTTTCTGATAGGCCCTTTGAGATGTTCCTGAACGGACAAGCTAGCAGATGGAGAACTATAAATAATGACCTGTCTCAGAGTTCAGTTCTCGCTCCCAACCTGTTTAACCTGTTTATCCGTGATATGCCAGGCATGGACTCTGTGAAAATCCGGTATGCAGATGACCTAGTACTAGCCTTCCAGAATAAAGACTTGATGCACTGTGAAAGTTTGCAGACAAGTGATCTGATGAAACTGAATGATTACTTCCACAAATGGAGACTTCAGCCTAACCCAAATAAAAGTGAGGTTATTCCATTCCATTAAGTAATAAAGAAGCCCATAGGAAGCTACACGTGACTTTCGACGGAATCGAAGTACTACGTAACTACAATCCAATATATCTAGGAATCATTCTGGATCGGTCCTTGACATTCAAACAACAGTTCATCAAGTTGTTTAACAAACTTGATGCAAGAGTAGATCTGTTTCGCACGATTGCCAGAAGCAGCTGGGATCAGGACACCGACACTCTACGCTGTGCTGCACTCGCTCTTGTTTATTCTGCTGGAGAATATTGCGCTGCCACATGGGAAAACAGTGCCGACACGACAAAGATCGGTGCACAGCTTAATGAAGCCATGGGAGTTATCACTGATTCTGCAGATCTATTCCCGGTCAGTGGCTGCATGTCTCAGCTGATATCGCCCCAGAAGATCTAGAGAGGAAAGCAGCTAAGATAAACTTGCCCAAAAAGATTATTTCCTTGTATGATGCCCTACAAGATCAACCAACAACTCGTCTGAAATCACGCAAACCTCCCTATGTTGATTTATAAAATATCGGTTCTTTTGACGTGACCTCTAAATAGCCGCAACGCTAGAACGAACATCCATCCAATGACACTCACTTGATTGAAGATCCAACAAAGAAGGCAGAGGGATTCTAAGTTCTACATCAGATCTGGTCGAGGCTGAACCGTATTAGGACTGACCAAGGAAGATGTAGCTGCACCATGAAGAAGTCGAGCTTCTGTCCATCTGCTGACTGCAACCGCGGATCGGAAGAGCAAAGAATAGATCACATTGTTAAGAAGTGTCCATTTCTAGCATTTGATAGTGATCTAGTTACTTCACATCGAATGTTTCAAAGTGCTCTTGACTGGTCGCCACATTCGGACATTTCCATGTGATTGTAGATACTTTTGTGTACTTGTAAAACTATAAGTAAATAATAATAATTGTTTTATTAGGGCCTAACATCCTATATACAGGTAGGGATGGACAAAAAAAGGTCTCGATTAGAACAATCAAGCGGGACTGGTATAAAATAACAATAGAAAACGTCCCAGAATAGATGACGATAATTTCAGTCGGGCTTCTCGAAGTCATGAATCTGCATTCACGAACAATGGGCCTCCTAATTTCTTAAAAGAAGAAGAGGAAAATTGAATTGTACATGGGTGAAGCCCATTAACAGCTAGGTGCTATCATGCATCGCAACTATAAGAATTATGTAATTCCACCTGTTCTTAACGGTAGCCACCCACGTGAAGGTACGGACGCTGCCCGGCACAGACCGGTTGCGAATGAAACCACGGAATCTTACTAGAAGGTGAGCAACTCGACCTGGTACTATACTGCTCGTGTGTGCGTGCGAGCGCGCGCGCGCGCGCGCGCGTTTGTGTGCGTGTGTGTGAGAGTGTTATTGTGTGTGTCCCCAGAGCGGAAAGGCCGCGCAAAAAGCATGTGTGTGCAGCGGGCCGCAGCTCTCTACACTCCGCAAGTGGGTTAGGGTATACCTGCTACTTCCTCCCCTGGCTGTATCATTCTACACTGAACCACCAAAGAAACTTGTATAGGCATGCGTATTCAAATACAGAGGTATGTAAACAGGCAGAATACGGCGCTGCGGTCGGCAACGCCTTTATGACAACAAGTCTCTGGCGCATTTGTTAGATCTGTTTCGCAAGATTGCCAAAAGCTACAATGGCAGGTTATCAAGATTTAAGTGAGTTTCAAAGTGGTGTTATAGTTGGCGCACGAACGATAGGACAAAGCATCTCCGAGGTCGCGATGAAGTGGGGATTTTCCCGTACGGCTATTTCACGAGTGTACCGAGAATATCAGGAATCCAGTAAAACATGAAATCTCAGACGGAAAAAGATCCTGCAAGAGTGGGAGCAACGACGACTGAAGAGTTCAGCGTGATAGAAGCGCAGCCTTTGAGGAAACTACTGCATATTTCAGTGCTGGTCGATCAAGTGTCAGCGTTCGAACCTTTCAACGAAACATCATCGATAAGGGATTTCGGATCTGAAGCCCCACTCGTGTACCCTTGATGACAGCACGACACAAAGCTTTATGCCTCGCTTGGGCCCGTCAACACCGACATTGGACTGTTGATGACTGGAAACATGTTGCCTAGTCGGACGAGTCTCTCAAATTGTATCGAGCGGATGGACGTGTACGGGTGCGGAGACAACCTCATGAACCCATGGATCCTGCATGTCAGAAGGGAACTATTCAACCTGGTGGAGGCTCTGTAATTGTGTGGGGCATGTGCAGTAGGAGTGATATGGGACCCCTGATATGTATGTCTAGATACGATTCTGACAGGTGACTCATACGTAAGCATTCTGTCTCATCACGTTCATCCATTCATGTCCATTGTGCACTCCGAAGGACATGGGCAACTCCAGCAGGACAATGCGACTCCCCACACGTCCAGAATTGCTACAGAGTCGTTCCAGAAGCACTCTTCTGAGTTTAAACATTTTCGCTGGCCACCAAACTCCCCAGACATGAACATTATTGAGCGTATCTGGAATATCTTGCAACATACTGTTCAGAGGAGATCTCCATCCCACCATACTCTCACGGATTTGTGGACAGCCATGCAGGATTCATGGTGTCAATTCCCTTCAGCACTACTTCAGACATTAGTCGAGTCCATGCCACGCCGCGGTCGTGTTGCGTCACTTCTGTGTGCTCGCGGGGGCCCTACACGGTTTCGGCAGGTGTACCAGTTTCTTTGGCTCTTCAGTTTAGAATGGTATGTGCTTATAATGGCTATTGCTTGGCTCCTGTGTGATCTAGAATTTCCATGATTTATTCCTTCGTGTTCATTTCGCGAAAGGGACGAAAAAATAAGTTGCCCGATTTTTCTTGGAAGTTCTCTCTCGCTCTCTCTGTCTGTCTGTCTATTTCTCTCTCTCTCTCTCTCTCTCTCTCTCTCTCTCTCTGTTTCTCTCTCTCTCTATTAGTTTAGTCGATTTCGACTGTCCGAGATCCCACGAACTAAAGCACGCCACTTTCTTCTGTCCTGCGCTATCTCCCGCAGTCTTTCCACGGTATAATCCATTACTTCTGTGATGCCATTGATTTATCTCTTCCGTCCTCTTCTCCTTGTGGCTTCGCCCATCCCCAGCATTTATGCCTTTTCCAGCGTGTGTTCTCATGATGTGCCCAGAGTAGGTTAATTTTTGTTTCAGTATCAGGTCTTCCAAGGAGAAATCTGGTTTTACTTGCTATGGTACTGACATATTCGTTCCCTTTGTCCATGGCATCCTAAGGCGTTTCCTCTAACATCACAATTCGGAGGCGTCAAGTCTCGTATTCTGTACCACTCAGCCTTTCTTATGGTCCAACACTCATATTCATACATGACATCGGGAGAGGCCATGGTGCTCACTATAAGGATCTTTGTTGACAAGGTCGGGCACTGCGTTTCTACCAAGTAACAACAGTCACCATCAGCAGAAATCTGGGGGCCGAGGTAACTCCTGCTACATGTCATGAAGTGCTAGGTGTACTTGCCATAATTTTCGTTTTCTTGACATACACCATTAGACAAGCCTTTGAACTTTCTTCTTTCAGTGTCAGTAAGAGAATATTTGACTCTTAGCCACTTTCTATCATCGGGATAGTATCATCCGCATATCTAAGGTTATTTATGTTTATCTCAGCATTTTAATTCCAGTTTTTCTGCATCTGACCCAGCATTCCTCATAACGTGTTTTGCAGACCGACTGAATGAATAAACTGACCCTATGCTTGCCATACTCCTTTCTGAATCTTAACCCATTTAGATGCTCCATACATGAATGGTTCTCACCAAGGGTTCTTGGTCAGTGTATAGATTCCGTACGAGGTAAATGAAGTGATTTGGCACTCCCATCTTTCTGAGTACTTCTTTCATTTATTGTGGTCAACGAAGTCAGAGGCTTTAATATAATCAACAAAACACAGATACGCATCTCTCTGGAATTCTCTTTGGCAGTTTGATCTCTGGTCCCTTTTCCTTTACAAATGTCAGCTTGTTCTTCAGGTAGCTCTCGGTCTATACTCTGGCGGAGTCTGTTTTGTATGTTTCTAAGCATGAATTTGCTAGCATGTGATACACATAAGTTCAATGATCTGAGCAGTCTTTAGTAATTCTGTTTGTTGGATCCGCGATGAATACTGAACTTTTATAGTCTTCTGGCCAGTGTTGGATTCTCCGTATTGTCTGACATATTAAATTCAACACGTTCACCCTTTAATATTTCTAAAATTTAAAGAACCTCTCTCACACCGGCCTGATTTAGCTTCACTGATCAGGATAGTAAAAACATGCGTATATTAAGGGAATTTTCATTGACAAAGCAGGCTTATCACATTCACACAGTTCAATACTGTTCTGTCCTGATTAAATTAAGCTCAACTTAAATTCCATAAGGCAGTGAAGCAATTTCGAAGTCTCGGTGCGACGAAAATTGTGAGTCGATCTCCTGGAAACATTTGTAATAATTATTAACTTTCGGTGATCACATGGGGAAGACTGGAGATCTGCTGGTAAGACCGTGTTAGCCTATTTATTTGAAGTAACTGGATATCTTGAGCATTCAAAACGGCAGGTTCGTCCAGTGTAAATCAGACGTTCCCCACTGATCCCGTGCAACACAGCGTAGTAAGCAGACACTGTCAATAATAATAATCCGTTAAATAATACGCGAACACACTTACTTTAGTTTAGTTCATGTATTAAATTCCTTCTCATACAGAATCTCATCAAGATGGCCACTCGCTCAACAATACGTACGTATAGATCCTTCTTTTACGACTAATCGGCAAGAAGTTTTTATTCTTTTCATAAGAGAAAACATAGATAGCAGAGAAGCTATTCCATGGAGTAAATGGACGCTCCAAGGAATAATTGGGCTTGAAACTACTTTGCATTGATAATCGGTAAGATAAGAAGAGATATTTCGAGATATGTACTGAGTTATATAATTTATAACATTTCTGAAAATATCGCGGAGAGACTGCTGCAAGAGACATTACATCGCCCCTCGCAGCGAGAAAAGTTGATACGTATCCACTTTGCGAGCTAACTATTGACTTAGCTAACTTGTTAGAATTTTTATAAATTTTAAGAAGTTAGTAAGAATTTTTTTTTTTTATTACAAGAATTGAAAGAGATTTGGTATCTTCGTTACCTAGATACCTAGTTGTTGCTTTCACATGTACTGGGGCATACCCGCATCCCATGTACACAACCAGGGACAATGGACTTATATAGTTGTTAATCAGGTCTACCTATTCAGGAACTGGCCTTCACAGGGAAACCCCGGAAAACCTGGAGGCTTAGACCCCAACTAGGTATCACAGATGATAGGAAAGACAGAATAATTTAGAAATTTGAGAGATATTCTAGAATTCATAGGAAAGATAAAATCTGCCTCATAGCCAAAAAAAAAATCTTTACACATGCAAAAATTTTTTTACAGTCTTCTTCATCAATGTCTTGCTGAACTGCAGTGAAACTGATCGAACAGGAACATGGGACATGGCACGGAGGACAGGCGTCACATTGGCGTACCGCACAGGAGACGTAACGGATTTGAGAGACCAGAAGGGACCTCAGGAACAGGTACTCAGGATTGTGGCATGAAACAATCGAAATTCGTCTAAGGAATGGTCAACTATTAAAGATTCCTGGAAGAGAATGGTTAGTCGAATTTTTCCAGATTCATTTTGAACTCAAATATGGACCTGATCCATCCAATCTTCCATCTGAGGAATGGTAAAATCCATTCGTCTTATACTTTCCACACTTAGGTGTCTTAATTGATACTGTAGTTGCACAATATCACAACTCCAGATCGGAAAACAATTTTGAAAACATGGATAATTTCATCCATCTTCTTGAGTAAACCAAAAGGTTCTAATCCTGGTTTTTATTATTTATTTATTTAATTTTCGTTGGCTTTTCCAGGTGGAAGTAGATCTGAATCTTTCCTAATTTGGTTTCAAGTACGAATGTGGATAGCATGTCAGAATGTTAAAAACTTTATTATTGGAGACAATTTCCAAAAAAAATTATATCTTACTCACACATGATTAAAATGAAATTTTGCTGAAAGAGAACGTTTGATTAAATCTTGCTGTATGACCTCTCGAACTGAAATTAAATTTTCTCTTTTATACTCCAAATGCCGCATGTTCTCATGAACATATATGAATGCAATATAACAATAAACAAATCCAACTGGAAAATGACACATTATTATAAATTCAATGAAGAACTTTCTTATTAACTCTAATTTTATAAACACACACTAAGCTGGTTAATTAAATTCTCTTGAATAGAATTTAGCTCGCGCAAAAAAAAAAAAAAAACAGCGAGTCTTTATATCTGTGGACAGTAGCAATCGATTCTAATTTCCTAACGCGGTTCATTTGTTCTCCTGTGAACTGTCAGTTTACAAACACTAACTTCACACGCAAGCACCGTATTCGATCATATAGTTTCAATAAACTTATTCTCACTGGAGATTAACACTCCCTGAATGTATATTATCTCACACGCACAAGCTTCTTTGGTGATCATCGTGTAGACAGATAAACCGTAAGTCTTGACAGCAGCAATAGCTACAGTTCCACTTACTTTTCTAAATATTCCTATACTATCACAGAAGCAATCGCTTACTGTTCATTGAACTATCACAGATGCTTGGCATGCTGTCATTTAACCTATCACAGTAGCTGAGGCATACTGTCCTTCACACTTCATTTTTAACACCCAAATACTTTATACAGACTTTTCATTTAATTTGAAACACTCCTTAAAAGTACCTCTTTAGGTCTACATGGGGAAATAATCCTTTTACTCTTCCAGAATCCGGATATGGTAATAAATACGCACCAGGATTCGGTATATCAACTATTATATATGGACCTGTATAAATTAGATTCCATTTTCTGATGCTCTTCTTCAATCTTGATGACTTGATGTGTCTTCTTAAAAGAATTTTTTTTTGTCCGATATTGAAAGTCTGAATCCATTTGATGTTTCTGTCATGGATTTCCTTTCGCTGTCTTGCTTTCTCCGTAATATTAATAAGAGCATTGCGAATTTTTTCTTCCCATGACATTTTGGTGTCCTCGAGTTTAGGCAAGTTATCTACCCAAAAGTTTCTTTCGTTATCCCTGAACATCAGTTCATTCGGGGTAAAGTTTGTAGAACTATGAGGTAAATTATTATAAATCTGCTCAAACTCGGTCAAATAGTTTATCCAGGTAGTTTGTTTATCATGACAGTACGTTCTCATGAATCTGTTTAGTTCTCGAAAAACCCGTTCAATTAAATTCCCTTGTGGATGATAGCAAGATGTAAATATCTGTTTTATTCCTAGTTGTGATACTAATTTTCTCCATAAATATCCAGTAAATATCTTCACATTGTAGGAGATTATAGATTTTGGAATCCCTGCATGAGGAATGTAGTCATTTACAAACTTTACTGCGGCAGCTCTTGCAGTTGCTGATTTTATAGGATATAGTTTAACATATTTTGTAAACATATCACAGAATCCAATAATGTACTTAACACCACCTCTGGCTCTAGGAAGTGGTCCACAAATATCACATGATATAAGTGATCTTGGTGCTTCAGGTATTATTGAGTGAAGCGCAATTTTATTTCCCTTGTTGTCCGGCTTAGCCTTTTGACAGAGAATACATTTCTGGATGACTGTGTGCACTTTTCGCCTTATATTTGGGAAGTAACAATAATATCTAATCTTATTAGCACACTTAACAACACCAACATGACCCCAGGTCAAATGTGTGAACCAAATTAATCGTTCTTCATATTCTTCGGGTATGCAGACACACCACTTTGGATTCTCAGCCTTCCCAGATTTAAAAAATAAAATATTATTCACCAGCCGGTAGTATTCCAAATTGACCATAGGATTTTGTTGATTGAATTGTCGTATTATAGCATTCCATCGTCGATCCTTCTTCTGAAGCTGAGCCATTGTCTTACATAAATGAATATAATATAACTTGTAATTATTTTCTTGAAGAAGAAGCACTGGAAATTGTGCCTTATTATTTACATCCAGTTCAGGTGTTATTCCTTCTGGAGATCTTGACAACACGTCAGCTATAATATTTTCTTTTCCGGCTACATGAATAATTTGAAACTGATATTCTTGCAGCGCCAGCGTCCACCTTAACAAGCGAGGATGCAGCAACTTACAAGTTTGTAAAAAGGTTAGTGATTGGTGGTCACAATAAATGGCTATCCTTGAGCCATATACATAATAATTAAACCTTTTCAAAGACCAAATAACTGCTAAAGCTTCCAATTCCGTAGTGGTATATGCTCTTTCACAGGTGGATAATACTCTGCTAGCAAATGCAATTGGACAAAAGGTTTTTACACCATCGATGTACCTAATTTGAAATAAACAAGATCCTAATCCCACATCTGATGAATCAGTGGCTAAACAGAATCCGACATTCATATCAGGGTGGTATAATAACGGAGCATTTATCAGTTGATCCTTAATTTCACAAAAAGCCTTTTCACAATCAATAGACCATTGCCATGGTACATCTTTCCTCAGGAGCCGGTTTAGTGCTTCAGAGTTCATTGCTTGAGTTTTAATAAATCGACGAAAAAATGAAGCCAAGCCTATAAAGCCTTTCAGTTGTCTTCTGTTTCTTGGAGTTGGAAAATTTTTTATCACACTAATCTTCGCTTCTGTTGGAAGAATGCCTTTTGCATTAATCATATGTCCTAAGAATTTTATTCTCTGTAGAGAAAATTGGGATTTTTTTTAGATTTGCAGTTATACCAGTTTGTTTGAACACAGCAAAAATCCTCCTAATGAGTTGTACATGTTCCTCCCAAGATTTAGAGGCAATTAATAGATCGTCCACAAAAATCGTTATTCGACTACGTAGTTCTGGTCCTAGGGCATAGTCCAACGCAGAAATAAAAACTCCAGAGCTGATATTGAGACCAAACGGAACGACTTTGAACTGATAGCTTCTCCCTCCATATATAAAAGCAGTATATTTTCTTGAGTCCTTGTCTAACTGGACTTGCCAGAACGAACTTCTCAAATGAATACTGGTTAAATAGGATACATCTTGAAATTTCTGTATTAACTCATCGATGTTCTCCGTATGTGTGTGCACAGGTACTATAATTTTGTTAATTTCCCTTGCATCTAATACCAATCGAACTTTTCCTCCTGGCTTTGGTACAACAAGCAACGGAGAACAATATGGGCTGTTCGACGGTTCAATAAGATTCCAGTTTAACATTTTCTGTATCTCTTCCTGAACTGGTTGTTTTAATCGCCAGGGAATGGGATAGTGTGTGCGGCAAAATGTCTTATGGGGCTTAATCTGTAATGTACAAACATATCCTCTAATAATTCCGGGCCTTTCATCGAAAACTGACTCATATTCTGTCAATATATTGAATAATTGTTCCCTCTGACTATCCGTTAGGCAATCTGACTCAGCAATCTTCTGTTCGACTGTTTGTCTGAAATCCTCTTCTTGAATTGACTTGATCGGTAGTCGGCACATATTATTATTTTCAGCACAAATCAACTGCACAGCAGCACCACGGAAATATCGCTCATACACTGCCTCCTTTCTCAGTAAGATCAGTGTAAGAAATTGATCTTCGATTTTAAAATGCACCTTTCCTTCTACCAAGTCCAACTTGCAATTGCAGGCTTGCAAAGTTCCAATGCCAAGAATACAATCTACTAACGACTTTTCCACTACAAGGAATGTGCATTGTTAAGCTACATTTCCCAATTTTATCTCTATAAGCGCTTGTATCTTGACGTTCCTGGATTTTGCTCTCACTGCACCTACAACTCGGCAATTTTGTACTGGTAGGACAGGGATTTTCTTAATTTTACTAATTCTGCAAAACAAAGTTCCGGATACTACGTCTGTAGATGAAGCTGTGTCCAATACAACATTGGTTAAAATTCCTCCCACTTCTGTGATGATCTCAGACACAGGAACCCTTTTATCTTCGACTACACAGGCCTCTAAGTCTCTTGTCAATTCATCTGTCATTAATTCGCCTTCATTATATCTCAACATTGCCACGGAATTAATTTCGTTTAAAACAGGTTTGCCCCTTTTGTATTCCCCGGCCGACTTTACGGAGCATAAAGCGGCCCTCTTCAGTTTAAATGTCGATTATTATTTCCTCTTGAATCATCTACTACTTCTGTTATGACTGCTTGTTGTTGATGACTGGTTGTGTTATTTGCTTCAAATCGAGTGTCAGAATTTCTGTACGCATTATTGTTATTTGAAAACTGCTGGTTCTGATAATCTCTTGCATTTCCAAACATTGGGTTGTATCTGCGACCTGTTCGATTGTCTCTGAATCTGCCCCTCGCAGCACTGTTATTGAAATTTCCATTTTCGTTGCAATTGTTTCCGTTGAATCTCTGACTGTTCCTAGTATAATAATTATTAAATCCGTTTCCGTTTCGGTTTGCCTTTGGCGCCTCAATCGCTCTCCTCTGCATAACCGGTTGTCTTGGCTGATGTTCATCTTCCTCGATCATATCTATAGTGTCAAGCGTAGTCATGAAAGAGTCAAGGTCATGCTCATTAATATACAGCATTCTATTTCTGATGCTGGCCGGAAGTCGAGATTTTAATATGCCAATCACGTCTTGTAGAGGCATAGGCTTATCCCAATACCGAGATTTGTTTATATATTTCTCAAAGTATTTCTTTAAAGACCCACGTGAAAAAGAAAAAGGTTCCGGGTATAGTACCTCCTGTCTTAAACGTTCTTGTACTCCTTCAGACCAGTATTTGGATAAAAATGCTCGTTCAAAATCTTCATATGTGTCCCAAGTTGATATCATATCAGATGCCCATATAGCTCCTTACCCCTGAATATAACCGGTCACGAAACTAACCTTTCACCACTCACTCCAAATTTTTGGCAATACTCCCCTAAAACTTCTTATAAACACTACAGGATGAACATTTTTCTTGTCTGGGTTGTAGATCTGGAATTGACGTTGTTTCAGCATTTTCTCCTCAGTATTGCTTTTACAATTACAGGCATTATGACTACCCTCATAGTGTTGTGATTGATGTTGATTGCAAAAACGAACGTGTGCATTAATGTCCCTGTCTGTACTTGATCGGGTAAATAATGTAGCTTCATTGATAGATCTTGTCATGGGTTCATTTCCTTGTGTGGAACACAAATCTTCTCGAGATAGATTTAAAGATCTCTCAATGTTTTCTTTCCATTGTTTAAGTTCTTCGCCTAGTTGTTCTTTGGCTTCTCGAAAACCTTTATTAAATAAATTTTCCTCAGAACTATCGGTCATAGATTGTATAGCTGCTCTGACCGTACGTTCAATATTGTCTGAAGAAATGCTTTTCCTTTCTAAACTTAACTGCGAGAATTTTCCCGCGAGAATGTTTACCTTATGATCAGCCTCGTCTTGTCTCTCCTTTATGTTATTTATGGATTTATCCAAATTTTGGATGTCCTTCGGGATCTTGTCTTGTGATTGTCTCAAATCCTGCATATCTGCTGACATTTCGTTTACTTGTTGCTTTAACTCATCTTGAACTTCAACTAATACCGGAATTACTGCGATAGAACATTGCATCTGTTCTTGTGCTTGAACTATCTGTGGGATTGACTCGACCTGCTCTTTAATAGTATCAAGCTTAGTAGCAACATACTCAGTTAGCTCTAGGCGTAACTTCTTCGCATTTTCATTACACTGCTGAGTGACTTGCTCAATTTGAGCAGCTAATTTTAATTCTATCTTTTCATTCTGAATTTTCAATTCTTCCGCAGTTTTATTTAATTTATCATCAAGTTTCTGAAAACTCTCCACTAATTTATTATTTAATTCCGCTTGATTAGCTTCTAATTGCTCTTGGACTTTCACTTGATTGGCTGCTAATTGTTCATTTATTTCCCTCTTAGTCTCTATTTGCGCTTTAGTTAAGTCTGTTACATTTTTGGCTAACAGTGTTAACTGCTGCATGATTACAGTCAATGGGTTTATTTCGTACTGCTCAGATGACATCGAAACACTTAAGCTTTGTTGTGGGGCCTGACTAATGCTGCCGCTAGGCACTACTTCAGTTAAGCTAGCATCTAATGTTTCACTAACCTCAGGAACAGCTCAGGAACATTGCCATTTTATAAGCCGCCCTAGTAAGAACAATTAATACACAGAACAAAAAACATATAAAGTCACTCGCATCTGAGTTAATAATGTCACTGACCTAAACTTTGCATAATACTCACTTCTATTAAACACTTCCTATCTAAAGTTCAACCCGATAGACATTTAAATAGTTATTATAAATTTCTATCTACAAAAATTAAATTGTATATTGTCTGGCCTGAACGACGTTCTCGTAGGTTGTGGCGAAATTGTGACTTCTGGAACAGGCCTCGTCTTCTTTGCTCTCGTGCACATGCAACATAAAATTCACACAATGTTTAAGTAATGCTCAAAAATGAGTCCTGTCACGGTCGCCAAATTTAATATTTCTAAAATTTAAAGAACCTCTCTCACACCGGCCTGATTTAGCTTCACTGATCAGGATAGTAAAAACATGCGTATATTAAGGGAATTTTCATTGACAAAGCAGGCTTATCACATTCGCACAGTTCAATACTGTTCTGTCCTGATTAAATTAAGCTCAACTTAAATTCCATAAGGCAGTGAAGCAATTTCGAAGTCTCGGTGCGACGAAAATTGTGAGTCGATCTCCTGGAAACATTTGTAATAATTATTAACTTTCGGTGATCACATGGGGAAGACTGGAGATCTGCTGGTAAGACCGTGTTAGCCTATTTATTTGAAGTAACTGGATATCTTGAGCATTCAAAACGGCAGGTTCGTCCAGTGTAAATCAGACGTTCCCCACTGATCCCGTGCAACACAGCGTAGTAAGCAGACACTGTCAATAATAATAATCCGTTAAATAATACGCGAACACACTTACTTTAGTTTAGTTCATGTATTAAATTCCTTCTCATACAGAATCTCATCAAGATGGCCACTCGCTCAACAATACGTACATATAGATCCTTCTTTTACGACTAATCGGCAAGAAGTTTTTATTCTTTTCATAAGAGAAAACATAGATAGCAGAGAAGCTATTCCATGGAGTAAATGGACGCTCCAAGGAATAATTGGGCTTGAAACTACTTTGCATTGATAATCGGTAAGATAAGAAGAGATATTTCGAGATATGTACTGAGTTATATAATTTATAAAATTTCTGAAAATATCGTGGAGAGACCGCTGCAAGAGACATTACAACCCCATTCTCCTTGCTGCCCAACGCCTCTTTTGCGTCGCCTGCCACTAAAGTTTTATGAGCATCTCGGTGACGCTCTTGCGCACTCCACACAAAACTGGGACGAATCGCATTGCTCTTGAAACTTCCTGGCAAATTAAAACTGTGTGCAGCACCAAGATTCGAACTCGGAGCGTTTGTCTTCCGCGGGCAAGTGCTCTGCCAAGGCAAAGGTCCCGAGTTCGAGTCTCGGTCCGGCACACCGTTTTAATCTGCCAGGAAGTTTCATATCAGCGCACAATCCACTGCAGAGTGAAAATATCATTTTCGCACTGCTCTTCTTTGGATCACCTCGATTAAGCCGATTTCATAATGATCGCGGTCTGACGGGAAAGGTACAAGAACCAGAGTCCAGTAAGCTGTTTCTTTAGTGGGAGGATTCTTGCAATGAATCTGAGGCTACATCTGCATTTCCTACACTTTACGTCTCTTCACACGTATACCACTGGGTGTTTTACGGTTGTGACTATCTCCTACAATTCATTGTCAGTATTCTAATCGAACATTAGAGGGCCTTCTCTCCATTTGCACACAATACGCAATACTTATTCATGTTGAAGGTGGGCTGCCAAACCCTGCACCAACCATCGATCCTCTGCAGGTCTTCCTACTATATTTTAGTTTTTCTGGAAATTTCCTTATATGACGACATCAACCTCAGGGAGCAACCGTTATCCGCCAGTTACATTAACATCAGACTTCACTGGTCCCAAGTACGTATCTTTATTGGTGTACTTTCTTTTTCAAACACAATTTGTGCCCAACTCGAGCGAGTTCTTTTGCTGTTCTCCTTCACCGTCTTGAGATGTGTTCCATTATACTGTGAATTTGATCGCCGGCCGCAGTGGCCGAGCGGTTCTAGGCGCTACAGTCTGGAACCGCGCGACCACTACGGTCGCAGGTTCGAATCCTGCCTCGGGCATGGATGTGTGTGATGTCCTTAGGTTAGTTAGGTTTAAGTAGTTCTAAGTTCTAGGGGACTGATGACCTCAGATATTAAGTCCCATAGTGCTCAGAGCCATTTTTTGAATTTGATCACCAAACGTGCGGAGCATAATTTAGGTTAATAGTGAGTTGCTTATGGAAAAGGATTATTCGAAGCGTGAATATCTCCTCTAATTTACATCCTGAAAAACAAAGGCACGTGGGCTTTCCGACTTCGGTATTCCCGACCCTTTTGTAGGTGCCACAGGTACCGTGGGACTTTCGGGCGACGAACTCTGCACTGTGACTTTCCTGTCGAGAGCCTCCCCCCCACTATGCGTGAATTCCGAAGGGAGGAAGTGCCGAGGACGTCCGAAAATTGTAAATAGCGCGATCATGGCTGAACTGCAACAATATTGCAGACGTGCAAATTACAGACTAAGAAACGAATGCATAACTGCAGGAAAATAGTCCTCGAAGAAAAGGTAGTGCCTGTTTTCCACGTTTTTGAAGAAGAATTTCAAGATTTGATATATTAAGTTTTAAATTTTGTCGCAAATATGCGAATTTATGAGGACGCCAAGACGGTATTTTGTAAAGCAAGAAGAGAAGTTACTGGGACGACCCATAAGCCTGGCATAGGTTCGGAGATTCATCTGAGCGAAAACGTTTTGAAATTAACTGAACGTAATGGTTTTCTGAAAATTGACGATTTGTCTGTTATTACCAAAAGAATACTCGTGTTTGGTTGTGAAGAATTGGAGAAAGTTCTGTGTGAAATGAAACTGTTCTCAAGGACGGGACATTTGACAGTTGTTCAAAACAGTTCAAACAACTGTATCCCATAATCGCACAAATCGGAAGCACAAAAGAAGAGACGAAGATATTTCCTGTTTTAATTGCTTTGCTCCCAGTAAAAGTCAAAACGCGTATTAAAGACTTTTTTATGGATTCAAAAATAAAATGCCGGTAAAAAACTGTAGTGATAAACTTCGAAATAGCTACAATTAAAGCTATGAAATGTGTTCCATAAAACATCCCTTTCCGGTTGCTGTTTCCAGTTCAGCCAGTGTCTGTGTAAGAAAATACAAGAACTGTAACTAATGGAGGAATAAGGGGATGGATAAGAAGTCTGATAGTTTTGCCACATGCGTACTGCAGTGGCACATCTTCCACCAAACTATCTTGATGTATCGTGGACGATAATAATGGAGGAAATGTCCAGTGGAGAAAAGGTCATGAAATCCATAGACTATGTGCTCAATAAATGGATGGAAAATCCCAGTATACCAGTTAAAACGTGGAATGTTTTTAACCAGCCCCAGAGGAACATGAATGCTGTCGAAGGAACGTACAAGAAACTAAACTCTCTGATAAATAAACTGAAGCAGGAAGCAGTAAATGCTATATTTGAAATTAAAAACTTCTTTCCATTGGCCTGTCTGTTCAAAGAGCAGAAAAGATACATAGATATTGACAAAAGGTTAAAAGACAGTATAAGAATGTATAACTCGGAGGGTTTAAGAAGGTCATTAAAATCTCTGGTTACGTTACAAAAAATTGAGTGGAAAGTTAAAATTCGTAAAATAAGATCAGAAGTTTAATTTTTTGCTGCAGAGAAGAAACAGGTAAAAATATAAAAATAAAAAGACCATTTAAACATGAATATGTATTATGCGCATAGCCAGTCCCCCACTGTTGCAGTTTCCTTTGACGGTAACAAAGCCCACAGATAAAAATATGTATTTGTGGTCGGAAAAAGCTCGTTGACGACTCGGATTGCGAAACCCATGGTCGGAAAGCCCACAACACCAACGAAATAACAGTGCAGGTACAACAATCGAATATTGTTTTATTTAGTCGTTTTACCTCACTGTGAATCTGTAATTTGGGACTAATGTCCGCGCCAATACTAAATTCTGAATAAAACTCATCAGCAATGGCTGTCGAAGACATCTGGTATAAGGAGTCTCGCACTCGTTCGCCCTCGTCAGAGAGATCGGAGGAGCTGATAGAGCCTCTGGGCGCCCTCTTGTCCCTTGTATCATCACCGGTTTTTCTAGTTGGTAGTTCATAGATTAGTATTGATCGGCCCTGGCTAAAACTCGGCGATAGTCGGTAGGGCGATGATACTGTTATTAGGTAAAGACGACGTTACAAGCCGGCCGGTGTGGACGAGCAGTTCTAGGCGCTTCAGTTTGGAACTGCGCGACCACTACGGTCGCAGCTTCACATACTGCCTTAGGCATGGATGTGTGTGATGTCCTTAGGTTAGTTAGGTTTAAGTAGTTCTAAACTCTAGGGGACTGACGACCTCAGATGTTGAGTCCCATAGTGCTCAGAGCCATTTGAACCATTTGAACGACGTTACAAAAAACAGTGCTGAACTGAACTCTCGACGTGTGTGTGATATTTACTTCACCAATTGTGACCAATATTACGCAATGCGTCATAATTAACTCGTTTATATTCGATGGTTTAACAGTGGCTATTAAAGTATTAATGATAAATTCAATTCAGTTCCACTGACACCAACTTCCCCATAGTTTTGTTGTAATTTCAAATCTCTAATAAGTCGTAACATTGCGACTGCTTCCTAACGTCAAAGAGCTTCTATATATGCGCCAAGCGCTGCAGTCAAATATTATCGCAGCACGCTAAAGATCACAGTTATGTCTCTAAACAGTTTTGTAATTTGGAATCACAAATGTGTAAATTAGGCACGAAAGGGTGGTTTATTTCACAATAACAATCACTTCCTAACAAGGCTGTGAGGAAGAAGCTTTCCCTGATGGTTGGGGCGCGGGAGATTTATAAATTATCTGCTTTAAAACTATTGCCAAGTTCCAGAGGCCATTTGCAATTATGAATGAAGTTAATTGTCTATCACTGTTCAATGCCTAACTAGAGTTGAGTTCGAGTTGTCCAATTAAAAAGTTCACTTGAGTCTAATATAAGGTAGTCCTCCATCTGAATTCTAAACGATGTTATAGTTGAAGTCAATGTTTCGTTTCACTGCGTCATAGTAGACTGCCATTACCAATCCTCGAAAAACAATCTAATCGCGCCTACATATTCGAGTATTCGAACAAGTCTGACCACCTTCGTCTAACTCTCATAACGTAGTGACAATGGATCAAATTTTCCTTAGCCATTACTCACGATTCTCAAAGAGTACACACACGAAGTATTCTTTGAGATCGTTGGTTCTACATTCACAATTTTAATTATAATAATTTTGCGATTTACTATGATTTTGAGTTCGAGTTTACTAAGATTCTCCCTTTCTTTTGTAAGATGATTAATTGCTAAGTCCAGGAATTTGTTTCAATTACTGGTTATTATCCAGATAATAGTGTTAAATGGAACTTTGGTTACTTGTTCACTTTCCATGGAATTTGGAACTTGTTTTGGGGAAATTTTTGGGGTATAGGTTGCTATTTTTTCTTTTTTTCATTTTTCGTCCGAGGAAGTGGCATTACACTTTGTGTATGCTGGCGAAAATAGATGTTTAAAGTCGATGGCGGGCATAGAATGTCATCCGATGTGTTATTGAGTGCTTTCTTTTTCAAACACAGTTTGTGCCCAACTCGAGTGAGTTCTTTTGCTGTTCTCCTTCACTATCTTGAGATGTTCTTCTAGATGCAATAATTTATGAACAGCTGTATGTATTGTAGAAATTTATTTTATTTCATGAACTTCTGTGTGCTACCAGTTTCGGCATAGCATTCAAGCCATCTTCAGGCCCCACTCGTCACAGTCATAAAATCGCTATACATGCAAGGAGCCATATAACTGGATCTGTGAATCAAATTGTCCTGCAACAACTCTTGGTGGCACCATCACTGGTGCTGCGGCTGCTGCTGTTGTTGTTGTTGTTGTTGTTGCCATTTTTGCCTTCAAGTATTGGTTTTATCTTTCTCGTTATTCAGGGTTTTCGCGATCTGATGTACACCTATTATCAAAACATAATACTCATGAATTAAATAATATATCTGCATAATTTGATAAATCTACATCATCAAACTTTTTATTTAAATCTTCCATAGTTAATTGTTTTTCAGTTGAAAGATTCATTAATTCATCTGTACCTTCATATGTTTAATTTTATTTTCTTCTTCATATTTAGTTACTTTATTTCTGATTCACTTAATGTCTCATCATATTTTCCAGAAATCTGATCATCAGACAAATTTTTGATGATTTAATTGTTGATAAATCTCCAAAGTCGTCTATATTGTGATATGGAACATTTGTTTTTCAATTTCTCTATTTTCTTCAAATGCTTTTAAAGCATTATCACCTAAACCTTCAACACCTTGTTTTACTTTTTCAATAGCATTAATATCAAGTTGGTCTTCCTTTTTATATTTTTCGTATTCTGTTCTTGGTTGCTTTTCCAAAGTTTAATTTTTCTTTTAATTCTTCAGCTTTTTTTCTGTTTTCTTTACCTTGTTTAACAACTTTTTCATCATACTTTGCAAACATTTATTAAAGAAGTAAAAACATTAATTATGTTTAATGTTAATGTTTTATGTTTACATTTTATGTGCACATATTTTTATTTTTATGTATATGTTTTTATATTTATGTTTATGTTTTATGTTTACATTTCTATATTTACGTTTTATGTTTACATTTTTATATTTGTATTTAATGTTTATGTTGTGTTGAATTTTATTTCTGTATTTACCTTCATTTAATTTTCTAGACATATCTATTGTTAAGAAACCAAAATCATTCCAACATTTACAATGTAATTCCTCAAAATTGTTAAAACTTAAATCTCCACCAACTCGTTGATGATAAATATAATTTAAATTTGTATCATCTTGTCTAAATATATTTAAAAAAATTAAATTATCTCTAACTAACTGTTTTGGTACTTTTGAGTAAGAAATTTAACACACCTGGAGCTAAAATATAATTATTAATCATTAATGTTGTCTTTCCACAACCACTCGGTGCAATTATTGCACATTTTATAGAATTTGGTAATAGTTTACCATGTTTGTTTTTTAAATTACTGTCTGGAATTCTAACTTTAGGTTCCCAATGTGTTTTGTTCATTTACTTAGTAATTTTTTTATATATTTATATTTTTCATTGATTTATATTTCACATTTATTTATATTTTTCACTTTTTAATAATTTTTATATTTATGAATAATTTTTCAGTAGTAAATGAGCCACCTTTTGCAACTTAGAGATAAATTTAGTATACTTAGAAAAAGATTAACTGTTCCAATGTGTGATAATTATGCTAATGCTTCATTAGTTGGTTTTTATTCAACTTTCCTAACTCCAAATATTACATAAAAAAAAAATAATAAATTTTATTGTGATGGCGAAACAATAGAAATTCCAGTAGGGAAATATAATTTTTTAAAAAATTATACATTTAAAAAAACTTAAGTACGTATTAAAGCAGATGGAATTTTAAATAGAACTGTAATTGAAAGTTATGTAATATTATATATGGATATACAAGATAGTATTGGAAATTTAAATGGTTTTAAAAATCAAGTTGTTTTATCTAATGTAAAAGCTATAGCTAAAAATGTTCCTCAAATAATTAATTTTGATTTAATAAATATAAATTATAATCTTGCTGATGGAATGTATGTAAAACATAATGATCATTTTCATAAAGAGACTAATATTATTGCTTCATTTAAACCTAATGCAGAATATGGTGGATCAATAATTTATGAATCAAAATATTCTGTAAATGTTCCTATTTTTAATACAATTCAACATTTAGAACTTACTATAACTGATGAAAATGATAATTTAATAGACTTTAATGGTGCTACTGTAACAGTTGTCTTAGAACTATCTTAATAAATTTTTTCCTTAATAAATAAATAATTGCTAAAACAATCATAAATAAATAATTGGTTAAAAAAATCATAAATAAATAATTGCGAAAATAATAATGAATAAAATTGAAAGTTATTATTTTTTCATTTCCTGTTAAAGAAAAAACTAAAAATAATTTAAATTTTCCTAACTAAGATTCAGAAATTGAAATAAATATTGGTGATGGTTGGTTACATCCAAATCATGCACAATTATATAAGAATTTTTGTATTATTGGAAATGATGGTACAGATTATCCAACTTATGATGGAAAATCAAATAAAAAATTAATTGTGAGTTACGTAACTAAATTATTTGATTTAATAACAATAAAGAAGTAAATAATGTATTGTCTAGAATTGAGCATTCTTTTATTTTTTATCTGTTTTATTAAATTTAATTTCATCTGTTACTGATAAAATAACTTTAGAAGGACATGTTTTTAATACAGGAAAGATATATACTAAAACAAATGAAATACTTTATCCATTATAATTACATGGTGGATTTTTTAAAGATTATAAACATATTATGTTTGAAGGAAACTTAACTATTGTATTTACACATAGTTCTAGTTCTCAAGACACAATTTTACGTTGGTCAGATTATAATGATGCTGGTGTTGAAATAAAAGATACATTACCTAAAGAATGTAAAATTATTATAGAATCTATGGAAATTCGTATACCAATCGCCAAATATGAACCAAATAATGAAATTGAACAACCTGAAAATATTTTAAATAATCTTAAAATTCCTATTCTTTTTATGAACTTCAAACAGAAGAAATAGCTTGTTTATCTAATAAAAATACTTTGAATTAGATATTGCAAATTATTATAATTGTTTAGAATTTGATATGCCATATTTTATTTATGTTGTATTTCAAACAAATTGTAAAAATAATCAATTAGTTGATTCACCATTATTTTATAATGTTAAATTACAGAATATATATTCAAAAAATACCAAAAATGAAGTATTTCCTCAAGAAACGTGGAATATTAATCCACCAACTAATTTTCTTTAAGCATATGACGCATTTTAGACTTCAAAAGAATTACTTTATTAAAATCAGATATTGATATTAGTCCTTTTAGTTTTATAAGTAATTATCCAATTGATGTAATTAATGTGACATGCAGAAAAATGTTAAACTACACTAAAAACAAATATGAACCTTTGTGCAACTTTTAATGATAAAATTTCAAATGATACACTTGCTTATGTAATTATGTATAGTAAAAAGAATCTTACATATAATGCAGAACATAGAATACTTTTGAAAATTTTTAATTATTAATATTTGTTTCTACATAAATGAATGATAAACTTAAAAAAATTATAAAAATGTTAACTTCATGTTTATGTATATAAACATATTAAGAAAAGTAGAAAAAATAAAAAATGATAATTTTAAATATAATTTACTTTTGTTAACTAATTCATTTTAATTATTAACTTTTGTTAACTAATACATTTAATTAATATACTTATATTCACAATGTGATTTTTAAAAAATGATATACCTTTGTTAACTAATAAATTTTATTTATTTATTTTCTTAATGATGTCCATTTTTGTTGTCCGTTTCATTTTTAATATGATTTACCTTTGTTAATCGATACATTTTAATTAATTTACTTATGTTTACAATATAAAATTTTTAATATAATTTACCTTTGTTAACTAATTCATTTTATTTATTTTATTACCTTCACCTATGGGGAATGTATGAAAAATAAGTAATTTTTATTATAATTATTATTATATTATTATATATTATATTATATTAATATATTATATTATATTGTAATCATTAATTATTAAGGTAAAGTGCTTGGTCTATTCTTAAATAAAAAAAAGCTCATTAGCGTTCCTACCAGATCAACCGCTCACAAATACTGATCTTCTTCAGTTTGTTAGAAACACATTCAACATACAAAGAGTCTGTGGGGTGTTTATGCATGATACATTACCGAAGACTGGAAAACTGATGAATGAGGCAGTGTGAATTTAGATGTTCCTGTAGGCCCCAACACCAACTGGGTATCATATGTCATGAAAATGCGGATACCATCTACTATTTCGACTCATTTGGTGATCTGAAACTGCCAGAAGAATTACAACGATACTTCACTCACAGAAGACATGTGTGTGATAAACTTTTGTTTATGATGAGGTAAGTACATTGACTTCTGGAGAACTTAGCTTTTGGAGGACAATAACTACGACACTTCCACAGAATTATCTTACAGCAAGACGCACATTTAACGCTACAGTACACGTATTTGAGTGATTAATTTTGTACTTAAAACATTTATTTTTAAAGATTTTTGAATTACAGTGATACAAAGGTTTTCCGTGATACATTTCATTCCATTGCTG
This sequence comes from Schistocerca americana, assembly GCF_021461395.2. Classification (NCBI taxonomy): domain Eukaryota; kingdom Metazoa; phylum Arthropoda; class Insecta; order Orthoptera; family Acrididae; genus Schistocerca; species Schistocerca americana. The sequence continues at coordinate 795,750,356 of NC_060122.1, forward strand.
TAATCTGTAACACCTGAGGGTATAATTACATTAATCTTCAGGGGGTACACGCCTACTTTGTGTACCATGTGCTTGGCAAGCACAAGGAGCCCTAGCTAATATGGTATTTGCCTATACAACTTTACACATCGGTACCATATTTCTCTAACACAGAATTACAAAGCTGTCTGATCATTTAACTGAGAAAGACAAACATTTTTTTACTACGTCAGTGACACATGTCTACGCAGTTACACATTGGATAACTTCACACTTATGTAATTGTATTTTGTCTGTACTTTGTGAACTGTTCATATTTTTTTCGGAACCGTTGTGATACTATGAGAGCTCGTATTTGGTAAGGGATCATGATTTTTAAAGTACATTTGAGGTAGATGACACTATTGAAGTGAGCAGAGAATTTTTTTTTAGGTTTTGAAATTATTGGAGGATGCTACGACGATTTTGAGATTTGACTCAGGTGTTATGATGTTATCATTATGACGACGATGTGTATTATGTTTTGAGGTATGTTTATGATCAATAAGCTGATGTTATATGAAGAATTTGATTATGCTACGTATTTATTATGATGAAATTTTGAAGAAGTGTCGATGAATATGTATATGGGTAATAAGGTAAGGAATAATAAGTAGTGGTTAGGGACTCTGAGTTGAGAAAAAGGATGTTGGAAAGAATTGTACTTTAAGAGTTATGAAATGTGTGTAAATGCGTGAATGTATCACAATGCCGGAGACAATTTTTTGGACACTGTTATATTTATAGGATTTTGTTTCCACACATTTCTATTGTAATTTCTCGACTTGTGAAATTTTATTTGTATCAAACTGTCACTCTAGTGGAAACTTCTGTTGTAAATTTCGGTAAGAAAGGTAAGTGACCTTGACGTAATTAGTTGTGGGCGCCCAGCTGAGCGATAGTCACCTGAAAAAAGGAAGCCATTAGGTGGAGAAAAAAGAGGCCATTATCCTCGCTTTTGACATTTCTTTGTAGAAATCATCGCAAATATGACATGCTATTACTTGGAAACATATGATTATACTGTGGAGCACATACTATGTGCTTCTTACTGAAATGCTTATGAACTGAGGGGAAATATTCTTACATCTGCACACCTAATTATGACAAGTGTCTTTCTACGAGAGTTGAGAGAATTTCTACTGACTTATGAAAAGACACATGGCTATTGAATGATGTTTTTATGCTTTGCTTTACATAGTTTCTTATTTCATTTGATATCTGGTTTCCAACGGTGTTGCAGCATTGCTTTTATAAAATAAAATAAAATGAATTTGCTAATGTGAACACTTTCTGTCAACAGATCTGTTAAATAATAATTTTATGATCGACATTCTTCAAAAAAGGAGCACTTGGAAAGGAAAGAACAATAAGAAGGGACTAGTAACAGTAACTGCATACATAATTTTCTTTTCCAGTACTTGGTAATTTTTATGTGGTAGAATAAGTTGTTGTGGTACACCACTTTAATGACATAGACACTAAGATGTGAATAGACGTTTCCCTTATGTGCATTGTTGTCTTTAGTGTACTATTTTTTCTGTTTGAGCTATGTCATATTTAGATATAAGTTATTGCATTTGCTGCTGCTGTTTGCCAGGCATAGTGCTAGTGAATTTCACTTTGTATTACTCTGTTAAGCCAGTTTTACTACTGATTTATTTTTCTTGTTGCTGCACATTGGCTCATATTAGTTGTAATGTTGCATTTGCTTTGCTAATTTAGATATACTGCTGCTTGCTTTGCCAGTTTGCATTTTTTGTCGTTGCTGTTTGTGTTAATTGTTTTCTGCTGCTGCATTGCCTTGTCCCTTAGTTTATGCATCTGAGATCAGTAGATTTAAGTTAGCTTAAGAGAGGTAGACTATATAAGAATCTAACTATGAAGAATAGGGAAAGAATGCATTGAGAAGTTATATGAAAAAGATTTGGGCAAAAATGAGTACTGTACAATGAGAAATGTTTACTTTGAAACAGGATACGAACAAAACAGTAGGGTTTAGGGACAACAGGGTTAGATACGATTTTTTTGCAGGAGGAAATGTTGAAATGAAAGGGAAGCTCTACGGAATGAAGTTTTGGGTTGGACTGCAGTACCAAATGTTACACTGAAAACGAACCCTGTCGTTTCTTTTGTGTTATTCCGCTATGTGTTTGTGCACCCTTGTGTATTTGTGCTCTTCCTGTCTTTGTGTGTTTATCTGATAAGAGTTATGTTGTAGAATTTTTTGATAATGTGCTATTTACTTTGTAAAGAGGCTTAGACATTATTTATTCTGTTCTGTTTTAATGCTCATGTGTGAAGTTGATATTTCAAAAGTTATTCTGATCTTTCATGTGTACACTTAAGTCATAATTCCTGTAACACTGATGCATATGTTATTTCGATTCTTTTGTCAAGCCCATATTACTACAAATGTTATCTGTGTTGTTACATTATTTAATGATGTATTTTGTACCTTTGTTATTGTATTCTCATGTTATAAAATTGTAATTGACACCAGTTCATCAAATTAAGTAACTTGTAAGCATACATTTCACTGCACATATTTCTGTTGGTCATAGTATATGCACAATATGTGAGACGTTGGGACTGTTAGTGTTTGCACGTGTGTTAATAATTCAGCAAGGGACTGGTTAACAGCATTGCAGGTTCTAAGGACATTCCAAAAAAAAATTTTGTGAGTACACAAGTGGTGGTTCATGGACTTGCTGTATTGTCAGCAAGTCTCTTTGATGGTGATTGTGCACCTGCACAGTCGCAACAGATGACTGCTTGCCATCTCTACAAGGACTGCAGTGGGTCTGCACCTCTGGTGGCCCACCAATACCGTAATCTGTACAGGACTACAGTGGGTTCTGGTCTGTGATGACCTACCTACCAATATTCTTCAAAACGACGACTGACTGTGCGCTGGGTTTGCTCTGTTGTGGCCCATTACCTGTCTGCATGTCAAGAGTCAGCACTGTCTTTCTGTTGGAAGGACAACACTACTTCTTCAAGACTGCTTGGAAATTCAATACTTCCGTGTGCATTTTCTTTTATTGCTCAGACTTTGAAAAAAAAACACTGCAATTTTACTGTGATGAATGATCAGGACTGTCTTTATGGACTGTGAGAACAATTTTTTGCTTTTGACCAACAGTGCATCAATAAGTGTGTGCATTTGATATCTTTGTTACCGTAATTATGAAAAATTTTCTTCAAATCTGTATTGGCCACTGCCCAAAACAATTGGTAAAATTTTTTGTGGGGAGCATGGGGGCTATGTAAGTAGGCTGTTTAGGTTTTTATGTCGGTAACGCCATGTAGCGCTCTATATGAAAATCACTGACTGTGCTGTGTGCAATCTGTGGCTGGTTTGCATTGTTGGAATTTGATATTGTAGTGTTGGGCAGTTGGCTGTGAACAGGATGTTGCGCTGCACAGTTGGAGGTGAGCCACCAGCAGTGGTGGATGTGGGGAGAGAGATGACGGAGTTTTGAGAGCAGATGATCTGGAGATGTGTCCATCAGAGAGAGTAAATTTGTAAGACTGGATGTCATGAACTGATATATATTATGACTTTTGAACACTATTAAGGTAAATACATTGTTTGTTCTCTATCAAAATCTTTCATTTGCTTAGTATGCCTATCAGTAGCTAATGCCTTCAGTAGTTAGAATCTTTTATTCAGCTGGCAGTATTGGCGCACACTGTATTGCTGAAGTTTGAGTAACGAAGATTTTTATGAGGTAAGTGATTCATGAAAGGCATAGGTTATTGTTAGTCAGGGCGATTCTTGTGTAGGGATTTTTGAAAGTCAGATAGTGTTGCGCTAAAAATATTGTGTGTCAGTTTAAGCACCGTCATTTATAATTTTTCTAAGGGGACGTTTCATGTGTACTAAGTCCGTTGGAGCATAAGTGATGACAGTACTGCTTGAAATAAAGACTTTAGTCCACCAGTCGATGGGAGGTGACTTAGATTAGTACAAGTGTACTTTATTTCACGCAATTCTCATAGCTTAGCAGTGAAGTGACCGCCAAAATTCAAACTTGGCGAGAATTCGTACGATAAAGTTGACTTAGGTTAGTGGACGTGACCCAATTGGCCTATTTCAGACCATTTTTTCGTAGGTGTGACTGATTATCGTATTGGAATTTGAACTTGTGACCGATTTTTATATGGAGGGTTAGGTTAGTGGACGTAACCCAACTGGCCTATTTTCTTAGGTGTGATGCATTATTGTGTTGGAATTTGAATTTACAGCCTATTTTTTTCTGGACAGTTAGGTTAGTGAAGGTAGCCCAAGTGAGCTATTTTCGCGCGATTTTCTTTGTTTAGTAGAGATAAGAGCAGTGTGACACATTATCCTGTTGGAATTTGAACTTCCCACCATTTCCTGGGGGGGTGGGATGGGGGGTTTGGTTAGTGGAGGTAGCACAATTGACCTTCTTCCTGCCAAAATCCGCCATCTTGGATAACGTCACGACCGCCATCTTGGATGACGTCATCGCCACCATTTTGGATGACGTCATCGCCGTCAGCTTGGATAACGGTCCTTTGGGGTAGAACAGCCTAGTCCCAATACTGTTATTCACATGCGTACTAAAAGAAATCCGCTAAATTTCGATTACGCAGTAAGTCACACAAATTTGAAGTCTATAAATTCAACTAAATATTTAGGGATTACAATTACAAATACCTTAAATTGGAACTGTCACATAGATAATGTTGTGGGTAGAGCCAACCAAAGACTGCAATTCATTGGCATAACACTTAAAAGGTGCAACAGGTCTAAGAGACTGCTTACACCACGCTTGTCTGCCCTGTTCTGAAGTATTGCTGTGTGGTGTGGGATCCACATCAGATGGGATTGACGGATGACATCGAAAAAGTACAAAGAAGGGCAGCTCGTTTTGTATTATTGCGAAATAGGGGAGATAGTGTCACAGACATGATACGTGAGTTGGAGTGGCAATCATTAAAACAAAGGCGGTTTTCGTTGCCACGTGATCTTTTAATGAAATTTCAATCACCAGTTTTCTCCTTCGATTGCAAAAACATTCTGTTGCACCCACTCACATAGAGAGAAATGATCATCGCGATAAAATAAGAGAAATCAGGGCTCGCACGGAAAAATGTAAGTGCTCGTTTTTCCCGCGCGCCATTCGAGAGTGGAACGGTAGAGAGACAGCTTGAATATGGTCATTGAATTCTCTGCCAGGCACTTTATTGTGAATAGCGGAGTAATCACGTAGATGTAGATGAAGGTGCTGAAGGCAGAACTAAGAGCTGAAATAGATCAGAGGTTGAAAGCAGTGGAGGAAAAATCGCGGACCAACATCATTAATAATATTGCAAAGGAAAGGGGACATTCAACCTCAAGGTATCAGGTGTCAACAGACAGGATAGATATTCCGAACATCTATTCTCACTTGAACCCTAGCCCGCCAGGTGAAACAGATCGCAGCTATAACATGCAGCAGGCATGCCCCTGCCGCGGAATACGATCCAATACGCCAAAACAATTCCACGAAGGGAATGGACAGTGCTGCATGCCTTTCTACTTTGCTCGCTGATGAAGGCTTACTACCACACAGGCAGTTTCCGATTTCTTCTTCCGAAGGTAAGCAAACAAACCAAGTCGTGTTCAGTGAGTGCCTTCCGGAATGTTTTACCAAGGAATTGGACCGAAGCGCAGAAGATATGCTTTGTGGTAGGTTATACACAGGGTAATGTTCTGCTGAGAACCACTGACGTGGCGGAAATATGTCACACCTACGACCAATTTGAAAGGGCATTCCTAAACAAGTTCTGGTCCATCGAGGTACAAGAGAGATTGAGGCACGAAGTGTTAATCCCGACGACATTCACCTGTAAACACGGAGGGCTCAGAAGATACTTCGAGAGATATCTGGACAAACGCGATATCACATGTAGATGATCTAAAAATTTTGAAAACATACGTGAGAAATTAATCTCCACTCCTGAGCACTATACAGAGAATTTCGTCTCAGTTCTCGACTCCATTGATCTTATTTATGAAGAGAGACCTGCGCAACCATAAAGTGACACCATACAGACGAACCCTGCACCAACTAGAAAACAACATGTTGGGAATGGCAATAACGATCAACACAGTTGGCAGCCAGATCCTCTCGCAGTAATATCGACAGGAACCAGTTTGGTAACGGAAAGGGCCAAAAATCCAATCGAAGATACAAAAATAACCAAGGACAGAATTTCAACACAGGACTTAATGGCCAATGGCAAGGGCACAACGCAATCGGGCGACAAAATAATCCACCGCCTCCTGCTTTTAATCAGTACAACAAAATTACGCTTCGAGTAGCAGTCAGGGATAAGAAACCTGACGCATAATGTGCACGTGGTTGAGCTTATCCCTAATGAGGATGTCAGTTCTCAGGCTAATTCACAAAACTCGCGCCACTCTCTATAGGCCCCCATTCGATGAGTAGTAATATGGGTGGGGGCATGGAACTAGTCAAAAGTCGTTTTCTTTGATACGACAACTGTGGTGATATCAAAAATGACCTGTGTCGAGAAGGTATTATCAGCAGTGTAGGTGAAATTGAAGACAAAGTACAGGCAGTAATCAATGCACAAGTACTTGTTTTAAGGTTACCAATAGCATTTGACACTGGAGCTACCACGAATATAATTTCACAGGGTCTGTTTGACTAATTACAAAAACGAGGACACATACCGACGCTTCCAGTCCAAAACTGTAAAATCCAAACAGCTGTAGGAGGTAAGTCTAAAGGTATAAAACTGCAGACAAGGATTTCTATTCAAATTGATAGCGGCTCTTTACAATGCATTTTTCTTGTGGCTGAAAGACTAAGAGCAAACGCCTTATCGCCATGGACACCTTCAGGAAATACCAAGCACAAATTGACATTGGTAAGGGGAAGTGTCATTTCGTTGTGAACGACCAACAACATTCACTGGATCTGGTCAAGTCTAATGCCAGAGAAAGGAAATCAAAACAGGCTACTGACATTCGAATACAATTATTCTATCATAACGTCATGTTTGTAAACACACAGGGAATTGCGCAATCACAGGAAGAGGAAAAAGACTCTGAGATTGTGCATGCCAAGGTAAGTGAAACAGCGTGTCTTACAGAAGAACATAAGAAAGAACTGCAGGAACTTTTAATGCTTTATGCTAATGTTTTGAACGACGCTCTGGCGTAATCAAAGAATACAAATACAAAATGGTGGTGTACCCACATGAAATCCTCTGCTTTTCAGCTTACCCCTTTCCATGGACCAGGAAGAAGCCTGTAAGGAAAGAGACCAGTAGAATGCTAAACTGGGAAATAATGTAACCATCCCTATCTCCATACTGTAGACCCATTTTGGCCATTAGCACTGAGCGAGGTGGCGCAGTGGTTAGACACTGGACTCGCATTCGGGAGGACGACGGTTCAATCCCGCGTCCGGCCACCCTGATTTAGGTTTTCCGTGATTTCCCTAAATCGCTCCAGGCAAATGCCGGGATGGTTCCTTTCAAAGGGCACGGCCGACTTCCTTCCCTGTCCTTCCCTAATCCGATGAGACCGATGACCTCGCTGTCTGGTCTCCTTTCCCAAAACAGCCAGCCAGCCATTAGCAAATCAGGCGGCAGTGTGCACCTTGTGCTTGATGCACAAGGAACAAATAAAATTATTGTGCCTGCCTGGATGAACAACTTATAAAATTCCATAACGTTAAGTACCTCACCATAACAGATCTCGGACCTCGTACTGGCAAATTGCACTACATGAAGACAGCCATAAGTACACTGCCTTGTATGTAGGAATAGAAGCTACGAGTTCTGTGTTCTCCCTTTTGGTTTAAATGTCAGTTCAGGCATACTTATTTCTGCTTTAGATCGAGTCTTAGGACCTGAATTGTTAAACAGATTCACTGCGTATGTTGATGATTTACTGATTGCTATCCCCACATGGTCAGAACACATAAAGCTCTTGGGTCAAGTCTTGTACAGTTTTTCAGAATACGGAGTCACGGCTAACCTAATGAAGGCACATTTCGGTAAGGAAAGGGTTAAATTCCTTGAACACATAATATCACCTCAAGGAATATTTCCACATCCTAAGAAGCTCGATGCTATCAGGCACTAACCTGTACCTCAAAATAAGAAACAGTTAAAGGAATATCTGGGATTAGTATCTTTCTTCAGAAACTTTATACCATAGCAGCTTTTAAATAGCGGTGCACTACTGGATCTTCTATGGGAGAACCACCCTTGGTTATGGATCAAGCATTGCCAAACTGATTTTGATGACATTAAAGAAACTTTTTTGAATGCCAACATCTCACCGTGATATGACCTAGGATTTTTGTCTGTGTAAGGTGCATCCCCACAAGAGCTGGACGCCGGTTTACTCCAAATCACTGACACAAATGGGGAGCTTACCCTCAAGGTAATTAGTTTTGCTAGTAGGACCCATCTGAAGCTGAATGAGCATATACCGTTACCGAATTGGAAGCTCTCGCTGCAATATAGGCGTTAAAAAATTTCGAATATTACCTGTTTGGAAAGCATACCAAGATGTATTGCTACCGTCTTTGTCCTTCCATCTCGCTTGTAAACTCTTACACAGGAGGATCCATAGGTGATGTTTGTATTAATTACAGAAATTTGATTTTGAAATTGTGTATGTCAAAGGTAATCAAAACGTAATTGCTGATGCCTTATCGAGGTTTCCACAAGGTCTAGAGGAATTCTTCGAATTCATGGAGAACAATTCAGAAATCAGGATTTTATTGATGAAAGATGAAACACAACAGCCGTACTACATTAGGATGTGTAAAAACATGGAGCAGCTACAGCAGAAGGATCCCAGACGGCAAAACCTAAGGCTAAGATCGCTGCAGAAAATGAGGACAAACTGAATTTTTTTTTACGATTTACCAAGGTGTATTCTTTCACCTACTCCACCCAGAGAAGAGCCAGTGGTGTGGCTGTGTACCAAAGGATCACGTTAATTATTGTACATTACAAACTCAAAATTTTTGAGGACATGATGACATCTCCAAATGCCTTAGTAAGATAAGCACTTAGTGTTACTACCTAAATTTAAGACGAAGCGTTCTGCAGGTAACAGGGAAATTTGTTGTGTGTCAGAAGGCTAAGCGTACAAATAAGTCAAATCTAACTGGACTGCACCTGATATTGCCTAAAAGATCCTTGGAGATAGTTTCGTTAGATGCAGCTGGACCGTATCCTCCAGGGAAAGGAGGTGTACGATATGTCAAATTGTATGCCATGCTGTCAGTGACTGCGAGCTCCATCATCAGAAGAATTGCAATGGATTATCTACCCAGAGTTGGGAAGCTGCAAATACTGTAAACAGACAACGAGTCTTGCTTTACATGCAACTGTTGCAAAGAGTTCATAAACACTCACAACATTAAACATATATTGTACTGCGGTTTCATACAGAAGCAAATCCCCTAGCGAGGGTATTTAAGAAATTTAACAGTTTTATCCGGACTTACACCTCACACAAACACACAAGGTGAACCGAATACGTTACTCAATCCCAGCAAGTTGTTAACAATCTCACTCATAACTCAACCGACTTAACATCTATGGAATTGGTGTTTGACAAAAGATAAGTAGACAATTGGGATAAACCTCTACTCAAGGTCCCTCGGAAGGAAATATCGTATGAGGAGAAAAAACGTCTAGCACTGGTTAGCACTGAAGAAAAGGCAGACTACAGAAAACAAGTGTATGATAAGAAATTAGGACCCACTGTAGAGTACCATGTGGGACAACAAGTACTCCTTAGGACCAATCCAAAATCGACAAAGTATGATAAGTGGCAACTGCTGTACAGGGGGCCATTTATTATAACAAAAATCCCTCACCCATAAGCCTATACGTTAATATACTTAAACAGTGGTAAAGAAAAAGGGGCTCTAGCCACACAAAGATTTACATGAATTTGTACACTTAACAGAATTTGACACTGATCAAGCACAGGTTGGAGGACTGTGTATAAGTATATATAAGGAATGACCTGCTATCCACTTCAAATATACTTATTACGACTGATGTTCAATGTTAAGGAAAGATTTCATTTTTGATTATTCGTCTGTATCGCCTCATTAGGATGTAAGAAAGATAGAAGAATTTTATGTTAACATAATTGGAATTTCGAGAAAACTTAACAAATATGAGTTGACAGTTGTGATGGGAGATTTTAATTCGAAAGCAGGGGAAGGTAGAACATCAGATATGGTAGGACCATTTGGACTAGGAGAAGGAATTCTCGAGGGGACGATCATGAAAATTTTGCAGTGTCAAATGATGTAGCGATTATAAACACTTGGCTCAAACTTCCACCTAGAAAACTGTATACATGGAAGTATCCAATGAACAGCCTTGGGAAATGTATGAGACATCAGATTGATTTCATACTAGTGGATAAACGTTTCAGGAACAGTTGTACATCAGTAAAAACATACGCAGTAGCAGATGTAAACTCTAATCATACACTGCTTGTATGACCTTTTAAAGTTAGAATGAAGGGAGTGAAGAGAATGAAAAAGCAGATCTATAATTTGAGGAAAATGGAAGACCTGACAGTAAAACAAAATAAGCAGAATACAGGAAGATAAATAAGGACACCACAAGAAAAATAAGTGATGCAAAAGAAAATGAAAAAGTGGAGCAGTTTTACAAAAGTAGATGTGATAGTTTCAATGTACACAAGAAAGTCAAAGAAATAACAGAGAAATACGGGAAGACCATGATGGAAAATTAGTGGATGAAGGAGGGAACTTGATGGTGGAATCAGAAGATAAGAAAAAGACATGGAAAAACTATTTAGAAAATTTAATTCATGAGAACAGACGTGCTTTTATTTCAAGCACAAATTAAATAGGTGGTACAGATATACTGGAAGTAGAGCTTCAAGCAGTCATCAGTCAGATGAAAGACGGAAAGACTGTGGGACCACATACAGTAGAAGCAGAGTTCTTGAAACTGGTAGATGAAAATCATGTAGTATGGCTAACCAAAATTTTTAATCAAATTTATTCCACTGGAGTGGCTAAAGTCAGAGTTCATTACTCTGCCCAAAAAGCCAAATGCAAAACAATGTAGAGATTATTGTACAATAAGCGTAATGAGCCATACCTTGAAATTATTTTTGTGGGCGATACACAGAAGAATATATAGACTATGCGAGGCACAGATAGCCTGTAATCAGTTTGGGTTTCTTCATGCCTTGCGTACGAGAGAAGCATTGTTCAGTGTACAAGTACTGTTTCAGGGATGTAGAGATGTAAATAAAAATGTACTTGGTTGCCCAATAGATTATCAGAAGGCTTTTGATACAGTAAAACATGACACATTGATGAAGATTTTGAGAAGTAGTGGAATGGAGGAAAGAGATCAGCGAATAATCAAGAAACTGTACTGGAATCAAACAGTGGTGTTGCCTATTGATGGAGAACTCACCGAAGCAGTCAAAATTCTCACTGGAATAAGACAGGGATGTATCTTGTCACCCATACTATTAAATATATACTCAGAATTCATATTCAGAGAATCCCTGGAAGAAGTAGAAGAAGGAATTGTATTAAAAGGAATAAAATTAAGCGACATTCGATATGCTGATGATACTATTGTATTTGCTGACACTATGCAACCCATACAATTATTAATGGACAGAACTGTAAGAGACAGCAGTCAGTATGGGCTTGGAATAAACACCACAAAGACAAGACTCTTGGTCATAAGTGAGGAAACTATTATAGGACTAAACTTAGTCGTAAAGCAAAGAACTACAAAAAGGATAGAACAATATATATACCTTGGAACCATAATAAATGTAAATTGGGATAACCTACAAGAAGTAAAGGTTCACATTGCGAAAGCAAGAAATGTGTTCCACAGAATGAGTGCTGTATTCAAAAGCCATAACCTAACTTTAAGAACAAAAATCTGACTTCTTCACTGCTATGTATATACTGTCCTCCTACGCACATCAAAAAAAGTTTTGCATCACTCCAGTTCCCAGAACGCCTGAAGACAGACGTTGACTGTGGATATTATATCACGGACACGGTCCCTTTGACTGTTCAGATGTCATTAAACACTCTCAAAGAAGTAAACAACTATGCATGAGCAGCGCCTGTTAGATGGGGGGTCCAACAGCCGATCAGTTCCCGTGATTCCACCAGAAAGGAGGTACACGGCTCGTGTTGTCTGTAGTTCAACCATGCCTAGACAGTCAATACCGCGGTTCGATCGCGTCCACATTACTCTTTGTGCCAGGAAGGGCTCACAACAAGGCAAGTGTCCAGGCATCTCAGAGAGAACCAAAGTGATGTTGTTCGGACAAGGAGATACAGAGAGACAGGAACTGTCGATGACATGTCTCGATCAGACCGCCCAAGGGCTACTACTGTGGTGGATGACCACTACCTACGGATTATGGCTCGGAGGAATCCTGACAGCAACGCTATTCGTGCAGCCACAGGACGTCGTGTCACAACTCATACTGTGCGCAATAGATGCATGACGCGCAACTTCACTTCGGACGTCCATAGTGAGGTCCATCTTTGAAGCCACGACAGCATGCAGCATGGTACAGATGGGCCCAACAACATGCCGAATGGACCGCTCAGGGTTGGCATCACGTTCTCTTCACCGATGAGTGTCCCATATGCCTTCAACCAGACAATCGTGGGATAGATGTTTGGAGGCAACCCAGTCAGGCTGAACACCTTAGACACACTGTCCAGTGAGTGCAGCAAGGTGGAGATTCCCTGCTGTTTTGGGGTGGCATTATGTGGGGCCGACATACGCTGCTGGTGGTCATGGAAGGCCCTGTAATGTCTGTACGATACGTGAATGCTATCCTCTGACCGACAGTGCAACCATACCGGCAGCATATTGGGGAGGCATTCGTCTTCATGGACGACAATTCGCGCCCCCATCGTGCACATCTTGTGAATGACTTTCTTCAGGAAAACGACATCGCTCGACTAGAGTGGCCAGCATGTTCTCGAAACATGAATTCTATCGAATATGCCTGGGATAGATTGAAAAGAGCTGTTTATGGACGACATGACCCACCAACGACTCTGAGGGATCTACGCCGATTCGCCGCTGAGGAGTGGGACAATCTGGACCAACAGTGCCTTCATGAACTTGTGGACAGTATGCCACGACGAATACAGGCATGCATCAATGCAAGAGGACGTGCTACTGGGTATTAGAGGTACCAGTGTGTACAGCAATCTGGACCACCATCTCTGAAGGTCTCCTGTGTGGTGGTACATCATGCAATGTATGGTTTTCATGAACAATAAAAAGGGCAGAAATGATTTTATGTTGATTTTTATTCCAATTTTCTGTACAGGTTCCGGAACTCTCGGAACCGAGCTGAAGCAAAACTTTTATTGATGTGTGTATACAGGATAGAAGACATGGGCCTTAAACAAAAACATGGAGAAGAAGCTAGAGGCCTTTGAACTGTGGTTTTGTATGCGGATCCTTAGAATGCCTTGGACGCAGAGAGAGACAAACGTAGAAGTTTTGGAAGAATGAACACTACACCTAAATTAATCAAGACAGTGAAGCGTAAAAAGCTGCAATATCTAGGTCATATCATGAGGAATACAAATAGATATGTTTGCTATAAAAATACTTCAACGGAAAATCAACAGCAGAAAGGGTCCTGGAAGAAGACGAATATCTTAGTTTGACATGATGTTGGTTCAATATGTCTTCAACAGAACTTTTCCATGTTGCCACCAACAAGCGAAGAATAGCCAACATGTTCACCAAAACCGAACAGTATAGGTACTGAAAGAAGAAGAAGAACATTTTTTATTGTACTTTACGGGCCAGAGAAGCTCTGAAATCATTACCCTCACCGAGCGCGAGAAATTATTTAATATGACACTGTGCTGTTTAAACACACTGTACATGTGCAATTCAGAGTAGCGAAATAGATTGGCGACTGACCTGCTCACGCGCAGTAGCTACACTATGTGATCAAAAGTATCTGGACACCTGACTGAAAATGACTTACAAGTTCGTGGCGCCCTCCATCAGTATAGTGTTGGCGCACCCTTAGCCTTGATGACAGCTTCCACTCTCGCAGGCATACGTTCAATCAGGTGCTGGAAGGTTTCTTGGGGAATGGCAGCCCATTCTTCACGGAATGCTGCACTGAGGAGAGGTATCGATGTCGGTCGGTGAGGCCTGACACGAAGGCGGCGCTCCAAAACATCCCAAAGGTGCTCTATAGCATTCAGGTCAGGACTCTGTGCAGGCCAGTCCATTAGAGGGATGTTATTGTCGTGTAACCACTCCACCACATGCCGTGCATTATGAAAAGGTGCTCGATTGTGTTGAAAGATGCAATCGCCATCCCCAGATTGCTCTTCAACAGTGGGAAGCAGTAAGGTGCTTAAAACATCAATGTAGGGCTATGCTGTGGTAGTGCCACGCGAAACAACAAGGGGTGCAAGCCCTAGCCATCAAAAACACTACCACACCATAACACCACCGCTTCCGAATTTTACTGTTGGCCCTACACACGCTGGCAGATGGCGTTCACCAGACATTCGCCATACCCACACCCTCCATCGGATCGCCACATTGTGTACCGTGATTCGTCACTCCACACAACGTTTTTCCACTGTTCAGTAGTCCAATGTTTACGCTCCTTACACCAAGCGAGGCGTCGTTTGGCATTTACTGGCGTGATATGTGGCTCATGAGCAGCCGCTCGACCACGAAATCCAAGTTTCTCAGCTCCCGCCTAACTGTCGTAGTACTTGCAGTGGATCCTGATGCAGTTTGGAATTCCTGTGTGATGATCTGGATAGATGTCTGCCTATTACACATTACGACCATCTTCAACTGTCGGCAGTGTCTGTCAGTCAACAGATGAGGTCGGCCAGTACGCTTTTGTGCTGTACGTGTCCTTTCACGTTTCTATTCACTACCACATCGTAAACAGTGGACCTAGGGATGTTTAGTAGTGTGGAAATCTAGCGTACAGGCGTATGACACAAGTGACACCCAATCACCTACCCACGTTTGAAGTCTGTGAGTTCTGCGGAGCGCCCCATTCTGCTCTCTCACGATGTCTGATGACTACTGAGGTCGCTGATATGGAGTACCTGGCTGTAGGTGGCAGCACAATGCACCTAATATGAAAAACGTACGTTTTTGGGAGTGTCCGGATACTTTTGATCACATAGTGTACCTTTATGGTTAACAACTTTCGTGCATGCGCACAGCGAAGCATAAGCCGACGGATCGCCACCAAACGACGATCGTACCTAGCAAAGAAATACTAAGTAATCTGCCGGCCGGGGTGACCGAGCTGTTCTAGGCGCTACAGTCTGGAACCGCGCGACCGCTACGGTCGCAGGTTCGAATCATGCCTCGGACATGGATGTGTGTGATGTCCTTAGGTTAGTTAGGTTTAAGTAGTTCTAAGTTCTAGGGGACTGATGACCTCAGAATTTAGGTCTCATAGTGCTCAGAGCCAACTAAGCAGTCTACACTTAGAGAAATCTTATAATACTAGTTGACTAGTAAGAAAATAAAACATCCACACTACAGAACTAAACCAAGATTAAGTGTTCCAGCATAACACCAAGTGCCGGCACGAATATCAAGAACAACACAGCAGAGAGGGCTGTGAGACGACGTCAGCCAATAGCACGCTGACTAGACGTCACTACAACAGGAGCGGCACCTGTACAAAGAGAATAAAAGCGAAGCGCCGCCTTGCCTCGGCTGCACTATTAGACCGGCACTATAAGATGCACTAGAAGAGAGGACTAGAAGAGCCGTGACTTGCAATCTATATGAACTTGTGTAATTAATTTGTATGGACATTGTACATAGTGAAGAACATTGATTATTTGCATGTCGAGTATTGCTTGTGACAACTCGTTAAGTATTATCAATTCAACTACTGTAACAAACTCTATTAATATGATGTGCTTGTATGTTGACTAGCTATCCAAGAATCAGCTTCCTAGGCACCCTAATAAGACACGAGTGGGTGGGATTCCATATTGGCGACTAGTCATCAGAAGAACCCAGTGCCTGGCAGTCACGGACTTTTTTGTTACGTTCTGCTGGCGCCTTAATTCTCTCTTGTCTTTTCCTTGCAGATACGTTTACTTACTTTGACAGTCTCTCTTGCTAATTAGTGTTTCCAGGTGGGCGTTGCGGAAATTTTCTTTGCTTTTGTACTTGTTTTTCTTGCTTACCTAGTTTGTTTCTGGCATTTGTCTCTTTCAATATGCCCACCCCACCTATCCTGCCGCCTGCTCAGGCGCCACAGCCGCAAGCGTTAGCTGCAACATAACTAATACAGATGTTTCTGTTCCAGGCACAGGGAACCTCCCCATCGCACCCCCCACAGATTTAGTTATAAGTTGGCACAGTGGATAGGCCTTGAAAAACTGAACACAGATCAATCGGGAAAACAGGAAGAAGTTGTGTGGAACTATGAAAAAAATAAGCAAAATATACAAACTGAGTAGTCCATGCGCAAGATGTGCAACGTTTAGGATAATGTGAGCTTGGGAGCGCCGTGGTCCCGTGGTTAGCGTGAGCAGCTGTCTTCCCTCGAGTGAAAAGTTTAATTTTTTATTTTCAGACAATTATCAGAGTTCAGACACTCACACGTAATCAGCTTCGCTCTCCAGAATTCCAGGACATGTTCAGATTTGCTTGGACATATGCAGGATTTGACGATCTACACACGGAAAAATTTGAAAACGTTAAAAACATATGTTGCGACAGAGCACAGAGAAAACTGTGCGACTGTTGCATTTATTTGTTGCAGTTTATGTGACACACTCTTATGTTTTCATCTCTTTTTTGGAAGTGATTATCACATCCACAAGAAAACCTAAATCGGGCAAGGTAGGAGAATCTTTTTACCCATTCGCCAAGTGTGCAAATTAGGTGGGTCGACGACATATTCCTGTCATGTGACGCACATGCTGTCACCAGTGTCGTATAGAATATATCAGACGCGTTTTCCTGTGGAGGAATCGGTTGACCTATGACGCTGCGATCAAATGTTTTCGGTTCCCATTGGAGAGCACGTCCTTTCGTCTACTAATCGCACGGTTTTGCGGTGCGGTGGCAACACACAGACACTAAACTTATTACAGTGAACAGAGACGTCAATGAACGAACGGGCAGATCATAAATTTGCAAAAATAAAGTAAGTAAACTTTTCGCTCGAGGGAAGACTTGAACCAAGGACCTCTCCGCAGCTCCTCACGCTAACCACGGGACCACGGCGCTCCTAAGCTCACATTATCCTTGATGTTGCCTATGCTGCCCATGGACTACTCAGTTTGTATATTTTGCTTATTTTTTCATAGTTCCACACAACTTCTTCCTGTTTTCTCGATTGATCTGTGTTCAGTTTTTCAAGGCCTATCCACTGTGCCAAATTATAACTAAATCTTAGGCGGGTGCGATGGGGAGGTTCCCTTGTCAGTACAGTGTAGCAGCTACTGGCCAATGCTGCACACCTCACGGAACAAGCACCACCTACAGCAACACCTATTGCTATACAGCCCTTTCGCCAGTTTCGTGAAAAAGAAGAGGAATGGCTCGTGTGGTTGCTACAATTTGAAGCACACATACTTTACTCACAAGTACCAGGTACTGTGAAACTTCCATATCTATTATCCATGGTAGGAAATGCAGTATTCTGATTAACTCAGAAGTTGTTTCCAAACGCCATTCTGAGTTAAAATGGTTCAAATGGCTCTGATCACTATGGGACTTAACCTCTAAGGTCATTAGTCCCCTAGAACTTAGAACTACTTAAACCTAACTAACCTAAGGACATCACACACATCCATGCCCGAGGTAGGATTCGAACCTGCGACCGTAGCGGTCGCGTGGTTCCAGACTGTAGCGCCTAGAACCGCACGACCACCCCAGCCAGCTCCATTCTGAGTGAACTTGCTTATGACCAGGTGGTTGATTCGTTGACAAACTGTTATGACCAACAAGTGAATGTGGTGCAGCTAGGTGTGAATTCTTTAATTGCAAAAAACGGTTGTAACAAACTTATCGCAACTGGGTAACAGATTTTCAGGGTATGACAAGGAAATGCAAATTCAGATATGCTTGTGGCGCTTTATATTCCGATGTTATGTTGCGTGATGCAATCGTGTACAATGTACCAGATGTCAAACTCAGAGAACAGATTTTGAAACAGTTAGATCCATCATTGCAGCAGGTAGTGCAAATCCTAGATCAGTACGATTCAGGTGCCCTGTCAGCCGATAAATATGTCCAGCTAGCTGTTTGTCAGGTCGAGTACCTTGTTAGTGACTGGCCCATTCGGCGGCCGCTTGTGCGCGCCACATTAACTAAACATCACACACTGTGTAAGCAGTTCGCTAAACAGGCGGCTGCACAGGCGAACAGAATTACGTCTTGCCCTCAGTGCCTTCACGGCACAAACGCTATGGAAGCTGATTCAGATTTGCCCGTCGGCATAGCCTCACTGTACAGAAATGTGCCGGGTGATGTCCTTAGGTTAGTTAGGTTTAAGTAGTTCTAAGTTCTAGGGGACTGATGACCACAGAAGTTAAGTCCCATAGTGCTCAGAGCCATTTGAACCATTTTTTTTACAGAAATGTGTTATTCTTGTTCAAAATGGCAGTGGACAGTCATATGTGTTGAGCCCTAAAACTTAGCAAAAAGAAGTGCTGCAGTTACTTCACCAAGGACACTGGGGGATTGTTCGTATGAAACAGATAGCGTGTCGACACTGTACGTGGCAGGGTATGGACGCCCAAGTAGAACTGATGATGTCACAATGTCACGCATGGGCGGAAAATCAGTCCGCTCCGCCACAAAAACTCTCTGCCTGGCCTAAGTCGCAATCGCCATGGCAATGTGTGTACATCCCTCTGCTGTGCCAATGAACTCGACAACAATTCAGGTGTTGTCCTCTATTTTTTGCCTCGAAGGTTTACCTGAAGTTCACGTCAGATGAATCTGAAACATTCTGTGAATGCAATGGCATACAGCATCTAACTAGGGGAACGTTTTGTCCAACTATTATGCCACTACATTCCTCATCTCGTGAAGGGACAGAGCGAGCTGAATCTGTAATTGCTGCACCAATCTGTTTTGTACCAATCTTACCCATCCAAATGCACAAGGTCTCTCTAGATGCACGCATGTCGAGGAGTTTCGCATCCCTTATCGGTGTATAGGAGGTATGAACGTGTTGTGATGATGTAACAGATGGTGGTTAAGAAGAAACGTGCTTTTCAATAAGGTGGACATCCAGACAAGCAGAGTTTGAAGAATTTTACATAAATCAACTGCGCTATCTATTGTAAAGTATTATTCTAGAGTCAGGAGTCAGTACCAAGAAGGTATTGGCAAGAGAGAAATGATTGTAGAACATAAACACATGCACGCCTAAGGTTACATGGTTCTGTACTTAAACATGCTATAATACAGGGTATCCCACTCAAACCTCCCGGATTTCAAGGATCCAGGAGAGAAAAACCACATTAGATACGACAATGAAAATTGCACCACATTGTAGAGCATCTCAAAGAAATTATATTCCTGCATCAGAAGTGCCATGTATAGTCGCCAGAGTGCGGTATGGTCGCATGAAGTGAAAATTTCGTCTCCACAGCAGAGCACGCAAGCATTAGTGTGGTTTGCAGAAATAAAATCGCTGATTACTATGCAAAGAAACTATCGTCGTGTGTGTGAATGTGATCCACCTGGCGTGAAAACAATTAAGGAATTGTATAGAAAGATTCTGGCAACAGGTAGTGTTCTGAAACATTCTGGCGGTGCATGTTACGGAGTTTCAGAAGATACAGTGGAGGACATCAGACAAACGTTTCTCGGAAGCCCACGCAAGTCAATTTGTGAAGCATCGATCAACATTGCCTCATGCGGTTCAGCAGCGTCTTCATATGTGTGCTTACAAAGTGCAAATTCTGCAACATCTGATGCCGAACGAAAAACCACACTGACAACAATTTGTTGTGGATATGCTACAGAGTATTGATATGGACGCCAGCTTCCTGGAAAGACGTTTATTCTCAGATGAGGCAACCTTTCATCTATCAGGAAGGGTTAATAGGCATAATGTTCGGATTTAGGGTTCGCAAAATCCGCAAGTTGTCATTGAACATGTTCACGATAGCCCTAAACTAAACGTCTGGTGTGGGCTAATGCATGACAGGATTGTTGAACCGTTCTTCTTTGCGGAACAAACAGTGAATGGGTCAGGGTATCTGGACATGTTGGAGCAGTTTGTGAACCCTCAGATACAAGACCTGCAACCCAATATCATTTATCAACAAGATGGATCTTAGCCTGGCCACTATGTTCACCCGAAATTATGCCATTTGATTCCTTCATGTAGGGATTCGTGAAGGATTGCGTGTATGCGACCAAAGTGGACGATGTTCCTATGTTGCGATATTGTATCACTAATGTGATTGCAACAATAACAGATGAAATGTTAGAAAGAACTTGGCAAGAAATTGAGTATAGACTCGATATTCTTCGTGCTACAAATGGTTCACATGCAGAGGTGTACTGATGATAAATAAATAAATTCTTTGAGATGCTCTACAATGTGGTGCATTTTTCATTGTCGTATCTACTGTGGTTTTTTTCCTAGGTCTTTGAAATCAGGGAGGTTTGAGAGGGACACCCAGGTGGTTTCCGAAATATTAGTCATGGTGAGTGCAACACTCTTAATACATTAATGCAAGTCATGTGTGTCCAACATCTGACATACATCCACCCTGCAAGTATTCTATCCCACTCACCGTGATGACAAACTTAGTGAAGATAGAACTACTTCCTTCTCAACTAAAGGAAAAAAAAGTCTTCATGATACGTGCACAATATGGCTTGTCGGAGGTGTATAGTGCCCAATATTCATGTCCGATCATGGTTCAGAAATTATGCTATGCTCGCAGCAATCCTATAAAATCATCAACAACAGAGAATGCAACTTATGAGGAAACAGACAAACGCATTGCTGCCGTGTTTGACATGTGAAATTACACGCCATGCTTCTCTAACTCTGGGAATAGAACACAGTTCAGCCCGCACATTACATCTGTCAAGCAAATGTATACACAGGGATTGCAGCACCTCATAGACCCTGCCACTAACTTAGAATCACCATAGTTATGAAACTGAAGACTCGATTTATATCCAAGGTGCAGCAGGGAAATGGAGTATGTCCCATAAATCTTAGTTCATCTAGAGGAGGGTGCTAAAACAGGTTTTCCACCTATGGGCATGTTTCATCACACCTGCGCTGGGCCGGCCGATTTGGCCGAGCGGTTCTAGGCACTACAGTCTGGAACCGCACGACCGCTACGGTCGCAGGTTCGAATCCTGCCTCGAGCATGGATGTGTGTGATGTCCTTAGGTTAGTTAGGTTTAAGTAGTTCTAAGTTCTAGGGGACTGATGACCTCAGAAGTTAAGTCCCATAGTGCTCAGAGCCACACCTGCGCTGGAACTCCTCTGCTAACTGTGATATGGAGACATTTGCCATTAATGACTGCAGGTAGATAGTAATCTATGTCACACACGGAACATGAAGTTCTGTATGAGTCGAACACGTTATACCACAAAACTGATACACTCTAAGAGAACAACAGAAAAAATGGTTAAATTGAGGATAAATGATCTGCAGCAACATCTCCCTCAAAATACAATGCATCATCAGTCTACCATCAAATCATACCTCGTTACAACACCATCTCAGCTCATCACTCCATGTGCCTTCTATCACACTTTAACGCAGATCCAAGTCAATTTATGGGCAGAAGGTTCTCTTTTCCAGGAAAGAACCAAAGGCAGCCATGAACATGCATGTATTGCTATTACCTCAAGAGACATACAGTAGAATGTTGTTAAAAAAAAAAAAAAAACAATACAGCAACTGTAAGGTATTTGTTAGCTGACACTGTATGGTCGTGACTGGTAGAGAGTACAAAGAAGCACATTGCAAATACTGTTTGTTAGAGTTTAAAGCACGTAAACGGTCTTCAAATGTTCAAAAATGTGTGAATTTCTAAGAGACCAAACTGCTGAGGTCATCAGTCCCTAGACATACACACTACTTAAACTAACTTATGCTAAGATCAACACACACACCCATGCCCGAGGGAACTCGAACCTCCGGCGGGAGGGGCCCCGCAGTCCGTGACACGGCGCCTGAAACTGCTCGGCCAGTCCGCGTGGCTAAACGGTCTTGCACAGGGTCAACCCCGCGATCCATTTACGGCGCCGCGTTTTCTTTCGTCCATTACCTGCACCTACCTGTGAACTCGTTGCAGGAGATCGCCGGTAGGAAACCCGAGCAGAAACCTACCGTACTTCAACTCACACCAGGCTGCATACAACGTAGCTATTCCAAGATTGGGGAAAAGATCTTAATTTTGAATGAAAGGCGGAAATACTGGCAAAACTTAGGTATATTCTGAACCTTGATAACGTACACGTTCACTGCCAAGCCCATGCTACTCTTTAACACAGTCACGCACAAACCCTTTCATTCACGTTAGCAAGTTTATGGTAACGTAATTCCTGAAATCTGAACAGCTACCAAGCACGGATTGTTCTTAAATGAAAATGCTCGCAATACTATTAAGTTGATCGGTGTGTGATGCACCCAAGTTTCTAGTCACCGATCTGCTCAATATGCCACGCGGAATTACTGTCTTTTCTCGTACACAATATTACTTAAAAAAAACCGTACTTTCTATGAAATACACCAGATTAAATATTTCTTCCATTTAAAACACTTTTGAGATATGTAGCACAACTAAAATCTGCGAATTATAACTTCCTTCGGAGCCCATACTGCACACGACCTTACCACTGAAAGGCTGGGCTCCGACTCCTTAGACTGCTGTAAGCATTCTATATCTCCAAGAGAAAAGATGCGCGAAGAATACTCTGTTCTGATTGGTCAGTTATCCTTAAGAAGAATAGGAAAACATTATTCTCCCGCGTTAGTCTGCGCTTTTCATGACTAACCAGTCAACAAATAGCACACTTTCGAACTGTACTTTTTCCCGAAATAAATATTTAATATTCTGGTATTCTGTTTATACTTCACGTTATTAACTATTTTCATTTGCACTCGAATTAGCTTTTACCATAAACTTACTTAACATATCATAATACAAAGTTCCCCGTCGTCTGCATTCACACTGTCTTAAAAATTTCTCACACTAGTTCGTACAACGTTCATCAGTAGAACAATGATCTACATATTTACTTTAGACCACATTCACGCATCATTCACACTATTAAAAGCATATACAAAACTGTAGTAACATAAATAAACAAAAAGTCTTCCAGAAATAAATAGAACAATTCACAAAACCATTCTCTTCATCTGTTTCTTGAATGTCTCTGTCCGCTTATGTCCTCTAGCAAATGAAAATTGGAACTACATACTCGACTGAACGCGCTTCAGACCATCTGTCACTGTGCACGCATGAGTTATTCTCCCGATACACTGGCTCTAGACAGGAGCGATACAGGGTGCCACACCTCGCATTCTGTAATTGTATATTGCAGTCTCCCAGCTGGTAACACAGGGTGTATCAAAAAGATTCATCAGATTTTTTGAAAAATCGTAACTATTATAGTATTTGAGATATGTGCGTGAACAACATATTGTTGGAAAGAGCAAACTCTCGAGTTTTACATGGTTCCCCCTAAGTAGCAGCTGTGTGCGCCCACTTCAGTTCTAGTAAAAATGGTGTCGGGGCAACAGAAAGTGTTTTGTGTTCTACGTTTTGCGCAGTGCATGTCAGTAATAACTGTTCAGTGTAACTTTCGTACTAGATATGGTGTGGATCCTCCTACAGCATAGGGCATTAGACGATGGCGTGAACAATTCCGAGAAGCAGGTTGCTTGTGTAAACACAACGACTCAATACATCCACCATAATTTCACAAGGAGTCCACAGAAATCCGTTCGCTGTGCAGCTCGACAGCTCAACATGCCCTCGATGTCTGTCTGGCGTGTCTTGCATCGACGTTCACAAATGAAACCATACAAAATTTAGACCTTCGTAAAGGTAAGAAACAACAACATGTGAAATTCTGTAGCTTCGTTCTTGGAAACATGGAGAATGACAGTTTTCTTGATTTTCAGTGATTATTTCTTGTAGCGGTTTATAAAAGACTCTATGTGCCTCCGACAACAACAACAATGAATGAACTGAGTCTTTGCATGACAGCAGCTGTGGAAAAGCTGTAACTCATGACATGTTCGTTGCTGTGTGGGAACAATTGGAATACCTTATTGATATATGCCATGCATCTCAAGGGGGGCATATTGAGCATCTATGAAAAGGTACGAAAGACAACTTTTTGAGTTTACTGTTCATCAGAAAACAAAATTCATTGTATGTGCTTATTAGTTTCAGACATATAGACTCGCCACATCGGATATTCTTTTTGATACACACTGTACAATGCTCTTTAGCTCTTTAGCATCTTGCTGTCCATCGGGATGCACCACGTGCTGGTTGCCGCACCAACTGCACCAGCCAAGGCCTGAGAAGCAGCAAGTAGCAGCATGCTTGGGTTTGCGCTAATCCCACCCAAATAAAAGCACACTATTTGTCACGTGGGAAACACTCCAGCCTTCCTCCTCTGTGGTGCACTTTCTTCCAGCACACTGATCACACCACGTGGAGCTGGCAGTATACCTGAAGCCACACAGCCTTCCCTCCCTGAGCCATCCACGACACTCGCACAGACACACAGACATACAGAGAACAGGGCAAATGCTTTGCAGCTATAGGATATGTGGTTGGAAGTGACTGGATGTATTCGAGTACAGTGCTATACTACACTGTCCATCCAGAAAAATAGTGCATTTGTGCTAGGTGCTGACAGCTGTACTAAATTTAGAATAATTTTAGAATACGTTGCGAGAAGTGTTGTCATGGTCACATGGGCATAAGTGACATAAAATCGATAAAATTGCGTAAATGATGGAAAATACTTATAAACATGAGGGAAAATACTCCAAAATGGGGTGAAATTGAGGGAGTACTTGCATGTCTTCGGCGTGGTGCAGGAAATTTCTTGTACATGGGGGTGTATACGTGCCAGCAAGAGGAACAAGAGATAAAGTTGACATGGAAGCACCGGGATCCAGAGAAACGGTAATTTTTCGTCGACAACGGTAAGACAGCTTGAATAGAAGGTTTAACTTGGATGACCACCAAATGTAGAATAATAAATTTATATATGTCAGATCAGAAGCCCAGGGGTGATTCCAAAGATATTGGCACCCATCTTATAGGTTATTATAAAGTGTCCTTAGCTAAAGTGCATAGTATTACCACCTGGGGCACTGCAATACACAACTACATTGTGGATCGCGTGTTCGAATCTGTGCAGGATTGTTTAGGTGTTTTGAAGCCTAACAGTCAGTATTTACAATATGCTTCTACATACTCTTCACCAACCACAAGCATGTGGTGTCAGCTAATAAATACCTTACAGAACAATTGCTGTATGTTTTTTTTCTGAACAATATTCCACTGTATGTTTATTGAGGTAATAATGATACATGGAAGTTGACTGCTGTCTTTGATGCTTTCCTGGAAAAGAGAATCATCTGCCTCTAAATTGACTTGGATCTGCGTTAAGGAATGATAGAAAAGTGCATGTAGTGATCAGTTGAGATGGGGTTGTAATGAGGTATGATTTAGTGGTAGACTGATGACGCTAGAGTGGGGGGGGATTGTAGCTACAGCTATATCTACATTTACGTGATTACCCTGCTATTCATAATAAAGTGCCTTGCAGAGGGTTCAGTGAACCACCTTCAAACTGTCTCTCTACCGTTCCATTCTTGAACGGCACGCGGGAAAAACGAGTACTTAAATTTTTCTGTGCGAGCGGTGATTTATCTTATTTTATCGTGATGATCATTTCTCCTTATGTAGGTGGGTGCCAACAGAATGTTTTCGCAATCGGAGGAGAAAACTGGTGATTGAAATTTCATGAGAAAATCCCGACGCAGCGAGAAACGCCTTTGTTTTAATGATTGCCACTCCAATTCACGTATCATGTCTGTGACACTATCTCCCCTATTTCGCAATAATTCAAAACGAGCTGCCCTTCTTTGTACTTTTTCGATGTCATCCATCAGTCCCACCTGATGCGGATCCAACACCGCACAGCAATACTCCAGAATAAACGGACTAGCATGGTGTAATCAGTCTCTATACTAGACCCGTTGCATCTTCTAAGTGTTCTGCCAATGAATGGCAGTCTTTGGTTTGCTCAACCCACAATATTATCTATGTGATCGTTCCAATTTAGGGTATTTGCAATTGTAATCCCTAAGTATTGCGTTGAATTTACAGCCTTCAGATTTGTGTGACTTACCGCGTAATCGAAATTTAGCTGATTTCTTTTAGTATTCATGTGAATAACTTCGCACTTTTCCTTATTCAGGGTCAATTGCCACTTTTCGCACCATACAGATATTTTATCTAAATCATTTTGCTACTTGTTTTGATCATCTGGTGACTTTACAAGACGGCAAATGACAGCATCATCTGCAAACAATCTAAGACGGCTGCTCAGATTGTCTCCTATGTCGTTAATATAGATCAGGAACAGTAGAGAGCCTATAACACTTCCCTGGGGAACGCCGGATAACACTTCTGTTTTACTCGATGACTTTCTGTCTATTACTACGAACTGTGACCTTTCTGACAGGAAATCACGAATCCAGTCGCACAACTAAGGCGATACTCCGTAGGCACGCAGTTTGCTTAGAAGACGCTTGTGAGGAACGATGTCGAAAGCCTTCTGGAAATTTAAAAATACGCTAGCACTTATAACTTCATGAGTATAAAGTGCTAGCTGCGTTTCACAAGAACATTATTTTCTGAAACCGGGCTGACTATGCGTCAATAAATCGTTTTCTTCGAGGTACTTCATAATGTTCGAATACAGTATATGTTCCAAAACCCTACTGCAAATCGACGTTAGTGATATGGGCCTGTAATTCAGCGGATTACTCCTACTTCCCTTTTTGGGTATTGGTGTGACTTGAGCAATTTTCCAGTCTTTAGGTACGATTCTTTCTGCTAAATATGGAGATATTTTACCAGCATACTCTGAGAGGAACCTGACTGGTGTAGAATCTGGACAGGAGGCCTTGCCTTTATTAAGTGATTTAAGCTGCTTCGTTACTCCGAGGATATCTACTTCTATGTTTCTCATCTTGGCAGTTGTTCTTGGTGAAATTCGGGAATATTTACTTCGTCTTCTTTGGTAAAGGAATTTCGGAAAACCGTGTTTAACAATTCTGCTTTAGTTGCACTGTCATCATTGACTTCACTGTTGTTATCGCGCAGTGAAGGTATTGATTGCGTCTTGCCTCTGGTGTGCTTTATGTATGACCATAATCTCTTTGGGTTTTCTGCCAGATTTCGAGACAGAATTTCATTGTGGGAATTATTAAAAGTATCTCGCATTGAAGTACGCGCCATATTTCGAACTTCTGTTAAACTTTGCCAATCTTGCGGATTTTGCGTTCTTTTAAATTTGGCATGCTTTTTTCGTTGCTTCTGCAACAACGACTTGACCCGTTTTGTGTATCATGGGGGATCAGTATCACTTATTAATCAGTATCACTTATTAATTTATGTGGTATCTCTCTATTGCTGTCGATACTATCTCTTTGAAAACATTCCACAACATTTCTACACTTACATGATCAGATCGGAAGGAATGAAGACTGTCTCTTAAAAAAGCGTTAAGAGCATTTTATCATCTTTTCTAAATAGACATATTTTGCGTTTCTTTTTGATGGTTGTAGGTGTTACGGTATTCAGCGTAGCAGCAACTGCCTTGTGGTCGCTAATCCCTCTAATAGTCACACTACTCACTATTTGTCCAGGATTATTTGTTGCTAAAAGGTCAAGTATGCTTTCGCAACCATTTACGCTTCGAGTGGGCTCATGAACTAATTGTTCAAAATAGTTTTCTGAGAAAGCATTCAGTACAATTTCGGATGACGTTTTATGCCTGCCGCCGGCTTTAAACGTATAATTTTTCCAGCATATTGAGGGTAGATTAAAGTCACCACCGACTATATTTGTATGAGCGGGGTACTTATTTGAAATGAGACTCAAGTTTTCTTTGAACTGTTCAGCAACTATACCTTCTGAGTCGGGGTGTCGGTAAAACCATCCAATTAATAGTTTAGTCCGAATGTCAGGTATAACCTCTACTCATACTATTTCACACGAACTATCTACTTCAATTTCGCTACAAGGCAAACTACCTCTGACAGCAATAAATACTCCACCTTCAACTGTATTTAATCTATCCTTTCTGAACACTGTTAGATCGTTTGAAAAAATTTCGGCCGAACTTATTTCCGGCTTTAGCCAGCTCTCTGTACCTACAGCTATTTGAGCTTCAGTGCTTTCTATGAGAGCTTGAAGCTCTGGTTCTTTCCCAACACAGCTACGACAATTTACAACTACAATACCAATCGTTTCTACAACTACCTTACTGTGTTTTACCTGCCCACTTTTAGACGGACGTCCCTTCTGTGGTTCCCTGAGATCCTCTAACCAAAGAACCGCCCAGTCCCTTCCACACAGCCCCCGCTACCAGTGTAGCCGCCTCCTGTGTGTAGTGGACTCCTGACCTACTAAGCGGAACCCGGAAACCCACCACCCGATGGCGCAAGTCAAGGAATCTGCAGCCTACACGGTCACAGAACCGCCTGAGCCCCTGATTCAGACCCTCCACTCCGCTCTGCACCAAAGGACCACAGTCGGTTCTATCGACGATGCTGCATATGGTGAGCTCCGCCTTAATCTCAGAAGCAAGACTGGCGGTCTTTACCATTTCCGTTAGTCACCCGAAACCAGACAGAATCTGCTCTGATCCAAAGCGACACATGTCATTGGTACCGACATGAGCCACCACCTGCAGTTGACTGCACCCTGTACTCGTCATGGCATCCAGAAGCACCTTTGCCACATCCGAAATGACTCCCCCCGGAATGCCCACGGAGTGCACACTGGCTTCCTTCCCCTCCTTGGCAGCCGTGTTCCTAAGGGGCCCCATTACGCTTCTAACGTTGGAGCTCCCAACTACCAGCAAACCCAACCTCTGTTAATGCCCAGACCTTGCAGGCCGAGAAGCTTCCTCTGGAACAGGGTGGACGACTGCATCGGGCTCAGAGACATCGTCAGCCACAGATAATGCCTGAAACCTGTTCGTCAAATGAACGGGGGAGGCCTTACGATCGGCCCCTCAGAAAGTTTTCGCTGCCTGCCAGACTTTGGAATTATCTCCCACTCGACCACGGGTAAGGGGTCAACCTCAGTGCAGGCAGTACCTGGGGTGGCCACAGCAGTGGACCAATTGGAGGACACCTGGGACGTGCTCGACGTCCCTTGCATCCCTGCGTTTGATCCCCCACAGTGATGCCCCTTGGCAGCAGCCTTAAGCTGTGTGATGGAAGCCAAAGCAGCCTGGAGCTGTGAGTGAAGGGTCACCAGCTCAGCTCACATCTGTACACAACAATCACAGTTCCTATCCATTACTGCAGTCGCTCCTGTTTGAAGCTCGTAAAAATATGCAACAAGTCAACGGTCTACTCGCCTTATTAGTAGCAGGAAATAGTGGTGCTGCTCTCACTGACTGTCTAACTGACACTGCTGTTCTAACCAAACAAACAAAAGCCTGTATGATACGAGGGTCGATACAAGCTTCGATAACAATGGCGGCACTGTTATTCAAATAAAAGGTTGTACCTAGTGAGCAATCAGACACGCAGGAAATTACAAAAACAAACTAGTAACTACCCAGATAACTGAAAATAAGTCGCTCCTGTTTGAAGCTCGTAAAATTATGTAACAAGCGATCGGTGTACTCGCCTTATTAGTAGCAGGAACTAGTGGTGGTGCTCTTGCTGACAGTCTGACCGACACTGCTGCAGGTTATTTATCGCGCATTTAACCATTTATTTCGGTTGTTCTCTTAAGGTGTATTAACTGGGCCACAGCCTGCGTTCGACTCGTATACAACCGCATGTTCTGTGTATGACTTAGAGCACTACTTACCTGCGGTCGTTAATGGTAAACCTCTCCATACCACAGTCAGCAGTGGATTTCCAACACATGCGTAATGAAACATGTCCATTGGTGGAGAACCTGTTTCATTACCCTTCTCCAGACAAACTAAGGTTTATGCGACATATTCCATTCCCCTACCGCATCTTGGACATCAACTGAGTCTTCAGTTTCATAACTTCTGTGACTCTACGTTAGTAGCAGGTGTTTATGAGGTTCTGCAATACCTGTGTGTACATTTGCTTGGCAGATGTTATGTGTGGGAGGAACTGTGTTCTGTTCCCAGAGTTAGAGAAGCATGCAGTGTGATTTCACATGTCAAACACCTCTGCTGTGCGTTTGTCTGTTCCTCATAGGTTGCTGACGATTATTCTACAGGACTGATGTGAGCATAGTATAATTTCTGAACTATAATCAGATGTTAACAGTGAGCTTTATGCACCTCCAGGAAGTTATATTGTGCATGTATCACAAACACTCTTTTTTTTTAATTTAGTGTAGAAGGAAGTAGTTTTACCTCCTTCAAGTTTGTCACCATGGTGAGTGCGATAGATCACCTGCAGGGTGAATGTGTGTCAGATGTTGGACATACATGTCCTGCATTACAATATTAAGAGCGTTGCACTCAGCATCACTAATATTTTGGAAACCATCTGGCTTTAATATTATAGCATGTTTAAATGCAGTACCATATAGCCTTAGGAGTGCATGTGTTTATGTTCTACAGTCATTTCTCTCTTGCCAATACCTTCTTGGTACTGACCACAGACACTAGAACAATACTTTAGAATAGATAGCACAGTTGGCTTCAAACTCTGTGTTTATGTTGATCTCTATTCCAATTTTCTGTACAGGTTCCGGAACTCTCGGAACTGATGTGATACAAATTTTTTTTGATGTGTGTATATTCGAGAATTAACTATGAATGGACGTACTTCACTGTTATCTATCTATATTCGAGATATAGTGTATGGTACTCGCAAAGTAGTGGAAGGGTGGTTTAGAGATGATACAGAAATTGGAATGCATGCTGCCGTGTCAATGGCCAGCGTTGATTTTTCGGAAAAACTGGTAAAATTGCCAAAATTGATCCCACTATCGACTGTGGTGCTCACTATAGTATTACAGTACATTGTCGCATATCGACGGTGCCTTTTCCATCCCATCCATCCACTGGTGCAGTGTTGATTACCTACATAATGATTGACTGGCACCACTTGTTTGAGATGGAGAGAGTCTTGGTGGGAGCAGCACATTCCAGGGATGGCCAGCACCGAGACAGTGATTGTGTACATGACTGCAATAAGAGGAATCAATCGAAAGAGAACACTGAGACATCTGCTACCCCTTCACTGTGAAATATGATATTAAACGTAGAGGTCATCAGCCTCGGACAGCTGTTTGGAAACTCTTCCAGTTTCCATATGTTGTGATGTCTTCCATATTTTTTTCGATATGAAACACTCCCTCTGTCTTTTATTTCAATCATCCTGTGTGTTGTGGGAGCAGCAGCATCTACATCTACATCTGCATCTACGTGGTTACTCTGCAATTCACACTTAAGTGCCTGGCAGAGGGTTCATCGAACCATTTTCATACTAGTTCTCTACCATTCCACTCTCGAATGACGCATGGGATAAAGGAAAACCTAAACCTTTCTGTTCGAGCTCTGATTTCTCTTATTTTATTATGATGATCATTTCTCCATACGTAGGTGAGTGTCAAGAAAATATTTTCGCATTCGGAAGAGAAAGTTGACTGAAATTTCGTAAATAAATCTCGCTGCAAAGAAAACCACCTTTGTTTCAGTGACTGCCACTCCAACTCGCGTATCATATCAGTGACACTCTCACCTCTATTGCGCGATAACACGAAACGAGCTGCCCTTCTTTGCACTTTTTCGATGTCCTCCGTCAATTCTACCTGGTAAGGGTGGCGCAGTGGTTAGACACCGGACTCGCATTCGGGAGGACGACGGTTCAATCCCGCGTACGGCCATCGTGATTTAGGTTTTCCGTGATTTCCCTAAATCGCTTCAGGCAAATGGCGGGATGGTTCCTTTCAAAGGGCACGGCCGACTTCCTTCCCCGTCCTTCCCTAATCCGACGAGACCGATGACTTCGCTGTCTGGTCTCCTTCCCCAAAACAAACCAACAACCCAACCTGGTAAGGATCCCACATCGCGCAACAATATTCCAGCAGAGGACAGACAAGTGTAATGTAAGCTGTCTCTTTAGTGGGTTTGTCGCATCTCCTAAGCGTTCTTCCAACAAAGCGCAGTCTTTGTTTCGCCTTTCCCACAGTATTATCTATGTGGCCCTTCTAATTCAAGCCGCTCGTAATTGTAATTCCTAGGTATTTAGTCGAACTGACAGCCCTTAGATTTGTGCGATTTACCGTATACCCAAAATTTATCGGTTTTCTTTTAGTACCCATGTGGATTACCTCGTACTTTTCTTTGTTTAGTGCCAATTGCCACTTTTCGCGCCATATAGAAATTCTCTCTAGATCATTTTGTAATTGGAATTGATCGTCTGATGATTTTACTAGACGGTAAATTACAGCGACATCTGCAAACAATCTAAGGGGCCTGCTCAGATTATCACCTAGATTATTTATGTAAATCAGGAACAGCAGAGGCATATGACACTACCTTGCGGAACGCCAGATATCACTTCTGTTCTACTTGATCATTTACTGTCTATCACTACGAACTGTGACCTCTCTGAGAGGAAATCAGGAATCCAACTGAGACGATACTCCATATGCACGCAATTTGATTAATAGTCGCTTGTGAGGAACGGTATCAACAGCCTTCTGGAAATCTAAGAATATGGAATCGACCTGAAATCCCTTGTCGACAGCACTCATTACTTCATAGGAATAAAGAGCTAACTATGTTGCACAAGAACGATATTTTCTGAATCCGTGTTGGTTATGTATCAATAAGTCATTTTCTTCAAGGTGATTCATAATGTTCGAGTACTGTACATGCTCCAAAATCCTACTGCAAATTGCGATAAGTGATATGGATCTATAATTCAATGGGTTACTCCTATTACCTTTCTTGAATATTGGTGTGACCTGTGCTACTTTCCAGTCTTTAGGAACAGACCTTTCGTCAAGTGAGCGGTTGTATATGATTGCTAAGAAAGGCGCTATTGTGTCTGCGTACTCTGAAAGGAACCTGATTGGTATACCATGTGGACCAGAAGACTTGTCTTTCTTAAGTGATTTGAGTTGTTTCGCAACACCTAAGATATCTACCTTTGCGTCACTCATGCTAACAGCTCTTCTGGTTTCTATTTCGGGAATATTTACTTCGTCTTCTTTCGTGAAGGAATTACGATTCCTGTATTTAGTAACTCCGCTTTAGTGGCACCATCATCGATAACATTTCCATCGCTATCATGCAGTGACGGTATTGACTGTTTTTTGCCACTGGTTTACGTTACATACGACCAGAATCTCTTTGGGTTTTCTACCATATTTTGAGACAATGTTTCATTGTGGAAACTATTAAAAGCATCTCGCACTGACGTCCGCACTAAATTTCGAGCTTCCGTGAAACTTAGCCAGTCTTGGGGATTTTGCGTTCTTCTGAATTTGGCATGCTTTTTTCGTTGCTTCTGCAACAGTGTTCTGACGTGTTTTGTGTACCATGGTGGATCAGTTCTGTCTCTTATTAATTTACGCGCTATGAATCTGTCTATTGCTGTCGATACTGTATCTTTGAATTTGAGCCATATCTGGTCTACACTTACATAATTAGCGTGGAAGGAATGAAGACTTTCTCTTAGGAAGGCATCAAGAGAATTTTTATCTGCTGTTTTAAATAGATATATTTTGCGTTTACTTTTAGTGGTTTTGGTTGATATGGCTTTGAGCCTCGCTACAATGACCTTGTGTTCACTAATCCCTGTATCCGCCATGACGCTCTCTATTAGATCAGGATTATTTGTGGCTAAGAGGTCAAGCGTGTTTTCGCAACCATTTACAATTCGTGTGGGCTCATGAACTAATTGTTCAAATTAATTCTCAGAGAAAGCATTTAGTATAATTTCGGAAGATGTTTTCTGTCTGCTACCGGCATTGAACATGTATTTTCGCCAACAAATCGAGAGTAGACTGAAGTCTCCACCAATTATAACTGTATGAGTGGGGTACCTATTTGTAATGAAATTCAAGTTTTCTTTGAACTATTCAGCTATTATATCATCTGAGTCGGGGGGTCGGTAGAAGGAGCCAATTGTTATTTTGGTATGTCTGTTGGGTATAACCTCTATCCATAGTAATTCGCAGGAACTATCTATTTCAACTTCACTACAAGATAAACTACTACCAACAGACACAAACACACCACCACCTACTTTATTTAATCTATCCTTTCTGAACATGGTTTGCACCTCTGTAAAAATTTCGGCAGAATTTATCTCTGGCGTTAGCCAGCTTTCTGTTCCTATAACTATTTCAGCTTCAGTGCTTTCTATCAGCGCTTGAAGCTCTGGTACTTTTCCAACACAGCTACGACAAGTTAGAACTACAATACCGACTGTTGCATGGTTGATTCTCGTCGTTTCTTTGCCGTGTACCCTTTGAGACTGGAGCCCTTTTTGATATTGCCCGAGACTGTCTAACCCAAAAAACCGCACAGTCCACGCCACACAGCCCCTGCTATCTGTGTAGCCGCCTCCTGTGTGTAGTGGACACCTGACCCATTTATCGGAACCCGAAACCCGGCCACCCTATGGCGCAAGTCGAGGAATCTGCAGCCTTTACAGTGCAGAATCATCTGAGCCTCTGAGTCAGGTCCTCCACTCGGCTCTCTACCAACGGTCCGCAATCGGTCCTGTCGACAATGCTGCAGATGGTGAGCTCTGCCTTCATCTCTCTAGCAAGACTGGCAGTCTTCACCAACTCAGATAGCCGCTGGAAACCAGAGAGAATCTCTTCCGATCCATAGCGACACATGTCATTAGTGCCGACATGACCCACCACCTGCAGTTGGCTGCACCCTGTACCCTTCATGGCATCCAGAAGGACCCTTTCCACAACTTGGATGACTCCTCCCGGTATGCACACGGAGTGCACATTGGCTTTCTTCCCATCCTTATCTGCCATATCCCTAAGGGGCTCCAGTACCAGCCTAACACTGGAGCTCCCAATGACCAGCAATCCCACCCTCTTCGCTTGTCCATACCTCTCAGGAAGACCGGCTACTGCCGCAACAGGCGAGGCCACCCTTGCTGGCTCAGAAGTACTTTCAGCAGTGGGCAGCACCTCAAAACTGTTACGGAGGTGTAAGGGTACAGCCTTTTGGCCAGCACCAACTTTCGTCTTCCGCCCAGGGATTCTCGATCCCACCACGGTTCGCCAATCAGTGTCAGACAAGTGTCGAATGGCAGGGACGTCCGAATCTGAGGGCGCAGTGGCATCAGAGATCCTAGGCGATGCTATAGGTTCCAGAGGCACCAAAGCGCTTGCCTCAGATGTTCCAATGTCACCGCAGCCCAAGGCAACAGCCTGGAGCCTGTCGACCACGGCCAACACAGCTTCCAGCAGTTTACAGACGGTGGCCTATTCCCTTGAATCCGTACACAACAGGCGCAGTCCCTGTCCATCCCTAACAATTTTTTTCCTCTCTTTTATCTCTCAAGCCGTTCAAAACAAACAGATGACTGAAGACTACGCGAATTTACACTATTCGGGTACTAAAATGCGATGCTACAACTCTCAAATAGTATAACACGCGCGAAATTTGTGAATTAAACTATGCAAGCACCAAAAAACACAAAAAGAAATTAAGACTTAAACTATAACATTGGGTGATGTCCAGCTTTCTGTGAGAGCCAACAGATCAAAACGTGTTAATGTCAGATTAGCACCTGACACAGACCTCAAAGTCGAGGTGGAAAGGCAAATTGCATAGTTGTGTACACATCTGTAGTCATACACTGCTTGGATGTGTTACAGCACAAAACCAATGTATTAAACAACAACTCAGGGACCCTCTCTTACCAGTGATAGTCGTTGGGATATGGTCCTCCTGCAGTAGGCTACAGGTGATGAAACTTTACACTGGTCTGTCCAACTGATTTCAATTACTGGCCACCTGCTCCAGTGGATCAATACATGTATGTTTAATGAGATCACCACATATGGTCAATGTCAACACACAGACAGTATTAGTTTCCCAATCTATCAGAAGAGAGAAAC
Source organism: Schistocerca americana (assembly GCF_021461395.2). Classification (NCBI taxonomy): domain Eukaryota; kingdom Metazoa; phylum Arthropoda; class Insecta; order Orthoptera; family Acrididae; genus Schistocerca; species Schistocerca americana. Next base: position 795,786,788 of record NC_060122.1, read on the forward strand.
GCAGTAAAATCTTATCGAGTTCTACACTGGATGATATCAGCGGAATTTTTATAGTTCGAAGCTTTCCTCTGTTGGATGGTACAAAGTAATGATGACAGAGAGAATGATTGAATGACAGGAATGAATGCAAACTGAGGGATGCAAATCTTCTTCAGACTGCAGTAACTATATGTAGTTTAGAAACACAGCTCAATGCAGTACAAATCCTTGTCCTTCCATTTCCCATATGATGTTGAGTCTTCTAATTTTCCTGATAAGAAACATCACCTGAACTGCTTGTACTACCTTTTCTACTACCTTATGTTGTAGGAGAAAGCTTCTTTTGGCGCTGGCCATACACATTGTACACAGTTGGCAGAGCTATGACAACATGTTCCCATTCCCACTGAGTGGTCAAGACACAGTCCTGTCGCATTAACTCAACTCATCCTGTTCCTCCACAGGTTGAGGAAGGTGGGTAAGGAGTGTTCTACGACTTCTCCTCAGTTTCAACTTAAATTAGGACAATTTCATGGTCAAAGCTGCATGTAGGACAGGACAGAGGCTGAGCAACGGTTACAAGATGCTGAGGTACTATCTAACCACACTGGAGTTCATGTGTACAGGGTACTTAGGTTCGAAAAAGATGACTCTTTTCGAGGTATGAGAGTACCTCAAACATGATTCACTAGTGGCTGTGATCATTAAAAGGCATCGCTACAGGATCCATTGCAAGCATGTAGTTGAATGGAGAGACTTGATTCCAAATCACCAATAGCATATCATAAGATTTTGTACATTTCATATGACTTCAATCTAGTGTTGTATTTTCTAAGTGATTCATTGCATAACACACCGTCTACTGTATGTCATCACTGTCGATGACCATCATCCTCCCTCGCACGTAATCCAGTGGATATATCGCAAAACCTCTGTTACACTGCCTACATAACATCGAGACAGAATACATTACAAATATACTGTTTGTTACCGTGAGAAATATATAGCAGCAGTATGAGGGAGTAGCAAATATTAGCTAAGTATCACGTTCCTGAGCCGAACCACTCTCTAGATTCGGTGAGAATGGTTATTTTATTACGAGCTTACACCACTGGAGATGTGCACCTATGCTGTCGATGTACTAATACACACCCCAGCAATCACCATCTATATTTGAAGGCGCAGTATTTTTGTGGAAGAACACTTTACTCGATAGCAATACCATACCTCGATCTATAAGGCTTTTACAGTTGTTGTGTAATCCTGTAGAATCAAGACCTCTTTTTATGTAGGGTAACAGTAACAAAGTCGTCGCAATCGTGTGTTTAACAGCTTTTGGCTTATAAAACGATTACGTCTGTCTTCCTAACACACACTGGTACAACTCGCAAGAAAAAAAAAAAGAATTGGAGCAAGTCCATCTTTTGTGGATTTTCACTCAGTATTGTCTGGTATCACCAGCAATCAGTTATTGGCGAAGTATTATACTTGATAGGGGATGTGTGATAGATTCGCCATGATCTATAGGCTTATAAAGTACACTCCTGGAAATTTAAATAAGAACACCGTGAATTCATTGTCCCAGGAAGGGGAAACTTTATTGACACATTCCTGGGGTCAGATACATCACATGATCACACTGATAGAACCACAGGCACATAGACACAGGCAACAGAGCATGCACAATGTCGGCATTAGTACAGTGTATATCCACCTTTCGCAGCAATGCAGGCTGCTATTCTCCCATGGAGACGATCGTAGAGATGCTGGATGTAGTCCTGTGGAACGGCTTGCCATGCCATTTGCACCTGGCGCCTCAGTTGGACCAGCATTCGTGCTGGACGTGCAGACCGCATGAGACGACGCTTCATCCAGTCCCAAACATGCTCAATGGGGGACAGATCCGGAGATCTTGCTGGCCAGGGTAGTTGACTTACACCTTCTAGAGCACGTTGGGTGGCACGGGATACATGCGGACGTGCATTGTCCTGTTGGAACAGCAAGTTCCCTTGCCGGTCTAGGAATGGTAGAACGATGGGTTCGATGACGGTTTGGATGTACCGTGCACTATTCAGTGTCCCCTCGACGATCACCAGTGGTGTACGGCCAGTGTAGGAGATCGCTCCCCACACCATGATGCCGGGTGTTGGCCCTGTGTGCCTCGGTCGTATGCAGTCCTGATTGTGGCGCTCACCTGCACGGCGCCAAACACGCATACGACCATCATTGGCGCCAAGGCAGAAGCGACTCTCATCGCTGAAGACGACACGTCTCCATTCGTCCCTCCATTCACGCCTGTCGCGACACCACTGGAGGCGGGCTGCACGATGTTGGGGCGTGAGCGGAAGACGGCCTAACGGTGTGCGGGACCGTAGCCCAGCTTCATGGAGACGGTTGCGAATGGTCCTCGCCGATACCCCAGGAGCAACAGTGTCCCTAATTTGCTGGGAAGTGGCGGTGCGGTCCCCTACGGCACTGCGTAGGATCCTACGGTCTTGGCGTGCATCCGTGCGTCGCTGCGGTCCAGTCCCAGGTCGACGGGCACGTGCACCTTCCGCCGACCACTGGCGACAACATCAATGTACTGTGGAGACCTCACGCCCCACGTGTTGAGCAATTCGGCGGTATGTCCACCCGGCCTCCCGCATGCCCACTATACGCCCTCGCTCAAAGTCCGTCAACTGCACATACGGTTCACGTCCACACTGTCGCGGCATGCTACCAGTGTTAAAGACTGCGATGGAGCTCCGTATGCCACGGCAAACTGGCTGACACTGACGGCGGCGGTGCACAAATGCTGCACAGCTAGCGCCATTCGACGGCCAACACCGCGGTTCCTGGTGTGTCATCTGCGCCGTGCGTGTGATCATTGCTTGTACAGCCCTCTCGCAGTGTCCGGAGCAAGTATGGTGGGTCTGACACACCGGTGTCAATGTGTTCTTTTTTCCATTTCCAGGAGTGTATGTGCTGGGGTGTAAAGTTACTGTGGTCAGTGTTCCGACATGTGCAAAAAAATGTCTCTGAGCACTATGGGACTTAACTGCTGAGGTCATCAGTCCCCTAGAACTTAGAACTAATTAAACCTAACTAACCTAAGGACATCACACTCATCCATGCCTGAGGCAGGATTCGAACCTGCAACCGTAGCAGTCATGCAGTTCCAGACCGTAGCGCCTAGAGCCGCTCAGCCATTCTGGCCGGTGACATGTGCAAAGAGAATGGATTTGTCTGGTCATAAGGGAGGTACAGATTTGACGTGGAAAATTGTGATACCAGCGCATCGATAGCTGTAAGGGGGATGAAAGATTTTACTTGAAAAATTATGTCCAATCATAAGAATAGTATAGATACTGATATTTCCAAAGCCACATTCATCAGGAGTAGGTACTTCCAGTCCTTCACTCATTGTCGAATGCCGCCATATTGGCACTACAATCGTAATATTTAATTGGAATTACGCTGATAAATGTGTAGCTAGCTTCTTAGAACGGTTCTGTCTGGTGTGTGGGTGTGTGGCAGATGGGATCGGAAAGAATTGACATTTTCGGCTTAAGGTATCGCTGAGCAGCCTGAACTGGACAGGCTGGGATGTAAATGTCCAGATGACCTAACTGTGTCGCCGTCTAGGCAGGTGAATAGCGATCTAATACTCACGAAGTGTTGGGCAGCCTACATGATCGTGTGAGTTCCGAGTATTCTCTGGGGAAGTTTGACAAGATTTAATATGAGCGAGTATTTGCGCTGGACTATTATTCCCTTCCATTTAAATTGACTGATTCACTGCTTGTACTGTCATTCTACATATTTCCCATCTGGAATGACGTTTATAGCTCACACCACACAGATGACATGTTTCATAAGTATATGGCCACATACAAACATTTTTTTGAAACAGCTTTCCCTAAACAAACATCAGTAATAACTTCCACGCACAATACAAATAAATAGATCACAGCAGGATTAAAAAATCATTCCAGAAGAAAAAAATTGTATTAATACTCCAAGCAAATCAGAAATCGTATTTTTTATCAATTATTTGAAACAATATAAACGAATTCTTAGAAAGTTGTACCAAAAGCGAAGAAGACGGAAAATGACAGACATATAGAAAATTCTAGGAACAATACTAAAGCAGCCTTGAATATCATAAAAAATTAACAAGTACTACATCATTAGACGACAACAACATAGAACTTCATGAAAATAACAAAATAACTGACCCCACAGAAGTGGCTAATAAGTTTAACAGTTACTTTTCAAATATAGCACAGCACCTGATTACTAAACATTACAATTCACAGACAAACAGCAATACACTACATTCCGATTCAAATATTTATTCAAGAACTCTGTTTTTGTCTCCCATAATACCTGATAAATTATTTATGATTATAAAAAGATTACTCAATAAATATTCAGCAGGTGCTGATGAAATTCCAGATATTATCATTAAAACAAGCGCAGTATTTATCATAGAACCATCCATGGATATTTCAACTCGTCATTCATGAGTGGTATATTCCCAGCAAATCTTAAAACAGCAAAAGCAACACCACTGTACAAGAAAGGAGACAAATATGAGGCTGCAAACGATAGGCCTTTATCAGAGGTGTCAGGCTTTGGCAAGATTCTTGAAAAACTGCACCAGAACTCTCTTTGGCCCACTACTTCAGTAACATACCCTCGGGTGTCGCTGAAGCGTCGACCATGAGGGCAAGAGGTGCTTGTGGAGGTGAATATGCCAAAAGTGTGGTGCCTTCAATAATGGATTGCAGTTTAGGAAAACCTGATAGTGCTTCATCAGTCCATACTACTTTGTCACTGGATTTATGCACTCTCATAGTGGCGCCGCTAAGAGGGCATGGTTCTGAATGGAGCGATGATAATAATTCGTGTATCCGACAAACCGACGTAACTCACATGTTGTTGCCGGCTGTGGATAATCAGCTATTGCCTTGATCCTCTCCTGTGAAGATCAAACTCCAGGGGCATTAACGATGTGGCCCAGAAACTTCACCTCTGTTGCTCCGAAAACTCACTTTGCCAGATTAATGAGCAAACCGTCTGTGTGAAGACTGTCGAAAAGCTGGTGTAAATGTTACAGATGTTCTGCTTCTGAACTGAACATTATTAACACATCGTCAATGGAAACAAATCAGAGTTCAAAATTGCAAGTCACTTTGTCCATGAACTTTGAAAAGTCTGTGTAGCATTACACAGACCAGATGGCAACCTGGTTAATTCAAAAAGTCCAGACGGTGTACACACAGCCGTTTTAGCAATGTCTTATGGTGCAACTGGTATTTGGTAGTATGCATGCACTAGATCTAGCATAGAGAAGACACATTTATGTACACATTATGTGTGAAGTCTTCATGTTTGGCACAAAGTATCAGTCAGGTATGTCTGTTATGTTGATGGTAATTGCCACAGGGGTGTCATCAATTAATTTGCTTTGGCAATAAATGGAGTGGCGGATTCCTACTACTACTACTACCACATGGTCGGCAGGTTCTATGTGCCAGCATGAAGGAAAAAGTCTTGCTTCTCTGCTTTCAACTTTTCGGATTTCAAACATCGTGATCATGCATGGATCGGAAGGCCAGGTGTTGTCGGTATGTGGAGCACTGTATTTGTTACACTGGTGCAAGCGTATGTGACTGTGCGACTGTGTGACTGCCTAAGAAGTGTAATATGGCGCGAATTTCCTGTTAACGTTTGTACTTCAGCACAGTAACTGTGACAAAACCGACCCTGGCTCTCTCGACTGGTTGTTGTGACCAGAAGACTGTGGTGTCAAAGACCTGGGGGCAGCCCAAAAAATAAGGGGAAGTCTGCTCCTAGTATTTGCTGCACCACACTGGCTACTATGAACTACCATTCAGATCTACACTGGAGACCCTGTTTGAGGGCTAATGTAACCTGACTGCACATATTTATGGTGGAGCCGTTAGCAGCAAACATACGGTAGTCATCACGACTATGGCGAGGTCGGCAAGTGGTTGGGTGGACCTACACGTGTGTTCCTGTGTTCACCAAGAATGGTTGTTTCATGTATTGTTCAGTAACAAAAAGACAGCTGTTATCAGGAGAGTTAGTCGCCATCATTACTGACTTCTCGTCATGTTTCCCATTTCTCACGGCAGGTTGCACTTCCTTGCCCCTGCATCGAACCTTCTATGATACCAGCAAAGTTTTGTAACTGCTGGCGAGTGATTGCAACTCCTTTTTAAGCGATAGCATCGTCATCGGCTGGTTCCCACCTGTGAAGCTGAGGCAGCGACGCAAACATCGCTCTGGTGGTATTATAAAGTTGATGGCCGTCAGCCGCCACATTCGCAGATGAATACATTGCAACAGTGCGGTCAGCCATCTGTGCAAGTGTGTCCAGTCCTCCTGCCTACACTGCGAGTATATTTTGTGCGTCCGATGGCAGGCGCCACAACGAAATGTTTTCCAGACTGTCATCATTGACTGCACTGTTCACCAATGTCTGCAGATTACGTAGCAACTGTAATGGTGTGCGAGCACCTAGAGCTTCTGCCCGCAGCAACTACTCTAATCTCTTAGTTTCAGACTGCGTCATACGATCGATAAGTGCATTTTTAAGCGCTGTATACCGCTCTGACCTGGTGGCGCTAGAGTGTCCTGCTCTTCAGTGGGCATGTCTTCGTTTAGTGCAGCGACGACGTAACTGTACTTGTTATCGTCGGCAGTAACTTGTGCCAACACAAATTGTTTCTCCAGCTGCGCAAACCAAAGCAACGAATTCTGCCACCAAGATGGAGGTGGCCACACTGCGTGGCGCTGACCATCGTCCTCGATGAAGCCTCATCTGCGGTTTTTGATGCTGCTTTTGGTAAAGTCTAACGTTTTATGTAAATCACATAAGAAATATGTCGTGTGCCTGGCGTGGTAATTAACACGCCGTGGTGTGGTTGAGTCTTCATCATGTCCAGAGGCCCCCATACTGAGGGTCTTGCCCGGGAAATTTTCTAAAGTTTAGATGAAAAATAGTGAGTTTTAAAGTTTTCTTAAGCATTTTAGAGTCGTATGATCAACATTCGAACCCCGGAAACTGGACTTTCGATAACTCGACACTCCGGGAAACTCGACAAGCCTGACACATGTTTTGGTTTTGAAAAAAGAAACAAAACATAAACATGCATGGTATTTTCGTAAAAAGCTAATTTAATTTACAATAATAATCATGCTTATAGACTATTACAGAGGAGTGAATATATAACTCTGTAAAGACTGAAATTATATTTAAATAAATCCTAAACTAACATTTAAAAGAATAAAATATAAAATATTGCTGGCGCACACCAACAGCACTTTGATTAATAACTGAAGTAGCTAATTTAAGTTTACTCTGAATAAGGCTCAGGGTTAATCAAATAAAAACAATATATCAAAGTTAATGCTTTAATACAGTTAATTAAGTTAATACAGTATGCCTAATATTTTCGGTCAAAAAGGATATAAATAGCAGGTTTTAATTGGGTCTAACACCGTAATAATTCTCTATTATTTAAAGATTTTTAATATTGCTCTAAATGCCATTATTAGGGCTAAGGTGTCTTTAGAAAGGTGCAAATGTCGACCATCTGACTGGATTGCAGAATATGAATTCGTTGATGACTGGTCGGATATCCAATTCATCCAAAACATCTTAAGGCCTGGCCAGACAGAATCCGGCCTGCCGCTGAGACGGACGGCGCAGCGGGAGGCCGGGCCAGTCAGCGGCCAGGGACGCCACACAGGCAACGGCCGGTCGGCCGCAGCGACTCTTGATGCGTCACCTGTTACACTGTGGAAAGGGCCGAACCCCATTATTAAGCTTGCATGCGTAGCACGATTGTCTTGGCGTTAGACAATTTAGAAGCTTCACGCGGGACACGTTATCTATGTGCGAGGTTTTTTTTTTGTTAAGTGCAGAAATGAGTAACTCGCACTGGCACCAAGAAGAGGAGATGTTGGGTGCATGACATTAATAGCAAGAGAGAAAGCTTAGGAGAATACCATCGTCTGTGTATTGATCTAGAGTCTGACGAAGATAGGTTCTTCAAATATTTTCGTATGTCGCGAGAATGTTTCGAGGAACTGCATCGCCTGATAAAAAGGTAGCACCAAGAAGCGCACAACGAGAAAGCCAATTGATACAAGGCACAGGCTAGCCATTTGTTTGACATAAGTTTTATCATTTGTGGCCTCTTTGTGCTTCAAACAGAAGTCATATAATTTATTCCATTTCAGTTTTTCTGTATCATATGAAAGGTTCGACGGAAGAGAGTGCTATCCCACAACGTAGTTACGAGTGGAGTGATAAATTTATCTGCAGTGTTTACGAATACAGCAAACGATAGTAACATCTAGTTCCGTATATCCCGCTAGAGAGAACTTTCTACTTAATAGATTGTTTTGTTTCATTGTATTCATAACATTGTCATTGAATTTAAACAAACATATCTTTGGTCGTTAACTTATCTATTCGTTCTATCGGCATAATTTATTTTAATCTTTTCCAGATACTTGACTAAAGGCGACAGTCACCAGACCATAGCTATTTCTTTTCAGTTTGGACGTTCAACAGTCTCAGAAATTGTGAAACAAGTGTGCCAGGCAATAGGGACCGTTCTACAACCCAAGTATTTGACTACTCCTACAACAGAGATGTGGAAGAAGTCGAAAGAAGGATTTCTAGAACTTTGGGGGTTTACGAACTGCCTTGGAAGCATAGACGGAAAGCGTATCAGGTTATAATGCCCGAAGGATAGTGGATCCCAGTTCTTCTGTTACAAACTATTCTTTTCGCTGGTTCTCCTGGCGATCGTTGATCCATACTACAAGCTTACAGTAGTTGGTATTGGAACTTATGGACGTCACAGTGACAACACTTTTCTGAGAATTCAGCTTTCTATCAAGAATATACTGAGGGCAAAAGTATTCTACCTCCAAATCAGGATCGCATGTATCATACAAAAATTTATATTGTCTCCCCTCCTGGGAAGTCTTCTGTGTCCATGATGCATACACCACGAGCTGCAAGACAAAACCCGCCTCACGCCGCTGCTTCCAGTGTGACAGCAGAGCAGTTGAGTGCGCCAACAGAGGCAAGCAGCCGCTCCGGCTTGCGGCGAATCTGTCATCTGTGACAACGCGGCGGCGGCCGGTGCGGCAGGCCGGCTGCCGGTGCGTCAGAGCCGCACTCTGTGTGACCGCCGCCATACAGTAACGAGCGATTCAACAGTGCGGCCTGCGGTTCAAGGCCACAGGCCGGACGGCCAGGCCGCATTCTGTCTGGCCAGGCCTTTAATGGGCATGAAGAACAGCCAAGTTATTCAATCCCTTCTGTGATCGGAGATATGACTTCAGATGTCTAAGGGCGCTAAATGGCCATTCTGCTGTTGCTGTCTTGATTGGAACTATTTGGAGAAGCTTAATGCACTTCATTACTTCACATAACATTTCTCCAACTGCAGGCTCTTGTATAATGTACATCATACATGGTTTTTAAGACGAGCTGTTTTTTATTAGTGATATTGGCTAATATATTCATGTGTAAGTGCAGTCTCTCAATGTGTAGCTCATTTTTGAAAAACTCAGTTGATTTTTCCAAATTTGTTTCAACTCTGTTTACTAAAAGCAAGCCCTCTTTTTTAACTGCAATGACCTGTGTGAGTCCAGTTGAAGCAAACCGCTCAGTAATGCAAGATTGCACCGTTTCAGAAACTTCAGTGTAAATAGCTTTGTAGCACTCCTTCGGGGTTTTGAAAGTGTGCTTGTTGTTTTCATACTTCCTTGGTATACTTACATTCCAAGGAAGTGAAGGATCATCAACTTGTGAAGATTTTTCTCTTAAACACAATTCCCAAAAGTGTTCACATCTTCCATTCAATACACAAATCAAGCTCTCATATATTTTTTCCAAATCAGCAACACTTAGATGAAGGCATTGAATTTTTTCATTGACACTGTCTACTGGGTTCAATGCACGGCAATAAAGACGTAAAAAGAAATAAGTCTTGAATTGTAACATTGACTCAAGATAGCCTGCACATTTGTAACCTGCCTCTGTTTTGTCCTCTGCAGAAAATTTTTCAAAAAACTCTAGAAGCTCTTCAAAGTCTTTCAATATTCTGAAGATACTAGAAGCTTGTATAGTCCATCGAGTTGGGCAAAGGGGTCGTATACCAGCTTGGTCCTTGGCACTCTCACAGTGTATGCTTCTGAAGAGTCCCATTCTTTTGTTGGATTCCCTCATGGTGTTTATTAAGTCCTTGGCTAAATCCATAATATCCCTCATAGACATAAAATGGCAGAGACTGTCTACAACTGCCAAGCCTAAACTGTGAGCAGTGCAGTGCACATAACATGCTTTTGGTTGTATATCCAAAACTTACTTTTTTCGACCTTTGGACTTACCTCTCATATTCGAGGCACCATCATATCACTGTCCTCTTAAATTATCCATTGACAAATCAAGACGAGCAAAAACGTCTTTTAAAATACTAAACAGAGTTTGTGATTCAGCGTTGGGGGGTCTCGTATAAGCCAATAAAGTCTTTGTTGATGATTAAGGAATCATCTACAGTACAAATACAAAATGACACTTGTTCGTGAATCGAAGGATCATTTGTTTCGTCAACCATGATAGAAAAATGTTCAGTCTTCTCGATTGAAGCCAATACCTTTCTCAGCACAGACTTTCCTAGTCTCGTTTTGAATATTGTGGGATGTTCACTTATACCCCGAACGCTCTAACCAATCTTTAAACTCAGGTTGTCATTCTTTCGGAGTTCCAGCAATTGAAAAAAATGTGAGTTCACAGCTTCGTGCTCTCTAATTGCTAGTTCTTGGCGGCACAGAAATTTCACGGTAGTAAAAATTGTCTCAAGAGCTAAACAGCCTTTCTTCATATCACTATCTAACTGTTCATTCAATTGGGAGGCCACACTTTGGTTAGTGATCGAATTTAGTTTCAGAACATCTTCTTTATGTATAATCATATTTTCATTAAGACAGAATTTTTCCAAAGCTTTTTTCAGTTAGAAAACCCTACGGAACTCAATACATCTTTTTTTGAAGAAAATTGTATTACATTTTTAGCATCTGCCTCTTTGCAGCTTTTGCAATAAACTTTATAGGTAGATGCTTGATACTCTAGCCACATATTTTTGATCAAACAAGACTTCTGAATTGATCTTCCCTTACTGGATTGTCCAGGTTTCGGCTGTGAACGGTTCTTGCCTGAGGATGATGAAGCAATTGATGACACAATAATTGTTGGAGGTTGACTTGCAGTATCATCAACTTCCAAGCGCGTCTTTTTGGTAACAAATTTATCCATTGCAAACTTAATTCACAATATTCTAAGATACTGAAGTAAACGAATAAATTATAGTTATGTAAAATAGTCCACTAGACACTAAACTCGTAACATTAAACACGTCTGCAGAATGCACTGATGGAAACTATCCACACTGAATGACTCGACAGCTGGGTGGGGTTTATATGGCTGCATCGTCGTAATGTCTCGAAGTGTCAAGGCAACGTGAGGCAGAGGTCCCCAGGCGCTTCTACTACAATCCTTTTGATATCGCCACGGCCACAGCGCTGGCCCGCCGGCGCCAGACTTTACCCGAAGGTTCGCGCACCGGGACAAATTCTGAGTGTGCCTGCAGTACCGTAATACTATCATGATTCACACAACTCGTTTTGAGGGGACTCGGGCCTCCTCAGGCCCTATGGAGTCGGCGCCTGTGATTATGCCACGCGGCGCGGTGTTTCCTTACTGCTGATGTTGTGTCCGGAGCAGATACTTGCGACCACGTCGCGGTCTCTAATAAATATTGAGTCGTGTAGCAAGATACTTATTCTCAACATTTAACTAATGTAGTATACAGAAAATTGTGAATGATTAGAACCTCCAGACCATGGAGGTAAAAATAAGAGTTGTCATGACGTCACAAACTTAAAGCCGACCCAAGTGAAGATCCGCCATATTAGCTACCCCAAAACATTCGCTTCTGGTGGTTTGATTCCGTGTAGTCGTGAAGGTTTTTGATAATAAAATGCCGGCTTGCGTCGCTTATGGGTGTACTAATCGTTCTGATTGTAGTCTAAAGTTTAAACAAATCACGTTTCATTCGTAAGTGGACTTATTTAAGAGCTATTTTCTTATATACACTTGAAATTCTGATGCACTGTGAAGTTTTACAATATGGTTTTATTTCTATGATTTGACTTTTGATTTCCTATCAGTCCAAAGCGAAGAGCTCTCTGGAGGTGAGCGATACACTTCGTTTTCATTGTTTGGTTGTTCCCAAGTAACTGAAAAGTCCTAGCAAGAAATATCTTGGAAATGGAGGCTAATGTTTTAAAATGCAATAATTTAATATAAAAGTAATGTAACTACATGTAGTTAATTAAATCTTCAGTAAAATGTGTGTAACACCTGTTACAGTGGTTAAATTATAAGTACTTAAAGGGTTACATATTTGTTAAGGCAAAGTTCCCTACCTAAGTCTAGGCTATTTACATCATTACATAAATCACTGTGTTGTCGTGTTACCCTGTAAATTGCTGTTATTTGCCACCCTGGATGTCACTTGGTAGGTACAATTTAAAAACAAAGCAGATGTGTAAACTACAATGGGCGTGACAATCTTAAATTCAGTTCTTTTCTTTCGTAATGTAACGACTCTTTCACTTTGTTGACATGACAGTTGGCTTGTTTATATCATCCCTGCATACATCTATGGGACACCAAAGGAAATAAGGTAAGTTCCTTGCAAACTTGACTTGAAACTGCAACGAATACAAATCGGTGCCTCTAAACTATCAATCCTTGCTTTTGGAGTTCTGGCTTTATCAATTATTGACACAAACACATTGAAAGTGAATAGAAATGGATTACGAAAGCACGCTTTTCATAGCACATACTTCTCTTCTCGGTTATTCGAAGTTTATAAACAAAAAGGAATGACAGTACTGAGGCCAGAAGTGTCATATTTTCGTGTCGTATTACTGTATCGAACACGCATTTAAGACCAGAAAAACGCCGGCCGGTGTGGCCGTGCGGTTAAAGGCGCTTCAGTCTGGAACCGCGTGACCGCTACGGTCGCAGGTTCGAATCCTGCCTCGGGCATGGATGTGTGTGATGTCCTTAGGTTAGTTAGGTTTAATTAGTTCTAAGTTCTAGGCGACTGATGACCTCAGAAGTTAAGTCGCATAGTGCTCAGAGCCATTTGAACCATTTTGAACCAGAAAAACGTTTGAAGTTGTGTTCCTTATGCCGCGTTGTTCACTGAAACAGTGTAACATTCACTATATAAAACAAATGTCACGTGCACACGACAGAAATAACGAAGAAGAAGCAATTGTAAACATTCGTCTGCTAATGTTTTGGGGGATCCAAATGGCGGCAGGCCCCGCCCACTGGCTTCAAAACAACGTACAGCGTAAGTCTGTAGCGCCATCTCCCCTTATTCTACCTCCATGCTCCGGACACACACAGCAACAAGGAAAAACAAACACTATACAACAGTACTGGTCACGCAAACACTGAATAACAGGCATTACTCATGGCTGACTTAGAACACTTTGCGTCACGGTAATTTTCACTATGTGCACTTGTCACTACATTACCTTACGATACCCTTGTCCAAATGATGTCGAAGTATTGCTTCTCTGTCTTGGATCATTACTAGGCAGGATTGATCGCGCAAGTAGAGAAGATTAAAAAAGTGCAGCTTATTTCATTACGTGTCTGTTTAGTAAGCGCGAAAGCGTCACAGAGCTCCTCGTGCAACTCTAATGGTAGACGCTACACTAAAAATGTTAAACACACATGCTGTGCCTTACTTCTAAAATTGCGAGGGTGAAAGAGGCACACAAGGTGTTGCTTCATCTTACACAAATCTCTTGAAAAAATCGTGAAGATAAAATTAGAGGCTTTTCATCCGATACAGAGCTTTAACAGCAATTGGTGTTCCCTCTCACCATCTGGAACTGTATCAGGAGAGGACAGTAGACACGAAATAGGACCTACTCTCTGCAACCACTCCAAAATCTCTTGCTGATTATGCGTGGGGATGTAGATGATACCAAATATTTAACGCCAGTTTCTCATATCGCGTGTCAGTAAAACAGGCGTTTAGAGAAATAATATATCTAAAGTGGACAGGTGAATGGGATTCGTTACATGTTACTTTCACGTTTTCTTCCAACAGTCCCATTTATTCTTTGCAGAGATTACAGAAGTCGGTTAGCGTGAAAGTAGTTACCGGTACCCACGATTTTTTTTCTAACTTCTGTTTCGCAAAGGTATTAACGGCTACGCTGCAGTCATTAAGTTGAAGTAACGATAATCTCTAAAAGAAAGCGTAAAATCGGGATCTGAAATGTCATAACACTTTCCAAGGAAATCTGTTGGCTGATTGCTCTTCATGGAAAAGAAATTATTGTATACTGCACCTGCGAGATTTTAACTTCATGACAACAATAAGCAGTGTCAACCTTTTTATTGATGCAATGTGTAACTGTGATATGGTTGTACACGTCTCCATTGATTTCAAAGTTCTGATTTGTGTTATTTAAGCATGATTTACTTATAGAACTGTGCATTGCAAACAGAAGGTCACCAAGAGTGTCAGTTCCATACTAAGTGAAAGGGAAAACGCAGAAAAATGCCAGACGCAAGAATGAAAGACATGCAGTTCTCTAATTCATCCATTGATCACAAAGAAATGTATGAACTTGCAGTGCCCGATAGAGACAAATCTTTCTGGAAAAGTTGCATTTATTTACAATTTAATACATATTGGGTAGCAGGCATTCTCACCTCGGTCATGCTTACGTTTATGTTTACTGTTTATGAACTCGCATATGTGTTCGAAGCAAGTGACGAACATTTCTCAATATTGTATTTTGGAATAGTATTTGATGTTGTTTACGCCATTGATATTATAGTGGCGCTTATTTACAAATTAAATGAAGAATTAAAAGCCGTGGTTGTGCATTCTCCAAGGAATGGAATATTTATAACAATTGATGCTCTCTCTATCATTCCTATGGAGTTTTTTGTACTTACTGCTGATTTACAAGAATATTACTATTCTGTGAAATTTAATCGTGCATTCCGGATTTACAGAATTTTGTCGTTTCTAGGTAAGTATTTCTGCCAAAAGCAGAGAATCAAAAACTCTGCTAATATTTTCACGTTTTATTTATTTGTAGTTAGTCATCGAATGCGTTTCGATTGCAATATTAGAGTGATGATTTTTTCTAGACGTACATCCGTGGATTATATTCATAAGAAAACCGATCTTGAGATGTCCCGACCAAACAGATATCGTTCAAATGTAAATAATTTGATTTGGTTTATTGATCCTTCTTTAAACATTTTTCGGGTCAAGGGAAGCGTCCGATTCCACCCGTCTGCTTTGACCCTTGACGTACGGGTGTTGTGTGTGACGTCATTACGGCGCGGAGTTTATGAGTTAGTTGTGTTTGTAGATGGTGTCTTGTGTTTATCGTGTACGTACGTGTAACACAATACGCTTGCTGAGAAAAACATTTTAACAAATATAAATGAGATATGCTTTATACATGTTAATCATTAAGTTTAAATTCATTATGAAAATAGAACAACAGTAGGATACAGTAATATTTTTTTAAGGCTCAAGTAAAATAGTGATCACGTCATACAGCAATTTCAGTTTTATAGATTAGATCATTTTTATTACGTATTTTAAATTATTCTATAGCGTAGAAGGTTTTTTTGTGCAAGCCACCTTTCTGTAATAGTTCTGAAGACATTTAGTGATACACTGTGCGGTAGCTGATAACATATTAAATAATTGTATTCCTATGTATGTGTAACTATTTTTTTTTTTAAAGTCAGATGACTGGGATGTCCATCAACAGCCATTGATGTTTGTCATAATTATGTACAGATGATAAGGATGGTCACTCACTACCAATACTGGTAATACAGTTTCAATCAATTCTATTAGCTTTCACTCCTTACCAAGGTTCAGCAGAGTGGTGCATGTAGTTTCTCATCTGCAATTATGGCAGTTGCCATGGTTCTTTTCCATTGTGCAGATATCATGAAACTTTAGTGCTAATTAATAGTGACACAGTCAGCGAATGACCTTTGCATTCCATGCTAAATAATACGTCATAAAGGAAAATGGGCTTAACAGTGTGGTATTTTACTCCTCAGAAGTATTGTTGTGGTCGCAGACGGACCCGTACCATAGAACGATGTCTAAGCTAGTTTAAAAGGTGATGATTTGAGTGCGAGTTGTGG
The DNA here is from genome assembly GCF_021461395.2 of Schistocerca americana. NCBI lineage: Eukaryota > Metazoa > Arthropoda > Insecta > Orthoptera > Acrididae > Schistocerca > Schistocerca americana. Next base: position 795,803,088 of record NC_060122.1, read on the forward strand.
TAATATGTTGACCTTTAAAGTAGTCTAATATTTACGTTTGCGCTACGTTAATGAACTTTGCCATATTAAACACTTTTTTCATTATAAAAACAAAGTGCAAGGTAAATTCAGAAAACATGCATGCAGATAAGGGAGAAGACTCTAATGAGTATTTTGGTGCATATTACGTACATTATATTACACAAGAAACACGTAAAATGCAAGGGGGTCTGCTACGTAACTTTTACTGGTAAATCAGCAGAGTAGGCCATCTGCTCTGTGCAGACAAGTTGAAGCTCTTATAAGTATGTATGTACACAGTTTCCTGTCTGTCAGCATATGACATTTATTGCTAATGCTATATTTTCATAGGAGATCTAAATTGGGAGTCAAGAGGAATGTTTGATACGAATCATTGGTGTTGGCCAGTGATGTAATGTTAATGCCCACTGTCACAGCATCATTTGCACATAAACATTTTTTTAAAAAAATTGGTTGTGGTGACACTGATCTGGAACTTAGTCTGAGGTGTAGGTTAGGTTGGAAGGTGACAATTTAGTTGTGAGTAGGCGAAGTCAATGAATGTGATACTAAGAAATCTGGTAGTGCTTACAGACTTATTGTACCATAGCCCATTTAAAAAAAATTGCCAATAAGATCATGTTATAGTTGCCATATTGTTTATGGCATTTGCCCCATGTTTCCTATGTCACTGGTTAAAGCTGGTGACTCATGTCAAACATTCCTCTATATTCCTAAATTGAACTAATTGTGTTATTTCAAGAAAGAAATCCATCTGTAGAAAACTAGACTTCGTATCACCATCATCATCAGCTCTCTATTTGCCTTTCAGTATGTTTTCCATTTACTGGTGGACGAAAGCCTTCTCTTAGCTTCTCCATGTGGTCCTTGTCTCTAAACTTTCAAAAGACATGCTATATCCAGTTCAGGATTTGTTATAGGTTCTACATCTATGTACATACTCCACAAGCCACCGTATAATGCATGGCAGAGGGTACCATGTACTACTACTAGTCAGCCCCCTTCCTGTTCACCCACATATAAAGCAAGGGAGAAACAACTGTCTGAAATCCTACTCATGTGCAGGTACTGTGACTGAAATATGATGAAAAGTGAATAGCAAGGGTTGACAGTGTTAAATTCTTGGGAGTGTTGTTGTCTTAAGTCAATACACTAATTTGATTCAGCTCTCCATTCTAGTCTGTCCTTTTTGTGTGTCTAATTTATTCCTCACATAACATACATTTTACAGGTCTTCTGATTATACTGCAGTGGAACTATATCAATTTTTGGCTTGTGATGTACATTGTTTCATAACTTCCTTAACATTAATCTTACCAGCACAGGTTTATGTTGAACAAAACAATATTATCAAATTGTTTTTCTTGTGATGTACCAGTACCTAATACAGTATTACACACAACACTATGATATTAAATAGTTGCAATGTTTAAATGATCACCTCATCATTCATAAATTCCCCAGCTGAGTGGCAGCATTTTTGATTGATTGGTTTTAAATTGAATAACAAGGTTTGTGAAATGTATGAGACCATTTTGTAGAAGAAACCATCTATCTAGGTTGTGTAGTGTATTTATTACAACATCTGAAAATTTCCTCATAGTTTCTTTCTCAATAAGTGTTGAACAGTCATCGGCAAACATGACTGGTTGGGCACTGATATTGGGAGGTAAATCATTTTTGTAAAAGAGAAACAAGACTGAACGTTGAGGAACTTCTTGTGAAATTGTGTCCCACTGAGATGCAAAATTTATGGTATTAGATATTATGATTACTCTTTGCTTTGTATTTGTTATGTAAGACCTGAGCCATTGCAGAGCATTTTGTCCGATGTCTAGTTTCTGAAGCAGTATGCAGTGATTCACTGAATCAAATGCCTTTGTGAGGCTGCAGAAGATACTTGCTTCTTTATTTCTTTTGTCCAGTCATGAGCTGATTTTTTTCCATGAATTGATTAATTGCATTCATGGTGCTTTTCTGTTTGAGGAACCCATATCGGTTTTTGAGAATAACATCATGTTTCACAATTTATTGCCTGGACTGCAGCTGTTTTTTCAAATACTTTGGATAACACTTGGAGGATAGAGATAGGATGTAATTTCCCATATCCTCCCTTGATCCGATGTTGTGTAGTGCATACTTAAGTGCATCAGAGAAGTTCGCCTGCTCAAGTGACTGATCGATTATTAAAGATAGAGGATGTCCTATTGTATCATACATAAATTTAATTATTTTGGTGGGTATTTGATCCTACCCTGCACGTTTTTGTTGAGACTTTACTGAATGATTCAAGGGGTCACTATGTTGGTCCAGGCCAAACAAATGTCCACTGTTTTGATAGTAATCACATTAACATTAGATTTTGCTACATTTATGAGAAATTTATTAAAGCTTTGAGATATTTGAACACTGTTCAAAATAGTGTTGGTGTTTTGTTTAATTTCTGAAATTTCCTGGTGGTTAACTGCTGTACAATACCTAATTTAGATTTAATAACAGATCTTACTACCTTAGACTTATTCTTATGTCCTAAAATGAACTTATTGTTTGACATTATTTTGGAAGTTCGAACAGCACCCTTAAATGCAACTTTGTAACATCTCATGTAGTAATAACATCAGGTTTTTTTTTTTTGTATTTCTGCTCTTTATGTAGAACTCTCATTTTCTCGCACTTGATATTTTTATCCCTGACGTAATCCTGTTTAACCAACTTTTCACTTTTTGTTGCCATGTCCTTGGTGGGAATGATTCATTGAATAGGCCTACCTCTAGAAAACTTCTTAGAAATTTATCAGAGTTCTCAGTATTTGACACACTGTTATCTATGGGAATTGTACTGATCTTGTCATGGAATAGGTTCAAGTTAATTTTACAAAAATTTCTTTTCATGAAACCTTTCTGAACATTTGACATTACTATTCTTAGTATCTGAATAAACAAAGCAGGATGGTCAGAAATTCTTAAGTCTAAACAGAACTTGTTTTCATTGTCAAACATGCAATTTGTTATGATATTGTCTATACAAATAGATGACTGAGCATTTTCTGTAGCGAATTCACAAAAATTTTGTTTAAAGACAGAGTTCTGAATTAAGTCAATAAACTGCCTTGAGCTATAGTCATGACTTATCACATTTACATTAAAATCAGCTACTATGATAATATTCTTCTTTCTTGCTGTTTTAAGTTTATCAAGAAGGCTCTGGCGTTTGGACAATTAAGTTTTAGTTGTTGTACTATGTGGAATTATGTAAACTAATGTGCATATTGTGTTCATCTCTTTTAGTTCAACACCACAGCTTTCAGAAGAGCACTCCTTGTGTAAGTGATCAAAATCTGTCTATTTCATACGTTAAGCAGTATCGAGAAATATGCATGACCTACCATGGGACCTCTCTCTTCTGAAAAAGCTGCTTGCTACATTTAAATGTTCCAATTTATTTAAAATTTCTGTAGAGTCATGTTAGCAGACAACTTTGATATTTTTGCTTTCGTTGAGAAGAGTTTGCAGTTCTTCAGTTCTGGTACCTACTACCAGTTTTGGTACCTGCCTTCTAGCCATTCATATTCCATTACATTAATTATCTTTTGTCACCTTTTTTATCTCTCTCTACACAGCTTCCTGTAGATTTCTTATCTGAGTGTCCCTTCATAGCATTTTCTACTAAGAAATCTTTCAGATGGCAAGGTGGTGAAATTCTTCTGTTGTTGAGGAGACGAGTGGCTCCTATTGCTTCTGTTGTTGTTGATGTGTTTTATTTTGTTGGTGTTGCTTCTTTTGATGTTGCTGCGGCTTCTTCCGTTGTTGCCTGTTTCTGACAATAGTGATTCTGGAGCTGGTGCTGTCACAGCACACTGGAGATCCTGCACAAGATTCTGCAATCTACATTAATTTGAACCTGCTTACTGTTGTCAAGAGCTGGCCTGCACTTGCTTTCAAACTAATAATTCCTTGATGCATCAGGAGGAGTCATATCAACTGATCCCTTCCATTAACCAAGTTGAGCCATAATTTCATTTTCTCCCAAATTGGATACAGTACCACCTCGTTAGTAACCTGGTCTATCAACCTAATCTTCACCAATCTTCTGTAACCCACATTTGTGAAGGGTCTGTTCTGTCCTTGCCTGAACTTTTCATATTCATATTTATTAATCAACTGTTGAATATATACACTATCTGGATTTTGTCACATGTATATCTATACAGGTAAATGCGTTTATATGCACACATAAGTCACAAGTCTACACAGTCAGTATAAACATGTACAGGATACTGAATCAGTATGCAAATAAAGCACAGTAACTGGGTAGTGAAATGTAGACAATAAAACTATATGACACAGTACACTATCTATACAGCTTTCCACTTGACTAAACATTTGTAAGTACATTAATTTTTCACATCGGTGTTAATTACTGCCTTTTTTACTTTTCATTTAAATATTCTTTAACTAGATAGTAACAATGTAGCAAAAGACAGATTGCTACTTACCGTAAAAAATTCATGTCAGGTTGCAGACAGGCACATTTAAATGCACTCACATATACCTCTCAGCCACAGCCTTCGTCAGTAAAACACACATACACACACAAACAAAGCACACCTCACGCACACATGACCGCCTAGTGCAGCATCTTGGATCACCAAAAACTATATGTGAATTTCTTTTAATTGTGCCTCTCTGCAACTTGATGTGTCTTCTTAATGGTAAGTAGCAATACGTCTTATTCCTACCTGGAGTTTCCATTGTTTGTTTTAACTATACAGAAACATTTTTTGAAGAGATATGCTTTAACAGTTTTTTGGAAGCTGTCCATTTTCAGTGTTTCTTTAATGTCTTGAGGTTGTAGTTAACTGGCATAAGCAGTTGGAACTAAGCACAATCAACACCAAATAGCACACAGTAATTATTTTATTATTCGTAAATCTGAATAAGCATATTAGCACAAGTAGCAGCAACAAGTTCCGGCAGTGCAAGACTCTTCTTGCAGTGCATAACACTAACGGAAATCGGGGTTGGGGTAGTAAACATGTGAAAATGGAAATGAAGTCCCATGCTTTCTTTACAGAGCGTAGGGGAACGATGCGAGAGACCCGCACCGCTTTACTAGGCAAGGTCCTAGTGGAGATGGTTTGCCATTGCCTTCCTCCAACCGTGATGGGGATGAATGATGATGAAGACGACACAACAACACCCAGTCATCTCGAGGCAGGAAAAATCCCTGACCCCGCCGGGAATCGAACCTGGGACCCCGTGGTCGGGAAGTGAGAACGCTACCGCGAGACCACGAGCAGCGGGCAGTAAACATGTAGTGTGTTACAAATCTGGAAGCACATATGTATACAGTGGGAGGGGGGGGGGGCAAGCCATAAGAAAATAAAATTTAACTATCTAAATACCCGTTCAGCTATGTAATAGTGCAGTTATCTCTAACATAAAAAAAACCACTCCAGATTACGTGAGGATACATTTGTGATACCACTTCAAGACTCATATAAGTTTGACATCCACACTACATCATCACAATAATGTCATAAAAAGATAAAGAAAGAACAAAAATTATTTGTGAACACATGCACTTAGTCACTGTATGGCATATAGCATTTAGAGCTATTCCACCGTGTAATCCACCAAACTGACCGATGGTCGGCGCCACCATCCATAGCGTGATTGAGTCGTGTTGCACTCTCTGTGGCATGGGTCTGATGAAGAGTTGACAGTTGCTGCTGTGCATAGTGTGAATCCCAGAGTCATCCTGCATGTTGGAACTAGCTTGTGGATCTTGTATTGTGTCCTCATCAGGCAGCATCCACACTGGTTTCAGCCTATGTATTGAGACTATATATGGTTTTCCATTGAGTATAACATTGAAAGTGTTGTCACCTTGGCATATCACTGTATGTGGAACTGAATACAAAAGTTGTAGTGCTGGCCTCAATGTATCATGCCTCAGCATCACAAAATCGTAGGTCTGCAGTTCTTTGTGTACAGAAGCTCGTGGAACACCATGTGATCTTGGAGGAGGAATATAGCTATCAGAAATATGAAGTTTTACATGTTACTAACTCCGGCAACTCTCCATAATCTGGCGGTAAGGCTGCTAGTTCGATGAACTCTGCCAGAAGGTTTAGAGTTTGTCGATGCAGAATTTCTGTTAATGATCGTTGTAAGTCTTCTCTGGATGCTGATCTGACTCCTAATAAGATTGAAGGGCCAGGTTCATGCCACTTGCCCCTGTGGCGCATTAATGCCGCCTTTAACATAACATGTAGTGCCACCGTTCTGCCTGTCTGTTGTTTTGGGGCTGGTAAACAGTGGTTCTAAAGCATTTCACTCTACAAATTTTGCAAAGATTCGGGAACTGTGCCAACTCAAAGTGTTTGCCTTGATCAGTTGTGTTGGCCAGGGGGCATCCAAAGTGAGCCATACACATGTCACCAACTGACTCAGCGTGATGTTGGCAAATGGAGAGGTTCCGCTCGTCCTTTCACTCTGACGGATGGCAGATAAGATGTATTTAAATTCCCCCAAAGTGGGAATGTTATCAATCAAATCCAGATGAACATTCTGTAAACAGCCAGCTGGAACATCGAATATGCGTAAAGCAGGACATGAGTCCAAATTTTATAGCATTTTTTTTGTGTTTGGCCACATGAAACATTCTGTCACTAGTCTGATAAATGGGTGTGTTCATTGATGTGATTATCTAAGAAATTTTTTCAAGATGTTTTCTCTATACTTTTCAGCCACAAATGCTCTGGCATGCCCTTGTGATGTGTTACACCATAACCTGTTTGCTGTGCCAGTCATTTGCCATCATTCAAATTTTATACCTGTTGTGTTGTTTTATAACAGTTATTAGAGCCCCTATCGTTTTCTTGGGACACTGCTATGTCCTCAAGGTTGAAGCGTATTGAGTGTGAGTTTACCCCAGGAAGGTAGCCTGCCACAATATTATCAACCCCTCTAATGTGTATCACATCAGTCGAAGATTGGCCGACAAATCCAAGTACCTTAACCATTGAGGTGGACAGTCATTACTAGGATTTCTAACTGCATCCACCAGGGGACAGCAATCCATCAATATTGTGAGTTGTTGTCCTTCGATATCTGCCTTAAAGTACTTTACTGCCTCATAAGCCGTGAGCAATTCATTCATGTCTGCTTCAGAAATACAAGCTGCCGAAGAATGAAATAAATTCTTGTGTGCTACAGGAATACAAATTGCTGAGGAATGAAATAAATGCAAGTGCAAGGAAGCTAAGGTGAAATGGCTGCTTGAAAAATGTGAAGAAATCGAAAAAGAAATGGTTGTCGGAAGGATTGACTCAGCATATAGGGAAGTCAAAACAAGCAAGGGTGGTAACATTAAGAGTGCAATGGTAATTCCACTGTTAAATGCAGAGGAGAGAGTGGATAGGTGGCGAGAGCACAGTGATGGCCTCTATGACGGGAAGATTTGTCTGATGAGATAGAAGAAGAAACAGGAGTCAATTTAGAAGAGATAGGGGATCCAGTATTAGAATCAGAATTTAAGAGAGCTTTGGAGGCATTAAGATCAAATAAGGCAGAAGGGATAGATAATATTCTATCAGAATTTGTAAAATTGTTGGGGGAAGTGCCAACAAAACAACTATTCACGTTGGTGTGTAGAATGTACGAGTCTGGTGACAAATCATCTGACTTTTGGAACAATATCATCCACACAGTTCCAGACTGCAAGAGCTGACAAGTGCGAGAATTATCGCACAATCAGCTTAATAGCTCATGCATCCAAGATACCAACAAGAATAATACACAGAAGAATGGAAAAAGCAATTTGAGGATGTGCTAGATAATGATCAGTTTGGATTTAGAAAAAGGGCACCAGAGAGACAATTCTGACATTACAGTTGATAAGGGAAGCAAGAATAAAGAAAAATCAAGACATTCTTAGGATTTGTCAACCTGGAAAAAGTGTTTGACAATCTAGAATGATGCAAGATGTTCGAAATTCTGAGAAAAATAGGAGTAAGCTATAGCAGGAAACAGGCAATTTACGATATGTACAAGAGCCAAGAGGGAAAAATGAGAGTGGCCAATGTAGTGCCTCAAGAATTTCAGTGTAAATTATAGAAACACTCATCCTTCCACTGTCTCGAACACACCATATTTTAGGTATGAGTGCGGGAGAGTGCGAACATTTCTACCAATCCACCTGTTTCTATGTGCAGGTCGGAAGTTTGTTATTAGAAGACTGTAAGAGGGGAGAGTCACTGACAACAACAAGTGTTTGCCACCAGTACCAAAGAAGGTGTGATGAAAACTCAAGGAATAATTATGTAGTATTCTTGGATGTGTTAGTGAAAGTGATTATTGTAGACAAAGAGAAGAAAACAATTGGCCATATACTTTTAACTTATTTCAGGTCTTGGACTTGGAGAAGTCAAGATGCATGTTTTGAGATGGACTGGTTTTCACTACGGATGAGTCAACCATGGGTGGGTAGGCAGGTATGGAAGGGTCTTCTTGGTATAAAATGGGTGGCAGCTGCTACCTGTGGCTGTCACATGTACCGAGGGCCTCACTGAGGTCTTCACAGACTGTAATTACCCTCTATCTTGTCATATCCTGAAGTGAGGAATCTCCTACCCACTATCCTTTCCACCCCTCCGACAGTGATATTCCAAAGCCCACCAAACCTACACAACATCCTCATCCATCCCTACACAGCTGCTGCTCCCAGCCCCTTGCCTATGGCTCATATCCCTGATGCAAGACCTGTCCCATACATCCTCCCACCAACACCTACTCCAGTCCTGTCACTAGCATCACCTATATCATTAAAGGAAGGGCTATCTGCGAAATCAGTTACCTACGAGCTAACCTGCAACCATTGTGCTGTGTTCTACATGGGCATGACAACCAACAAGCTGTCTATTCACTTTAATGGCCACTGATGAACTGTGACCAAGAAACTGCTGGACCACCCAGTTCCTGAACACACAGCCCAACATGACGTTCATCAATTCAATGACTGCTTCACAGCCTGTACCATCTGGATCCTTCCACCAACACCAGATTTACTGGATTGCACATGTAACAGCTCTCCCTGCAATATATCCTATGTTTCCGTAACCCTTGTGGCCTCAACCTTTGTTAGTCATTGTCCTTTACCCACCTATCCCCCTCTCTGTTCCCATTCCAGCACTACACAGCTGTCTATTCCATCAATGTACCCACAGTCTTTCTACTTTTTTACTTTCCTGCTTTCCCCCTGCGGGTTCGGGGGTAAGAATAGGCCCGCGGTATTCCTGCCTGTCGTAAGAGGCGACTAAAAGGAGTCTCAAACGTTTCGGCCTTCTGTGATGGTCCCCTCTTGGGTTTGACCTCCTTTTTTCCAAATTTCCGTTGTTGGTGCGTGCCATTTGGTGAAGGACGCCTTACGTGGTGTTTTTCTATTGGTCCATCATGCACCACCATCTTGCATGTTCCTTATTGTCGTGTGGCGGGATTTACACCCAACGTCTTCTGGGTTACCTCCTTCTCGTCTTGTGCGCAATCCCCTTCTTAGCGCCCACGACAACTCTGGACCCTTTCAACATCTAAAATCCAGCACGGTAGCCAGTCCGTTGTGGTGGGGTCGTCATGTACCCTCTTGGTGGTAGCCCCTTGACCACGCAGGGATCGCACTGCAGATGCCAGAGCTGTTTCCTCCCCATGCATGCCAAGGAGTATGTGTCCATCTTGTCTGGGGCATGGGGACTCCTGGCAACGGGATATCGGCCAGGTACCCGTTGCTTTGGCTGGGTGGCGCCCTTGGGGAGAGCCCTCGTTCGGAGTAGGTGGCATCTGGGTGGATGTGGCGCAATGAAGCGCAATAAATCACACCAAGCTGGTGGTCGCACGGCCACCAGCATCTCTAAGCGAGGCAGAGTAGACTTTGATGCTGCGCAATATGACCCTCAGTCGTTCTCCTCATTGGCTGCGCCATGGGAGGGACGTAGACCTAGTGCCAAGCAGGAGCCTTATGTACCGCAATACCTTGTCTGCAGCAGGACTGATGGTGACTCCTTTCTTACGACGAAGCCTCTGTTTTTTGTGGAACACCTGGAGGATAAGTTTGGGGAAGTGGTGGGGTTGTCTAAAATGAGGAATGGGTCCATCCTCCTCAAGACGTCTTCCCCAGCCCGGTCACGAGCGTTACTCTTGTGTGATAAGCTGGGTGACGTCCCTGTTACCGTCACTCCCCACAGTAGCTTAAATATGGTCCAGGGGACTATTTACTATCGTGACCTATTGTTACAATCCGATGACGAGCTGAGAGCCGACTTAGAACGACGTGGAGTGCATTTTGTCCGTCGTGTACATCGAGAACCCAAAACTAACAGGGTGGCCACCGGTGCCTGTATCTTGGCCTTCGAGGGTGATGTCTTGCCCGAGAAGGTCAAGGTAATGGTTTACCGTTGTGACGTCAAGCCCTACGTCCCTCCCCCGATGCGGTGCCTCCAGTGCTGGAAGTTTGGGCACATGTCCTCCCGTTGCCCATCCAGCGCCACATGTCGAGATTGCGGACGCCCCTCTCATCCCGATTCTCCATGTGCGCCTCCGCCTGTATGTGTCAACTGTGGAGAGCACCACTCTCCATGCTCGCTGGATTGCCCCATTCTTCATAAGGAGCGGAAGATAATGGAATTTAAGACCCTGGACCGGCTTACTTATCGAGAGGCAAAACTGAAATTTGAAAGGTTGTATCCTGTTTCCCTTCGAACATCTTATGCTGCAGCCACCTAGCGAGCGGCGGTTGTCGCCTCCTCTGTGCCGCCTTCAGAGGGCCCTCGGGGCCATGCCTCTCTGTCTGCCCCCCTCATGTCTGGGGGCACGCCTTCCTCTGTTGCCCCCTTAGCCGTTGGAGGCAAACCCTCTTCTGTCGCTCCCCCCACGCTTACTTCGGGAGTGACGTCTGCTGAAAAACCGGGGGGGCTCGATCCCTCCCCCTCCTTCTCCACCGGCGTTCCCTCTGCCGGTTCCTCTCTCGCGGAAGGGGTCCCTCGGGGCTCTCCCTTCCTCCGTTTCTTCTCCTACCCAGCTGGATGTCAGCCAGTGGCTGAAGGTTCCGCCACCTGCTGGTCATAGGGCTTCTGCGTCGTCAGCCTCCGACGCTCCTTCAGAGAAGCTCTCCCAGCCCTCTCACCCTAAGGGCAGACGCGAGAAGAAGGAACAGAATGTGTCCAAAAAGAAGGACGTTCCGGCGGTTTCAGTGCCACCTGCTGTTCATAGTCCTGGCTCCGGGGATGAGGTGGAGATCCTCGCCTCTGCCGCGGATCTCGCCTTCACGGAACCCTCGGGGGCCTTTCCTATGGCCTCAGCTGACTCTCCCCCAGTGGCAGCAGTTGGCTCTGAGGCGCCGTCTGCCTCTTAGTCGCCTTCACGCCCTCCCAGTCCCTTACTGCTTCCATTCTCCAGTGGAATTGCGGCGGTTATTTCCGCCACCTGCCTGAGCTCCGGATGCTTCTGAGTGTTTCCCCTGTTTGCCTGTCAACGAGCATCAGGTGGGGTTTGCCTCTTTGTTCACCACTCTGTCTGTAGCTTGCCAGGACCCCTTCTGACGCCTTTAGAGGCAGTCGCTGTCAGGGTTGAGCTCTCACCAGCCATTACTGTTTGCTCTGTTTACATTCCTCCGGATGGGGAGCTCCCCCGAAATGTCTTGGCTGCGCTGCTGGCTCAGATCCCGCCGCCATTGCTGCTTCTGGGCGATTTCAATGCCCACAACCCTCTATGGGGTGGGACTGTCTCCGATGACCGTGGTCGTGCCGTGGAGCATGTGTTGGCTCAGCTCGACCTTAGCCTCTTGAACACCGGTGCTCCCACGCATTTCAGTGTGGCCCATGGCTCGTTCTCGGCCATCGATCTCTCTCTTTGCAGCCCCGGACTTGTCCCATCCCTCCACTGGAGGGTGCATCCTGACCTGTGTGGTAGTGACCATTTTCCCATCTATTTGTCACTGCCCCAGTGTCATTCTTCTGGGCGCCTGCCCCGCTGGGCTCTCCACAGGGCTGACTGGCCGACTTTTACTTCCACTGCAACCATTGAGTCTCCCCCACAGGGTGACATTGACGAGGTGGTCCGTGTCTTAACCACGTCAATCATTTCGGCGGCCGAGGCTGCCATCCCCCACTCTTCTGGACTCCCTCGGAGGAAGGCTGTCCCCTGGTGGTCGCCGGAGATTGCTGAGGCTATTCACGACCGTCGGCGGGCTCTCCAGCGTCATAGGCGGCACCCGTCTCTAGAGACCCTCATCGCCTTTAAGAGGCTCCGTGCCTTGGCCTGTCGCCTTATTGCACGGCGTAAGCAGGAGTGCTGGGAGAGGTATGTCTCATCCTTGGGCTCCCGTGTCTCCCCCTCGCTCGTGTGGTCCCGGATCCGGCGGATTTATGGATACCAGACCCCTATGGGTGTCCCTGGGATCTCCTTGGACGGCGCTGTCTGCACGGACGCTGCCGCCATTGCTGAACACCTTGCTGCGCACTTTGCTCAGAGCTCTGCGACTGCCACTTATCCCCCCGCCTTTCGCTCTCTAAAGGAGCGAGCCGAGCAGGCGCTGTTGTCATTCCACACGCGTCGTTCTGAAAAATACAATGCTCCTTTCAGCGAGAGGGAATTCCTCGCTGCCCTCGCCGACTGCCCTGATACGGCACCAGGACCAGACTGCATCCATGCACAGATGCTGAAGCATCTCTCCCTTGACTGCCAGAGACACATCCTCACCATCTTTAACCGCATTTGGAGCGAGGGCGTGTTCCCGTCGCAATGGGGAGAGGGTCTTATTGTCCCCATCTTGAAGCCCGGTGCGGACCCACTGGCGGTGGACAGCTATCGTCCCATTACACTCAGCAACGTTTTGTGCAAATTGCTCGAACGTATTGTGGGGCCGCGTTTGTGTTGGGTCCTTGAGTCGCGCGGTCTCCTCGCTCCATCCCAGGGTGGCTTCCGTCAGGGCCGGTCTGCTGCGGACGATTTGGTGCGGCTGGAATCTGCTATCCGTACGGCCTTTGCCCGATGTCAGCATCTCGTTGCTGTATTTTTTATTTGCGGAAGGCGTATGACACCACATGGAGGCATCACGTCCTTGCTACGTTGCATGAGTGGGGTCTTCGTGGTCAGCTCCCAGCTTTTCTTCAAACCTTTTTATTGCGCCGCTCTTTCCAGGTGCAAGTGGCTGCTGCCTCTAGTTCATCTTATATACAGGAAAATGGGGTCCTGCAGGGCTCGATGTTGAGCGTCTCCGTATTTCTAGTGGCCATTAATGGTCTGGCTGCAGCCGTGGGGTCGTCAGTGTCTCCTTCTTTGTATGCCGATGACTTCTACATCTCCTTTAGCTCCACGACTACAGGAGTCGCCGAACGCAGGCTGCAAGTCGCCGTTCGCAAGGCAGCATCATGGCCTCTGACTCATGGTTTTCAGTTCTCTGCAGCCAAGACTCGAGTTATGCACTTCTGCAGGCGTCGGATGGTCCACCCTCATCCTGAACTTTCCCTCGACGGCCACCTGCTTGAAGTGGTGGACACTTGCCGCTTCTTAGGACTCGTCTTTGATGCCCAGCTCACATGGGTTCCTCATATTACTCAGCTGAAGCAAAAGTGCTGGTGGCACCTCAACGCCCTCCGCTGCCTGAGCCACACCTCTTAGGTTGCGGATCGCTGCACGCTGTTGTGATTATACACAGCCCTTGTGCAGTCCAGGCTTGATTATGGGAACCTGGCCTATGGGTCTGCATCACCCTCAGTGTTGAAGTTGTTAGACCCCATACACCACTGTGGGGTTCGGCTTGCCACTGGCGCTTTTCGTACGAGCCCCGTGGATAGTCTACTGGTGGAGGCCGGGGTTCCCCCACTGCGGATTCGCCGCCATTGACTGCTCGGCGACTATGCTGTCCACGTGCATTGCTCGTCGGGCCATCCCAATCATCACCTGCTATTCCCTGCCATGGTCCTCCATCTGCCCGAATGGCGACCTAGGTCTGGGCTTTCCATAGCTGTCCGCGTCCAGTCCCTGCTGTCGGAACTGGGGTCATTCCCTCTTCTGCCCCCTTCCGGGTCCGTGCACCTACGCCTCCCTGGTGTTTGCCCCAGCCGTCCATCCGTCTGGACTTTACACAGGGACCCAAGGACTCGGTTCCGCCTGTGGCCCTCCGTCGCCGTTTTCTTGCACTCCTCGCCTCATTTGCGGGCTGCGAGACTGTCTTCACTGATGGTTCCCTGGTTGATGGCCGCACTGCCTACGCTTTTGCTCACACTGCCCATGTTGAACAGAGCTCCTTGCCGGCTGGCTGCAGTATTTTTACTGCAGAGCTGGTTGCCATATTGCGCGCTCTTGAGCATATGCGTTCCTGCTCAGGTACGTCCATCGTCATCTGCAGCGACTCCCTGAGCAGCCTCCAGGCCATCGACCGCTGCTATACCTCTTCTCCTCTGGTGTCCTCTATTCAGGAGTCTGTTTCCGCCATTACCCGCTCTGGTCGTTCGGTGGTCTTTATTTGGACGCCAGGTCACGTTGGCATCCCGGGGAACGAACGTGTCGACAGGCTGGCCAAAGGGGCGATCGACGCCCCAGCTTTGGAAATCGGCCTCACGGCTCGCGATCAGCAGCTGGTGTTGCGCCGTAAGGTGCTTGGGATGTGGACTGCTGAGTGGCATGGCATGACATCCCCGAATAAACTGCAGGCTGTCAAGGAGACGATCGATGTGTGGCACTCCTCCCTGCGGGCTTCTCGCAGGGACTCTGTAATCCTGTGTCGGCTCCGCATCGGCTATACCTACCTGACGCATGGGCATCTTTTACGTCAGGAGGATCCGCCCCTATGTCGGTGTGGGTTCCGGCTGACGGTCGCCCACATTTTGCTGGAGTGTCCCCGACTGCGCACCCTCTGGCAGTCTTTTAATCTCCCGGGCACTTTGCCTTTGGTTTTATGTGACGATGCCTCCATGGCTGACAACGTTTTAAATTTTATCCGTGGCAGTCCTTTTTATGGCTCAATTTAGGGCGGTCCTGCACCTTCCCCTTTCTGTGTCTTTTGTCCTCACGTCTCTCCATATTTGTTGCTGTTTAGGTGTGTCGTCGGATGGTTGACTCTTTCCCTTTTTTTTGTTCTTGTGGTCAGTCAACCAGTCTCCGTCCATCTTATTTTCTTCTGTTCCTTTCTGTCTGGTGTTCCTTTGTACTCTTCTTGTCTGTAGTGTTTGTTGCTGCATTTGTGTTCTATTAGCGCCTGGGGGGCGTCTCCTCCCCCCTTTGGTTTTTACCTGCTTCGCCGATTTTCTGCTCGCCTGTTTTTGGATTGGGGGACTGATGACCTTTGCTGTTTAGTCCCCCTTAAACATCCCAATAACCACCACCACTACTTTCCTGCTTCAACCCCCCCCCCTTCCCCTCCACCTTCTGTCTAACCTCCCAACTGCACCTAGCTGCCCCACCCTCTCCTCATCTCATACCTGTGTACTCCCACTAGTAGCAATTTACCATCCCCCACCTCCAGCCTGATAAATGTCCCCCTCCCTGTCTCAGCCTCCTCCCCCCCCCCTCCCTCAGTTTGATTCTTCCATCATGCGGTGCTGCCCACAATCTGGCTTCAGTAGCCAGAGACTGTGGTCATGTGTGTGTGAGATGTGTTTGCTTGGGTGTATGTGCATGTTGTCTAATTCTGATCAAGGTCTTTTTGGCCAAAAGGTTACTTTTTATTGTGCCTATGTGCGACTCAGCATCTCCACTATGTGGTGAGCAGCAACTATCCTTTTCATAAAATTGTGATTATTCCATCCTGGATTTTCCATTGTTTGACTTTATGGGATGTGATTAATATAGGTCAAAAATAGAACTGGTCCCAGTACAGTCACCCATGAGGCTCCTATGTTGATATGCTTAGCATTTGATTGATGTTTCTCTGTGCAGTTGAGATTTCTATTGGTCTGTTTAATTTATTCCCTGTGTAAGAGATGTGACTGGAAGCACCTGTATACCACTGCTCTCTTTCTGGTACCTTCAGTATTTGGTAAAGTATTTTGTGATCAACTGTGTTGAACACCTTCGTCAAATGCGAAAAAATTCTGTGACACAGTTGCCTCTATCCAGGTCTCCATTACTGCTGCTTCAGTAAGGTAGTCCATAAGTCTATCTGTAATGACATTTCTATTATTGTCAAGAATGAAGATAATAGTGATACTGGTCTGTAGTTTTCTTTGTTTTCAGTACCACCCTCTTTGTGCACTGACAAAACTCTGGCTTTTTGTAGGTATTCATGAAAAGTAAATGAACTGAATGATTCATTTATAATAAGTTGGGGTTCATTTATGCTATATGTGCATTCATTGAGTACACACAGTGGAACTTTGTCTAAACCTGATAATGTTTTATTTGTAATCTGCACACTACATCTCTGACTTCTTGCTCTGTAGTGCATAACCACTGAGTTTATTAAGCAGCTTCCAGCATGCATTGTGTATGATTCTGAAAAGTATGTAATTTTGTTGCAATGCTATTGAACTGTGTGTTTATGAAATTGGTCAGTTTGAGCTAAAAAGATAAACACTTCTCTGTCTCTTATTTGGATTTTTTTTTCTCTCTCTTCTCTCCATCTATGTTCCTTTCTTGCGACTATCCAGTTGGCTTTTATTGTCTAAGTTGCATGTGATACTTCTATTCATTTCTGTCTTTGATGCTAATAATGCTTTACTTTTATCCTTTTGTATTTTTATCGTAATCTAGAAACTCTAGATCCCTTTGATTTCTTTTAACAGAGCCAAAAGTATTTAAGGGTTTGAGATAATTTTACAATTCCCTTGTTGACTCACTTATAACTTTTGGTACCTTCAACTAAATTTAATATTTTTTGGAATGTTTCCTCAAAATTTAGCCTAAACACTGATGAAAATTTACAGTACTTAGCTTCTATATTACCTTCAGCATGCACTTCATCCCAATTCTGGTACTGAGATTTTTGTGTACATATATTGAGATTAATAACTTGGCAGAAATGGTCTGAAAGCCCAGATATCTTACAGTTGTGTCATACTTAGTTTCATCAACATCAATTACTATTTGATCTAATGTTGATGCTGTTTTGGTTATTCATGTTGCACTATTGACCAACAATGTAACACAAAAAGTGTGCAGAACATCCAGGGAAATGTTACTAATTTTATTGTTGATACATGTTTTAGTATCTGGGGGTGATTTGGATATTGATAGAGAGAACACTTCAGAGATACTCAGGCTCCAGATGACAGCTGTGGCTTGTGGCTGCGTGGGATGCGACCAACATGGCAAGCACATGAGATGACACTGGCCTCTGATTACTGTTTACCGGTATACTGTAGGTAGGCAATTGCAGCCAGTTTCTCACAAATCATTGAAGCCTGTGTATTGTACCACTGAAGAGCATGGCAAACTGACCTTACCTGATTATGTTTTGAGATTTGGATTTTCCCCTGGATTGTGGTATATGTTTAGATGACTTGCCTATGGTATACGTTTAGATGACTTGCCTAAGGCTACACGTTGGACTTGTGTTGATTATTCAGTCATCACATGATCTCCATTGTGATTGACCTGCAGACCCTCATGTTATTGTTCCAGTGATCTCCATGTTGTTGCCAGTGCAAATTGCTGTAAACTGTGTTTCTACCTATGGAGAGTAAAATAGAAAATTGACAACCAGAACTTTCTTACCTTGCAACTATTCAGTGCGGTATGGATTCCAAGAACCTCAAGTTGTGGCAGTAAAAGTTGCAGCCACTGCAACTGTAACAACAGCAACACCACCTACTGCAGCAGCAACAGCAAGAAAAGCTGTTGGAGCTCCAACGGCAACAGACAGAGCTGTTAGAACTTCTGCAAAACCAACAACAATCAGCAGCTGCAGTTGGCTTGCCTCTTGCTGTACCCTTCACTTGTTTCAATAAGGCACACAAAAGTTCGGAGGTCTATTTATGTTGTTTTGTTCTTCAATGCGAGGCAAGTCAAATAACTGACCCTGCAAGTCACAGTGCATGCTTACCGTGTTCTAGTAGTAAAAATATACGAAGTCGCGCCCAAATTATGCCTACTTTTTTATTTTAGTACTTTGACCTTTTCTGATGTTTGTGATATGCTGACTGATTATCATTGCCACCAAACTCATGTCATTGTTGTGACAAACAAATAAAAACACTTACAGCTGTACTTATGATTTTATTTTATTATGTCGTTGCCAGTTTCAACGCTTCAGTGCGTCATCTTCAGGCTGTTTTTGATGCGATACAAGTTGATATGATCCCCATGCACAAAAGCATGTAATCAGAATAATTGCTGGAGCTCATCCAAGATCATCCTGCAGACACTTATTTAAAGAGCTAGAAATCTTCACTGTAGCCTCACAATATATATATATTCTCTTATGAAATTTGTTATTAACAATCCCAACAAATTCAAAAGTAATAGCAGTGTACATGGCTACAACACTAGGAGAAAGGATGATCTTCACTACTCAAGGTTAAATCTAACTTTGGCTCAGAAGGGGGTAAATTATGCTGCAACCAAAGGCTTTGGTCACTTACCTAATAGCATCAAAAATCTGACAGATGACCATGTAGCATTTAAAAGGAAATTAAAAGAATTTCTTAATGGCAACTCCTTCTACTCATTAGATGAGGTTTTGGATATAGTAAGTGGGTAATTTCCCAACCTCCAAAAAAATTGAGTGTCATGTAATATTTTGTCTAATGTAATATCTTGTGTAGACACCTTTTATTAACCTGACACATTCCACATCATTACGTAGTGTCCTATTCATGATCTATGGAACAAGTACTAATCTAATCTAATCTAGTCTATAAACAAAGTTTCAAGAATTGACTTTAAATGATTACTCTAGGAATATTCTATAGCTCCCCCACATACCACTCACATAGGGATTGTGAGGATAAGATAAGATTAATTACTGCTCGTGCAGAGGCATTCAAACAGTCATTCTTCCCATGCTCCGTAAGTGAATGGAACAGGAAGAAACCCTAACAACTGGTAGAGTGGGATGTAACCTCTGCCATGCACCCCACAGTGGTTTGCAGAGTACAGATGTAGATGTAGATGCAGGTAGTAGCTGCAGTAGTAGTCGTTCCCAGCCACGTGAAGTATGTAAAGTCAGAGAGAACATCAGCAACAGGCAACCACATGACTATTTGGATTAGATCAATGGAATCAACATGTACCCTTTGCCAGGAGTAGTCAGGTTTCAGCCGTGGTGATCCGCTGCACTGGGTATGGACTTGTGGTTACGGAAAGTTCATTCTATGGCAGTGTCAACCCCAGGCAATAAACATGGATCAGGATTCTGTCAAGGGTGTGTCACTGGTTTGTGTCAAAGACAAAAACACAGTGCCTCATGCCTACCAAAATCGGCATCTGGGCCCCACAGCAACCAAGAAAGCACATCTACATCGAAGTGCTGCATGGTTGAACAAAATAAGATGCTTTTGATCAGTGATTAGGTGAAACTTCACACCACAGAGGAACACATTTAACTTTTGAATGCCACATATAATAGCCAATGCATCATTCCCAATTTGTGAATAATATCGCTGTGATGGATTTAGTATTTTAGACACAAATATGATGGGCTGCTCCGTACCATCAGTGTATATGTGGGACAGTACAGTACCAACACCACAATCCAATGCATCATGTGACCATCAAATGCATGCCGGGCTGGAAAAGGGGCCAATCTGAGGCACTTTCAAAGCTTCATGAAAGCCTTCTGGCATGCCCCTGGCCACACAACCCCTTTAATAGGCAACTGATTGAGTGGATAGGAAATGTGAGCTGCATAAAATTTACTATGCCAAGGAGCTACTGCAGTTCTTTGAGGTTATTATGAGCTGGTAAGGCACTGATGGCAGCCACATGAAGCTGCTTTGGGATGATCCCATCTTGACTTAATATATAAGACAAGTACTTGACACCTGGCACAGGGAAACCACATTGGTCAAGGTGACATTGCAGATCATTTTCTTGGACCCACTCAAACATCTGGAGACTGTGCAGGTGTTGCTTCTATGTAGCCACAGTAACTAAATAATTAACAAAGTTGAGAATACCTTGGACAAGTTGCTCAAGATATCTCTAAAATATTGTGAGAGTGCTTGGAATCCTGAATGGCAACTTGTTATAACGATACGTGCCAAATGAAATATTGAGGACTAAAAACTGTTTTGTCTGATCATTTACCAGCAACCAAAATCAGGCGTTAGTGAAGTCTGGCTTGGAAAAACATTGGCCCCCAGCTAATTTAGCCAATAATTCCTTCTGTCGAGGAGATGGATACCACTTGACATTTGCTTGACATTAACAGTAGACTTAAAATCACCACAAATGTGACAAGATTCATCAGGTTTCTGAAACACACCCACATTTTGCAACCTATCCAGTTCTGCTTTAACTTGCTCGTGCATGGCGAAAGGCACCAGACAGTCCCTACAAAACTTAGGCACTACTGACAGCTTTAAGGAAAGGTGGGTCTGTAACCCCATTACAAAACCTAATGTAGGGTCAAACTGCTGCTTAATTGTGCACATAACAACACAATACATCACTTTCTGTGAATGAGATCATAGGTGGATCCAAATTAAACTGGTCCTGAATTTGAAAATAAAACGCACAAAACCATCAAAACCAAAAATTTTAGATGCTGTCCAAGAGTTGATTACAAGCAAAGTTAGTTGCTTAGCTTGGACGATGATCTAATTCCACAATGGGCTTGATTGGCCATTGTACTTCAACACTTTGCACTGAAGAGACTGCAGAGGCAGGGAGCCAATGTGCCGGTATGTGTACTCATTAATCAGACACAAGGCTATTCCTAAGTCCAACAAGGAATCTGTCATTGTCCCTTGAATGTCTAATTACAACACAAGATGCAGCAGCTCATTTACTGTTGCCCCATGCAGTGGCAAGATAGGGTGAAATGTGCTGATGTTGTGGGCTGCAATCTGAACACAACTGGACAGCACAAATGTTTTTGGCATCCATCGACGCTGATGGTGAGGAAAATGTTGAATGAGTCTCTGCCCACTTGGGGAAATGGTGACAGTGAACAAAGCATTTCTATTTGTGTGCGTATACTGGGAGTGAGGGAGGAGTATTGCTAACTACTACACTAACTACTGAATCGCATATCACTGGACTGCTGGACAAACGGGTGTTCAGTAAATCAGATTATGATGCTAATTGGAAGCCATCAAGCTGGTCATGGAGCACAACAGGGACTGAGGTTACTAACAACGATGCAGTAACTGTGAGCTTTGGCAATTTTTAACACGTTCCTCAAGATGGGATCAGACGCTGCTAAAGCTGTCACACTAACGTCCTGATCTGGAGTGACACAGATAATGTTGTTGTTGTTGTTGTGGTCTTCAGTCCTGAGACTGGTTTGATGCAGCTCTCCATGCTACTCTATCCTGTGCAAGCTTCTTCATCTCCCAGTACCTACTGCAACCTACATCCTTCTGAATCTGCTTAGTGTATTGATCTCTTGGTCTCCCTCTACGATTTTTACCCTCCAAGCTGCCCTCCAATGCTAAATTTGTGATCCCTTGATGCCTCAAAACATGTCCTACCAACCGATCTCTTCTTCTAGTCAAGTTGTGCCACAAACTTCTCTTCTCCCCAATCCTATTCAATACCTCCTCATTAGTTACATGATCTACCCACCTTATCTTCAGCATTCTTCTGTAGCACCACATTTCGAAAGCTTCTATTCTCTTCTTGTCCAAACTGGTTATCGTCCACGTTTCACTTCCATACATGGCTACACTCCATACAAATACTTTCATAAACGACTTCCTGACACTCAAATCTATACTCGATGTTAACAAATTTCTCTTCTTCAGAAACTATTTCCTTGCCATTGCCAGTCTACATTTTATATCCTCTCTACTTCGACCATCATCAGTTATTTTACTCCCTAAATAGCAAAACTCCTTTACTACTTTAAGTGTCTCATTTCCTAATCTAATCCCCTCAGCATCACCCGATTTAATTTGACTACATTCCATTATCCTCGTTCTGCTTTTGTTGATGTTCATCTTATATCCTCCTTTCAAGACACTGTCCATTCCGTTCAACTGCTCTTCCAAGTCCTTTGCTATCTCTGACAGAATTACAATGTCATCGGCGAACCTCAAAGTTTTTACTTCTTATCCATGAATTTTAATACCTACTCCGAATTTTTCTTTTGTTTCCTTTACTGCTTGCTCAATATACAGATTGAATAACATCGGGGAGAGGCTACAACCCTGTCTCACTCCTTTCCCAACCACTGCTTCCCTTTCATGCCCCTCGACTCTTATAACCGCCATCTGGTTTCTGTACAAATTTTAAATAGCCTTTCGCTCCCTGTATTTTACCCTTGCCACCTTCAGAATTTGAAAGAGAGTATTCCAGTTAACGTTGTCAAAAGCTTTCTCTAAGTCTACAAATGCTAGAAACATAGGTTTGCCTTTTCTTAATCTTTCTTCTGAGATAAGTCGTAAGGTTAGCATTGCCTCACGTGTTCCAACATTTCTACGGAATCCAAACTGATCTTCCCCGAGGTCCGCTTCTACCAGTTTTTCCATTCATCTGTAAAGAATTCGTGTTAGTATTTTGCAGCTGTGACTTATTAAACTGATAGTTCAGTAATTTTCACATCTGTCAACACCTGCTTTCTTTGGGATTGGAATTATTATATTCTTCTTGAAGTCTGTGGGTATTTCGCCTGTCTCATACATCTTGCTCACCAGATGGTAGAGTTTTGTCATGACTGGCTCTCCCAAGGCCATCAGTAGTCCTAATGGAATGTTGTCTACTCCTGGGGCCTTGTTTCGACTCAGGTCTTTCAGTGCTCTGTCAAACTCTTCACGCAGTATCTTATCTCCCATTTCATCTTCATCTACATCCTCTTCCATTTCCATAATATTGTCCTCAAGTACATTGCCCTTGTATAAACCCTCTATATACTCCCTCCACCTTTCTGCCTTCCCTTCTTTGCTTAGAACTGGGTTGCCATCTGAGCTCTTGATATTCATACAAGTGGTTCTCTTCTCTCCAAAGGTCTCTTTAATTTTCCTGTAGGCAGTATCTATCTTACCCCTAGTGAGACAAGCCTCTACATCCTTACATTTGTCGTCTAGCCATCCCTGCTTAGCCATTTTGCACTTCCTGTCGATCTCATTTTTGAGACGTTTGTATTCCTTTTTGCCTGTTTCATTTACTACATTTTTATATTTTCTCCTTTCATCAATTAAATTCAATATTTCTTCTGTTACCCAAGAATTTCTATTAGCCCTCGTCTTTTTACCTACTTGATCCTCTGCTGCCTTCACTACTTCATCTCTCAGAGCTACCCATTCTTCTTCTACTGTATTTCTTTCCCCCATTCCTGTCAATTGTTCCCTTATGCTCTCCCTGAAACTCTGTACAACCTCTGGTTCTTTCAATTTATCCAGGTCCCATCTCCTTAAATTCCCGCCTTTTTGCAGTTTCTTCAGTTTCAATCTGCAGCTCATAACCAATAGATTGTGGTCAGAATCCACATCTGCCCCTGGAAATGTCTTACAATTTAAAACCTGGTTCCTAAATCTCTGTCTTACCATTATATAATCTATCTGATACCTTTTAGTATCTCCAGGATTCTTCCAGGTATACAACCTTCTTTCATGATTCTTGAACCAAGTGTTAGCTATGATTAAGTTATGCTCTGTGCAAAATTCTACAAGGCGGCTTCCTCTTTCATTTCTTCCCCCCAATCCATATTCACCTACTATGTTTCCTTCTCTCCCTTTTCCTACTGACGAATTCCAGTCACCCATGACTATTAAATTTTCGTCTCCCTTCACTACCTGAATAATTTCTTTTATCTCGTCATACATTTCATCAATTTCTTCATCATCTGCAGAGCTAGTTGGCATATAAATTTGTACTACTGTAGTAGGCATGGGCTTTGTGTCTATCTTGGCCACAATAATGCGTTCACTATGCTGTTTGTAGTAGCTAACCTGCACTCCTATTTTTTTATTCATTATTAAACCTACTCCTGCATTACCCCTATTTGATTTTGTACACTCCTGGAAATGGAAAAAAGAACACATTGACACCGGTGTGTCAGACCCACCATACTTGCTCCGGACACTGCGAGAGGGCTGTACAAGCAATGATCACACGCACGGCACAGCGGACACACCAGGAACCGCGGTGTTGGCCGTCGAATGGCGCTAGCTGCGCAGCATTTGTGCACCGCCGCCGTCAGTGTCAGCCAGTTTGCCGTGGCATACGGAGCTCCATCGCAGTCTTTAACACTGATAGCATGCCGCGACAGCGTGGACGTGAACCGTATGTGCAGTTGACGGACTTTGAGCGAGGGCGTATAGTGGGCTTGCGGGAGGCCGGGTGGACGTACCGCCGAATTGCTCAACACGTGGGGCGTGAGGTCTCCACAGTACATCGATGTTGTCGCCAGTGGTCGGCGGAAGGTGCACGTGCCCGTCGACCTGGGACCGGACCGCAGCGACGCACGGATGCACGCCAAGACCGTAGGATCCTACGCAGTGCCGTAGGGGACCGCACCGCCACTTCCCAGCAAATTAGGGACACTGTTGCTCCTGGGGTATCGGCGAGGACCATTCGCAACCGTCTCCATGAAGCTGGGCTACGGTCCCGCACACCGTTAGGCCGTCTTCCGCTCACGCCCCAACATCGTGCAGCCCGCCTCCAGTGGTGTCGCGACAGGCGTGAATGGAGGGACGAATGGAGACGTGTCGTCTTCAGCGATGAGAGTCGCTTCTGCCTTGGTGCCAATGATGGTCGTATGCGTGTTTGGCGCCGTGCAGGTGAGCGCCACAATCAGGACTGCATACGACCGAGGCACACAGGGCCAACACCCGGCATCATGGTGTGGGGAGCGATCTCCTACACTGGCCGTACACCACTGGTGATCGTCGAGGGGACACTGAATAGTGCACGGTACATCCAAACCGTCATCGAACCCATCGTTCTACCATTCCTAGATCGGCAAGGGAACTTGCTGTTCCAACAGGACAATGCACGTCCGCATGTATCCCGTGCCACCCAACGTGCTCTAGAAGGTGTAAGTCAACTACCCTGGCCAGCAAGATCTCCGGATCTGTCCCCCATTGAGCAAGTTTGGGACTGGATGAAGCGTCGTCTCACGCGGTCTGCACGTCCAGCACGAACGCTGGTCCAACTGAGGCGCCAGGTGGAAATGGCATGGCAAGCCGTTCCACAGGACTACATCCAGCATCTCTACGATCGTCTCCATGGGAGAATAGCAGCCTGCATTGCTGCGAAAGGTGGATATACACTGTACTAGTGCCGACATTGTGCATGCTCTGTTGCCTGTGTCTATGTGCCTGTGGTTCTGTCAGTGTGATCATGTGATGTATCTGACCCCAGGAATGTGTCAATAAAGTTTCCCCTTCCTGGGACAATGAATTCACGGTGTTCTTATTTCAATTTCCAGGAGTGTATTTATAACCCTGTAATCACCTGACCAAAAGCCTTGTTCCTCCTCCCACCGAACTTCACTAATTCCCACTATATCTAACTTTAACCTATCCATTTCCCTTTTTAAATTTTCTAACCTACCTGCCCGATTAAGGGATCTGACATTCCACGCTCCGATCCGTAGAATGCCAGTTTTCTTTCTCCTGATAACGACGTCCTCTTGAGTAGTCCCCGCCCGGAGATCCGAATGGGGGACTATTTTACCTCCGGAATATTTTACCCAAGAGGACGCCATCATCATTTAATCATACAGTAAAGCTGCATGTCCTCGGGAGAAATTACGGCTGTAGTTTCCCCTTGCTTTCAGCCGTTCACAGATAATAACATCATGGAAAAAGGAGTCCACATATGATGTGCCACACTGTTTACACAAAAATTCACACTTGGTGCAAAGCCTCACAAGTCAGCAGTCCATGGAGTGTGGGGATTGTTTACATTCCGTAACATCATTCAGTAAAACCTTCTCAGTTTACAAGCTGCATTCCTTAACACATTGGTTGAACCTGAGCCAAGCCACAATGACATGAAAATTTTGTATGTCCATCCATTTAGCAGGAGGTCTCTGGGATGACGGCCATTTACTATCGTGACAAAGAAATAAAAACACTTACAGCTGTACTTATGATTTTATTTTGTTTTGTTGCTACCTGTTTCAACGCTTCAGTGTGTCATCTTCAGGCTATTTTGCCTGTAATGCTGGCAACTGATGTGTCAGGTTAATAAAAGGTGTCTACACAAGATATTACATTAGACAAAATATTACATGACACTCAATTTTTTTGGAGGTTGGGAAATTACCCACTTACTATATCCAAAACCTCATCTAATGAGTAGAAGGAGTTGCCATTAAGAAATTCTTTTAATTTCCTTTTAAATGCTACATGGCCATCTGTCAGATTTTTGATGCTATTAGGTAAGTGACCAAAGCCTTTGGTTGCAGCATAATTTACCCCCTTCTGAGCCAAAGTTAGATTTAACCTTGAGTAGTGAAGATCATCCTTTCTCCTAGTGTTGTAGCCATGTACACTGCTATTACTTTTGAATTTGTTGGGATTGTTAATAACAAATTTCATAAGAGAATATATATATATTGTGAGGCTACAGTGAAGATTTCTAGCTCTTTAAATAAGTGTCTGCAGGATGATCTTGGATGAGCTCCAGCAATTATTCTGATTACATGCTTTTGTGCAATGAACACTCTTTTACTCAATGATGAGTTACCCCAGAATATGATGCCATATGAAAGCAGAGAATGAAAATAGGTGTGGTAAGCTAATTTACTCAGATGTATATCGCCAAAATTTGCAATGACCCTAATAGCATAAGTAGCTGAACTCAAACGTTTCAGCAGATCCTCAGTGTGTTTTTTCCAGTTCAACCCCTCAGCAATGCATACACCTAGAAATTTTGAATATTCTACCTTAGCTACCGATTTCTGATCGAAGTCTATAGTTATTAATGGGGTCATTCCATTTATTGTGTGGAACTGTACATACTGTGTTTTGTCAAAGTTTAATGAGAGCCCATTTGCAGGAAACCACTTAATGATTTTCTGAGAAACATCGTTTACAATTTCACCAGTTAATTCTTGTCTGTCGGGTGTGATAGCTATACTTGTATCATCGGCAAAAAGTACCAACTTTGCCTCTTCGTGAATATAGAATGGCAAGTGATTAATATGTATTAAGAACAGCAGAGGACCCAAGACCGAACCTTGCGGCACCCCATTCTTGATTGTTCCCCAGTTTGAGAAATCACCAGTTTTTTGCATATTATGTGAACTGTTTATTTCAACTTTCTGCACTCTTCCCGTTAGGTACGATTTAAACCATTTGAGCACTGTCCCATTCATACCACAATACTTGAGCTTATCTAGAAGTATTCCATGATTTACACAATCAAAAGCCTTTGATAGATCACAAAAAATCCCAACGGGTGACTTCCAGTTACTCAGAGCATTTAATATTTCATTAGTGAAAGTATATATAGCATTTCCCGTTGAAAAACCCTTCTGGAAACCAAACTGACATTTTGTTAACACTTTATTTTCACAAAGGTGTGAAGCTACTCTACAATACATTACTTTTTCAAGAATTTTGGATAAGGCAGTCAGAAGAGAGATTGGGCGGTAGTTGTTGACATCAGACGTATCCCCTTTTTTATGCAGTGGTATAACAATGGCATACTTCAGTCTATCTGGGAAAGTACCCTGCTTCAGAGAGCTATTACATATGTGGCTAAGAATCCCACTTATTTCTTGGGAACAAGCTTTTATTATCCTGCTGGAAATGCCATCAATTCCACGTGAACTTTTATTCTTGAGGGAGATTATTATCTTCCTAATTTCAGAAGGGGAGGTGGGTGGAATTTCAATTGCATCAAATGGTGTGGGTAAGGTCTCTTCCATTAACTGCCTTGTTTCTTCTAATGAACATTTAGATCCTATTTTCTCTACAACATTAAAAAAATGATTATTCAAAATGTTTTCGGCTTCCGGCTTGTTGTTTATGAAGTTTCCATTCACTTTGATGATGATGCCATCATCCTATACTCTTGGTTGTCCTGTCTCCCTTGTAATAATATTCCAAATTGTTTTGATTTTGTTATCAGAGGTATTAATCTCAGACATGATGCACATGCTTCTGGACTTTTTAATAACCTTTCTTAATGTAGCACAGTAGTTTTTATAATGTTTGGCTGTTTCTGGGACATTACTCTTTCTTGTTGTTAGATACAGTTCCCTTTTGTGGTTGCAAGATATTTTTATTCCTTTAGTAAGCCAAGGTTTTTTGCATAGTTTCTTATAATTAGATTTAACTACTTTCTTGGGGAAGCAGTTTTCAAATTCTCTTACAAGTGTATCATGAAAAAAGTTATATTTTAAATTAGCGTCGGGTTCCTTGTACACCACATCCCAGTCTAACTGCTGAAGATTTTCTCTGAAGTTTTTAATTGTTGAGTCATTAACTGAACGCACAACTTTGGAGGGTAGTTTTGAATTACTGAATGGAGCTATGTCATATACTGTAACTAGCTGAGCATCATGATCAGAAAGCCCATTCTCAACAGGACAAGAATTTATGTTTTTAAACCTCTCTTGGTCTATAAAAGTCTATCTATCAATGTGCTGCTGTCCTTAACTACCCGAGTAGGAAAGTTAATGACAGATGTCAAATTGAAAGAACCGAGCAAGACTTCCGGGTCATTCTTCCTGTTACACTCTTTCAATGAATCAACATTGACGTCCCCACAAATAATAATTTGGTTTCCCCTATCTGACAGATAGCACAACAAGGCATCCAAGTTTTCCTGGAATAAATGAAAGTTTCCTGAAGGGGACCTATACACTGTTATAATTATAAAAGAGCCCTCCTCCAGTTTAAGTTGACAAGCACATGCTTCTATATGTTGCTCTAGACAAAACTATTTTGTATCTAAGCTTTCTACACAGTGATAACTTTTGACATATATGGCAACTCCTCCTCCCACCTTATTCTCTCTACTCATATGTGCAGCTAGTTTATAACCACTGATATTTACCTTTTCCGTATCAGACACAATGTGATGCTCAGACAGGCATAGTATATCTATTACATTATTAAATTCAATTTCATCTAAACAAACCAGGAGCTCATCTACTTTATTCTTCAATCCTGGAATATTTTGGTGAAAAATGGTAACATTATTTTTTACTTTACTTTTCTGAGAATCTACTTTTTTCTTTAATCCACCCATATTTTGGTTAAATATGGTAACATTATTATTTACTTTACTGTTGTGAGAATTTTGTGAGTTTTGGACCTCTTTAGCACCTGCCTGCCTGAACTTCTCATTGGACACTAATATTAGCCTAAAAAAGAGGTACACCCATGAGTACTAGTGTCTCCCCTTATAGATTTCGCTAACAACCCTGCCTGTTTACCCTTTCTCAGGATAGTTTATGTCTGTATTCATGAGTTTTCCAGTTCTGTTCCTTCAGTATCTCTGTGACACTCTCCCATGGATTAAACAAACCTGTGGCCGTATTTGCTGTCCTCCTCTATATGCGTTCAATGTCCCTCATTAGTCCTATGTGGTACGGGTCCCACACACTTGAGTAACGTTCTAGAACATGTCGCATAAGTGATTTGTAACCAATCTTCTTTGCAGATTGACTGCACTTCCTCAGTGATCTACCAATAAATCATAGTCTACCACCTGCTTTACCCACAACTGAGCCTATGTGATCATTGCATTTAATATCCCTACAAAGTGTTAAATCCAGGTATTTGTATGATTTGGTTAATTTCAACTGTGGCTCATTGATATTATAGTTATAGGATACTAAGTTTTTTCTTTTCAAATTTTTACATTTTTACAGGCAAGTTGACAGTCTCTGCATCACTTTGAAGTCTTATCAAGATCTGACTGAATATTTATGTAGCTTTTTTCAGTTAGTACTTTAGTACTTCATTATAGATAATTGTATCATCTACAAAAAGTCTGATTTTACTATTAATATTTTCTGCAAGGTCATAATATACAACATGAACAGCAAGGGTCTCAGCACACTTCCCTGAGCCACACTCGAAGTTCCTTCTACATCTGATGCTGCCTCTCCATCCAAAATAACATTCTGTGTCCTTCCTACCAAAGAGTCCTCAATCCAGTCACAAATTTCACTTCATACCCGATATGACTGTACTTTTGACAATAAGCGTAGCTGTGGCACTGAGGCAAAAGCTTAAGAAATTAAGAAATACAGATCTACCTGACTGCCTTGATCCACAGCTTTCAGTATGTTGGGTGAGAGAAGTGTGGGTTGTGTTTCACATGCTTGATGTTTTTGAAATCCATGCTAGTTGGCCTTGAGTAGGCCATTCTGTTTAAGATACCTCATTATGTTTGAGTTCAGAATATGTTCTGAGATTCCATAACAAATCAGTGTCAGCGATATTGAATGGTAGCTTTGTGGATCATTTCTACTACCCTCCTTGTAGACAGACATGACCTGTGCCTTTTTCGAAGAACTGGACACAGGTTTTTGTTCGAGGGATGTACACTAGATTATAGTTATAAGAGGGACTAACTAAGCCACAAATTCAGCATAAAATGTGACAGAGTTCCTGTAGGACCCAGGATCTTTGTTCAGTTTGAATGATTTCAGCTTTTTCTCAACACAACTGACACTAATACTTATTTCATTCATCTTGTTATGGCATAAAGCCAGTACCAGCATTGCAGTCGTGAACGACAGAGAAGAGACAGCAGTGGGAAGAGGTCAGCCAACCGCACGCTGACCGACATCCCTTCAGGATGACAGTGCGACAACAGCTGGCCGTAGGTGAAGAGGACATAAGCGCTGCACCCAACTGGTGGCAGCCAACTTTGATAGCAGTTTCAACATTAGGCACTTTGTTAGCTGATGCATTGTAGCCCCTATCATCAGATATCTCTATGTTGCACAGACTTGAATTCATCTATTCTGAAGAAGACTGATTATTCTGTATGTCACTCTTTGCTTGTGACACATCTATCAATGTTAATTAATTGTTTTGACTTGTAATAAAACTCATTAATATGAGTTGTTTCATTGTTTTTCTAGCAAACCGAGTATGCAGGATTACTAGACACAACAGATCTTTTCAGTAATACGAGGATTAAGTTGAAGCAATTCTCCAGGATTTTCCTTCATAAAGAAGCATTTGAAAATGGAGTTGAGGGTTTCTGCTTTCATTTTGCTACTCTCAGTTTCAGTTACTGTGTCATTAACTAGGGACTGGATGCTAACTTTTGTGCCACTAACAGGCTTTACATATGACCAGAATTTCTTTGTGTTCTGTGAAAGATCACTTGATAATAATCCGCTATGGTAGTCATTGAAGGTGTCATGCATTGCTCTCTTGACAGCCAAATGTGTTTCATTCAGGATCTCTCTGTCTAGAGCACTATGCTTTGTTTTATACCTATTGTGCAGTAATCTCTAACAATATTATGAAAAGAATAGTTGCCACTCACTATATAGCGGAGATGTTGAGTCGCATATAGGCACAACAAAAGGATGATCACAAAATGAGCTTTCGGCCAACAAGACCTTTGTTGAAAATATGCAACACACATGCAAATGCAACTCTCTCACCCATGACCACAGTCTCTGGCAGCTGAAGCCAGACTAAGCTGTCTTTCTTTAAAAATTTCTTTACAGTGTCTGCATACCATGGAGGTTCACTCCCATTTTGAACTGTTCTACTGCATGCATACGTATCTTTCCGGTGCATGGTCAATGAATAGTGGCATATAGGTGGGCAGATAAATAACTGAAACTGATTAATAATTGCTGCTTGAATAAATAACAAAAAAAAAAAAAATAATTGGAAAGAATAGCTGAGAGAAATTGGAATGTACACATATCTTGGGTGAACTTTAACTGGTACTGATATTAACAGGCTTTCAATGTCAATACATTTAAGATCAATATTCATCATTTAAGTTACATACTTCTTTGCATTAATTACACTGTGCTTAGTCCTGATTATAACAATGCCAATACAGGATACTCCTCCACTGCTTGCACAAATTCCTCTTGTCTGCTCTGAACCTCCGGATGCAGGGTTCTTGGTGCGGGCAAAATGATGAACAGACAGGTGTGGTCAATGTGAATATATGAATAAAACTTTACTTTCCTAATTACTTTTTCTAACACTTTTAATGTACGCTTAAAATATACATTTTTAAACAATACTGTTATGATGGATATCATCATATGTCCACCCGCTACCACTTATAGAAACAAACAGGTGAAGATACAGAAATAAATCAATTGAAGAGCGTAACTCTTCTCTTTTTTGTATCAAAACATTATCTCTGCCACAAAGCAACTCGTTACTTTTCCTTCGGGTTTGTGTATATATGGCTTCCATGTATAAAAGGAAAAGAACGAAGAAAGAAAAAATAATATAATCCATTATATCAAATATTCTTTTAAACTTGAGCCTTAATTCCTCTACAGCTTCTTGCCCTGTGCTGAAAGTTTCAAGTTCCTGATTGAGATGTGACACTGCTGATTTTTTTCTAGTTTACTGTATGTATATATCTTTCTGCTTGTTTTAGTTGTCCCTTGCACTTCGGTAATCATTGTTGCCACAACTGCGTCATGGTCACTGATACCAGTTTCAATGTGGATATCCTCAGAGATGTCAGGTCCATTTGTTGCCATAAGATCCAACATGTTTCCATCATGAGTGTGGTTCCCAACTACCTGCTCTAGGTAGTATTCAGAGAAGGAATGTAGTAAAGTTTCACAGGATGTCTTATCACGCCCACCACTAAGAAAACTGTAATTTTCCTAGTTAATTGTGGGATGATTAAAGTCTTCACCGATGATTACAGTGTGATTGGGAAATTTACATACTAAGGTTTTCTCTAAAGTTTTTGGTTGCACCAGGAGACGAGTCTGGTGGGTGAACACATGCAGCTTCTATTTCTACCTCAGTGGATTTAGGTTCCCTGCTTAATGCAACAAATACATCATCTCCATTTCCCATTTGCCTATCCTTTCTATATACACTTAAATTTTCCCCAAAAACCTCACTCCTATGAATTTCATGTTTTAGCCAGCTTTCTAAACTTCACTGCTTTTCATGAGCACTTCAACCTCCGGTACTTTGTAGTGAATGCTTTACCAGTATACCATTAGGATTTTAATACTCTCGCCAGTGGAAGGCATTTCTTTTGATCTTATACTGGTACTTCTGTGTTTCGTACAGCTATTGTTATCTAGATTGTATGGAGAGTCGCCTAACTAAAAAAAAAAGTTCGGGTGTTGTGACATTGGCCTTTCAGTATTTTTAATCTTTTATGCTGTTTTTGTTAACAATATCGGCTTATTACCAAGAATTAACAGCTTTTGCTCACTTAACAGTAGGCAGAAATCCAATCTGCTTTTGGATTGCACCTCCTTGACTCTTGTGCAGAAAGGTGTGCAGTATTCTGGTGCATTTATTTTCAATAAATTACCACAAGAATTCAAATATCTTAGCAGTGATCCACCTGCTTTCAAATTTAAACTGAAGAGTTTCCTTATGGGTCATTCCTTTTATTCTGTTGAGGAGTTCCTTGAAAAATTAAGCTAATTTCTGTGTTACATTGTTGATTGTGTTTATATAAAGTTATAACTTGTAATCTTTTTAGGATTCATAAAAAAAGGGATATGCTCAAAAGCTTCCTCTCCTCCTCCTGGTCCATCCTATTGAATGGTCATAGTCTGGCTGAAATCTTACACGGTTGCAGACCCCGCACCCTGTTCGACCTGCTACACCCAACTCCACTGGGCCCACCATCCTCGCGCACAGCCTCGTTACTGTATGATCGCCCCTGTCTGGGCTCATACTTTTGACCCGAACCCTGGATGGACCCGAGGTATTGTCGTCAATAATAGAGTGAGGCAGATGTTTGAGGCTGAAGCTGGCCAGGATCAGTTGGTCTGGCATGGAAATCAGCTCCGTCCACACAGTGGAGTACAGTCCACTCATTTCTCACTACTGCTGGGTGTGCCTTCTGCAACCATCCCAGAGGCAGGCGGCCCACTGGACTGCCTCTTACTACAACCTCTGTCCTCATGTTAGGAGTCAGCAGGAAGTAGACACTGATTAGCATTGGGAGCCAATGGATGTCAGACCCCTTCCTCTCCCTATAACACTTAAAGCTCCCACTGGTGGCCTTCTTCCTCACCATCAGTGGAGGTTGGATAATATTAGCTGGCGGTGCCCATGGAGATGGACCTTTTGGTGCCATCTCCACCCACTTCCAGCACTTAGCCCCCTGTAGTGTGCCTTGAGCTATGCCTCAAACTCTGTTGATCAGTTAGTACATTCACAAGCAGCACTGCCACCCACTCCAGCCGATCATGACAGTGACCCTCCAGGGGTGCTTTTGGTGAGTGTTTCTATGTCCCTGTCTCCCTCTTTGTTGGTGAAGGTGGCAGAGAGAGTGGATCACTTTCGACCCTGTGTCCCTGTTAAAAGGGGAGGACTTTAGTATCTGAGGTTGATCTGGATTACCCACTTAGCCTGAGTATTGATAGAGAGAATATGGCAGATACACTTGGGCTCCTGACGACGGCTGTGGCTCATGGCCTCAAGGGGCACAGCCGTCATGTCAAGCAAACGTGTTATGGCTGTTACCAAAATACCGCAGTCCGGTGATTGCACTTTCTGAAGCCCGAGTATCGTGCCGTTGAATGGCAGAGTATTTTGACCTCGTCCGATAATGTTTTGAGATTGGGATTTTCCCTTGGGTTGTGGTATGTGTTTAGATGACTCAGCTACAGCTACTGTGCCTTGGACTTGTGCTAGTTATTCATTCACTTGCTGATCTCCACTGTCATTTCACCTGTGAACCCACTTGTTTTTGTTCTGCTGGTCTGCATGTTGCCATCATTGTGAGTTGTTATAAACTGTGTTTCTACCTATGCAGAGTAGAATAAAAAATGTGTTAGTATTCATATCCCACATAGTATAAAATCATAACAAAGCTACAGACCATATCCAGAGCTTGGGTCAATTTACTGAAAAAGATATCCAAATTATCACTAGGTTATCGGTACAAACCCAGTATGGTTAATTTCTTTTCCCATGCCATTCTGTTTCAGATATTTCAAAATGTTTGTCTTCTCTAAGCAAGCTAGTGTTAGAATTGACTTTAATCTGTAAACTTTTTTTACATAGACACTAGATCCTCCACTTTTCAGAGATTTTCTACAGTAAAAACATGCTCTTGCATGAGAGGTTAAAGCTACATGCACTGTCTCTACACCAATGCTCTGTAATGTGTACTACTGAGATATATGAGGAAAGGAATACTACTTCAAATTGGTAGATTTTACTACCTTAGTCATTGACTAAATATTTTGGTTGATAATTGCTAGACCAGTAACATGTTCATCACTGCTTACCCTTTTGGCTTTTTCTTTACTCTGGTCAATAAAAAAAATCATATAGGTGTGCTGGAAGCACTATTTTCTTTCTCTCTACTGCACTTATTTCTTCATTTTCATTTGCAGCTGAAGTTTCTTCTATGTTTGGTTCTCCTCCTTCTCTCTCAGCTGTCACTGCAGAACTGTGTTTTATTTCTGATGATGCCATCTCCTTCCTTAAGCCTACTGCAATGATAACCCCTATCTGACACTTCATCATTTGATTTCCATACAAGGCAATGCTCCATGCAAACAAATACTTTCATTAAACATTTCATAACATTTAAATTTATATTCAGCATTAACAGATTTGTATTTTTCAGAAATGTACGATTGTTGGTTATTTTCTACCCAAATAACAAAACTCATTTTTTACTTTTAGTGTCTCATTTGCTAATGTGATTCTCTCAAACGACATTCCATTAAGGTAGGCGCAGCAGAATTTCAGGTATAGTGAAGAGATCTTGTTTTTTCTAAAATGTTCTTAACCCATTGCTCAAAAGTATGTTTCATAATGTAGAGTGTCCTCAGGGTTTTATTGAATATCCTGAGTAACTTTTCATCATACATATTTTTAACATTTGAAAGAAAAAAAATTGTTTTGTAATGCAATGTCAGTTGCACCAGTCTTTGGCAAGTAATATTTTCATGTGCACCAGCCAGTGACACTCTTATGTACCAGTCATATATATATATATATATATATATATATATATATATATATATATATATATATATATATATGGAAACATTCCACGTGGGTCGCTGTTTAGTCCCCCTTAAACATCCAACAACCACCACCACCATTCCACGTGGGAAAAATATATCTATAGATACATCTTTGTTTATATATATCGATCTACGTAGGCAGAGATACATTCTGATAAACACATTCAACCCATTACATGCTGTCTCCCATCCTTCATCAAAGACACCAACCACTTCCTCGAACGCCTGGAATCCTTACCCAATCCGTTACCCCCGGAAACCATCCTTGTAACCATTGATGCCACTTCCTTATACACAAATATCCCGCATGTCCAGGTCCTCGCTGCGATGGAGCACTTCCTTTCACGCCGATCACCTGCCACCCTACCTAAAACCTCTTTCCTCATTACCTTAGCCAGCTTCATCCTGACCCACAACTTCTTCACTTTTGAAGACCAGACATACCAACAATTAAAGGGAACAGCCATGGGTACCAGGATGGCCCCTTCGTACGCCAACCTATTCATGGGTCACTTAGAGGAAGCCTTCTTGATTACCCATGCCTGCCAACCCAAAGTTTGGTACAGATTTATTGATGACATCTTCATGATCTGGACTCACAGTGAAGAAGAACTCCAGAATTTCCTCTCCAACCTCAACTCCTTTGGTTCCATCAGATTCACCTGGTTCTACTCCAAATCCCATGCCACTTTCCTTGACGTTGACCTCCACCTGTCCAATGGCCAGCTTCACACGTCCGTCCACATCAAACCCACCAACAAGCAACAGTACCTCCATTATGACAGCTGCCACCCATTCCACATCAAACGGTCCCTTCCCTACAGCCTAGGTCTTCGTGGCAAACGAATCTGCTCCAGTCCGGAATTCCTGAACCATTACACCAACAACCTGACAACAGCTTTCGCATCCCGCAACTACCCTCCCGACCTGGTACAGAAGCAAATAACCAGAGCCACTTCCTCATCCTCTCAAACCCAGAACCTCCCACAGAAGAACCACAAAAGTGCCCCACTTGTGACAGAATACTTTCCGGGACTGGATCAGACTCTAAATGTGGCTCTCCAGCAGGGATACGACTTCCTCAAATCCTGCCCGGAAATGAGATCCATCCTTCATGAAGTCCTCCCCACTCCACCAAGAGTGTCTTTCCGCCATCCACCTAACCTTCGTAACCTCTTAGTTCATTCCTATGAAATCCCCAAACCACCTTCCCTACCCTCTGGCTCCTACCCTTGTAACCACCCCCGGTGTAAAACCTGTCCCACGCACCCTCCCACCACCACCTACTCCAGTCCTGTAACCCGGAAGGTGTACACGATCAAAGGCAGAGCCACGTGTGAAAGCACCCACGTGATCTACCAACTGACCTGCCTACACTGTGACGCATTCTATGTGGGAATGACCAGCAACAAACTGTCCATTCGCATGAATGGACACAGGCAGACAGTGTAAGTTGGTAATGAGGATCACCCTGTGGCTAAACATGCCTTGGTGCACGGCCAGCACATCTTGGCACAGTGTTACACCGTCCGGGCTATCTGGATACTTCCCACTAACACCAACCTATCCGAACTCCGGAGATGGGAACTTGCTCTTAAATATATCCTCTCTTCCTGTTATCCACCAGGCCTCAATCTCCGCTAATTTCAAGTTGCCGCCACTCATACCTCACCTGTCATTCAACAACATCTTTGCCTCTGCACTTCCGCCCCGACTGACATCTCTGCCCAAACTCTTTGCCTCTGTATATATCTGCTTGTGTCTGTATATGTGTGGATGGATATGTGTGTGTGTGCGAGTGTATACCCGTCCTTTTTCCCCCTAAGGTAAGTCTTTCCGCTCCCGGGATTGGAATGACTCCTTACCCTCTCCCTTAAAACCCAAATCCTTTCGTCTTTCCCTCTCCTTCCCTCTTTCCTGACGAGGCAACCGTTGGTTGCGAAAGCTAGAATTTTGTGTGTATGTTTGTGTTTGTTTGTGTGTCTATCGACGTGCCAGCGCTTTCGTTTGGTAAGTCACATCATCTTTGTTTTATATATATCAATATAATAGAGGGAAACATTCCACGTGGGAAAAATTATATATAAAAACAAAGATGAGGTGACTTACCGAACGAAAGCGCTGGCAGGTCGATAGACACACAAACAAACACCAACATACACACAAAATTCAAGCTTTCGCAACAAACTGTTGCCTCATCAGGAAAGAGGGAAGGAGAGGGAAAGGATGTGGGTTTTAAGGGAGAGGGTAAGGAGTCATTCCAATCCCGGGAGCGGAAAGACTTACCTTAGGGGGAAAAAAGGACGGGTATACACTCGCACACACACACACACACACACACACACACACACACACACACACATATCCATCCACACATATACAGACACAAGCAGACATATTTAAAGACAAAGAGTTTGGGCACAGATGTCAGTCGAGGCGGAAGTGCAGAGGCAAAGATGATGTTGAATGACAGGTGAGGTATGA
Organism: Schistocerca americana; assembly: GCF_021461395.2. Lineage (NCBI taxonomy): Eukaryota > Metazoa > Arthropoda > Insecta > Orthoptera > Acrididae > Schistocerca > Schistocerca americana. The sequence continues at coordinate 795,841,845 of NC_060122.1, forward strand.
GTGGCGGCAACTTGAAATTAGCGGAGATTGATGCCTGGTGGGTAACGGGAAGAGAGGCCTCAATCTCCGCTAATTTCAAGTTGCCGCCACTCATACCTCACCTGTCATTCAACATCATCTTTGCCTCTGCACTTCCGCCTCGACTGACATCTCTGCCCAAACTCTTTGTCTTTAAATATGTCTGCTTGTGTCTGTATATGTGTGGATGGATATATGTGTGTGTGTGTGTGTGTGTGTGTGTGTGTGTGTGTGTGTGTGTGTGTGTGTGTGTGCGAGTGCGAGTGTATACCCGTCCTTTTTTTCCCCTAAGGTAAGTCTTTCCGCTCCCGGGATTGGAATGACTCCTTACCCTCTCCCTTAAAACCCACATCCTTTCCCTCTCCTTCCCTCTTTCCTGATGAGGCAACAGTTTGTTGCGAAAGCTTGAATTTTGTGTGTATGTTTGTGTTTGTTTGTGTGTCTATCGACCTGCCAGCGCTTTCGTTCGGTAAGTCACCTCATCTTTGTTTTTATATATAATTTTTCCCACGTGGAATGTTTCCCTCTATTATATATATATATATATATATATATATATATATATATATATATATAGACACACACACACACACACACACACACACACACACACACACACACACACACACACACACAGATGATGTGACTTACCGAACGAAAGTGCTGGCACGTCGATAGACACACAAACATACACACAAAATTCTAGCTTATATATATATATATATATATATATATATATATATATATATAATAGAGGGAAACATTCCACGTGGGAAAAATATATCTAAAAAGAAAGATGATGAAACGTACCAAACAAAAGCGCTGGCAGGTCGATAGACACACAAACAAGCACAAACATACACACAAAATTCTGCTTTCGCAACCAATGGTTGCCTCGTCAGGAAAGAGGGAAGGAGAAGGAAAGACAAAAGGATATGGGTTTTAAGGGAGAGGGTAAGGAGTCATTCCAATCCCGGGAGCAGAAAGACTTACCTTAGGGGGAAAAAAGGACAGGTATACACTCGCACACACACACATATCCATCCACACATACACAGACACAAGCAGACATTTGTAAAGGCAAAGAGTTTATTTTGTAACCTGGTACATATCTAGCAACAAAGAAAAGTTGTGGAGTGTACCCAGAGTTCCTGGAATAGGTCTCCTCTTCCTGCTCTGTAACTACAGGCTGTGAATGCCTCTCTGGAATTTGCTGTTGATTTGCCACTGGATATGCCTGTGCATCGCTGACATAACGTGGTTCTGAATCTGTGGTTGGAACCTGCTGTGACTGCAAACTGTTCTGCTGTATGTACGGTAAATATTCTTCAGAATTACTGGCAGCAGTGGTTTTTATATACATTGGTGTATTCTGTAATTGTTGCAAGGAAGAATACTGACTGGATTCTTCTTCACTTTTAAATGGTGTGGTAATAGGTGGCTGAGGTAGCTTAGGAAATAATACATGTTCCTTTGTCAGGTTCTTGGGTGGTTTTGTTCTACGCCCAAAATCCCAATGGTTAAAAGGTCTGGATTTCTTCCTCTTTCTTGTTGCTAATTTTAAAGATGATTCGTGATCATTTTCTTGGCTGCCAGAAATTATGTCTGTAGCACTGAAGTTATCATTTTCTTTTATGTTGAGATTTTCTGAAGTACTTTTCCTTTGAGAAGTATATAAGGTCTTATTGGTCTCCCTGAGAAGTAAATTTCCAATAAGAATTCTGCTTCGAAAATCAAAGTCATCAGGAAAATCTTCATCTGTAGTTTGATCACTTACTACTGACATTGCTGCATCTTCAGAGGCACTTGCTGTGAAGGGCTCTTTATCCTCGTGTATAAATTCTGGTATGTCAGTTAATGAGTAATTCATCACATGTTTCTCATTTTTATACTCCTGTTCAACAGAGATTGGTGGTGTGTTAATCCAAGACACATCATTATCTGGAATTTTCATCAGAAAGTCAACACTACTTGAATCCAGTTCAAGTGATTTGATAATTTCAACCGCATTCCCGTCGTCCTGGGAATATGAATTGTTGAAAGGAGAAACTGCAGATTGAACAGAATCACCATTAACACAGTTTGTTTCATTAACTGAATCCCGTTGAACTTCCTGGTAAGAACCATTTGCCTCTGTCACCTGACTGGGTAACAGCAGTACAGTCAATAATGCTGTTATATACTGCCTCATCATGTTATATGAATGTAGGAGGTGCCAGAATAGTTGTGCTGCAATTACATTACTCCATTAATATTTACGGCACTCAGTGGTAAAAGCTTCTTTTGTTTTCCTCGTCTTTACTTGGAGCGGAATCCAGTGGGAAATCCTTTGCCTTTACAAATGTCTGCTTGTGTCTGTGTATGTGTGGATGGATATGTGTGTGTGTGCGAGTGTATACCTGTCCTTTTTTCCCCCTAAGGTAAGTCTTTCCGCTCCCGGGATTGGAATGACTCCTTACCCTCTCCCTTAAAACCCATATCCTTTTGTCTTTCCTTCTCCTTCCCTCTTTCCTGACGAGGCAACCATTAGAATTTTGTGTGTATGTTTGTGTTTGTTTGTGTGTCTATCGACCTGCCAGCGCTTTTGTTTGGTAAGTTTCATCATCTTTCTTTTTATATATATATATATATATATATATATATATATATATATATATAAAAAAAAAACAAAGATGATGTGACTTACCAAACGAAAGCGCTTGCACGTCGATAGACACACAGACAACTACAAACATACACACGAAATTCAAGCTTTCGCAACAAACTGTTGCCTCATCAGGAAAGAGGGAAGGAGAGGGAAAGACGAAAGGATGTGGGTTTTAAGGGAGAGGGTAAGGAGGCATTCCAATCCCGGGAGTGGAGAGAGTTACCTTAGGGGGAAAAAAGGACAGGTATATACTCGCACACACACACATATCCATCCGCACATAGACAGACACAGTGGACATGTGTGCACATCGTTGTTTACCAACCCAAGTTTATATATATATATATATATATATATATATATATATATATATATATATATATAAAAAAAACAAAGATGATGAGACTTACCAAACAAAAGTGCTGGCAGGTCGATAGACACACAAACATACACACAAAATTCAAGCTTTCGCAACAAACGGTTGCTTCATCAGGAAAGAGGGAAGGAGAGGGAAAGACGAAAGGATGTGGGTTTTAAGGGAGAGGGTAAGGAGTCATTCCAATCCCGGGAGTGGAAAGACTTACCTTAGGGGGAAAAAAGGACAGGTATACACTTGCACACACACACACACGTATCCATCCGCACATACACAGACACAAGCAGACATGTCTGCTGAGTGTGTCAGATGAGGTGAGTAGAGTGGATGGGACAGAGAGACAGGAGGTAGGAAAAGGCTCTGAGGGTGGGTGGCTGGTGACTCAGTGAGAGGTGGCTGGTTTGCTGGCCAGGAAGGTGAAAGGGACCGGTGGCAGGTGATGGGCCAGGCATATGATGCACAGGTGCCAGAGCTGCTGGGGAACAGCATACGATGGAGATGTTGTGTGGGTTCCCAGTCTGATCACAGGCCTATTTTTACCCCGTCAAAAGCAGGGCCACCTGTGAAAGCAGCCATGTCATATACCAACTCTTCTGTAATGTACAGCTTTTTATGTCTGTATGAAAACCAACCAGTATTCCACCAGAAAAAATGGCCACTGCCGAACTGTTGCCAAAAACAAAGTTGACTACCTGGTGCCACAATGTTAAGCTGAGTACAACATGCTGCTTTTGAATGGTTGTTTCGTAACCTGGACCACCTGAATCCTTCCACCATCAATTTTTCTGAACTATGCAGGTGGAGAGCTATCCTTTTTGGCCCCATTGACAATTGGCTCTGGCAGCTGTGCTTCACAAGCCAAGCCAGTACACATGCCACCCCTCCTTCCCACGTTCCTAATCATCAAACAGCAGCCTCTCTCTGAGCTGTCAGCTACCCACCTCCAACCTCTCTACCTACCTCGTGCCACTCTCTTCCTCTACCCAACCCCACCTGACACAACCCGACTCCATACAGTCCACCTGCCAAACTGCCATCTGCGTCGAGCTGGTACCATGTTGCATGTTCGAGCATAAGATGGAGTGGGAGAGAGAGAGAGAGAGAGAGAGAGAGAGAGAGAGAGAGAGAGAGAGAGACAGAGAATCCTCTGTCTCGAGAAAGAACTGATCCCAAAATTTCTCCCTTTTATGTGTGCCTGTCAATGTTTCAATACTTCTGCTATATGTTGAGTGATTAGGATTTTATGAATCAATAAAGAATGCCTTTTCTCTTTCAGTGAAAGTACACAATTCCATACATTACAAAATTGTGACCATGAGAGTTTTGGAGCATGGAATTTATCTTTTACTGCTGATTCACATACCTGCATGTATATTTCAATTTTGCGCAGTAAGTAAACATCGTGTATCTATTAGTAAAAATGTGTGTAGCCTTATTGCATTACAGTGACAACCAGTTTTTGTATGTTAGTCAATCTAATTTCTGAAGCTGCTTATTCAGTTTCAGTGTTTGTTTATTCATGAATTTTGAGGTGATTACACCTATCCATCAAAAGTCTCAGCTATGACTGAAACCTGAGCTCTAAGTGAATTTAGATTTCTTCTCTTGAAGACTGTTCACACACTTGTTTCAGGAGTATATTATGTTTTGTGTGACATGAATGGGACCATAAATCACAATTCCACCCTGCAAAAGCAGAGAAAAGAATTTCAATATTTTAACTCACTTAGTGACTTGTCTTATTTGGTGTTTATTAATGGGTTATACATTAAAGAATGAGTTAAATATGAGCAGAGCAGAACCCTCTACCACCAAGGAAAGCTCTATTATGATACAGGAATAACCAAAATGGGTGGATTGGTCAAGCAAGATGTAATAAAATGTATACTAACGAAGTAAAACAATGGAAACTTGAGGTAGGAATATCAACAACTTACTGTAAAGAAGACACATTAAGTTGCAGACAGGCACAATTAAAAGACACTTACAGGAGGCTTTGGGCCACAGCCTTTGTCAGTAAATGGGAGACATTCTCCATTCATACACACAAGCAAACACACCTCCTGCACACATGATCGCCAACCCTAGCTTCTCGGGCCAGAATGCAACATTAACAATATAACTTCATTGAAATCAATATAATGGAAGGAAACATTCCACGTGGGAAAAAAGGTGTACACGATCAGAGGCAGAGCCACGTGTGAAAGCACCCACGTGATTTACCAACTGACCTGCCTACACTGTGATGCATTCTATGTGGGAATGACCATCAACAAACTGTCCATTCGCATGAATGGACACAGGCAGACAGTGTTTGTTGGTAATGAGGATCACCCTGTGGCTAAACATGCCTTGGTGCACAGCCAGCACATCTTGGCACAGTGTTACACCGTCCGGGTTATCTGGATACTTCCCACCAACACCAACCTATCCGAACTCTGGAGATGGGAACTTGCCCTTCAGTATATCCTCTCTTCTCGTCATCCGCCAGGCCTCAATCTCCGCTAATTTCAAGTTGCCGCCACTCATACCTCACCTGTCTTTCAACAACTTCTTTGCCTCTACACTTCTGCCTCGACTGACATCTCTGCCCAAACTCTTTGTCTTTAAATATGTCTGCTTGTGTCTGTATGTGTGGATGGATATGTGCGTGTGTGCGAGTGTATACCTGTCCTTTTTTCCCCCTAAGGTAAGTCTTTCCACTCCCGGGATTGGAATGACTCCTTACCCTCTCCCTTAAAACCCACTTCCTTTCGTCTTCCCCTCTCCTTCCCTCTTTCCTGATGAGGCAACAGTTTGTTGCGAAAGCTTGAATTTTGTGTGTATGTTTGTGTTTGTTTGTGTGTCTATCGACCTGCCAGCGCTTTTGTTCGGTAAGTCACCTCATATAACTTCATTGAAATGTAGACTTGTGTATGGGGAACTAAGTTTACTGAAAGTGTATAAAGACCTTACAAAAGTGAGTGAAATTACTGTTGAGGGAGATGGACATGACAAAGTGTTTATGATATCGTACTGAAATATTGGTTTCAAAATGTAATAAGTGTATATCATAGTGACTCAATTAAAGCAAACTGCAACACACTGCAATGAGTTAGTTATGACACACTTCAATGACTTAGTTTTGGAAATGTGAGCTTTGCCATGTGTGTAGTGAAACAGATGGATGTCAAGTTGTTATCACTGTGGCGATAAAAAGAAAATTCATAGCAATGTATCTGGCTGAGATGTGAGCCCCATGTTTTATGTCCTATGCTTCTTTGACTTGCACAGCAAAACTGGTGGTTCATCATAATCTTGAAGCAGGTGAGTTTGATAGCACAAGATGTTTCACTGTGGTATATGCTGCTAAATATCAACACCTGTGCTCATCTGCTGTAAACAGCAATGCTGTCTTAGGCGACACCAAAGCCGAATAATAGTTCCATCTTTAACTACACCACTGTGTACTGTATCATCATTGTAACTGAAGTTTGACACTATATCATTGACTGATAAAATGAGAACGAAAAATGTGACCCCCTCAAAAATTAACCCTTTAACTGCTCTGGACGTGTTAATGCGTGCGCCTTTGTACCTGTCCCTGTGTGCTCTGAACGTGTTTATGTGCGCCACCAATCCTTCTACCTGGTACTCTGAACATGTCTACACGTAGACATATTCAGAGTACCAGGTAGAAGGACTGGTGGCGCACATAAACACGTTCAGAGCACACAGGGACAGGTACAAAGGTGCGCGCGTTAACACATCCATAACAGTTAAAGGGTTAAAGACAATCATATAATGGACATTACTCATCAACTACTCCAGAAAAAGAAAATAAGAAAGTAACAAAGACAATCTTTATCATATGCAAATTCTTCTGAAATAGTAATTATGCTGTATAGTTTAAATTCTTTTTCCCTTCCAAAGTTTGGATTATCTATGTATTCTTTCTGTGTTTTCTTATGGGTCTGAAGTTAATTTTTTTTCGTTGTGACTTGTACCTTCTAGTCAAGCAATACAGATAACTGAAATCCATATCCTTTATTCCTTGTACCCTACACAATAGATCCACAAATAAAGTAAATGTTTGCTTTAAACCAACAAAGAACTTTGATCACCTGTGAGTTTTCCATCTTTAAAACTCTGTTGTACTTTGTATCTATGTTTGAATAACTTATAACTTCAGTATTTAAATTTCCTTGAGGATACATAATGGAATTACAGAACCTTATGTATTTATTGTAATACGCTATGTTGTTATGCTGAGTTTATGTATGAACACTAAATGGCATTCATTACTCCACATTAAGGCTGTCTTTAGTACAAAAAGGGGTGTGCAATGCTAGAACTAAAATTTTTGATAACTTATTAGATATATAAAATGTTTACAGACAGCAAAATAAAATTTGAGAGCAAACTGAAAAAGTTTCTCCTTGACAGCTCCTTGAGAAAGTCACTTTAGATTAATTAACACATGATACACAAGGGCTATTTGGAAAGGTTAATTAACAGATGATATATGAGGGCTATTTGGAAAGTATTTTCTGATTGGTCATCAAATGGAAACCACTACGAAAATCCAATGAAGCTTTGGACAGATGTGTTGGGTAGTGTCTGTAGTATGCCCATCGATCGCATCACATCAATCTTTTCAGTTATGAGCACACAGTGAGCATGTAAATATGCCTAGAAAATAGTGTCTTCCGCCATGTACAAGGGCCTGGTGAGAAATTTCGCTTGAAGCAGTGCAGCCCACATAACATAATTGTCATGTATTTCCTTCTTCAAGACAGTTCTCAGCCACATTCTGCATGGGCAATGAAGATGCTCCTGCAGCGTTTTCGATGGGAAGTGTTTGATCATCCACAATACTGCTTGTAATTGTGTCCTTCTGAGTTTCATCTCTGTTCATATGAAGCGCTGGCTATGAAGACAAGATTTTGGCATAGACAGTGAGCTGTAGACCAGCATTGAGAACTGGCGGAAAAGCACTGGCGGCTGCCTTCTATGAAGAGGGTACTGGAAAGTTGGTACAATGCTATGACAGATGTCTTAAGTTGGAGTGGCAACTATGTAGATAAATAGGCAGAAGCTGTAGCTAACTGTTGCAAATAAAACATTTTTGATTTTCACAGTGTTTTCCATTTTGCGGCAAATATCCCTTATATTTTTGACAGACTATAATTGTATCCACTAAATTAGCAACATTAAACAGTGAAGAGCACATTAGTATGAATATCTGGTATGTTTAAAGAAACACATCCAAAATTTTCTTTCAGTACAGTATACATGAGAATAATTCTAGAATTTAGAAAGTGACTACTGGATACAAAAGGCCAATAGGCAAAGAAATTTAGTATCTCACAGAAACAAGTAAGCAGACACCTGAATTACCACTTGTGTAAAATATTTTTTTTTAACTATAATCATTAGAAAATGTTTTACTTCAGTTACAACAAGCATTATTAAATCATGTGTACATTACAAAATCTGGACAATAAATTTAATTTTTTTATGACACTTTGTTTTTTTTTTGGGCATCGAAAAGGTCTCCATGTTTTCATTACTCATATTTAACAGTCAAACAATGGAAAATGCAGGATGGAATGTAACAATATTATAAAAAGAAAAGTTGCTACTCACTATATAGCGGAGATGCTGAGACACACACACACACACACACACACACACACACACACACACATGACTGCAATCTCTGGCAGCTGAAGCTACACTGCGAGCAACTGTAGCAGCAGTGCATGATGGGAGTGGCAACTGAGTGGGATGAGGAGGTTGAGATGGGGAGGGGGAAGGATAGCAGGGTAGGGGTGGGGAGCAGTGAAGTGTTGCTGGGGAGCACACAGGGACAAGGTGGAGAGATCGTAGGTCCGCTAATTGCAGTATGTAAATGTAACTTATAAGTTGCTTGCTTTTAGAACTGAAAATATATTGGGGCAATTGGTTCTTGATTAGTGGCAGAATATGGAGGGCATGCATAAAATATAATGTAATTAAAACAGATTAATGATTGCTGATTGAATAATTAAAGAAATTGGAAAGAATTATTGAAAGAAGTTGGAAGGAAGGTACAGATATCCTGGGTGAACATTAACTGGGACTAATACCAACGGACTTTCAATGTCAATATGCTTTGGATCAACATTCATTATTTAAAGTGACAACCTTCCTTTGAAATTGTTCCATTGTGCATAGAGCTTGTTATGAGAATGCTGTTACTGGATCACCCCTCCGCTGCTCATACAAATCCCTCTTGCCTGCTTCGAACCTCTTGGTGCAAGATCCTTGGCTTGGGTGAAATCAGGAACAGATGGGTTTTCTTAAACTTTGTCTCCCTAATAACTTTTATGACACTTCTTTAATGTATGATTAGAATACACATTTTTTTTCTGATATGGTGGAACACGTCATACGTCCGCCCACTACCACTTATAGAGACAGACAGGTGAAGATAAAGAAATTAATCAGTTGAAGAGTGTATCTCTACCTTTTTTGTTTGCATCCCAACATTATCACTGGTACAAAATAACTTATTATTTTACTGTTAGTTATATATGACTTACATGTATACGGAGATGCAGTGTCTGAGGTTATTTTCCTTTTTGAGTGTTGACAACCCTGGCCAGTATGGGCATAGCATTTATTTTTTGGCCATTGGAGTTGTCCTATATGGTTATCAATTTATATGGGCATATCAGCTTCCCTTGTGTGTGTATATATATATATATATATATATATATATATATATATATATATATATATATATATATATATATATATATAAAAAAAACAAAGATGTAGTGACTTACCAAATGAAAGTGCTGGCAGGTCGACAGGCACACAAACAAACACAAACATACACACAAAATTCAAGCTTTCGCAACAAACTGTTGCCTCATCAGGAAAGAGGGAAGGAGAGGGAAAGACCAAAGGATGTGGGTTTTAAGGGAGAGGGTAAGGAGTCATTCCAATCCCGGGAGCGGAAAGACTTACCTTAGGGGGAAAAGAGGACGGGTATACACTCGCATACACACACACACACAGACAAGTCTGCTTGTGTCTGTATATGTGTGGATGGATATGTGTGTGTGTGTGTGCGAGTGTATACCCGTCCTTTTTTCCCCCTAAGGTAAGTCTTTCCGCTCCCGGGATTGGAATGACTCCTTACCCTCTCCCTTAAAACCCACATCCTTTCGTCTTTCCCTCTCCTTCCCGCTTTCCTGATGAGGCAACAGTTTGTTGCGAAAGCTTGAATTTTGTGTGTATGTTTGTGTTTGTTTGTGTGCCTGTCGACCTGCCAGCACTTTCATTTGGTAAGTCACCTCATCTTTGTTTTTATATATAATTTTTCCCACGTGGAATGTTTCCTTCCATTATATATATATATATATATATATATATATATATATATATATATATATATATATATATATATATATATTTTTTTTTTTTTTTTTTGCGGCGCAATCCAGGTTGTTATGCGGGCCGTGGAGCATCAGCCACGGCCCGCATCACACCTGGATTGCGCCGCAATTCGAACATGGCGGCACCCCGGCCTCAAGCTGGTGGGGGGGTGGGCCGGCGGGGAGGGAGGGGGCAGGGGAAGGGGCGCGAAGCTAGGGCCAGCGGGTTCTCAAAGTTCAGTGTAATGATCTTTTTATGTTAAAATTCCATTCTTTCTTGTTGTCACTTTTTATGCTTTAACATGTTTAAAATAGGGAAATTTTTCAGTCGCTACTCGAATTTTTGTGGGATGTCAGACAGTTCTAGAAGTGGAATAAGGTTAACATCTAAAAAGTAAATATTTGCTTTACATGACTTGCAGCGTTGTTGCAAGTATCTTTAGGAAATTGTATTTTCATTCATGTTGAGTGACAGAGCTTATACTGTTATAAGGTCTCTTTCGACCTGCCAGCGCTTTCGTTCGGTAAGTCACATCATCTTTGTTGATGTGACTTACCATACGAAAGCGCTGGCAGGTCTATAGAAACACAAACAGACACATACATACACACAAAATTCAAGCTTTCGCAACAAACTGTTGCCTCATCAGGAAAGAGGGAAGGAGAGGGAAAGACGAAAGGAAGTGGGTTTTAAGGGAGAGGGTAAGGAGTCATTTCAATCCCGGGAGCAGAAAGACTTACCTTAGGGGGAAAAAAGGACGGGTATACACTCGCACACACACACACATATCCATCCACACATATACAGACACAAGCAGACATATTTAAAGACAAAGAGTTTGGGCAGAGATGTCAGTCGAGGCGGAAGTGCAGAGGCAAAGATGTTGTTGAATGACAGGTGAGGTATGAGTGGTGGCAACTTGAAATTAGCGGAGATTGAGGCCTGGTGGGTAACGGGAAGAGAGGATATATTGAAGAGCAAGTTCCCATCTCCGGAGTTCGGATAGGTTGGTGTTGGTGGGAAGTATCCAGATAACCCGGACGGTGTAACACTGTGCCAAGATGTGCTGGCCGTGCACCAAGGCATGTTTAGCCACAGGGTGATCCTCATTACCAACAAACACTGTCTGCCTGTGTCGATTCATGTGAATGGACAGTTTGTTGCTGGTCATTCCCACATAGAATGCATCACAGTGTAGGCAGGTCAGTTGGTAAATCACGTGGGTGCATTCACATGTGGCTCTGCCTTTGATCGTGTACACCTTCCGGGTTACAGGACTGGAGTAGGTGGTGGTGGGAGGGTGCGTGGGACAGGTTTTACACCTGGGGTGGTTACAAGGGTAGGAGCCAAAGGGTAGGGAAGGTGGTTTGGGGATTTCATAGGAATGAACTAAGAGGTTACGAAGGTTAGGTGGATGGCGGAAAGACACTCTTGGTGGAGTGGGGAGGACTTCATGAAGGATGGATCTCATTTCAGGGCGGGATTTGAGGAAGTCGTATCCCTGCTGGAGAGTCACATTCAGAGTCTGGTCGAGTCCCGGAAAGTATCATGTCACAAGTGGGTCACTTTTGTGGTTCTTCTGTGGGGGATTCTGGGTTTGAGGGGATGAGGAAGTGGCTCTGGTTATTTGCTTCTGTACCAGGTCAGGAGGGTAGTTGTGGGATGCGAAAGCTGTTGTCAGGTTGTTGGTGTAATGGTTCAGGGATTCCGGACTGGAGCAGATTCGTTTGCCACGAAGACCTAGGCTGTAGGGAAGGGACCGTTTGATGTGGAATGGGTGGCAGCTGTCATAATGAAGGTACTGTTGCTTGTTGGTGGGTTTGATGTGGACGGACGTGTGAAGCTGGCCATTGGACAGGTGGAGGTCAACGTCAAGGAAAGTGGCATGGGATTTGCAGTAGGACCAGGTGAATCTGATGGAACCAAAGGAGTTGAGGTTGGAGAGGAAATTCTGGAGTTCTTCTTCACTGTGAGTCCAGATCATGAAGATGTCATCAATAAATCTGTACCAAACTTTGGGTTGGCAGGCCTGGGTAACCAAGAAGGCTTCCTCTAAGCGACCCATGAATAGGTTGGCGTACGAGGGGGCCATCCTGGTACCCATGGCTGTTCCCTTTAGTTGTTGGTATGTCTGGCCTTCAAAAGTGAAGAAGTTGTGGGTCATGATGAAGCTGGTTAAGGTGATGAGGAAAGAGGTTTTAGGTAGGGTGGCAGGTGATTGGCATGAAAGGAAATGCTCCATCGCAGTGAGGCCCTGGACGTGCGGAATGTTTGTGTATAAGGAAGTGGCATCAATGGTTACAAGGATGGTTTCCGGGGGTAACGGATTGGGTAAGGATTCCAGGCGTTTGAGAAAGTGGTTGGTGTCTTTGATGAAGGATGGGAGACTGCATGTAATGGGTTGAAGGTGTTGATCTACGTAGGCAGAGATACGTTCTGTGGGGGCTTGGTAACCAGCTACAATGGGGCGGCTGGGATGATTGGGTTTGTGGATTTTAGGAAGAAGGTAGGGGTGCGGGGTGTCGGTGGGGTCAGGAAGTTGATGGAGTCAGGTGAAAGGTTTTGTAGGGGGCCTAAGTTTCTGAGGATTCCTTGAAGCTCCGCCTGGACATCGGGAATGGGATTACCTTGGCACACTTTGTAGGTAGTGTTGTCTGAGAGCTGACGCAGTCCCTCAGCCACATACTCTCGACGATCAAGTACCACGGTCGTGGAACCCTTGTCCGCCGGAAGAATGACGATGGATCGGTCAGCCTTCAGATCACGGATAGCCTGGGCTTCAGCAGTGGTGATGTTGGGAGTAGGATTAATGTTTTTTATGAAGGATTGAGATGCAAGGCTGGAAGTCAGAAATTCCTGGAAGGTTTGGAGAGGGTGATTTTGAGGAAGAGAAGGTGGGTCCCACTGCGACGGAGGACGGAACTGTTCCATGCAGGGTTCAATTTGGATGGTGTCTTGGGGAGTTGGATCATTAGGAGTAGGATTAGGATCATTTTTATTCGTGGCAAAGTTATATTTCCAGCAGAGAGTACTGAGTGTAGGACAGTAAATCTTTGACGAGGGCTGTTTGGTTGAATCTGGGAGTGCGGCTGAAGGTGAGGCCTTTGGATAGGACAGAGGTTTCGGATTGGGAGAGAGGTTTGGAGGAAAGGTTAACTACAGAATTAGGGTGTTGTGGTTCCAGATTGTGTTGATTGGAATTTTGAGGTTTTGGAGGGAGTGGAGCTGGAAGTGGGAGATTGAGTAGATGGGAGAGACTGGGTTTGTGTGCAATGAGAGGAGGATGAGGTTTGCTGGAAAGGTTGTGAAGGGTGGGAAACCGGGAGATTGGATAGTTTTTTGAGGTGGAGGGTGGCATGCTGATCTAATTTGCAGTTGGCCTATATATATATATATATATATATATATATATATATATATATAGAGGGAAACATACCACGTGGGAAAAATATATGTAAAAACAAAGATGATGTGACTTACAAAACGAAAGTGCTGGTAGGTCGATAGACACACAAACGAACACAAATATACACACAAAATTCAAGCTTTCGCAACTAACCGTTGCTTCGTCAGGAAAGAGGGAAGGAGAGGGAAAGACGAAGGGATGTGGGTTTTAAGGGAGAGGGTAAGGAGTCATTCCAATCCCGGGAGCGGAAAGACTTACCTTAGGGGAAAAAAAGGACAGGTATAGACACACACACACACACACACACACACACACACACACACACACACACACACACACAGACATATCCATCCACACATACACAGACACAAGCAGACATTTGTAAAGGCAAAGAGTTTGGGCAGAGATGTCAGTCGAGGCTGAAGTACAGAGGCAAAGATGTTGTTGAAAGACAGGTGAGGTATGAGCGGCGGCAAATTGAAATTAGAAATTAGCGGAGATTGAGGCCTGGCGGATAACGAGAAAAGAGGATATACTGAAGGGCAAGTTCCCATCTCCGGAGTTCTGATAGGTTGGTGTTAGTGGGAAGTATCCAGATAACCCGGACGGTGTAACACTGTGCCAAGATGTGCTGGCCGTGCACCAAGGCATGTTTAGCCACAGGGTGATCCTTATTACCAACAAACACTGCCTGCCTGTGTCCATTCATGCGAATGGACAGTTTGTTGTGGTCATTCCCACATAGAAAGCGTCACAGTGTAGGCAGGTCAGTTGGTAAATCACGTGGGTACTTTCACACATGGCTCTGCCTTTGATCGTGTACGCCTTCTGGGTTACAGGACAGGAGTAGGTGGTGGTGGGAGGGTGCATGGGACAGGTTTTACACCGGGAGCGGTTACAAGGGTAGGAGCCAAAGGGTAGGGAAGGTGGTTTGGGGATTTCATAGGAATGAACTAAGAGGTTACGAAGGTTAGGTGGATGGCGGAAAGACACTCTTGGTGGAGTGGGGAGGATTTCATGAAGGATGGATCTCATTTCAGGGCAGGATTTGAGGAAGTCGTATCCCTGCTGGAGAGCCACATTCAGAGTCTGATCCAGTCCTGGAAAGTATCGTGTCACAAGTGGGGCACTTTTGGGGTTCTTCTGTGGGAGTTTCTGGGTTTGAGGAGATGAGGAAGTGGCTCTGGTTATTTGCTTCTGTACCAGGTCGGGAGGGTAGTTGCGGGAGGAGAGGGAAAGACTAAAGGATGTGGGTTTTAAAGGAGAGGGTAAGGAGTCATTCCAATCCCAGGAGCGGAAAGACTTACCTTAGGGGGAAAAAAGGACGGGTATACACTCGCGCACACACACACATATATCCATCCACACATATACAGACACAAGCAGACGTATTAAAAGGCAAAGAGTTCAGGCAGAGATGTCAGTCGAGGCGGAAGTGCAGAGGCAAAGATCGTGTTTGCCTCTGCACTTCCACCTCGACTGACATCTCTGCCCAAACTCTTTGCCTTTTAATATGTCTGCTTGTGTCTGTATATGTGTGGATGGATATGTGTGTGTGTGCGAGTGTATACCCGTCCTTTTTTCCCCCTAAGGTAAGTCTTTCCGCTCCCGGGATTGGAATGACTCCTTACCCTCTCCTTTAAAACCCACATCCTTTCATCTTTCCCTCTCCTTCCCTCTTTCCTGATGAAGCAACCGTTGGTTGCGAAAGCTAGAATTTTGTGTGTATATTTGTGTTTGTTTGTGTGTCTATCGACGTGCCAGTGCTTTCGTTTGGTAAGTCACATCATCTTTGTTTTTAGTTATATTTTTCCCACGTGGAATGATTCCCTCTATTATATATATATATTGCTTGCTCTAACTGCATAGTCCCATTATTGTCAGTCAGTATGTGCCCAGTGTTTAGCTTACAAAGCATGAGCGCGCAGCTCGACGTCTTTTGCTGTCCTAGCTGTTTCTCACATGTTTAGTACTAAGTCAGAGTCAGAGGATGCATTCACAGTAGCCTTCACTGCACAAATCCGTGAATCTGATGTTCAGTGGCTTGATCCTTTGTGAAATCTTCGATGCAGTGACAACTGGTTTCCATATCAGCAGCCGGAGGAATTTATTTCACCTTGTTGCTCTCACTTATTCAGTGGAGTCACCAGCTATACATCCGACATCCGTCGACAAGGTGTTGCTTGCCACTTTTACGACGTTGTCGAGCACAGAAAATTTGTGCTTTTACAAAGTTGTTGGGCACACGTGCTTTTACAAAGTTGTTGAGCACAGAAAATTCATGTTTTTATGAAGTTGTCAAGCACAGCAAATTCATGTTACGCGAAGTATTGACATCTTTAGATTATCACACGCAGATCCACAGATGTCACACGCACACTAAATTCTTTGCAGGCGGAGTTTGTATGTTTTTACACTTTGTTTTTGAGCGCCTTTCATACCATTGTATTACACAAATTTCTGTAGTGTCCTTTCTACAAGTTGTTGTTGTGCTCTTCAGTGCAGAGACTGGTTTGATGCAGCCCTCCATGCTACCCTATTCTGTACAAGCTTCTTCATCTCGAAGTACCTACTGCAACCTACATTCTCCTAAACCTGCTTAGTGTATTCATCTCTTGGTATCCCTCTACGATTTTTACCCTCCACACTGCCCTCCAATACTAAATTGGTGACCCCTTGATGCTTCAGAACATGTCCTACCAACCGATCCCTTCTTCTAGTCAAGTTGTGCCTGTGAAATAATACCTCCCATGTCTTGGTAGAAATAATTAATTATTTATGTCAAAGGAAATATATATTTTACGTTAACTGCAATGATCATGTAATGCTGATTGTCTGAGTTTTAATGCCAAGTTTACTGTGATCGGCATGGCATTAACATCTCTGTTACTGCTATAAATTACGATGCGTGACCGATTTTGCACTCTCTATTGTTTTAGCGCTTTTCTGTTAGGCTCTTGAACTATCAGATTCTATCTTGTCAGACATTTTAGCTCTAGGGAGCTCTATTTCTTAATATTGTAATTATCATTTTTGTCTCGTGATGTATTATTCATCACAGTTACCATGATATTATTATTTCCCACAATGATTTGCTCTACTGATGAACATTCTAATTTCTAAACAGGGAATATTAAACTTTATTAATGATAACTAATTTTCACTGTAAGCTGGCAAATTCCATTGCGTTTTCTTTGCAGAAAGTGTCTGCCATGGAACTTGTAAATGTATGAAATAATTTGTGTAATAAATAATAACCTGAATTGTTGTAAAATAAGTGGGGGGGGGGGGGGGTTTCACAAAATTATCTAGTAGTTAGATTTCGATAGTCTCAATTATTCTATATTTCAGCATTAGTCAACCCCAGTTCTGGACACTAGTAAGAAAAAACCTGAACAGTTGCAATAATAGTGATGATAACAGCTGCCCTGCAACGAATCGTGTATGCGAAGTCATAGAGCAGGATACCAATCCACAACAGCTAAACTAGAACTGACCATTCTAAACAGCTTTCCTAGTGTGGTTGTATTCCAAAATGGAGGCAACTTCAAATCTGAGCCGAACACATTGAAGTACAATGACAGGGATATCAGGGAAGAACTTTTACAAGAGCTGAATACATGCAAACATACGGAATAATATGTTGTGCAAGCTGCAATGAAAGTTTTGATAAACGGTTTCAGTGTGGAAGCTATAATAGACACAGGAGCAACAACCAGTGTCATGAATTACGCATTATACAACGAAGTAAATCGCATAAGGAAACTTCCTGTTCTGCCTGTGCAAAACTGCCACATTTCTGGTGCATTAGGCTCATCTACACAGTGTGTGAAGCAGCAAGTGCAGGCCAATTTGATAGTGGAAGACGAGCACATACAATGCCACTTCTTACTCATAAAAAATTTGTCAGTTTCCTGCATTCTTGGCTGGGATTTTCTGCACAGTAGGGACGCAATGATCAACCTACAGGTGGGAAAATGTGTACTTACAAATGATGGTAAAAGAATTGCACTGTATCTCATTAAAACTCCGAGCGTGCACAACAGATACTGTCATAACATTGTTGTAAAATTAGTAGGCCCACGCATACTACATATTGCGGAACAATTTGAGAAGACAGAATTCCTGCACTCAAATGATTCAGAAGTAATCTTGCCACTATCAAAGCTAAAGTATCAGAATCATCCTATCTGGAAAACATACAGAAGGAAGAGCTGGCGAATCCCATTCAGAGTACGCTAATGTTTTTGCAGATAAACCCGGCATAATAAAAAACTTTGAGTATGACATGGAAGTTGCCCCACATGAGACATTCTGCAGAACATCGTACGCCGTACTATGGACTAAAAAGGAGGCTGTAAAGGCGGAAATTCATCAGATGTTAGAGTTGGGGAATCATAGAACCCTCATACTCACCATACAGATGTCTCATTTTAGCGGTTTACGAACCTGGTGGCAAAATAAGATTAGTACTAGATGCATGCAACATCAACCAAATTATAATATCTGCACAAACTAGGCCTCAAGACTTGGAAGAATTGCTTCAACATTTTCATGGAGCTAAATATTTGTCTATTATTGACCTCTGATGATCCTATTGGCAAATTTTACTCAGTGAAGTATACTGCCTTTATATTTGCCGGACGCAGTTACCAATTTTGAGTGCTTCCATTCAGTTTGAATGTCAGTGCTGGAGTATTTATCTCCACGCTGGACAAGGTTTTAGGACCAGCGCTGTTAGGTAAAGTCACAGCATATGTGGATGATTTGTTAATTGCCACAACTATGTGGGAAGAACATGATCTCCTGCATAGAATTTTCATAAAATTTGCTGATGCGGGAGTAACAGTGAATCTTGCTAAATCTAAATTTGGACGTTCGGAGTTGAAATTTCTCGGGAAGATCATCTCACCCGACAGAATTGTTCCTGAGTTGGGAAAGCTCGATACTATTGAACAGTTTGCTGTACCCATGACCAAGAAACAGTTAAAGTCTTTTCTCTGCCTTGCCTCATTTTTCAGACGTTTTGTGCCAAACCAATTACTCAGTGATGAAAATCTTTTGTCTCTATTACACAAGAATAACACTTGGGTGTGGAGTGAATCATGTCAGGAAGCATTCAATAAAATAAAGTCGGCCAGGGTAAATGCAAACTTGTTGCATGATTTTTGTATTGCTACAGATGCCTCATTTTTTGGATTGGGCTCTTGTTTGTTCCAAACCATTAGTTCTGGAAATAAATTGGAAATCAATATAATTGTTTTTGCGAGCAGGACACTGTCAGCTTGTGAAAGGTCATATACGGTAACAGAATTGAAAGCTCTGGCAGTCATATGGCCCTTAAAAAGTTAGAGTACTATGTATATGGAAAGCGAGTGAGGCTCTATTGTGGCCATCAGGTGCTCAGCTTTTTATTGTCATGCAAATTGCTACATGCGAGACTTCGGCAATGGGCATTAATATTGCAAGAATACTGCCTTGAAATAATGCATGTTAAAGGACAGGACAACATCATAGTGGATCTGCTATCATATTTACTACAAGGCCTAATCAACTTTTCAAACTGAATAAAAAGTGGTGAAGACTTTTTATTGTACCCTATATAATAAGTGAGATGCTTCACGAAGTTCCATTACAAATAAAGTTAAAGGGTTATATAACCACATGGACCTGAGAAAGTACTGTGAATGATAAGATGTACATAGAAAAACAAACACTTCCTACACTTCATGAAGTGAACTTTATTACTGAAATGTGATTTATTTTTATGATGTGTATATAGTGTACATAGCTAACAACCTGTATGTTACTAATGCTTTCTGTTTTTCAGTACTTAGATTTTAAGTTTGCATTTTTTGAATAGAGTGAAATATTTACTACTTAGAGAAGTGATTAATCATTTAACAAGCCAAGATTTGCTTAGTCATTACTTGTCTTTTTTTTCATAAAGATGAACTTAGAAGTTAAAGAAGAAATACGTAAATCGTTTGCTTTTGTTTTAAAGTCAATTATTAGTACTTAAAGAGTTTTGATGGTTCTGATGAATGTTTAATTTTCTATAGTCATTTACAAGTAGATTCTCAATTTATGGTGATGTATAGTTCTAAGTACGTTTTATATTTATCTTAGTGTAGGAAAGTCCCTAAGGAGATTCAAAGGAAATGACTTCCTTTTTACTTATCAGAATATACATGCTTCACATGTGTATATGATAGCCAATAGGTTTTTCCTTTCTTAATTTTTGCTTTCTGCCAGTAGGTATAAAGCCGCAAGATTTTTTCCTCTCTTGGCTGAGCAATGGAAACTTCATTTGTGTGAGTAAAGGTATGCTTTCTCGCGTAAATGTGTAAATGAGTATAATACTCAAATGACTGAATTTTGTAAACCTCTTGTGTGAAATTCATGTTAATTCTGGAGAGTAATGCTGATCTAATGATCAAGGTTTGTTACTGTGAAACTTAACGATGAGACCTCCATCGTGTGAGTAAATTTTGTGCACAGCAGGGAACTTTCATGTAGACTGTGTTAACTAAACTGTCAGTGGAACTTATGGGACAATTCACAGTGAATGCGTGAATAGAGACTTCCACCATAAAGCATGTTGGCATATTTTTCTATGGACAAACATTGTCATTCTCAGAGAACTTTGCAACAAGGCAAAGTTTACCACAACTAACTGTGTATTGTGTTATGTTTTAGACTTGTGAAGAGTGTAATCACGCTTGGTTTTGTGTGGTGCTTCATAATCTTTGTATCAGCACTGCAATGAACATTGTACAATCAACCGATGCCATGAAGACATTGAGTATGCTTTGCATTATATAGAGTCATTCTGAAAATCAAACCACATCTAACTAAAATGCTGCCAATAAAGTAAACTAACACCTAACACAAATTATGCAGTAAAATTCACGAATGCATTTATTTGACAAAAAATATTTTCTGTAAGAAGTATCTTGTATAAGGTAACACTGATTCTAATAATGTTTTTTGCATTGTATAAAATACCCGAAATATTTAAATTTTCTTTTATTTTAAGCCACAATAAACTATCACATGTATTACTATTTCACAGTACTAAACTAAAGTACTTAAGAAATTTACCTAAGTTATCTACAAAATTAACACAGATATTAGCGAGTACAAAAATGTATTTGCATCGTATACAGTTTTATTGTAATGGAATATTTACTATAAAGATTTTCTTTGTTGCAACAACCATTCGCTATCCTAATGTGAAGTGTATATTATTCGTCTATAAAATATAAAATACTTCAATTATTTAACTCACTCACATTTACAGCTTTAACCAAACTAAGAATGTTGTCTCATACAGCAGTAGAAAAATATTTAGATTTGTTGATAAAGCATTACATTGTATATGCTTCTGAAATATTATTATATTCTTTTTTTAAAAAAAAGAAAAACCAAGTAAATTATTGGATTATATAATTTTTTAACCAAAATGGAATGGAATCCATAATGAAAAATGTAAATGATCTTTGTGCGATGTGTGTTCCTCGGCTCACGGGGACTTTATTTTTTCTTTTCTTTTCTTTTTTCTTCCCACCTCCCCACCCCCCCCCCCCCCCCCATATCCGGTTTTGTTTTCCCCAGTTCCCCCTCTGCCAAATGGGTGAGCCCATCATGATAACAAAACCGGCAAGTTAATATGAGGACACACATAGTAGGAATGAGTAGCCGATGAAGGCTTGCATGTTTAAGTGACTAAAGACATGGAAAGCCGAAAAAGGTTTGTAATTGTCTATACTAGGACATGTTATTTAAAAATTTCAGTTACAAATGTAATTTTAAAATACCAGTCCGGGAGCGATGTGAAATAACGCCTCCCGTGACTCGGTAGAAATAATTAATTATTTATGTCAAAGGAAAGATATATTTTGCGTTAACTGCAGCTATCATGTAACGCTGATTGTGTGAGTGTTAATGCTAAGCTTACTTCTAGTGCTTTTCTGTTAGCCTCTTGAACTGTCAGATTCTATCTTGTCTGACATTTTAGCCCTAGTGAGCTCTATTTCTTAATTTTGTAATTATCATTTTTGTATTATGATGTATTATTCATCAGTTACCATGATATTATTTCCCACAATGATTTTCTCTGCTGATGAACATTCTAATTTCCAAACAGGAAATATTAAACTTTATTAATGATAACTAATTTCATTTGTTTTCTTTACAGAAGATGTCTGCCATGGAACTTGTAAATGTATGAAATAATTTGTCTAACAAGTAATAATCTGAATTGTTGTAAAAAAAGGGGGGTTTTCACAAAATTGTTTAATAGTTATATTTACAGGATCTCAGATATTCTATATTTCAGCATTAGTCAACCCCACTTCTGAACACTAATAAGAAAAAATACTTTTCTTTGCAAAGAGTTACCCGACTTACCAAATGAAAGTGCTGGCAGGTCGACAGACACACAAACAAACACAAACATACACACAAAATTCAAGCTTTCGCAACAAACTGTTGCCTCATCAGGAAAGAGGGAAGGAGAGGGAAAGACGAAAGGATGTGGGTTTTAAGGGAGAGGGTAAGGAGTCATTCCAATCCCGGGAGCGGAAAGACTTACCTTAGGGGGGAAAAAAAGGAAAAAAGGACGGGTATACAACCTGCGCGCGCACACACACACACACACACACACACACACACACATATCCATCCACACATATACAGACACAAGCAGACGTATTTAAAGACCAAATAATACGTCTGCTTGTGTCTGTATATGTGTGGATGGATATGTGTGTGTGTGCGAGTGTGTACCCGTCCTTTTTTCCTTTTTTTCCCCCCTAAGGTAAGTCTTTTCGCTCCCGGGATTGGAATGATTCCTTACCCTCTCCCTTAAAACCCACATCCTTTCGTCTTTCCCTCTCCTTCCCTCTTTCCTGATGAGGCAACAGTTTGTTGCGAAAGCTTGAATTTTGTGTGTATGTTTGTGTTTGTTTGTGTGTCTGTCAACCTGCCAGCACTTTCATTTGGTAAGTCACATCATCTTTGTTTTTAGATATATATATATATATGAGGTATACAGAGTTGTATCGTCAATACTATATGTTATGTACAATGAGCATAAAACAGTGTTTACATAATTAACAAACATGCAAAAATAAAATTCAATATAAATCAGGTGTTTGATGCTTACATGGGTAGTTGACACCCACAGTAGTTTGCTTTCGATCCCATGATTATTTGGTAGTGCTCCACCTTAGTTCAGCAATGTGATGTGTGACGTACTGCAACTGTTTTCCACTTCACATATTTTCACACTATCAAATTCATACGTATCATAAACTTATAACTATATTTGCCTTGCTGTGCAGTCCTCCTTATTTTTATATGGTACCTAACACTCTACAAGCATTTATCTTTCATCACTTTAGGACATGTCAATACATCATTCCCTGGAAGAGAAACTTAATACTAACTTAAAACTAAATCTTCATAGATAAATGTACAGTGGCTCGATTACTACTAATACCTCTTTCATACATTCAAACGTATACTCATTCACTTCATTGTGCAGTCGTGCTATCACAAAACTTATTTAGTGTTGTGTGTGCCTCTACTTACCTTATAAATCTGAAAGATAAAGTGTACTATAGGTGTGGTGCACCCTCTTATTCAGTTTGCCACTTATATTGTACTCGATTGTCGCTTGTTTACCTGCAGCAAGACCTTTCTGGTCCATCAAATATAATTAGTGTGTGTTCTTTCAATACTTCAGTTTGTAAATATTGTACATTATATACAGGGTTATTACAAATGATTGAAGCGATTTCACAGCTCTACAATAACTTTATTATTTGAGATATTTTCACAATGCTTTGCACACACATACAAAAACTCAAAAAGCTTTTTAGGCATTCACAAATGTTCGATATGTGCCCCTTTAGTGATGCGGCAGACATCAAGCCGATAATCAAGTTCCTCCCTCACTCGCCGTAGCATGTCCCCATCAATGAGTTCGAAAGCATCATTGATGCTAGCTCGCAGTTCTGGCACATTTCTTGGTAGAGGAGGTTTTAACACTGAATCTTTCACATAACCCCACAGAAAGAAATCGCATGGGGTTAAGTCGGGAGAGCGTGGAGGCCATGACATGAATTGATGATCATGATCTCCACCACGACCGATCCATCGGTTTTCCAATCTCCTGTTTAAGAAATGCCGAACATCATGATGGAATTGCGGTGGAGCACTATCCTTTTGAAAGATGAATTCGGCGCTGTCGGTCTCCAGTTGTGTCATGAGCCAATTTTCCAGCATGTCCAGATACACGTGTCCTGTAATGTTTTTTTCGCAGAAGAAAAAGGGGCCGTAAACTTTAAACCGTGAGATTGCACAAAACACGTTAACTTTTGGTGAATTGTGAATTTGCTGCACGAATGCGTGAGGATTCTCTACCGCCAGATTCGCACTTTGTGTCTGTTCACTTCACAATTAAGAAAAAATGTTGCTTCATCACTGAAAACAAGTTTCGCACTGAACGCATCCTCTTCCATGAGCTGTTGCAACCGCGCCGAAAATTCAAAGCGTTTGACTTTGTCATCGGATGTCAGGGCTTGTAGCAATTGTAAACGGTAAGGCTTCTGCTTTAGCCTTTTCCGTAAGATTTTCCAAACCGTCGGCTGTGGTACGTTTAGCTCCCTGCTTGCTTTATTCGTCGACTTCCGCAGGCTATGCGTGAAACTTGCCCGCACGCGTTCAACCGTTTCTTCGCTCACTGCAGGCCGACCTGTTGATTTCCCCTTATAGAGGCATCCAGCAGCTTTAAACTGCGCATACCATCGCCGAATTGAGTTAGCAGTTGGTGGATCTTTGTTGAACTTCGTCCTGAAGTGTCTTTACGACTGACTGATGTGAGTGCATTTCAAGCACGACACACGCTTTCTCGGCTCCTGTCGCCATTTTGTCTCACTGCGCTCTCGAGCGCTCTGGCGGCAGAAATCTGAAGTGCAGCTTCAGCCGAACAAAACTTTATGAGTTTTTCTACGTATCTGTAGTGTGTCGTGACCATATGTCAATGAATGGAGCTACAGTGAATTTATGAAATCACTTCAATCATTTGTAATAGCCCTGTAGTTGTGTAACTCAAGTAAGTATCTCATACTTTAGGGTCCCTTTCTGTGTATAGAATCCCTTAGCTTATCTTTGTTTGTGTGTATTGCGTAGATAGTCATAGTTGTAGTATAGACTCTCCCTTAATTTTCTATGTCCCTGTTTATGCTAGTGCAGGCTGTAGCTCGTAGGGTTTGTTCATTTTGGGATGCTCCAACACTTTCGGCTGTATCTGTCTGGCGTGCATGTGCTTGCGATTTGTTGACTAGCTTTCTCCCCAATGCGCATGTGCTACATCGCTGTGATACCACTGACATCATGGATAGTTGTGTATTGCATTGCGTGCCACCATGCGTTCCACAAGTTAGTTTATTTGCTTACACCTGGGCTACACGCAAGGTGAAGTGGTTGTATTTAAAGTATCTTGTCTCATTCTTTCCTTGTTGCATCCACTCATCTTATTGTTTACACAATCGACAACATTCTCAAGTCTTTGTGTGGGTCTTGTCTTTACCTGTGTTTGTGTGTACCAATCTGTATGCTCCTGGGTAGGGGAGTTTAGCAATTATGAATGATTCAGTGTATAGTTGTTCCCACTTACGGTTCAGTTTTCCAATTTTTGTGGATTTGGGAAGTGTTCTAAGTATCACCTTTTGTCCTATATAAAATAGTGTTGTACGTTTCAGCTTTCTCTCACAGTTTTCTTTCCTACATTTAGTCCTGGTTCCAAGGTCGATTACTGCTTGCCGTATTTGATCATTTAGTGATAATTCTGGTATTGGTATCTTGGGCAAAGGTTTATCCCACTTGTCTACCTGTTTGCAATTGAACATCAGCTCATTTGGTATAAATCCAGTTGATGTGTGGGGGAGGTTGTTAACAATTTGTAAGAAAGGAGTGACATATTCAATCCACTTGGTATGTTTATGGGGTATATAGGTCCTTACAAACCTGTTGAATTCCTTGAACACACTTTCTATGGGGGATGCTTCAGGATTCTAAAATGTGTTTGATTTGGTTGGAATCTACAAACTCTTTCCATTTACATTCAACAAAATATGAAGCTTTATTTGTTAACATGACTTGTGGTTTTACTACTCTTGCAAAATAATCCTCTTTAATTTGTCTTATAGTGGAACTGGCTGTAATGTTCTGCACAGCATACAGTTTTATGTATTTTGTGAAAATATAATACAGGCCTACTATATATATTTTATATATCCCCCCCCCCCCCCCCCCCCCCTACCTCGGGGACAGGGTCCAGCCACATCTAACGATACGTTTTCTAGAGGTTTCTTAGCCACAATGGGATGTAGTTCTATCTGTTGGAGATGTTAGAATGTTTTGCTTTCTGGCAAACAATACACTTTCTTACCACTTGTAGTACTCTCTGTCTAAGGTTCGGGAAATAACAATATTTGCCTATTTTGTCACTGCATTTTGCAGTGCCATAATGGCCTCAAGCATTGTGTGTGTACAAGATAAAATCATCCACATACCCCTCTGGCAAACACACATGCCATTGTTCTTGTTTGGGATGGTAGCTATGGAACAGAATACTTTTGTGAATAGTGAAAAATATTTTTAACTTTTCATCACCATTATTTCAAATTTTTGCTCTTACCTTACTCCAGTGTGTGTCTTCCTGCTGTTGTTGTTGTTGTGGTCTTCACTCCTGAGACTGGTTTGATGCTACTCTATCCTGTGCAAGCTTCTTCATCCCCCAGTACCTACTGCAACCTACATCCTTCTGAATCTGCTTAGTGTATTCATCTCTTGGTCTCCCTCTACGATTTTTACCCTCCACGCTGCCCTCCAATAATAAATTGGTGATCCCTTGATGCCTCAGAACATGTCCTACCAACCGATCCCTTCTTCTGGTCAAGTTGTGCCACAAACTTCTCTTCTCCCCAATCCTATTCAATACTTCCTCATTAGTTATGTGATCTACCCATCTAATCTTCAGCATTCTTCTGTAGCACCACATTTCAAAAACTTCTATTCTCTGCTTGTCCAAACTAGTTATCGTCCATATTTCACTTCCATACATGGCTACACTCCATACAAATACTTTCAGAAATGACTTCCTGACACTTAAATCTATACTCGATGTTAACAAATTTCTCTTCTTCAGAAACGCTTTCCTTGCCACTGCCAGTCTACATTTTATATCCTCTCTACTTTGACCATCATCAGTTATTTTGCTCCCCAAATAGCAAAACTCCTTTACTACTTTAAGTGTCTCATTTCCTAATCTAATTCCCTCAGCATCACCCGACTTAATTCGACTACATTCTATTATCCTCATTTTGCTTTTGTTGATGTTCATCTTCCTGCTGTAATTGTGCCATATGTTTACACATGTGGTCATAGTATGGGCGGAGTGTTTTGTCTTCCATCAACATAGCTCTTATTTCTCCTTCCTGCTGTAAAAGCTTGCTGAATTCCTCTAAGCCTTGTGCTTATCGATAAAGAGCATCAGCTATTATGTTTTGATTTCCTTTTTGTATACTATTTCAAAACTGAATTCTTGAAGATACATACACCACCTGGCTAACCGTCATTGTAGCAATTTACAAGTTAACAAAAATTGAAGGGACTGATAGCCACAGTATAGTTTTGTCTTATTACCCCAGAGGAAATATACAAACGTTTTAAAGGACCAAATTACAGCCAAACCCTCCAACTCTGTACTGAATATGAATGTTCAGCTTCGGATAAGGTGTGGCAGGTGAAGCTAATTACTTTAGGAATGAGATTTCCTTCTTCTTCTACCATTTGAAAATGGCATGCATCCAGACCGTGAGAAGACGCGTCGGTGCATAAATAAAAATCCTTCTTCATGTCTGTTTGAGGTAAAATATTAGCATTCAAAAGGCTTGCTTGATGTTCTTGAAATCAGTTTCACATTGCTTGTCCCATAACAAATGTCTGTTTTTCCGGAGAAGATTGAGTAAAGCATCAGTGTTCATATGTTTGTGAGGGATGAATTTCCTGAAAAATGACACTAGGCGTAAGTATGCCTTTAATTGCCCCTTGTTTTGAGGAATAGGGCAGTTCCTAATTGCATAAAGTTTTATAGGATCTGGCAGTATGCCTTCCAAAGAGATTATGTGTCCTAAAAATTTTACCTTTTGTTGTCCGAAATTAGATTTCTTGAAATTTCCTGTTACTCCGTATTGGGGAAAGCGACTCAGTTCTTGTTCAATTAATCTTAAATGTTCTACCCAAGTGGGTGTAGCTACTAAAAGGTCATCCACGTATACTGTACTCACTGAAAAGTTTGGGCCTAGGACTCTGTCAAGTGTAGAGGTAAATACACCTGCACTTACATTCAGTCCAAATGGTAATACTTGAAATTCAAAACTCCTGCCCCCACATACAAAGACGGTATACTTCCAGCTGTCTTAATGTAGTTTTATTTGCCAATATGAAGACTGGAGGTAGATTATAGTTAGAAATTTAGCATTATGGAATTTCATAAGCTGTTTCTCTAAATTGTCTGGACGTTTTCAGACTGATACAATAATTTTATTCATGTTACGTGCGTTGAGGGCAAAACGCACCTTGCCATCTGGCTTACTCACGGCCAAGATAGGACTACAATAAGGGGAAAATGATGGTTGTGGTATGCCTCATTCAAGCATCCTGTTAATCTCTTTTCTTACTGCTTCCAGGGTTTATACGACCCGGGAGATCCAGGAAAATCCCGGGAATTTTTTCATCCGGGAGACAATCGGGAAAAACCCAGGAATTTATTAGAATTCTGGGAACTTTTCATTGTTTTAGTTTTCAATTAAATTTTTGTGATTTTGACTGCTAAGAACCAATACTCTAACAAAGAATATTACCCTACCCCGCTTCTGCAGAATAATACTGCAGCAACAAAACATGAACGAGAGAGAGAGAGAAAAAAAATTAAGTCGCAAAGGATATGCACCATACAACAACAGAACAGTGCTCATACAAGCGTCTGCCAACAGCAAAGTGTGTCAAAGGCTTTAGGAAGACTATTCAATGTTTCTTAACAACAAATTGCCTCCAATGAGCGTGATGTGACAACTGTTTACATTAGATTCATTTTAATGCAAGATCTTTTAATGTTTTACACATACGAACATACTGGCTTCCTGCGTCATCGTAGCTGCGCAAGCGCAGTGACGCCTGTTATCTGGCGCTCTCTGGCAATTACTGAAGTGAACCTATTTCTAATAGGTGACAGGAAAAATATTGTGAATGGTGGTTTTAAAAGCGTTACTTTCAAAGTATATTTCCTTTTATGCAAGATGAACTATGTGCGAGAATGTTCGACGAATTTCTTAAATCACAGACCATTTGACTCTCATTTAAAAATCAACTCTTTGGGTACAGCAATATAGAAGAATTTCGAGCCCAGAAGATCAAGACATTTGCGTCGATATTAAAATTTTTACTGGCACAGTTATGTGATGTATTTTAAAGTGTAATACGCGCAAAAAGATCAACATTATATGTGGAAGCTTATCTTCTCTTGCAGCTTATTAATCTTTGAGACTGATATGTGAAAGCTTTGCTTTTCTTGTAACAACAATATGTATATTAATTTAAACCATTAACTGCTCATATTTGTGTGTTTGCGATACTTAAGAGTGATCTTGCTATTGGCTGACTACATGACGTGTCCTATGCTGTCATCAGCTGGGGAGGTCACATGACATGACATGTGACTGGCTTACGAAAGCGCGTCGCAATCTCGATTTCAATGCTTCGAAAAGTAACATGTGGTGTTTGGTGGAATTCGAATTTATACCTTTGTAACACGAAAATATGGAGCGTATATGTTGCTGCACATCAAAGATGTTTCTAAAATGTGTTTTCTAAAGTGCCAGGAAATTCTACGTTGTTGTATAAAACCATAGGAAAAGTATACTGTCACTTAACACTGAAAAAGTGTATTTTCACCCCTGAGAAAGTGTATTTTCAACCGGGAAATCCGGGAATTTTTTTTCCTTCTTTATGTGTACACCCTGTGCTTCCCTCTTTGTCCGTGGTGTAGGGTATGAGGTAGAACAAAAAGTTTCTTGAGGATACACTTGCATTTTTTACAGAAAATCCTTAATAATACCTGGTCTTTTTTCAAATACACATAGATAAGCAAGTATTAGTTCCCAAAGTTCCGCTTGCTGTTCTTGACAAAAGCACTTCGATTCACTTACCTTTGTGCTTATTGTGTCAATGCTTACTTCCTTTGCTGCCGATTGTTCATTATTGTGTGTTGACAAAGATAACTATGGGATTTACCAACTGAACTTCAAGCTGTGAGTAACTTCAGTTTTACATCTATTAGTACTTCCCCTGATTATTTCTATTACAAATGATTGGTTATTAACTGTGATATGACATTGGCATTTTCCTTGTTCTTGTTATGTCCTAAATGTTTCTATACCGATTAAACAATCAACTATTAATTTCTCTAATATCAAAACATTGTATCGTACAGAAAACTGTCCTAGTTGTATGGGAATTAAGGCTTGTATTTTGACTCCTTTCGATTTCTGACTAGTGACAGTTTGTAACTTGCAATTCTGCACTGGCAGTGTGGGTATACACCCACATGTCTTCGGTTCTTGAAAGAATCCCTGAGACATCATATTAATCATAGCACCTGTGTCAAGCACAGTGGGTACATCGAGGTCAAATATTTTGGCTTTAATAGTAGCTTGTACCTTGCCCTCTGTCAAGTTTTTCTGTGTACCCTCATTACTTTGATACAGATCATCTTTTACATCACTACCTTAATTGTAGCTGATAAAGCTAGTATCACTCAAGCGTGTGCCCCTACTCTCCTCCAAGGTTACAGAACAGGGGCCTACCACGACCAGTTAAAGTTTTCCAGTGTCACTATGGCATCGGCTATGGGTTAGGCATAACTTCCACTATATGACTGTTGGTGTTTGATTACTCTGATTAGTATCCTGTGTGGATTTCGACTGAAATTCTCTTTGCCTCTGAGTGTTGTTCGGCATATGTACATTAAAAGCAGGAAATGGACAATATACTCTGAATTATTTATGAAACAAATGATGTCATTATCGGGCTATTAAGGTGATGCACACAATTAACAGCATGTTTTATGTATATGCACACTCCTTTACCTGATATAGGTAACCTATCTGTATACCCTACAATGCTAACTGAACATTGTATTTTTTTGCGATATTGCAAGGCCCAACGCATAAAAATGAGTAAATATGCTACTCATTAACGTGCTGTTAACTGTGTAAATGTAATGAAAGGTGCACAACATGCTGAGACTATGATACCTATTGAAGGGATGTTAAATGCGTAATGAATGCCGTGTATACAAACATCTCCACGGTTCAGATACATAGCAACTGGTACACTACCTGAATGATGTACATATCTATATAGATCTATATAGGCAGCAATCCTAACCAAGCAGTCTAGTGAATGAGGTTACACATGGTGAGATGATGCAGATTGTTGAAGTAACATATTGCTGAGACGATGTACATGCATTGAACACCAGCTGACCTTGGTTGAGGCATCATGCTTATGTACTGTGGTGTCTCTGATATATCCAGTGTGTGCAGACAAATGTATCAGGTATCAGCAACTGTCTTCGGCCAGCCTCAGTGAGAAAAAGAAGAAAGAATTATATTTATATAAGAAAAAAAGTTGTAGTAGCAGACATTAATAACAAAACAGCAATCATAACCGTAACTCTTTGCACAAGTCTCTCTTTTTAAATGTTGCATACACTGCCACTTTATATATGTGTCAACAGTCATGACAGAATGATACCAGCGGTCGGACGTAAAAATATTGTAGACACTAACTCGCAAACGAAATTAATGCAGAAAAATGACTATCATCTGTATAATGGCATCGAACAATGTGTCAAAAAATGAAGTAGAGGTCTCTGTGAAAATGCTGCAGAATTTTTGACAAGCTAACAAATGCAGAAACACAGTAGCTGCCACTCTGCCTCGTAGGAATGATCTAATTTATAGTTCATGAGTAAACAAAGAAATTTGGAAAACAAACATTAAAATAAGGAAACTGTTCACAATATGCTAAGTGCAGTGTACTGGGTATAAGCAAGGTGCATTGAAATCTGCACACGAAATATGGAATGCATTTGAATTGTGAATGGAAAAGGTTTGTTTGTGATCGTGTTAGTGAAATAATTAAAGAAAGACTTCTAAGGAATAGAACAATCTATCAACTCCCTGAACATCCTTCCAACAACATTGAGGAAAACAAAGTGAACAAGAAAGAAGAACAAAAATACAACACTACTGACGATCCTAATTTAAACTAAAGGTATGTGATGCTGTAAATATGATTCCCTTTTGCCAAATCATGAATGTGCCTGCCCTAAAAATTTATCACCATAATGTGTAATCCTTGCGTAATAAGATCGATGAAATTAACATAGTGTTAACAGATGAACTTAAGATATCTCAGTGTTATGCATTTCTGAGCACTGGTTTAACCCAGAGTTAATCCAGAATATGAAATAAACTAATTCATTTTGGCTTCTTACTGCTGCAGTAAAAACAGCAGGCATGATGGGATAGCAATCTGCCTGAAGAAAAATGTAGATTTTATTTCCCTACCTGACTTAACTAGAACAAATGTCAAAAAGGATTATGAAATTACAGGTATGAAAGTTACTGACTTCGCCCTGATTATTATTACAGTTTACTGACCATGATCTGGAAGTTTTGAACTTTTTTTTAAACAAAATGCAGTCATTGCCAAATAAAGTGGATTGTGAGTTGATAATCTGTGGTGACTTCAGTATTAATTTCCTCACAAATAGTGGAAATAGAGAGATCCTTTTGAACCTTGCAACATCCTATAATCTAAAGGCTGAAGTAAAAGCTATTACCTGAGTAACCGAAACTTGCCAAACAGCTGTAGATAAATTTCTAGTCAATAAGAGCTTACACAACATTTCACTAAAAATGTTCAATGCAGATGTTAGTGACCATCTTGCTCAAATATTAAGCATAAAAGTAAAAGGTAGTATTATTAACAACCTGTCTTTCAGAACCTCATGTAGACGTTGTAATCAGGATAATGTAAACTACTTCAGCAGCTTATTACAGAAAGAAAAATGCTCGAAGTCTACAGAATGAACAATATAAATGAAAAATTCAACACTTTCATTGATACATTAATCCATTTCTTCCAAATTGCATTACCACTGAAAACTGTAAGGGTACAGGGGTACTCTGTTAAACAGCTGGATCACAAGGGGAATGAGGGTGTCATGCCAGAAGAAATGACTACTTCATGTAATATGTAACTCAAAAAATTCCTCACCTGTAATACGTGCACACTATAAAAAATACTCCAAAGAAAAGTAATAAAAGCAGCAAAAATAATGCATAATTATGAATAAATTTATAATTCAGCTAATAAATCAAAGGCTTGTTGAGTGTTAGAAAAAAAGAATTTGGAGAATATACACAATCTTGCAAAAATATGACACGATCACAAAAAATAAAAAAGTAACAAATCCCTTAGAAGTAGCCAACACATTTAACAATTTTTTCACAGGTGTTGCTGATAATATGTTACAGTCAAATTTTAAGAGCACCCAGGCAAATGGATATAAAATAGGTGCATGTAGATGATCAATGTACATCAGTTCTGTTTCACAAGATGAAGTAGCTAAAGCAATGGAAGGACTAAAAAATTCCAACTCTGCAGGCGTTGATGGTAGACCTGCAACAATATTAAAGAAGAGTTCGTCAAACCCAACTGAAATAGTCACACACTTATGTGACTGCTCACTTCATACAGGCACTTTCCTTGATGTATTGAAAACATCAAAAGTTATTCTGGTGTATAAAAAAGGTGAAAAAGATAAATAACTGCAGACCCACCACAATTTCCTCCTGCATCTCCAAAGTATTAAAGTTATGTATTATGACATTTATTAATAAAAACAGCATCCTGTGTAATGAATGACATGGATTCAGAAATAAGAGGTCTATGACAACTGCTATTTATGAGTGCATCAGTTCCATCCTAAACCTTATGGACAAGAAACAGGAATCAATAGGTATGTTTACTGACCTGTCAAAAGCTTTTGACATGGATCATAACATTTTGCTATCAAAGCTTGAAAGATATGGCATTCGTGTCTGTCCAACAAATTGATCAGTACCTTCCTGAGTAATTGTACAAACAGTGTGCTTCAAGCACACGAATATCGAACTAAAAACTGTATCTGAACACCTATCTGACTATAGACAAATTAAATGTGGTGTACCCCAGGGATCAGTAATCGGACCCCTTCTGTTCCTTCTGTAAATAAGTGACCTAGACTTAAATGTTGAGGCACATAAAACAATCATATTTACAGATGACACCACAATTCTGCTAAAAGGAGACAGCAATGAACAATTGCAGCAGTCAGTAAACGTGGCCACGGAACAACTTAGCAGCTGGGCACAGAATAATAAACTTGTAACAAACAGTAAAAAAACCATTGCGATAAAATTCCACAATGCTCCTAACAAGGACATGTTTATCCCATAGTTCTCAGTACTGAAACCAAATTCTTAGGACTCTGGCTGCAGAGCAATGTCAAATGGAATAAGCACACTGAATATCTCAATCCAGAACTGAGCAAAACATGTTATCTTCTTTGCTCATTAAAATCATGCTCTAGTGACAAAACAGAAACGAATGCATATCATGCCTACTTTCATTCTCACTTTAGATATATGGTTACCTTCTGGGGAAACACTCAAACAAACTGATAGCACTTAGTCATAAGAATCTTGTTTGGGTGCAAGCCTAGAGACTCTTGCAAACCTCTGTTTAAGAAATGTGGTATTCTTCCATTACCAAGTGTATACGTTATGGAAACTGTTTTATTCTTTCAAAATAAATGTAATAGGTGAGAACTACAGACTGCAAAAACCTGTGATATACATGATCACTTTACCAGACAAAACAGAAACTTACATATAACCCAAAGCAGCACAGCTCTGTGTGAAAAAGGTACTTTTCATGTGGGAGTTAAGCTTTATAACAAACTTCCTGAAAACATAAAAGTTATTTCTGAGGTCAATACCTTTGGAAAACCTCTAAAGTCATATTTACAGCCTCACTGCTTTTACTCCATTGAAGAATATTTAAATTTATGAAGTGAAGTGTGTTATATAAATACTTATGTATGAAGTGTATTATTGTAACCTTAAATACATATGCCTGGAAATGACTTTCAGCTGTATATTTATGATGTGACTTGTCCAATGTCTTATGCATAAGCTGCTGTTTAGACAAGAGGACCAATAAATAAAACAACAACATCAACATAGACATTCATAAATTTTGCCTAGAACAGCATATGGAAGCATGTGCAACAGAATTAGATTTTCACAAAAAATCTTTCATAATATTAAGTGTATATCGAGCACCTGCAGGTAACTTTAATCTGTTTGTAAACCACCTTGAAGCTGTACTGGCCCATTTAATAACCAAAAACAAAGAAATAGTGGTTGCTGGTGATTTCAATGTAGATTTCCTTAAAGACTCTCCGAATAAGAACTTATTTGAGTTAGTAACACTATCATTCAACTTAATTCCCACAGTAAAGTTCCCCACTAGGATAGCCACTTGCTCACAAACAGCCATTGATAATATCTTTATAGAAAAGTCCAATGAACAAAATTATATTACAAAACCAATAGCCAATGGCCTCTCAGACCATGACATGCAGTTCCTTCTGTTAAATGTTAATACTGAACAGGATATAAAATCTGTTAAATCTGAGCTCAAGAGGGTAATCAGTAAGCCAAAAATTGATTATTTTAGGACACTCCTCAGAGACATTCACTGGACTGATGTTTACAGTGCTCATGGCATGAATGAAAAATATAACATTTTTGCTAATAAAGTGCTTACCTTATTTGAACACTGCTTTCCCCCAAAACTTACCAAGGTTAGAGGAAAATCTACAAAGAAGCCATGGATTACTCGAGGAATAAGGGTATCTTGTAAAACAAAAAGAAAACTGTATCTGTCAATCCGAAACATTTCCAATGTTGATGCTATAGCACATTATAAGAAATACTGCAAAATATTAAAGACTGTAATATGGATGTCAAAGCAAATATATTACAAGGAAAAGATAGTCATATCAGATAACAAAATAAAGACAATATGGGATATAGTGAAGGAGGAGACCGGTAGGACCAGACATGAAGAAGAACAAATAGCATTAAGAGTAAATGATACATTGGTGACAGATGTGTATAGTGTTGCAGAACTTTTTAACAAACATTTTATAACTGTTACTGAAAAGATGGGGTTGTCAGGTTCGGTAGATGCTGCTATGGATTACCTTAGACCAGACATTTCAAGTAATTTCCATAATATGAATTTGACCCTCACTACCCCAACAGAAATAATGTCCATCATAAAATCTTTAAAATCAAAAACATCTAGTGGGTATGATGAAATATCAACAAAGTTAATTAAAGAATGTGATTCTGAGCTAAGTAACATATTAAGCTATCTGTGTAACCAGTCGTTTATCAGTGGAATATTTCCTGAATGGCTGAAATATGCTGAAGTTAAGCCACTGTTTAAGAAGGGAGATAAAGAAATAGCATCAAATTTCCGTCCAATTTCACTGTTACCAGCATTCTCAAAAATTTTTGAAAAAGTAATGTACCGTCGTCTTTATAACCATCTTATCTCAAATAACATACTGTCAAAGTCACAGTTTGGATTTCTAAAAGGTTCTGATATTGAGAAGGCTATCTTCACTTACAGTGAAAATGTGCTTAATTCATTAGACAAAAAATTGCAGGCAACTGGTATATTTTGTGATCTATCAAAGGCATTTGACTGTGTAAATCACAATATCCTTTTAAGTAAACTAGAATATTATAGTGTAACAGGAAATGCTGCAAAATGGTTCAAATCTTATATCTCTGGCAGGAAACAAAGGGTGTTATTAGGAAAGAGCTTGATACATGTCTATCAGGCAGCATCCAACTGGGAACTAATTACATGTGGGGTCCCACAAGGTTCCATTTTGGGGCCGTTACTTTTTCTTGTGTATATCAATGACCTTTCATCAGTAACATTACCAGATGCCAAGTTTGTTTTGTTTGCCGATGATACAAACATTGCAATAAATAGCAAATCAAGTGTAGTCTTAGAAAGATCAGTCAATAAAATATTTGTGGACATTAATCACTGGTTCCTAGCCAATTCTTTGTCACTAAACTTTGAAAAAACACACTACATGCAGTTCAGAACTTGTAAGGGGTGTCCCAAGAGTATATGTCTAACATATGATGACAAGAAGATAGAAGAAGTGGACAGTGTTAAATTCTTGGGATTACAGCTTGATAATAAATTCAATTGGGAGGAGCACACCACAGAACTGCTGAAGCGTCTTAACAAATCTCTGTTTGCAATGCGAATTTTGTCAGACGTAGGGGATATAAAAATGAAAAAGCTGGCATACTATGCTTACTTTCATTCCATAATGTCATATGGGATTATTTTTTGGGGTAATTCATCAAGCCAAGCTAAAGTTTTCCGGGCACAAAAACGTGCAGTAAGAATTATATGTGGTGTGAACTCAAGAACATCCTGCAGAAGCCTGTTTAGGGAACTAGGGATACTAACTACAGCTTCCCAGTATATTTATTCCTTAATGAAATTTGTCATTAAAAATATATCACTTTTTCAAACCAACAGCTCAATTCATGGAATCAATACTAGAAATAAGAATAATCTTCACAAGAATTTAAAGTCACTTAGTCTTGTACAAAAAGGTGTGCATTACTCAGGAACACACATTTTCAATAACTTGCCAGCAGCCATAAAAAGCTTAACAACCAATGAAATTCAGTTTAAGAGAAGCCTAAAGGATTTATTGGTGGCCAACTCCTTCTACTCCATTGATGAATTTCTTAGTAAAACCAACTGATTTGTATATAAGTACAACATAACTTCTGCACAATTTCAGTGCAGTGATGTGTTCATTGAAAATTTGTGTGTGTGTGTAAGTATAATCTGACTTCTGCACCATTTCAGTGCAGTAATGTGTTCATTGTAAATAAGTATTACAGTAGTTGTATTACATGTTTATTACCTTATAAATAAATAAAAAACGTTTTTTATTTTAAATTCAGTGCATTAGTATTTGTAAAATGACTCTTAGTGTTCATTAAAAATGACGATCATTCCACTTGGGACCTGTGGAATGGTACATTAGCTTATTTGTTTTAGTTGTAAATATTTGTCATGTATTGTTGTTTTTCTGACATGTTCCACATCCAGGAGGACCTCCTCACTACGGATCAATTGGAATGAAAGTAAATCTAATCTAATCTAATCTAACAACTATCTACAAATTGCTCACCCAGTCTTGTGCGAAAGTTTAAAGACTAACAATGTTGAGGTGTAATTCTTTGCAGCTGACTGGTGTGCAAATGGTGCTGTTTAAGGAAAGTTACATCTTAAACAAGAGTGCCTGTAAATGCGGCAGCATGGTGAAATGAACCACTACTGAATAGCTTCTAAATAAGACAGTTTAAATCATCTCATTGAAGCGTTTTCTCAGAGTGGCAACTAACTTTTTGTGCATTTGTTAATACACTGGAGAACACCATTTCAGTGTATAAGAGAAAATACTCATCTTTTCTGTATCCATTTATGGCAGTCGTTTTCTTCAGGGAGATTCTGGGGATCCTAAGATTGTTTTAATAGCAAAAGAGAGCGTTTTCAGAATTTATCGAATTATGCTGATAAATGCAGTCACAACAGTCTTACTTCCACCATAAGACGGAACCTTTTTCAAAGCTCTTCGATTGTGAAACAAATATGTGACAGAGAGCATATGACAACACAATGTAACATACTCCTGTGATACATGTAAAGTAACACTTAGTCTGATTTTGATGCCAAGGATTGGTATTTATAGTAAATTGCATTGTTATAAAATGTACTGGAACAATGCTGTGAAATTAATTTATGTATTTAACATCTACTAATTACAAACAGTGAAAAGATATAAGTGATGAGCCTCCTTTGATGCTGTTTTTCCATTGTATATTCCGAAGGAATACCGACTATTGAAGTAGTAGCATTTAACTGTATGACATGTCCCAGGACACTGCGATATAACCAAGGATAGATGGAGTTTTAAGCAACCAGCTGGGCCTGAGGAGGCCAGCACTATGGAGTTATAAAGACAGCGAGTTTAGTCGCAAAATGTTGAGAGGATGAAGACGGTGAATTTGGTCGCACAGTAATGTTTTTTTTTATGTGAGAGAAGTTGAGTTTGAAGAAGTATGAAGTAGCTATCTTGGAGTTGCAGCACTGTCATATACACAGTTAAGTAGGTGGTAACATTTTGTCAACGATGCGCCATCACTATACCTTCATAAAGGAAAAGTCCTTCAGAAATTATGCTCAACTTAGCCTTTCTAATCCAATTCCTTACGCTTTCTATTTCCACTATGGAATTCTCTTGATTCTCATCGAGTTTTGTTTCTCACCTTGTTAGCAACAGCGGTGACATCCAACGACACAATCTACGCCCCACCTGCACCAAACTGGCGTCACTTTTCTTTGTCATTCTGCCTTTATAGTGTTAAGCATATATACTGATGCATGAGAAACTTCTTCTCACAATGTGAACAGTATTCCACTTGGATGGTCAGCCCAAAGAGGCATTTAGCTTTATTTACTTATTGATATAGCGTGTGCAGCAATGTAATATATTTGAATACCTCATTTTTATATTTTCTTATTAATGTAACAATTACGTTTGGGCGCAAATGGATTTCATAAGAACTTTGTTATGAACCAATTTACTAATGCATAATGTAATTTTAAACAGAACCCCCCTGTATCCACGCATCTAACGTGATGTCACGCGTGATACCACTTCTATTTTGTTGGTCATCGGTGAATAAACCATATAGATTACGCATATTTATTCCCCTTTATTCAGTAACAGTATACCCCTTTTGTGGCATTAATATTGGTCACTTTGAAGCACATAAATATGCTCATCGGGCACAGGAGCCCAAGAACAAGTGTATAGAGTGTAAAATATAGACAGCGCAGTGAACAGCGTCGGTAAGTTTCATCTCTCTCTCTCGCTCTTACACCTGACGCTTGCTTACAGCGCAGCGCACTTGCACCCTGCGTGGCTCATTTGACAGTCGTAGCCTCCCCAGCTTCATTTCTCAGCTGCCGCATGCAGCTCTGATGCCGCGCTGGCCTCGGAATTTATCATCCGCGTGCCATTCTGACGTAGCGCGAGATTCGGCCTTGCAGTCAGCTGCCACTCTGATGTAGCCTCCGCGCAGATCTTTAGCAAATGATTCCTGTTGGAACACCACTTATAACCTTTCATGCCACTATGGCTTACTCAGTATTTGTGCCCCTTTACTTATGTTTTTATACCTGGAAGCTCATTCATGATTCCCTTGTCAGCTAACGTTCCAGTTTTGTCTAATATATCAAATGATCAGCTTTTAGCGTCCATTGACAACTTCTTAAAACATGAAAAGGACAAATTTCTTACATTCGCCTGTTGGCACACCTAAATGAATGGCAAACTGCCACTGAACGCCATACAACCATTATACCCAGTGCCACGGTAACCCCGATCACTATTATTCTTATTATTGTACTGCTATAGAACTAAAAAAAAAAAAAAAAAAAATAGAAAACAAGAACCTATCAGGCGTGTGCTCTCCCTTAGTTTTATGAGTGCAATCGTGATATCAACTAATGTGGAGAAACTAGTGTAGCGTAGTGAAGTGTTCCCTTAGTGATAACTCCCTTTCTAAATGTGTTTGGAGCGTGTGAATCTCCCCTCATACCCCCCTGCGCTGAGTTCCAGTGCACAAACCTGGCCAAGGCCACACCCCCTTCCCGCCAGCAGCCTGCGCGCTGCCTGCTGAGGACAACACACCACACCGCCTCGCACCACTCACCCCCGCAGTGACTCATCAGTGGTGATATGTTTGCATTTTCAACTTACTTAAAAAAAAGAAAAAAAAAGACATTTTTACTTCATCTTAGCCACAAGAACACTGTAATGTTTTGTTCTAATTTTGTTTTGATATTCTATAATGTTTTGATATTTTATGATGTTTTGATGTTTTATGATGATTCTTGTATACACAAATATTGTTGATGTAAGTCCCTTTGCGACCCCTAGGAGGTCTTTAGAGTCTCTACACCCTCCCATAGGTTAAGACCCCTGCCATTTTCCGTGAGGGCCATTCATAATCAAGTGTTGTTTACTTTGTTCTGCAAGCTAAATTTGCTTACATTCAAATAATAATTACATTGAGTGAATTCCCGTACGTTCTCCGCTCCCACAGAAGGGGGAGGAGTGTAAAGGATGAGCCAGACAATAAGGGATTTTACTTTATTATATGAGCCTCCAAATGGTAACTTCATTTTTCTATTGCGGCCAAGCCATGGCCGGCAGTGTTAGCTGCCTGTAAATTCTTTCGTCCCACGGTCTAATAACAGGAAGTCAGCACTGAGGAAGGTCACCTTTGCCACATGCCTCTCTCATGTGCTTATGAGGTAACGCTGCTCCAGGTGTCGCTTAGCAGGCAACACTCTGGAAAGTTGCATGCCGCCCGCACGGTTTTCGCGGGTCCTGACCAGTCAGGGCGGAGGAAGCCGCGTGGTGCGTCGAATATACCCGGCCGCCCATTGCCGGGCTTGCTCTCTTGTATTCTTGCTCACCTGTGAGTCGGATGCGCTCCCTGTAGCATTGAACATCTCCTGTTTCTCCCGGTGCTGCGGCACTGTGGACTTAGTTTTGGCAGACAACCACTTCCGTTAGCTTCGCGAACAATGTTTCATCAAACTCTAAGCTCTGACTCACCCTCACCTCCCTAGGCCTATGTAACCCCTTTCAACATGAGTTTGCCAATAAATGGCCTTTACCTAAAAATAATCCTAATCATTCCATAATGCCCACTGCCTGCCCATATGCCCATCCTGTACATCCACCGCCTGCCCATACGCCCATCCTGTACAATTGGTGTCAGAAGTGGGATTATGCGAGACATCATGCTAGGTGTGTTGTTACAGTGGATTCTGTTTAATATTACATTATGCCATAGTAAATTAGTTCATAAGTGACAGATACGTCACAACCCCTTAACATAGGTGCTATGAAATCCATTTTAGCCTAAACATTATTGTCACGTTAACATGAAAATATAAAAATGAAGTACTCAAATATCATATTACATAGCTACATATGCGATATCAATAAGTAAAGAAAGTTAAATGTCTCTGTGGGCTGACCATCTAAGTGCAAAATGTTCACATTGTGAGAAGAAGTTTCTCATGCATCAACATATTTGCTAAACACTATCATGTGAAATTGACAAAGGAAAGTGACACCAGTTTGGTGCAGGTGGGGCGTAGACTGTGTCGTTGGATGTCACCGCTGTTGCTAACAAGGTGAGAAACAAAACTCGATGAGAATCAAGAGAATTCCATAGTGGAAACAGAAAGTGTAAGGAATTGGATTAGAAAAGACTAAGTTGAGCGTAATTTCTGAAGGACTTTTCCTTTATGAAGGTATAGTGCACGGCGCATTGTTGACACGACTTTATCGCCTACTTAACTGTGTATATGACAGTGCTGCGATTCCAAGATAGCTACTTCATACTTCTTCTTCAAACTTGACTTCTCTCACATAAAAAAAAAACTTTACTGTGCTACCAAATTTGCCGTCTTCATCCTCTGCCGTCTTCATCCTCTCAACATTTTGCAACTAAACTCGCCGTCTTTATAACTCTGTAGTGCTGGCCTCCTTATGCCCAGCTGATCGCTTAAAACTCCGTCTATCCTTGGTTATATCAGTGTCCTGGGACACGTCATACAGTTAAATGCTACTACTTCAATAGTCGGTATTCCTTTCTGAATATACAACGGAAAAACAGTGTCAAAGAAGGCTCAAGGTTTTGAACAGAGATTTCCGCTTACTGGCGGTTTGGCTGGGGGCTAGATGCGGTTCGCATCTGATGTGCCTGATCAGCTGTCGTCAGAGAACACGGAATACTGTTCTCGTGAACTCTTCTTCGACATGGAAGATCAAAGTCTGGGCTGAATAGTTTTGTGTCTGTTGAAAGTTGACGGATGAAAGTGGGTAGGATGGACTATGCCACGAAATTGAAAAGTGAAGAAACAACACAGATAGCTATGGGTCTGCGTGGGAGCTACGTCTTGTCAGGTACATGCCCTTGCGGGTGGTGATGACTCTTGAAGTGTTGCTCTGTTGAGAGAGGAAAGATGAAAGTGGGTAGGATGGACTATGTTGCGAAACCAAATAGTGAAGAAAAGACACAGACAGCTAAGGGTCTGCGTGGGAGGCAACCCCGTCACGTAAGGTACGTGCCCCTCCGGGTGTGGTTCTCTTGTTCATCCAACAGACTAGGAACATGGCCAAAGCTGGCTTGGTCTGTGGGCGTGATTCACTCTGTTTATGTTACCTAACAAGGGGGTAGGCCTGTGGTATGTCCCTCCAGATAAACATTCAAATACAAATGAAAATAAAACATGGTTACATCCTAAATTACCCTTCCAAAACAATTTTTTGCCTAAGACATCATTATTACTAAGCATTTAAATAATTGACAATACTCGGGAACTTATTATAGTATACTTGAAATCCTACAGAATGATTATCCTCATCAATCTTGTAACACAGTGACACATGGAAACACTAGGTTGATACAAATACTAAAGTACTGGTGCTGGCAAAACTTTAGCAAAATTCTCTAAATATTTGATAATGACATAAATGAGACATGGACAAAATGAACAATAATAAGATAATACATGGACCTAAGTAATTGGACCTAAGTAATTAGACACAAGTAATTAGACACAAGTAAATGGACACAATTAATTGGACATAAGTAATTGGAGGACATAAGTAATTGGACACAAGTAATAGGCAACTCGTCATAGTGATATAAGCGGTGGCAAAACTGCAACAAAAGCAAAAGTTCAGAATATTATTCCCTTCAAACAAAACTTCCTTATCCTCCAGTTACATTTCATAGCAAAATGTATATAAGTATACCCTGGTATTCCTTTATGCTCTCGTTTATATTTCCATACCAACTAATAGTCTTTGGTACTTCTACCTACAAGAAAACTGTCGTTAAGTCATGGCAATGTTGTTTGTAATGCTGTGGAATTGTGTAATGTAACATTAATACTTCCTTTAAGAAGATTCTGATGAAAAATGGTTTTATGTCTCCTTCAATGAACAGACCAATAATTATTAAACGTGTGATAAACCGTTTCCTGTGATTTGTATTTGCAAATATTGGTGATCATCAGTCTCCCAGTCAATCGTTCAAGGATATGATTGTTGTTCCTTTTGTTAATTCTCTCACCTACCTGCTTCCATATAATCATTATTGGTGGCT
Organism: Schistocerca americana; assembly: GCF_021461395.2. Lineage (NCBI taxonomy): Eukaryota > Metazoa > Arthropoda > Insecta > Orthoptera > Acrididae > Schistocerca > Schistocerca americana. Next base: position 795,886,265 of record NC_060122.1, read on the forward strand.
TGACAAAGCTAGTTGCATCTCGGGAGATGTCGATATTACTTACCTGCTGGTGCTTTTGTTTTTAATAAAATTAGAGTTCAGTTGTCATGTGTAATGTGTATAGGAAGGAAAGTCAGTTCCTTAGTATTGAAAATGTGTGTAAATTTATTCTAAGGGTTTGTTATATAATGGTTAAGAATTCCTGTGTTGAGATTCAGTGCAGCTTGAGGTGCTAAGGTGCAACATGCGTCGCACTCATGAGATTGTAAGTTGCTGACAGAACAGCTGACAGTACGGCTGCAATCCGGTTTCACTGGCTCGGGGGCAGAACTGGCGTTCACGCTGGGTCCGTCCTCTTGCTACGCGTGGAGTTTAGTCTCTCGGTACTGTCACAAAACTTCCTTCCAGAGTTATTTTATGTTGTTCACGACAGTTATGCATGGAGGATGTTGTTTTCTAAGGGACTCTAATAGCTCCAGTCGCTAGAGGTCACAAAACTATCGGGCTCCAATTATTTTACTTAAACACTCTGTTCTTCTAACATTTAGGTAACTGACAGGTGTTAAGCTTCTAAATAGACTGTATTTTGTGATGGCATTCCAAACCCAACTCCTTGTCTAACGCGTTTCCCACACAGCGGTCAGTTACAGGACAGATTTAGCGGCAAGTGCTGGCTTCCTTGATGCCATATAGATCCGTTCATTAACCGTGGTGGTGATACAACATAGCTGGAGATCGATCTGAAATTCCAACATTTACTAATCCTGATGGTTTAGACAATGCGTACCAGGAAAAAGTCCTCTCTCACGATTATGTTCCTTACTGAAAATTCAAATAGACAACACAAATAGATCCCCATCTTTAGATCAGGCTAGTAAAATCTGCAGGGCAATATTGAAGTGGTGAATTTATTTCTGTAACTATGCTGGTCATCGTTAGAAAAAAAAGAAGTAGATTAAGCACATCTATTCCCCTTTATTCAGTAATGTATATCCCTTTTTGTGACACTTAACATTTGTCACTCTCACTTTGAAGCTACCGACTATTGAAGTAGTAGCATTTAACTGTATGACGTGTCCCAGGACATTGCGATATAACCAAGGATAGACGGAGTTTTAAGCAACCAGCTGGGCCCGAGGAGGCCAGCACTACAGAGTTATAAAGACGGCAAGTTTAGTTGCAAAATGTTGAGAGGATGAAGATGGCAAATTTGGTAGCACAGTAAAGTTTTTTTTTTTATGTGAGAGAAGTCAAGTTTGAAGAAGAAGTATGAAGTAGCTATCTTGGAATCGCAGCACTGTCATATACACAGTTAAGTAGGCGATAAAGTCGTGTCAACAATGCACCGTGCACTATACCTTCATAAAGGAAAAGTCCTTCAGAAATTACGCTCAGCTTAGTCTTTTCTAATCCAATTCCTTACACTTTCTGTTTCCACTATGGAATTCTCTTGATTCTCATCGAGTTTTGTTTCTCACCTTGTTAGCAACAGCGGTGACATCCAACGACACAATCTACGCCCCACCTGCACCAAACTGGTGTCACTTTCCTTTGTCAATTTCACATGATAGTGTTTAGCAAATATGTTGATGCATGAGAAACTTCTTCTCACAATGTGAACATTATTGCACTTAGATGGTCAACCCACAGAGACATTTAACTTTCTTTGCTTATTGATATAGCATATGTAGCATTGTAATGTGATATTTGAGTACTTCATTTTTATATTTTCATGTTATGTAACAATAATGTTTAGGCTAAAATGGATTTCATAGCACCTATGTTAAGGGGTTGTGACGTATCTGTCACTTATGAACTAATTTACTATGACATAATGTAATTTTAAACAGAACCCACTGTAACAATGCATCCAGCGTGATGTCTCGTGTAATCCCACTTCTGACACCAATTGTACAGGATGGGCGTATGGGCAAGTGGTGGGCGTTATGGAATGATTAGGATTAGTTTTAGAAAATGGGAGTTTATTGGCGAACGCATGTTGAAAGGGGGGTTACATAGGCCTAGGGAGGTGAGGGTGAGCCAGAGCTTAGAGTTTGGTGAAAAATTGTTCGCGAAGCTAACGGAAGTGGTTGTCTGCCAAAACTAAGTCCACAGTGCCGCAGCACCGGGAGAAGCAGGAGATGTTCAATGCTACAGGGCATGCATCCGACTCGCGGGTGAGCAAGAATACAAGAGGGCGAGCCCGGCAACGGGCGGCCGGGTATATTTGACGCACCACACGGCTTCCTCCGCCCTGATTGGTCAGGACCGTGAAAACCGTGCGGGCAGCATGGAACTTTCCAGAGCGTTGCCTGCTAAGTGACACCTGGAGCGGCATTACCTCGTAAGCACATGAGAGGGGCACGTGGCAAAGGTGACCTTCCTCAGTGCTGACTTCCTGATACTAGACCATGGGTCGAAAGAATTTACAGGCAGCTAACACTGGCGGCCATGGCAGCTACCGTTTGGAGGCTCATATAATAAAGTAAAATACCTTATTGTCTGGCTCATCCTTTACAAAAAGTCTGTAAATTATACTTGTGAAGATAAAAGTTTAAATTAACACTGAAAGTGTCCAAGATACTTGACTAAGAAAAGATGTTTATGTTTTACAAAACAGCATTTTTTTAAGGCATGTGACAGAACTTTGAATGAAGTTATATGTCATTAATTAAAACTTTGGGTTAAGAGGCCATGGTCAAGCAGTAGAAATTCTTCCTCCTGACATTTCATTGCCAGCTGTTGACAACATCTTCTGAGTTGACTCACCTTGGAAGATGTTGTTCTTTCTCCTGATGTTTCATTGCCAGCTGTGGGCAACGTCTTCTGCATTTACTCACCTTGGAAGATGTTACCCGCAGTTGGCAGTGAAATGTCAGGAGGAAGAATTTCTACTGTTTTGGCCTCTTAGCCCAGGAGATTTAAATAATGAAGATGCCAGCCATGAAAGTGTACATGTTATGAAGTTATATATTTTTTATAGTCAGATAATGAAATGTTAACTAGTGAATAATAAAATACTGCTGGATACATCATGGAACATATTTGGAACTTTGTAGGTACATGTGGTTTCTGTGAATATAAACAATATTGTATTAAAAATAAAGTACTTTATTGACTGGCTAACATTCTTTAAAATTATTCTTCAGTTACTATAACGTATAATTAACCTTACATTAACTTTATTTATAATTAACTTAATGTCCAGTTGTTGAACTTCATAAACAAGCGTGAAATTTATCTAAATTGAAAATTAGCTTCATGTATTGTGTTTCTTGCTCAAAATCTAGTATAAAACTGACATATGATTCGTTAGATAATTTGCCTTTAATTTTGGTCACTTACCACTTACATACCAGCCCCCCCCCCCCCCCCCCCCTCCTTTCACACAATATCATGCTGCATAATAGAATGTGCAGGACATTTTGTTACTATTGAACAAATAATTTGAAATATAATCATCTAATCATCCTATTGTTGTTTGTAAGAAAATACTTTATCAAAGAATATAAGATTTTTTAGTTGTTTAAAGTCAAGCTGCTCACTGATCTGCAAAATTGTTACATATCACAAAAATACATAGATGGTACATTTGAACATTTTTAGCAAACTTTGCTAAAATCAGTTAAAATAGAGTTTTCTGAACAGAATTTGATACTGTTTCAACTGTTCTGTTGTGCCATTGTAAATACAGTTCCTTGTAACTTCTGTACAAAATATTGTAAATCAAGCAGAATAAAAGTGTTGTTTCCATATTACATCAGATTCATAAAATTTTGACAGTAAAAATATGCATAGTATGAAACAAAACTTAAGATAAATTTGAAGAACATCCACAAATGATGGATGAAATTTGACAACATTTACATCAATATGATTCTCTAAAAAAAATTATCAAAATATTTAAAAATTGTCGTAATGAATAAAGGTTATATATTGTCAAACAGGTTATTCTTAAATGATTATGCAAAATACTCTCAAATGAGGGATGTAACTTACAAAATTTATGTTAAGTAGCCTTTTGAAAAAGTCTTTGATACAAACTATAGCATTGCATTTTGCTGTGCGGGGTAGCCTTGCGGTCTGAGGCACCTTGTCACTGTTCGTGTGTCTCCCCCCATCGGAGGTTCAAGTCCTCCCTTGGGCATGGGTGTGTGTGTTGTCCTTAGCGTAAGTTAGTTTGAGTTAGATTAAGTAGTGTGAAAGCTTATGGACCAATGATCTCAGCAGTTTGGTCCCATAGGATCGTACCATAAATCTTACCACAAACATTGCAGTTGTAGTTATCACTGACTCCTTTCATCCCTTTCCATCTACATCTGCATCTACTTCTGTATTCACAGAATACAGAAGTAGATGCAGAAATCATGCCATGAAACGCATGGCAGAGGGTACATCCCATTGTACCATTCTCTTCTTGTTCCACTTACACATGGAGCTCAGGAAGAATGGTTGTTTGAATGCCTCTGTGTGTACTGTAATTATTCTATGCTTGTCTTCACAATTCCTGTGTGAGTGATACACACGGGTTTGCAATATATTACTAGAGTCATCATTTAAAGCCTTTTCTTGAAACTTTGTTAGTAGACTTTCTTGGGATAGTTTATGTTTATCTTCAAGAATCTGCCAATTCAGTGTCTCCAGCATTTCTCTCAGTATTCTACCAATAAACTAAAATCTATCACCATCTTTACCCACAGCTGAAACTATGTGATCATTCCATTTCATATCCTTACAAAGTTTAACACTCAGGTTTTAGTATGAGTTGGGCTATTCCAACTTCCCCATGAATCAAACAACCCTGTGACAATTCATGCTGCCCTTCTCTGTATACATTCAATATCCCCTGCCAGTCCTATCTGTTATGCGACGCAGACACGTGAGCAGTATTCTAGAACCAGCCACGTGAGTGATTTGTAAGCAATCTCTTTTGTAGACTGATCGCACTTCCCCAGTATTCTACCAATAAACAAAAGTCTACCATCCGCTTTACCCACAACTGAATCTGTGTGATCATTCCATGTCATATTCCTACAAAGTGTTACACTCAGGTTTTTGTATGAGTTGTCTTATTCCAAATGTGATTCATTGATATTATACTCAAAGAGTATTACAGTTTTGTTTTGTTTTGTGATGTTCAAAATTTTACATTTCTGAACATCTAAAGCAAGTTGCCAATCTTAGGTCCACTTGGAAATCTTATATAAATCTGACTGAATATTCATGCAGCTTCTGTCAGATATTACTTTGTTACAGATAACTGCAACATCTGCAAGAAATATGAGGTTACTATTAATATTATCTGCAAGGTCATTAATATACAACATGAATAGCAAAGGTCCCACCATACGTCCATGGGGCACACCCAAAGTTATTTCTATATCTGACAATGACTCTCCATTCAAAGATAACATTCCCTACCAAAAAGTCCTCAGTCCACTCACAAATTTCATTTGATACCCCATACGATCACTCCTTTGACAATATGTGTAGGTGAGGTACTGAGTCAAATGCTTTTTGGAAATCAAGAAATACTGCATCTACCTGACTGCATCTAGCTTCCAGTATGCCACATGAAGAAAGTGTGAGTTGGCTTTCACATGACTGATGTTACTGGAATTGATGTTAGTAAGAGGAGGTCATTCTATTTTATGTACCTCATTATGTTTAAGCTCAGAATATTCTCTAAGACTCTACTACAGGAAATCGATGTCAGGGATGTTGGACAGTAGTTTCATGGATCATTTATACTACCCTTCTTGTTGTTGGGTGGGACATGGATTTTCTTCCAGCAACTGTGAACTTTTTTTTGAGGGATCTACAGTTAGGAGAAGGGCTAATTCAGCCACAAATTCGATGTAAAATCTAATAGAGATTCCATTGGTCCCTGGGAGTTTGTTCAATTTTAATGATTTCTGCTGTTTCTCATCACTTATTTCACTCATCTTTTTAGTGGTACAAGGATTAAACTGAGGCAATTCTCATGAGTTTTTCTTTGTAAAGTAACATCTGAAAATGGAGTTAAGTATTTTAGCTTTTGCTTTACTACCTTCAATTTCACTTCCTGTCTTGTTCGCTGGGGACAGTACACTGACTTTGGTGCTACTAACAGTGTTTACATATGACCAGAATTTCGTTGGTTTTTCTGTAAGATCATTTGAGAATATTCTGCTACGGTGGTGACTGAAGGCTTAACACATTGCTCTCTTGACAGCGAAATGCATTTAATTTAGCATCTCTTTATCTGTAGTCTTGCCGTTTCAGTTAAAACCTTTTGTGGTGAAGGCCACATTTTTACCTTGTCATTCACGATCTCTCTCTCTCTCTCTCTCTCTCTCTCTCTCTCTCTCTCTCTCTCTCTCTCTCTCTCTCTCTCTCTCCCCCCCCCCCCTCCCCCTCTCCCCCCTCCCTCCCACTGGTCATGTGATTCCCATTTTCTGAAAATGCCTGTTTATTTAGTTAGCGTATGGCTAATGCAGACATATCATAAGATTAAATTACACATACATATGTACATATTTATGCATAAGAAACTTAAGTTTGACTTTACAACTGAATATCCAGTCCTTCAATCCAGTGCACTGCATCTGAAGTTGCCAGCAGGAAATCCTATTCGGCAATGCAATAGGCTCGAATCCTGGATTCACTGACAGTGTGGTGAACAGTCTGGTATGGAGCCCCACAGTCACAGGCTGGATTAGGTAGCTTCTTCCACTTAAAGAGAGCATCCCTGCATCAGGCATGGCCAGTACGGATTCCGTTGAGGGTAGTCCAGGTCTTGCATGGTAGGTCGAATCCACTTAGAAGTTTAGCAACTGAGAAGATGTTATGCAGGCACATATCTGTCACAGCTTCCCACCGACATTTCCATTCTTCAAGGGGTTTGAAATCATTAGCAACCATGTCAGCAGCATCACACAGAGTTGGATGGCATGATTTCAGTCTCCTATGATTTAAAAGTGGCAGGTCGTTATGCAGGTAGGTTATGCGGGTCGTTATGCGGGTAGGTTAGAATTCCTGGAGATCTTGTGGAATTCCCTCATAAGGGCAGTACATCTGCGTAGATCAAGAGGCGTTATACCGGATAACAGTGGAAGCCAATAAACTGGGGTGGATCTGATTGCACCAGATATTATGCACATTGTTGTATTCAGCTGAGTGTCAGCGAGCCTTGTATATCTATTATTTTGATGAGATTGAGGACTAGCATACATCTCAAAGGGATGTAATAAGGAATAGTAAGGCTTTGTATCCTAAAGCATAGGTGAATGTAGTTCTTTACATTTAATTATTCAAGGATAGCAAAATAATGACTAGTATTTAATTAATACTGCTCACAAAAAATTTCAGAAATCTACTACTAAAGTCAGAGGTAATGATAATAGAAAAGCATAAGTGTGACACACAAATATTTAAAAAGCAATCTTTCAAGAGAGTTCTGTTTGTTTCTGTTACTGAAAGTTATTAGTATCTTTATGGTTAAAATTACCAGGGACTGAGGGACTGTAATACTTTGTTAAACAAACAGCAAAAAAACAGGTGAATCTCACAAGGAAGTATTCTTCCACATGAATCATAGCACAGATTATAATGCTGCACAAGAATTATAGTTAAGAAACAAACACTGTTAGCTTTTCCTTTCAACCCCCCCCCCCCCCCCCTCCCTCCTTCATTTCTTGGATGTATTTTAAGGATTTTAATAAGTTTTTCACACTTTTTCAGTCGTTTACAGTCAAGAAGTATTATTACAACAAAACTTCGTAACTCAAAAAAATATCTTCAGTCATCCAATCTGTTTTTAATTCAATCTTCAAAAATTATTTTATAAAATTCTTAAATAACTTATTTAGAGACTGTGCTGTGGGAACAAAAGTCTGCCAACATTAGCTAGACACAAGGTACACATTTTTCACAAAATATTGAAAACAAAATTACTAACCAGTCTCCTTCCTTCACTTTCAATAAAGTATGGATTTCTCATAGGAGAATCTTTCTTGAATAACAGTCTAGTGAATTAATGTCTGTCGGCATGAATCTGCCTCTTCAAATTACAGTATTCAAGCCACATTAAAAAACATAACATTGAACCAGATTCATACATAAAAGTATAAGCACATCTTACATAGTCATCTGTAAAATTATGGTCATTGGACAGCAGGAGATAATCACAGCATTTACATATAATCTACAGAGAAAAAATAGAAGAGTGGATGTACTATAAAATGAAAAATTGATTCAACGAGCTAGAGCAATACTACTAGCTAAACAGTGTATCCATAACAGATTAGCAAATCATCTGCCAACACCAACCCAACTTCGGGTAAAACTTCATCTTTCTGAAAAACATATTACACACAAAATTTTCATAAAAACATATTAAAAATATTGTGCATAGGCCTTATGTCTTATGTATTCTTTAAACATAATATAGGGAAACATTCCACATGGGAAAAATATATCTAAAAACAAAGATGATGTAACTTATCAAACGAAAGTGCTGGTATGTTGATAGACACACAAACAAACACAAACACACATACAAAATTCAAGCTTTCGCAACCAATGGTTGCTTCATCAGGAAAGAGGGAAGGAGAGGGAAAGACAAAAGGATGTGGGTTTTAAGGGAAAGGGTAAGGATCCCGGGAGCAGAAAGGCTTACCTTAGGGGGAAAAAAGGACAGGTATACACTCGTGCACACACACATATCCATCTGCACATATACAGACACAAGCAGATATATGTAAAGGCAAAGAATTTGTGCAGAGATGTCAGTCGAGGCGGAAGTACAGAGCCAAAGATGTTGTTGAATGACAGGTGAGGTATGAGCGGCGGCAACTTGAAATTAGCGGAGGTTGAGGCCTGGTGGGTAACGGGAAGAGAGGATATATTGAAGGGCAAGTTCCCATCTCCGGAGTTCTGATAGGTTAGTGTTAGTGGGAAGTATCCAGATAACCCGGACGGTGTAACACTGTGCCAGGATGTGCTGGCCGTGCACCAAGGCATGTTTAGCCACAGGGTGATCCTCATTACCAACAAACACTGTATGCCTGTGTCCCTTCATGCAAATGGGCAGTTTGTTGCTGGTCATTCCCACATAGAAAGCTTCACAGTGTAGGCAGGTCAGTTGGTAAATCACGTGCGTGCTTTCACACGTGGCTCTGCCTTTGATCGTGTACGCCTTCTGGGTTACAGGACTGGAGTAGGTGGTGGTGGGAGAGTGCATGGGACAGGTTTTACACCAGGGGCGGTTACAAGGGTAGGAGCCAGAGGGTAGGGAAGGTGGTTTGGGGATTTCATAGGGATGAACCAAGAGGTTACGAAGGTTAGGTGGACGGCGGAAAGACACTCTTGGTGGAGTGGGGAGGATTTCATGAAGCATGGATCTCATTTCAGGGCAGGATTTGAGGAAGTCGTATCCCTGCTGGAGAGCCACATTCAGAGTCTGATCCAGTCCTGGAAAGTATCGTGTCACAAGTGGGGCACTTTTGGGGTTCTTCTGTGGGAGGTTCTGGGTTTGAAGGGATGAGGAAGTGGCTCTGGTTATTTGCTTCTGTACCAGGTCTGGAGGGTAGTTGCGGGATGCGAAAGCTGTTTTCAGGTTGTTGGTGTAGTGGTTCAGAGATTCAGGACTGGAGCAGATTCGTTTGCCACGAATACCTAGGCTGTGGGGAAGGGACCATTTGATATGGAATGGATGGCAGCTGTCATAATGGAGGTACTGTTGTTTGTTGGTGGGTTTGATGTGGACAGACGTGTGAAACTGGCCATTGGACAGATGGAGGTCAACGTCAAGGAAAGTGGCATGGGATTTGGAGTAGGACCAGGTGAATCTGATGGAACCAAAGGAGTTGAGGTTGGAGAGGAAATTCTGGAGTTCTTCTTCACTGTGAGTCCAGATCATGAAGATGTCATCAATAAATCTGTACGAAACTTTGGGTTGGCAGGCCTGGGTAACCGAGAAGGCTTCCTCTAAGCGACCCATAAATAGGTTGGCGTACGAGGGGGCCATCCTGATACCCTTGGCTGTTCCCTTTAATTGTTGGTATGTCTGGCCTTTGAAAGTGAACAAGTTGTGAGTCAGGATGAAGCTGGCTAAGGTAATGAGGAAAGAGGTTTTAGGTAGGGTGGCAGGTGATCGGCGTGAAAGGAAGTGCTCCATCGCAGCAAGGCCCTGGACGTGCGGAATATTTGTGTATAAGGAGGTGGCATCAATGGTTACAAGGATGGTTTCTGGGGGTAACAGATAGGGTAAGGATTCCAGGCGTTCAAAAAAGTGGTTGGTGTCTTTGATGAAGGATGGGAGACTGTATATAATGGGTTGAAGGTGTTGATCTACGTAGGCCGAGATATGTTCTGTGGGGGCTTGGTAACTATCTACAATGGGGCGGCCGGGATGATTGGGTTTGTGAATTTTAGGAAGTAGGTAGAAGGTAGGGGTGCGGGGTGTCGGTGGGGTCAGGAGGTTAGTGGAGTCAGGTGAAAGGTTTTGTAGGGGGCCTAAGGTTCTGAGGATTCCTTGAAGCTCCACCTGGACATCAGGAATGGTATTACCTTGGCAAACTTTGTATGTAGTGTTGTCTGAAAGCTGACGCAGTCCCTCAGCCACATACTCCCAATGATCAAGTACCACAGTTGTGGAACCCTTGTCTGCCGGAAGAATGACGATGGATCGGTCAGCCATCAGATCACGGATAGCCTGGGCTTCAGCAGTGGTGATGTTGGGAGTGGGATTAAGGTTTTTCAAGAAGGATTGAAAGGCAAGGCTGGAAGTGAGAAATTCCTGGAAGGTTTGGAGAGGGTGATTTTGAGGTAGAGGAGGTGGGTCCCGCTGTGACGGAGGTCGGAACTGTTCCAGGCAGGCAAGCTACATTGTATGCTCGGCCACCCAACACATTCATGGTATTGCAATAGCTTCTGTATTCGCTGTGGTACCATTTTCAGTTCTTTTCTGCTGGTTTTCCACTTCACTACTGACATCTTGTGCTCTGCTCCTTATATTGTCATAGAAAGTCTTTGAAATTTTTCTGGCTGCACCACGTACGGTATTCTGCTGTGCAACAAAACTGACCTAAGAGACTATCAGTTACGTTCAGCTGCTCCTTCAAATCCTTGAATTAGAATGTCATCAGAATAGCACATAATTTTTCTTTTGTCCCTCTGTATTTTAACTTTTTTTTCAACTTTCTCCTTGGTTTTCATGACAGCTTACTTATTGTGTAACTTAGAGGAAACACTACAATTCCCTCTCAGACCCTTCTCAATTACTGCTTTCCTTTCACACCATTCCACTTTATAACTGCAGTCTGATTTCTACACAAGTTGTGGATAACTTTTTACTGCCTGTATTTTACCCCTGCTACTTTCAGAATTTCAAAGAGTGTATTCCAGTCAACATTGTCAAAAGCTTTTTCTAAATCTACAAATGTTATAAATGAAGGATTGCTTTTCTTTGATGTATTTTCTAAGATAAACCTTAGGGTCAATGTGGCTCTATATATTTGTACATTTCTCTGGAACCATTTGTACATTTCGCTGGAAACCAAAGTAATCTCCTGTGAAGTCAGCGTCTACCAGTCTTCACACTCTTCTCAAAATAAACACTGTCAGTATTTTGTAATCATTGCATATGGAACTGATAGTTCAAACAATGGAAAAACCTGGATGGAATGTAACAATAGTGATAGTTCAGTTATATTGACACCTCTCAGCAATGGTCTTCTTTGCAGTAGCAATTTCTACATTCTTCTAGAAGTATTATGCCTGTCTGATATATCTTATCTCCAGGGCGGAATAATTTTGTTGCGGCTGACAGGCTCAAGGATCTCAACTATTCTGAGGGAATGGTGTCTGCTACAGTGGATGGGTTTCAGAGGGCTATAAAAGGTCTGTCAGATTCTTCTCACAGTATCATATCTCTCAGTTCCTTTTCTCTTTCTATAATAATGTTTTCAAGTCCCCTTTATATAGACCCTTCACATATTCCTACCCTCTTTCAGCCTTCCCTTTTTGTGCTTAGTATGAGCTGGGTATCTTTGCTCCTAATGTTCATGCAAGTGCTCCTCTTTTCTCCAAAGGTTTCTCTAACTGTACTATATGCTCCATCTGTGATTCACACAGTAGTTTGTGCTTTTACAGCTTTGCATTTCTCCTCTAGCCTCTCCTCCCTGCTAGTTTACATTTCCTGTCTACTTCAGTTTTTAGGCGTGTCCGTTCATTGTTGTCTGCTTTTTTGTTGTACATTTATATTTTCTCCTTTCGTCAGTTAGATTCAGTGTCTCATGCATTATTCGCAGATTTCTACTGGGATTTTTTTTGGCTGTTTGATCCTTTCCTGCCTTCGCAAATTCATTTGTTAATGCTACCTATTTATCTTCTCTTATAATCTGTGACATACTTTATTCCTGTTTCAGTAATTGCCTAAAGCTTCTTTTGAATCTCTCAATAACCTCTGATTATGTCATCTTATGTAGGTCTTAATTCTGTAAGTTTCCAAATTACCGCAATTTCTTTAGTTTTTATCTACTTTCCCCAACCAGTAGATCATAGTCATACTCCTCATCTGCCCCTGGAAACATTTTGCAATTTAAACTCTCATTTCAAAATCTCTGCCTTACCATTATGTAATCTATTTGAAATCTTCTCATGTTTTCTGGCCTGCTTCATGTATACAATCTTCTTTCACAATTTCTAAACCAAGTATTGGCAATATTTAAATTGTGCATAGGACATAATTCTGTCAGGTAGCTTCCTCTTCCTTTCCAATCCCCAAACTTGTATTCTTCTACTAATTTTCCTTATGTTTCTTTTTCTACTGTTGAATTCCAGTCCTGCATCACAATCAAATTTTTGCCTCCCTTAGGTATCTGAACAAAGCTCCAGGCCACCATGGAATCCCTGTCAGATTCTATGCTGAACTTGTGGCTGAGTTAGCCCCTCTTCTAACTATTATCTATTGCAGATCCCACAAAACAATGCCCAGTGCTTGGATAAAGGCACTGGCTACACCGGTCTACAAGAAGGGTAGTAGTACCATCCAGTATCCTCAACATCAACTTGTTGTAGAATATTAGAACATATTTTGAACACAAATGTAATAAGGTATCTTGAAGAGAATGACCACCTCAATGCCAACCAGCATGGATTTTGAAAACATCAATCGTGTGAAACACAACTCGCACTTTTCTCACTTGACATACTGAAAGCTTTGGATCAACGCAACCAAGTAGATACAGTATCTCTTGATTTCCAAAAAGCATTTGACTCAGTACCACACCTACGATTATTGTCAAAAATAGAGTTTTATGAGTTATCAAGTGAAATTGTGACTGAACTGAGAACTTTTTGGTAGGGAGGACACAGCATATTGCCTTGGACGGAGAGACATTGTCAGATGTAGAAGTAACTTCAGGTGTGCCCCAGGGAAGTGTGTTGGGGCCCTTGCTATTAATGTTGTTTATTAATGGCCTTGAAGACAATATTAATAGTAAAATCAGGCTTTTTGCAGATGATGCAGTTATCTGTAATGAAGTACTATCTGAAAGAAGCTGCGTAAATATTCAGTCATATTCAGTCAGGTCTTCATAAGATTTCAACAAGGTGCAGAGATTGGCAACTTGCTCAAAATGTTTAGAAATATAAACTGTGCACATAAAACAAAGTATCCTGTGACTATAATATCAGTGAGTCTCTGTTGGAATTGGCCAACTCATACAAATACCTGTGTGTAACACTTTGTAGGGGTATGAAATGGAATGATCACATAGGTTCAGCTGTGGGTAAATCAGGTGATATACTTCGGTTTATTGGTAGAATATGGAGGAAGTTCAATCAGTCCACAAAGGAGATTGCTTACAAATCACTTGTGTGGCTAATTTTAGAATATTGCTCTGGTGTGCGGGACCCGTACCAGAAACGACTGACAGGGGATATTGAATGTACACAGAGAAGGGCACCACGAGTGGTCACAGGTTTGTTTAATCTGTGGAAGAGTGTCACAGAGATACTGAAGGAACTGAACTGGGAGACTCTTGAAGACAGACGTAAAATATCCCACGAAAAACTACTTACAAAGTTTTAAGAACCAGCTTTATGTGATGATTCTAAGAATATACTACAAGCACCTATGTATCACTCACATACATATCATGAGGATAATATTAGAACAGTTACTGCATGCACAGAGGCATTCAAACAATTATTCTTCCCATGATCTGTATGTGAATGGAACAGGAAGAAACCCTATTAACTGGTGCAATGGGATGTAGACTCTGCCATGCCCCTCATGGTGGTTTGCAGAGCATAGATGTAAATGTAGATGTAGACATTGTTTCAATACTTTCCTCATTTCAGATCTAGCAGGCCTGAAAGTAGACCTCAAAATCAATGATTATAAGTTAATTAGTACCAATGAGTACATCATAAAGAAATCTGATGATAACACTTAAGTTATGGAATCAGTTTGTGAGATTTTTTATTTTGGGCAATTGAAGATAATGATGGAATGATTAGAAAAAAAGTGTTTGAAATGGCCCGGAGTGCTTTTACTAAATTAAACATGGTTTCCAAAATGAAGCTTCTGAAGCAGAAAAATTTTTAGGGTCTGTTAAAACCTAAATTACACTTCCTGAACTTCTGTGTTTTGATTTTTACAGGTCTTTCAATATAAATATTACATTGTTGACCAATAATTTCATTTACTGCAGCGTCCTGTCCATATGCACCTCCCTTTTTAGATGTTTATATGCAATACTTTGTATTTACATGTCTATTCGCATTAAATATGAGGATTTCATTGCATGCTGCATTCCAACTGTAAATTTAACCAGAATGCAATTTAAAAAAAATGTGTTTTATCTTTACAGACAGCATGTGTGTTACAAATAGAAGAAAGTCTTGTAAATGGGACATCACTGCAGTTAAGAACTAAATTTGATCAATATCTCCTAGCAGTGTATGTGGTATCAGGATGTGTTACATTTAGAGGGTAGGTATAAACTCTCCTTATTGTACTCTCAGTGGAACCCATGGTAGGGTTGAGAAATTAAATGTTAAGTAGTTGCAAATTCTGAAACATATTTCATGAATTTACAGGTGAGGTTTCTAAGGAGAAACTTTTTCATTGTGTTTTCACATTTAACTTTTCCATCTGACAGACATTTTATATCACGGGATTTGTGATCAAAAATTTTGTTGGCAGCTTGTGCACCCCATTTTATGTTAAAGGCAACCTTTCTGAGGAGTAATGAATGATTTTCTTCTTCTTTTGCTACTGTAATTATGTACATCATTGTTGCTTCAGAAGTGTGGTAGCTTAAAACCTTCATGAAGGAATAAGTATACTGGAGGCAGTAAAAATGTCTAATTCCTTAAACAGATGTCTACAAGATGATCATGAGTGATCATCATATGTTATTCTTACAGCTCATTTTTGAGCAATGAACTCTTTCTAAAATTCTATGGAGTAAGAGTCACTGCATCAATCTGCTAAAATCCTCTTAAAGAACAGATGTCAGAAAATAAAAATACTAGCTGAAGAGAGTAATAATTGCACTGTGCAACAGAATGAAAGGATCACTTTTTTGAAACCTCTTAAATGTCTCCCATTGCAACATATAAGTTTGAAATTTGGCTCAAAGATGCCTACAGCCTTCCTATGCATGGTACAAAAGTGTGGCTCCCTGTGACATCACCCTCAAACTCGACAATGCTTCAGACAACAATGTGTCGACACTAGCAAAAGAATTTCACCACAATTCTGCCGGCAATGGGAACATCATCAAAGCTATATTACTGCTCAAAATTAACACAGAAGGGCCACATGGGTGGCATAAATGGCGTCAGTGAAACCACCCCTTTCCTTGGGACATTGATTCCCATATATTTCATACTCGAAAATGCCAGTCTCCAGCACAATCAACAATGAGAATGTGTTCTTGACAATCTCTGATACTGCTGACATTGCCCCAACACTTCAACCCTTCTCTAAGGTCATTGTGGGCTAGCAATACCCTCGGAGAGTGATCTCTGCTGTTGGGAGTGCACTGTTACTGCAGTTTTTGTCTGGTCAGGGTGTATACACTCCGGGACAACAGGGAAATCTGGGAAAATCCTGGGAATTTTTTTTATCCCAGAGAAAACTGGGAAAAACACAGGAATTTTTTGAAATTCCGGGAATTTTTCATTGTCTTAATTTTCAGTTAAATTTTTGTAGTTTTGACTGGTAACAACTCATACTCCAACAAAGAATATTCCTGTATCCCACTACTGTAGAATAATAATACTGGAGCAATAAAACATAAACTAGAGAAAAAAGCCAAAATGAAACTTCAATTACAAGGGAGTGCACCATTTAAAACATCGAAACACTGTGCACATGCAAGCATCTGCCAACAGCAAAATGTGTTGAAGGTCTTAAGACGAAGACTACGTAATACTTCGTAACAACAAACTGCTTCCGATGAGTGTGACGTCACAACTGTTTACATTAGGTTTATTTGAGCAATTGCCAGCAGGCACATGCACATGCACAGTTGAGTCACATAGGAGCAGTACCTTCTGCCACTTCTGGCGACGTGAACTGTGATATTGGGTATATCAACAAGCAGCCAGTTGCTAACTGCAAAAATTTTCTGGCGTGCCCAAACTGCCAGATTCAAGCATGTGCATAGCAGTCAGATTTACTGTGGGGAGGGGGTAGTCTTCACATCACTCTTCTTCACATTTAGTGATTTTACTCTTCCCTCTTCGTTTTCAGCTCCAACGTCAAATGAAAATAAAATGGATTTCTATGCCCGGGAACTATCAAGTGAATTAAAATACATCCACATAATTATGGAATGCTAAAATATATTATTAGTTTGTTTTCTGATTTTTGTATTATTTCCACATTTTTAGCAGTCAAACATTGGTCTCCTTGCAGAACAATGAAGTTACTTTTGTCAGTTTGCTAAAGAAATTTGGCTTTTACTAATCATTTCCACTGAGGCATTCCACAGTATTGGCCAGTTCCAACTGTTCACTGAATTTCAAGTGCACGTTTTCATCTTCTGACATATGGCATTATGCGGTAATAAAGAACCAAACATCAGATGGTACAGTACAGGTACTCCAAGAAAATTTACGTCCCAAAAACCACACTGAAAAACTTGGTGTCAGGTTAGGGACTACTTCACTGTGAATATGTGCATATGAGTGTGCACTTCAAGCTGAATTATGCATTTTAGAATGGTTTATGAAATTCCAATACTTTTGGAGTACTCTGACTTCCTGTTTCTTTTGTGATTTTTTTGTTTTGTTTTTGGGACGGGGGGGGGGGGGGGGGTCATCAGTCTTCTGAATGGTTTGATAGCACTTGCAACCTACGTCCTCAATTATTTGCTCTGTATGTATTCCAATCTCTGTCTTCTTCTACAGTTTTTGCCCTCTACAGCTCCCTCTAGTACCATGGAAGTCATTCCCACATGTCTTAACTGATGTCCTATCATCCAGTCCCTTCTCCTTATCAGTGTTTTCCACATGTTCTTCCTCTCATATTCGGCTCAGAACCTCCTCATCCCTTACCTTATCAGTCCACCTAATTTTCAACATTCGTCTGTAGGACCACATCTCAAATGCTTCGATTCTCTTCTGTTCCAGTTTTCCCACAGTCCATGTTTCACTACCATACAAGGCTGTACTCCAGACCTACATTATCAGAAATTTCTTCCTCAAATTAAGGCTGATATTTTATATTAGTAGACTTCTCTTGGCCAGGGATGCCCTTTTTGCCGTTGCTAGTCTACTTTTGATGTCCTCTTTGCTCAGTTCGTCATTGGTTAATTTACTGCCTAGGTAGCAGAAGTCCTTAACTTCACCTTGTTCATGACCATCAATAATGATGTTTCGTTTCTCGCTGTTCTCATTTCATTACCTTCATCTTTCCTTGAATTACTCTCAGTCCATACTGTAGATTGTTCATTTCGTTCAGCTGATCATGTAACTCTTCTTCACTTTCACTCAAGATAGCAATGCCATCAGTGAATTGTGTCATTGATATCCTTTCACCTCAAATTTTAATTGCACTCCTGAACCTTTCTTTTATTTCCATCATTGTTTCCTCGATGTACAGACTGAACAGTAGTCATTAGACTTGTACATCCTACATACCAACATCAATAGCCGCTTTGTTGCCACTTCCCCAATGATTTCAGAAATTCTGATGGAATGTTGTCTATCCCTTCTGCCTTATTTGATCTTATATAATATAAGATGTCTTAATGCTTTATACATATGGATGTGCTTTCTACGTTAACATAACTGTGCACGCACAGTGACTCCTGTTTTCTGGTGTACTCTGGCAGCTGCTAAAACAAATCTATTTCTAGCAGGTTTCACAAAAATATTGCGAATGGTGGCTTGAAAAGCATTACTTTCAAAGAAAATTTCCTTTTATGCAAGATGAATTATGTTACATGTGAGAATATGCAATGAATTTCTTAAATCACAAAGCATTTGAGTCTCGTTTAAAACTTAACACTTTGAGGACCAGGCACTTAGTAGAATTTCGAGCCCAAAAGCCCAGACATTTATGTCATTATTTTAAATTTTACTGACACATTTGTGTGATGTATCTTAAAATATAACTCACAAAAAAAAGACTAATATTACATGTGAAAGCATAGCTTGACTATGTATGTTAATTTAAACCATTAGCTGAACCTGTTTATGTGTTCGTGCTGTGTAAGTGTTGTTGCTATTTCCTGACTAAATTACACGTCCTGTTCTCTGAATATTTGCTGTCATCAGCTCGGGAGATCATGTGACATGAGCTTTGATTGGCTTACAAAAGGCTGTCACAATTTTGATTTCATGGCTTCGGAAACTGACATGCTGTGTTTGGTGAAATTTGAATTTACACTTTCGTAATACGAAAATATGCAGCGTGCTGCTGGGAAGTCCTACGTTGATATATTAAACATCAGCCATTCAAAGGATTGATAAGTTTTACAGTTCTGAGAGAAAGTATACTGTCACTTAACACAGAAAAAGTTTATTTTCAACTGAGAAAGGTGGATTTTTTAACCGGGTAATCTGGGAATTTTTTTTCCTTGCCTGTGTATATATCCTGTCTGGTGTACAGGCTGGAATTGCTAGGGAACGTTTAAAATGTTTCAATGAAATTTGAATGTGATTGGAAGCAGTGAAGTGTCCTTATGCTTGAGAAGGATTACCGGGTTGGTTGCACCAATAATCACACCCGTTTAGCAATAGTTCATTTATTAACCTTAACATGTACAAGGATCACAAAGAACTGAACTGAACATGGCAGAACAGCCAAAGATAAGGCTTAGAGTCCAAAGATGAATGCATATCGATGTTGGTGTCGATTTCCGATTTCATTCGTGCCACATAGCGCCCCCCCCCCCCCCCCCCCGCCCCCCTCCTCCCGCAGTACAGAGTACGAGTACTCTTGAGAAGCTGGGGGTGGGGGTGGGGGGGGGTGACTATGGCATCAGCAGGGGTAATCCATGGGAGCCATGCCGTGCTGCTGATGGCACGGTGAAAGCAGAAGGTGGCGGCGTGTCGGTGGGGAGAACATCATCATGCCGAGGCTGTGCGGCGCAGCGGGCTTTTGATCCAACAAAGGCGCAGAGTGCATCGAAGATGCGATGCGATGTATTGCCAAAGTATTTGCTGGCGAGCACCACAGTAAGTGCAACGTGCCCTGTAACAGTTTGTTATTGGCCGTATGACATAAAGGAGCAAGCATGCTGTGGCTTAATAGGTTGTGTAAGAGATGCCGCATGAGCAAGACTCGCGGTAATGACGGAGTTACAGAGCACACTTGATGTCGCAGCAGGGGAGAAAACAGCAAGCTGCACATGACTGACCTTGGTGGCGGATGACTTCGGTGTAGACAGAAGCGTCACCTCAGAGTCCGTGGACGGTGAGTGTGTTACAGCAGTAGATGGTAGGATATTCCGAGCGGAGTTGACAGTGTCGGTGTTTTGATGTGTGAAACACCCGTGATCGAAGGTTGGGGGGCATGGGCGTGAGCCCTGTGCATGAGGCATGGCGACAGTGAGAGATAGTGGAAGGCGGACATGGTTGGCAAAACCATGGTCGGAGCAGGAAGACGATGAGGCATAATGTGAACGTGAAGAAGTTGAATTGGCAGATGAACTACTGGTCCGTGGCAGAGAGGTGACACTGTTCGATGGAACTGGAGCTGCATGTGTGCTGTCGCTATTGGCGCTGCGGTCGAGTCGTAAGGCTGCAAGCTGCTCGCACGAAACTGCTGCACGGTCATGTGTCGGAGCGGAAAGATGCTCACTCGTCAAAGCAGAAATGACAGATGTGTTGGTCGTACATTGCGGAGGTAGTGAAGAGGGCGACAAAGCAAGCGGCACTGGAATGCAGTTGGTTATGCTGTGGTACAGAAACGAACTGTCTGGAACTACCAAGGAAAGGTGGCAGCACCGTAAATAAGTTGCTTGTATCACATCAGTAACGTAGAATTTCCACTTGAGGCAGCGAGATGATGACAGTTGTGACATTTTGGACATGTTCACTGCTGTATGAAACATTGAAACGGCTGAAATTGTCTTCTGGGGTGGGGGGACAAGTTGTGGGCACGATTGAATAGTGAATGGCTGGGCGGTAAGTGTGTGTAGTGCCGGCAAGTTGTTGACAAGATGCGGGTGCGGTAGCGATGGAGGGATCGTATATCGCACAGCTGTTTGTTTTGACTGGGTCGAGGTCAGTGAGCCAGCAGGCGCCGGCTGTGACATCACTGTCAGTAGCGATCGAGCAGAGTCGGTGTGGCTCAGGTGCTGCGTAGTGGGAGGCATGGCACGTCTAGTGTTGCACTGAGAAACAGCCGGCATTGTCGTCAGTGTAATTGGTGCATTGTCGTTGATTGGTAGGATGTCCTTGATGAAATTGTTCCTGTGATGTTGGTGACAGGTGCTGAATTAAAGCGGCTTTCGCTCTGGTGTACTTGTCACTCAAATTGTCACAGATAATGTCCGTAATTATATAATGATAGTCCTTTGGGTGCCTGAAGAGTATGAGGTATTTTTCACTTTCGTCAGTGATGCCATAAGAGGAGAATATATACTCCGCAGCCATGAACCACATTGGAAGTCGGTCCGAGAGAAATGTTGGTAGTTGAATGCTGCAAATGAGGGACAAGTGCGGAGAAGCAGTGCAAAAGTTGATGTTAATTTGCACGCGGCGCAGAAGACGCAGTAGCTGTGGTGGGCGTTTGTGAATTCGACCAGGCATGCGATTTAGCCATAGTCCCTGTTTGTTGCAGTCCATTGTTTGGCATGATTGTCTGGTGTCGAGGCACTGCACTGACGAATGTCACTGTAATAATTATCACACAAAAGCAAGTCAAAATTGTCCAAATTAATCGGCGAGGGAGCACTGCACTATCCAGAAGTACAGTGTGGGAAATGATGTCGAACGTGGGATGGAATGTGTGATGTTCACTGTTCATAATCACTCCACTCAGAATGGTGTGCAGATAAGGTGAATGTCACGGCACAAAACACTGAGGCATAGCAGTGGGACAGAGGTGGAGGTCAGGCATAGATAACAAGTTATTGTTCCTGTTGCAGGCTGAGGTATCAAAGTAGGAAGGCACGTGCTGATGCTGAACCGAAGCAGGTGCGGGCATGGTCGGATGCTGAGGAGGTAGACCTGTGAATGTAGTAGTTCTGGCCACATGGCAGGTATCCGTGTGGTACTGCACAGATTGCGGCGTGGCAAATCATTGTCCTGGCGGTAGTAGGTTGTCCGACGAAGCATTTGCAGAAATCGGCATTGGTCCCGCACTGCGTGGAGATCCGTAAGAGGTAACTGCACAGTCAATGAGGGAGGTCACATGTGGCAGGAACAAAGGCGTTTGATAGCCGGAGTCATGCGCACCCCTTACCTCACTTATTGTTGCAGGCTCAAAAACGTCCGGCGAAATCAGTGGAATCATCGAGTGAGAGGCATCGTGTTGCAGTCCCGGCGGGTGTACATCGCCCACAACACAATGCATGTCGATCACAAAATCTGGCGTTAGGTGCTGGGCCGAAGTCATTGTTTGAATGCTGTGTCGATGTAATACACACGAAAATAACCAACGCGTAGGTCGCAGACATAGTAAAACGGCGAAAACGGAAGACATTACAACTCAGGGTCACCAGTGAGGAGGATTACCGGGTTGGTTGCACCAATAATCACACCCATTGGCAATAGTTCGTTTATTAACCTTAACACGTACAAGAATCACAAAGAACTGAACTGAACATGGCGGAACAACTAAAGATAATGCTTAGAGTCCAAAGATGAATGCATATCGATGTTGGTGTCGATTTCATTGGTGCCACATGCTTTTTCAGCACTCCTGTTTTGAGCCCTCCTGTAGCTTGATCACAGAGTGGTCTGACATTGCCACATAAGTGAATACAACAGCAAAGGGTCCCTGTAAGTCTCCCCAGTTCGGCAATACCCTTGACAGCACCTACCCACATTTAGTAATAATTTTAAAAATGTGTTTCAGTTTTCTAGTGTCTCTCATCACCTTTTATAAAGACTTAACCACGAAAGTCAAAAACCAAGTGACATAGGTAGGAATGGTAGCTGGACGCCTGCAAAATAATGTATGTGGAAACAAATTTATGATAACTGACAGAAAAATAAAAATATATAAAACAATGGTGCATCCTGTTTTGACTTATGCAAATGAAGATACTAAGTCAGATCCAGAGAGTACTTGTGTGGGACAAAAGAGCAAATTGTCGATATGGGAACAGTGTGGAATATAAAATATAAGTAAATCAATGAAGATGGGAAAAGGAAATTGGAAGGATCATGTGGAAAGGATGGACCCTTCAAGACTTTCTAAAATTTGTAAACACGGACAATAGCAAGGGGAATGAATACTCAGATGACCAACCGAGAGGTGGGACAGTAATGGGTCCAGTACATCCACAGAATGAGGCAAATACGGATAACCCTAGTCAGCAAAAGAAGAAGAGCCTTTACAGAGAAAACCTGCAAAGCAGCCAAAGATGCATGCTGGTAGGCAACCACTTGATACACCTCTGATGCCAGTTGCGTGCTTGCAGGTGCCTAGGACTACTTCACAAGTTCCTCTTTAAATGCACATTTTTAAAATGCTCAGTAACTATGAGCAGGTACCACTGAGGATGTTGCAAAACTGGGTGGCCTTATAGTGAGCATTTGCCATTATGTTCACACAAGTTTCAATATCGCACCCCACCATGATCACGTCACAGGAGGGCATGAAACAGGAGCACTGAAAAAGCAGAAGGGTCCTTTGCTGCCTTGGATCACATTCAAATTTCATTGAATAGTTCTGAATGGTTCCTAGTGATTCCACCCTGTACATTAGAGCAAAAATTGTGGTTGCACTGCCTTCCACAGAGATGAGATCATGTTCAAGGGTGTTGCTAGGCCTGATGTCTTTAGAGTGGGGTTGACGCACAGGGAAATGTCAGATGTATCAAAGACTGTCAAGGACACCTTCCTGTTGCTCATCGCACTGCCGAGACAGTCGTTTTCGAGTGTGAGATATGTGGGAATACTTTTTGTCTTGATTCTGAGTGGCCGTGTGTCTAAAATGTTTTCCTCGATCACTCACTAGAAAACCACGTAATTTAAACACTGGACTTCATGGTTCTGACCCTCATCACAAAAGTGCCATAGAAAGGGGTGTAATTTGGGAAATAGGGGCTTTGATGACATTTAAGTCATCTGACTCATCCACAGTGGCATTCGGTAGAATGTGGTGAAATTTGGTGCCAATGTTGTATCATTAATCCACTTTAGACATCAAATGAACTTCTGAGCTCTGATCTTTTTATCACACATGTTGTCGTGTTGCTTTTTGAAACATTGTTGAGCCCCAAGTACTGAAATCAATTATAATTTTCTGTCAAGTTATCTTAACTGCAAATAAGCTACTCATAGATAAAGAGAAGACAGTGACACCGCAATTTATGCTTAGCTATAGTCAGAACATAAATGGGACTCTATTTACACCTCCATTGTACCTTAGCTACGCAAACAAACACAAATTTTTGGTATAATTGTTGACAAACACCTGTCATGGAAAGAATGTATAGACAATATTTGTAAGAAAATCAGTACAAATGTGTGTCTTCTGAAAAGGGTCTGAGCCTTCCTGGACCATGATAGCTTGAGACAAATATACTTCAGAGTGATACATCCACATCTTCAGTATGGCATTGAGATAATGGTGTGGGGCACCAGCTGTCTATACAGACAGGCTCTTCAGATTACAAGAAAAGGCAATAAGAGAGGTAATTAAGGTAAACAGGAGAGAGCCTTGTAGAGAAATCATCAGAAAATATAAAATACTAACCATCTACTCTCTGTATATCCTTCAGGCAATAATCTTTGTGAAACAAAAACCACAATGTAATGTAACAAACAGAAAGGTACATAGGTACAATACAAGGGGGAAGGGAAAATTTTCACAGAATTGAAAGTAAAAGAGGCTGCAGACTGCAGTCCACATACACATTAAAGAATAAACTTAAGCATTTATTAATAGAGAAGAGCTGTTATTGAGCTGAAATTTCAAGTTCTAATATCTCTTTGTAAAACAGTGTACATAGCATAAGTTTGTGTTTGCAACAAAAACTGATAGTTTCTGACCTTCACTATTTATATCAATGTGTGCACTTACATATGTTAACTAAACCATTGTATGTGTGAACTGAAATCTATGACAATCTCCAAAAACTGATTATTATATGGATAGCAAACAGACAAATAAATAAAAAAATTTAATCAAGGAGATGAAAAATTGTAATCAAGGAGCTGGATCTAGAAGAAGCTACACATGGACTGAAAACCACAGAGTTACACAAGTTACATATAAAAGATTACGTTCTAGCAACTTGAGCATGCAGAACCAATATGGGAAAGGAGGAGTTGTTAACATATACTAAGACAGAACACAAGTTTGAAAACATTGAGACAAGTAGATTTTGCGGTGATCAGCACATAGAAGTGTGTGCTTGTGAAGTAATACTGGAAAAATAATTCACTTTAAGTTGTAACTGTTTATAGATACCCACACGGAAATTTTACTCTTTATGAGAAATCTAGTAGAAAAAAATGATGTGGAAACCTTATTTGGATTGTACGATTTAATATCATTAATTAGCTTACCATCATGGGTAGATAAAGACAGAAGGACCCTATTTGATAATGTTTCCTGTGGTGAACCTTGAAGCAAGAAAATATCTGTTTACCCAGTAACAAATGTGCTATGTTGTTATGATGCACAATTAGGATAAATAACATAGTACTTACATAAGGATAATGCTAAGTGGAAATCAATTTAAATAATTAGTGATTGCAGGACAAATATTTTTAAGATTGGTTTACAAGATACAACCTGGGGTGAAATTTATAATGAACCAACATAAAATTTGATCTGCTCCTTGATAAATTTGTATCATTTTTTGAAAATAGCTTTCTGCACAAGCTGGCATTAAATGGCCATGTAAAAACTGATGGATCACTACGGGGATTAAAGTATCTTGTGAAAGGAAAAGCGAAATGTATCTCTTGGCAAGAACAGGTAGAGATCCTGCAGTAGTTGCACATTACAAAAGCTACTAAAAATTACTAATAAAAAAATGGAACATGCACATAATGTCAGAAATCAGTAATTCCCACAACAGACTTAAGCCTATATGGAATGTAGTGAAACGAGAGACAGGACAGGACAAGTAGCCACAGATCAGGATAACATCACTGTTGAATGGAATAATGAGTCACAAGTAGCAAATATATTTAGTAATCATTTCCTAGATATAGTAGAAAGTATAGGGACAAGAAGTTCAAGAGAAAAATCACAGCAGTATATTGAAAAAACAACTCTTATAAAATCCAATCATATGAATGTATCACCAACTTCTCTTTCTGAAAATAAGAAAACTATACAGGCCCTCAAAAATGAAAGCTCATTTGGTTTCCAGTAAAGTACTAAAGATTTGTTCCCATATAATAAGCTGCTGCTTATCTGAAATATTTAATACACCACTAACTCAAGACTTTTTACAGAGAGAGAGAAATACGCTGTTGTCAAACCCCTTTTAAGAAAGGTGGTAAATGAGCTGTCAATCACTGCTGATCTGTTTCACTGCTGACATCATTTTCCAAAATTTTTGAGAAGGTGATGTATTCTAGTATAGTATGTCACCTAAGAAACAATAGTATCCTCAGCAAATCACAGTTTGGATTTCAGAAGAGTTGCTCTACCATGAAAGCCATTTACATGTTCCCTCACCAAATTTTACAAGCATTAAATAATAAAATAGTGTCAACTGGTATTTTCTGTGCTTTATCTGAGGCATTTGACTGAATGAATCACAGTATTCTCCTGGACAAATTGGATCCTGTCATGTGTAACTAAAAGAATGCAGAAAGTTGGACATAGTAATTCAACCAATCTAGCCCAAGGGCATTATTGTGACTGGGGAGAAATCATGTATGGGGTTCCCCAAGGTTTAGTCTTACATCTACATCTACATCTACATAGATACTCTGCAAGCCGCCATATGGTACATGGCAGAGAGTAACCTGTACCACTGCTAGTCATTTCCTTTCCTATTCCACTCACAAATAGAATGAGGGAAAAATGACTGTGTATATGCATCCATGTGATCCCTAATTTCTCATGTCTTATCTTCATGGTCCTTATGCACAGTGTATATTGATGGCAGTAGAATCGTATGACAGTCAGCTTCAGATGCCAGCACTCCCACTTTCCTCAATAGTGTTTCTTGAAAAGAACGTCACCTTCACTCCAGGGATTCCCATTTGTGTTCCTGAAGCATCTCTGTAACATTTACATGTTGCTCGACCCTACCAGCAGCAAATCTAGCAGCCTACCTCTGAATTCCTTTGATGACTTCCTTCAATCTTACCTGGCAGCGATCCCAAAAACTTGAGCAGTACTCAAGAACAGATCACACCAGCATCCTACGTGTGGTTTCCTTTACAGGTGAACCACTCTTTCCTAAAATTCTCCCAATAAACTGAAGTCAACAATTCACCTTGTGTGCCATAGTTTTCACATGCTTGTTCTATTTCGTATCACTTTGCAATGTTATGCCCAGATATTTAAACGACTTGACTGTCAAGCAGGGCACTAGTAATATTGTATCTGAACATTACTGGTTTATTCTTTTTACTTGTCTGCATTAACTTACACTTTTCCACAATTAAGAGCTAGCTGCCATTCATCACACGAACTAGAAATTTTATGAGTTGCCTTGTATCTTCCTACAGTCACTCAACGTACACATTACTGTGCACCAAAGTATCATCATCAAACTGCAGATTGCTGCCCACCTTGTCCACCAAATAATTAATGTATACAGAGAACAACAGTGGTCCTATCACACTTCCCTTTGGGCACTCTTTGTCCCTGATGAACACCCACTATTGAAGACAACATACTGGGTTTTATTACTTGAGAAATGTTTGAGCCGCTCACATATCTGTGAACTTATTCTGTACGCTTGTACCTTTGTTAACAGCCTGCAATGGCACACCATGTCAAATGCTTACTAGAAATCTAGAAATATGGAAACTGCCAGTTGCTCTTCATCTGTAGTTCACAGTATATCATGTGACAAAAGAGCAAACTGAGTTTCAGACGAGTGATGCTTTCTAAAACAATGCTGATTCATGGACATACACTTCTCAGTCTCAAAGTTTAGTATATTTGAACTGAGAATATGTTCAAGGATTTAACAGTGAACCAAATTAAGGATATTGGTCTGTAATTTTGTGGATCCGTTCCTTTACTCTCTTCATATATTGGAGACACATGTGTTGTCTTCCAGTCACATGGGACTTTGTGCTGGGTCAGAGATTCATGATAAATGCAGGCCAGGTAAGGAGCCAATGTCATAGAGTACTCTTTTTAAAATGGAACTGGGATTCCATCGGGAGCCGGTGATTTATTCACTTTCAAATCTTTTAGTTGTTTCTCCACACCAGGTATGCTTATTACTATGTCATCCATGTTGGAATTTGTCCAATGATGATTTGTCCAATGATGGTATGTTTGTGCGAGTCTCCTGTGTGAACAATTTCTTGAGTGTGAAATTTAAAACTTTGGCTTTTGTTCTGTTATCTTCAACTGCCACAAGGTCAACAAGGGACTGAAAGGAAATCTTAGACCTGCTTAGTGATTTTATATAAGAATAGAACTTCTTCGGGTTCTCTGCCAGATCTTTTGCTAAGCTGTGATGGTGGTATTGTATGCTTCACACATAGATCTTTTCACAGATGCACGAATCTTTACTAAGCTTCACTTGTCGTCATCGGTGCATACCTTTTGAACTGAGAGTGCAGCAGCCTCTGCTTACTCATCATCCACTGAATATCGTTATTAAGCAATGGTGGGTCTTTTCCATCCTTTATCCACTTACTAGGCACATAACTCTCCAGACCACGATTTACAATGTGCTTAAACTTTGCCCATAGTTCCTCTACATCCTTCTTAGTGAAACTAAGTGATGCCAGTTCACTGTTTAATTGAGAAGCTAATAACTGTGTATCTGCTCTGTCTCGCAGAAACACTCTCCTAACATTCTTGACTGATTTATTAAGTTTAGCAATCATAGTTGCTATAGTGACATCATGATCGCTAATCCCCGTTTCTATACAGATATTGTCGATAAGATTCAGCTTGTTTGTAGCTTCATCATCTAAGATACTTTAATTTTGTGGGGGCTGCCGAGCTAGCTGCTCAACCCAATTTTCAGAAAACATGTTCAAAAATATTTTACATAACAGCCTGTCTGTACCCCTCTGCAATGAATCCATAGATGTCCCAGTCTATACATGGCAGGTTAAAGCTGCCTCCAACAAGTAATGCATGATCTGGGTGTGAATTTTAAAATTTTCCCAGTGAATTGACTGTTCAAACAAATTTCGGGCTTGCAGTCGGTCGTCGTTCAATACTTTGCACGATATTTCAACTGGGCACCTGCCAGTCATCTTCGGGTGAACCGTCGCAGACTGGCAAAAACGTCCTCCGTTCCGCAATATATAGCGTACTGTAACTATTCTGCGCATACATCGAAAACTTGACAGTTGAACCACACTGCCCGCTGGCAGCGCCCTCGCTGGTGGAATAGCGGAACTCAGTCACCCTCTGTGTTGTTGTTTGCCACGGCCGTCGACGCATTCTGTCATGTTCGATTTGAGCAAATCGTGGAGATGATGGGATTCCATGCACTGTCCAGCTGGTAGCCACTGTCACGGTTTAACAGATTTTCTGCCAGTCATATTTCTACGCATTCTTTAACAATGGAGTCCCAGAAAGACGTTGCTGTGGACAAAATCATTGTTTTCTCATACTCCATTGAATGTCCAGTAGAAATACAATGTTCAGCAATAGCGGACTTGCTTGGCTGCAAAAGGCGGGTGTAACGTTGATGTTCAGTGCAGCGTTCTTTCACGGTGCGTGTGGTTTGACCTATGTAAGCCATACCACATTGGCACGGTATCTTGTAAACTCCGGCCTTTCATAGCAACAGATTGCCCTTAACTGATCCCACAAGGTCCGCAATCTTCGATGGTGGGCAGAAAACCACTTTTACCTGAAATTTTTGGAGGATTCTTGCTATTTTAAATGAAGTGTTGCCATCGAAAGGAAGAAAAGTTAAAGATTGTTCCGGCATGTTGTCCTCTTTATTAATTTCCCGCTTCTTAGTTTTAACTGTTAGTGCCCTGTTAATCTGCCGAATGGAATACCCATTTTCGCTGAATACTGTCTTTAGATGGGCGAGTTCTTGAGGTAAGCTCTCCAGGTCTGAGACAGTATGAGCTCTATCAACAAGTGTTCTAAGCAAACTCATGGTTTGCGATGGGTGATGGCAACTCAATGCTTGCAGGTACAAATCAGTATGAGTGGGTTTCTGGTAAACTGAATGCCCTAGAGAACCATCATTCTTCCTTCGAACCAGGACATCCAAGAAAGGCAAACAACCATCTTTCTCTACTTCCATGGTGAACCGGATGTTGCTATGAATGGAGTTGAGGTGATGTAGAAACTCCATTAATTTATCTTCTCCATGAGGCCACACTATGAAAGTGTCATCCACATACTGCCAAAAAACTGTTGGCTTCAGGGCAGCTGATTCAAGCGCTCTCTTTTCAAAATCCTCCATAAAAAGGTTGGCCACCAAAGGAGACAGGGGGCTACCCATGGCGACACCATCAGTCTGTTCAAAATATTATTGATTAAACATAAAATAAGTTGAGGAAAGAGCGTGCCTGAACAAAGCAGTGATATCAACAGGAAACATGTTACCAATCAGTGTCAAAGAATCTGCAAGAGGAACTTTTGTAAAAAGTGAGACCACATCAAAACTTATTAGGTCTACACTGCTAAGACGAAGAGCCCCCAATCTATTGATAAAATCAGCTGACTTTTGTATGTGATGTGAGCACTTGCCTATGAAAGGTCTCAGTAAGGAAGCGAGATGTTTAGCTAAATCATATGTAGGAGCTCCAATGTTGCTCACTATTGGACGCAGAGGAAGACCCTCTTTATGAATCTTTGGAAGGCCATACAGTCTTGGAGGTACACAACCTCTTGATGGTGTCTTTTTTAAAATTTTAAAATTTTTTAAAATTTTAAAATTCACATCAGACACCTTTACGGGGAGGATATGGCCTCACATATCCGAAGTTTCGAGAAGCTACGTGGTAAAAGAGCAAAGCTTTTAAGTTCATTAACCTTTTTATTGAGATGTCGGGACCATGGCATTATACCAAAATTTGCTAGAGTGACTCATTTCATTAAGACTGCTGCTGCATGGAAGATTACTGAGAAGGCTAGTCATGCTATTGTCAAAGAGAGGATCTGCTATAAAAGACGAAGGTTAGATGCTATTTCAGCAGAACCTTACTAGTTACATCCGAAGGTTGCAAGGTATCTTTCTCCTGTATCATGGGACTGGGTTGATGGAGTGACTTCGGCCAAGTTCGAGTGGATCCACAATGATGCTAATTGTCGTCAGATATCAAAATTTGATCGACTGTTGCCACAGAAGTCGTCGCCAGAAGGGATAATGGTATGACGTTCCGTTGTCAATCTCACGGAGAAGAATTTGGACGACGCTACGCTGTCTGTATTAAGCAAGGGACTCAATTTTGCACTTACACCTACAGTATTTTGAGTGGTGTTGAAGAAGCTGTACGACATCTTCCTTTGGATGCTGCCGACGAAATAAGAAGGGAAACTTGCCGTGCTCTGTTGAAGGCTCCTACTCAACGCAGTAATTTAACCTCTGCAGAAAGGGCTGCATTACAAAATCTGAGAGAGGACCGTGACGTAGTGGTATTGAAAGCTGACAAAGGTAATGCAACTGTTTTGTTACCTCGTGGTGTGTATAAAGATAAGATGTATGGTCTGCTAAGTGACTCTACCTTTAGGAGGATTGATTACGATCCTACAGGACGTGTGCAACGGAAAACTTCAGCACTATTAAATTCCTCCTCCTTACCGCTAGAGACCATCAAGAGGTTAAGACCACATGGTTGTGTACCACCAAGACTGTATGGCCTTCCAAAGATTCATAAAGAGGGTCTTCCTCTGCGTCCAGTAGTGAGCAACATTGGAGCTCCTACATATGATTTAGCTAAACATCTCGCTTCCTTACTGAGACCTTTCGTAGGCAAGTGCTCACATCACATACAAAAGTCAGCTGATTTTATCAATAGACCGGGGGCTCTTCGTCTTAGCAGTGTAGACCTAATAAGTTTTGATGTGGTCTCACTTTTTACAAAAGTTCCTCTTGCAGATTCTTTGACACTGATTGGTAACATGTTTCCTGTTGATATCACTGCTTTGTTCAGGCACGCTCTTTCCTCAACTTATTTTATGTTTAATCAATAATATTTTGAACAGACTGATGGTGTCGCCATGGGTAGCCCCCTGTCTCCTTTGGTGGCCAACCTTTTTATGGAGGATTTTGAAGAGAGAGCGCTTGAATCAGCTGCCCCCCTGTCTCCTTTGGTGGCCAACCTTTTTATGGAGGATTTTGAAAAGAGAGCGCTTGAATCAGCTGCCCTGAAGCCAACAGTTTTTTGGCAGTATGTGGATGACACTTTCATAGTGTGGCCTCATGGAGAAGATAAATTAATGGAGTTTCTACATCACCTCAACTCCATTCATAGCAACATCCGGTTCACCATGGAAGTAGAGAAAGATGGTTGTTTGCCTTTCTTGGATGTCCTGGTTCGAAGGAAGAATGATGGTTCTCTAGGGCATTCAGTTTACCAGAAACTCACTCATACTGATTTGTACCTGCAAGCATTGAGTTGCCATCACCCATCGCAAACCATGAGTTTGCTTAGAACACTTGTTGATAGAGCTCATACTGTCTCAGACCTGGATAGCTTACCTCAAGAACTCACCCATCTAAAGACAGTATTCAGCGAAAATGGGTATTCCATCCGGCAGGTTAACAGGGCACTAACAGTTACAACTAAGAAGTGGGAAATGAATAAAGAGGAGAACATGCCAGAACAATCTTTAGCTTTTCTTCCTTTCGTTGGCAACACTTCATTTAAAGTAGCAAGAATCCTCTGAAAATTTCAGGTAAAAGTGGTTTTCTGCCCACCATCGAAGATTGCGGACCTTGTGGGATCAATTAAGGACAATCTGTTACTATGAAAGGCCGGAATTTACAAGATACCATGCCAATGTGGTATGGCTTACATAGGTCAAACCACACGCACCGTGAAAGAACGCTGCACTGAACATCAACGTTACACCCGCCTTTTGCCGCCAAGCAAGTCCGCTATTGCTGAACATTGTATTTCTACTGGACATTCAATGGAGTATGAGAAAACAATGATTTCGTCCACAGCAACATCTTTCTGGGACTCCATTGTTAAAGAATGCGTAGAAATAAGACTGGCGGAAAATCTGTTAAACCGTGACAGTGGCTACCAGCTGGACAGTGCATGGAATCCCATCATCTCCACGATTTGCTCAAATCGAACATGACAGAGTGCGTCGACGGCCATGGCAAACAGCAACGCAGAGGGTGACTTAGTTCCGCTATTCCACCAGCGAGGGCGCTGTCAGCGGGCAGTGTGGTTCAACTATCAAGTTTTCGATGCATGCGCAGAATAGTTACAGTACGCTATATATTGCGGAACGGAGGACGTTTTCGCCAGTCTGCGACGGTTCACCTGAAGATGACTGGCAGGTGTCCAGTTGAAATATCTTGCGAAGTATTGAACGACGACCAGCTGCAAGCCCGAAATTTGTTTGAACATGATCTGGGTATTTACGCATTACTGACTGTAGACTTTCTTTGAATGACTTTTGAACTGTCACAGTGGAATCGGTAAAGACATCCAACAATTAACTTGGTTTCACCTACACCTGTTATACATGACCTGATAACTTTACTGTCACACTCAGCTTTTACCTCAGTAGAGTCAATATTTTTGTTAACTGCAGTGAATGCTCCTCCTCTCCTATGGCCTTTTGGGAACCTTATTATGAATACGTTGTCAGTTTACTGATAAAATTTTGGCAGGCAAAGTGTCTTTATTCAGAGCACTGTCTGACTTACCTTGCTGCATATCGACCGGCGAACGTTCATCAGAACACCTCATACTATTGTCTAGCCTAGAAAGCCTCATATACACTCCACAAATACTCTGCTACCCAAGTAGCTGCTTACTTTGTATAGTGCATCCCTGACCTATTAAGGGGAGTCCTACAAGTCCCAACATGATAACACAGATCTAGAAATCTGCAACCAAGACCACCACAAAGTCAGCAAAGGTTTTGGTTACAACACTCCAATCAGCTCCAAACCAAAGCTCCTGATCAACTCAGGGAAAAATACTGCAAATTGTAAGCCCTGCTGGCACCCCACACACGAGGCTTGCAGTGTTCACCACCTCTGCCAACCACTTGTATGAACTGGCGATGGCCTCAGAACCCATGCACAGGCGTCATTTGTGCCAACGTGAGCCACAGCTTGCAGATGACTGCAACCTGCATGCTCTAGAGCCGCAGGCAAGGCCGCCTCCACATCGCAGATGAGGTGACCCATCAGGCATACCGAGTGCACATTGGTTTTCTTTCTGGCCCTGAATACTATTGGGCCAAGCAGCTGCATAACATGCCTAATGTTTGAGCTCCTGATACCTAGCAAACCCCCTCTCCCCCATGCACCTGCTCAGGCCCTGCTGAAAGAGTAGCCACCTGTCCACCAACAGGTGAATGGGCAAGATCAGGTGGCCAGTCTCCACATTGACCCTCCGTCTCGAGAGACACGAATGCGTTACCACCCGTCCCCCATCCTGCTGTGATAGCAGATCCACTGCATCGGGTGCACTAGGAGGTGCCTCAGAACCAGAGCCCATGGGTAAAAGAAGAAACACCTGAGGTGTCCCATGTGATGTGCCACATTTTCTGCCACCACTACAGCCCAAGGCAGCAGCCTCAAGATGTCTGACTGTAGTCAAAACTGCATTCAGCTGTTTGCAAACTGTGGCCAGTTCCTCCTGCATCTGCACAGAGCATGCACACATCCTAACCAACCTAGCAAAACTGTCTCAAGAAGTAAGCTATAAAAGCCGACACAATTGTAGACATGCAACTTGCAACGCTCCTGATGTGTCACCAATGGATACTGATGCATTAATGAGCTATGTAGCTGGCTGTTCAGTAGGCAACTAGTGCACTACAGAGTGAATGAACACTTACAAGAATTCAAGGTTGAAAGTCTTCAACAGAAAAACATGCATGAAACTTAATAAACATAGTACAAGGAAAACACAGAAAATGATAAACACTTAACTAGCTACTTTGTAGATGTATATCTGGACCCTGACTGACTAACTTACTAAATGAACGGGCTTTTGAAGCAAAGCAAATGAGCAATTACTGTGCTGCGAAGTGAATGAATTTACGTTTACAAAAACATGAGATTAAACCTTTTAACCAGATTAATATGCACAAAATTTTTAATAAATATAATACGAGGAAAACACAGAATAAGATAAACACTTATCTTGCCGCTCTGTAGACATGCATGAGCAGAGAGCTCATATATGTAAATGATCTTCCATCTAATATACAACCAGCAATATTAGTTTTTGGAGAAAAGCTCTTAGTTTTCCAGTTGGGTGGCAATGTTAAAATACCACAATATTGTGCAAGTGTCATCAGCTTTTGGTGAAGTGTCAAGATATGCAAATACTGTAATATTGACGCTAGTGGAGTGCCCTTCTCTACCTGGCTATGGGTGGCCAGGTATTGTCCGACTGGCAGATGGGGAGGTGGCCGAGGCTGCAGTGATGGGGATAATGGGTGCTCCGATCACATCTCTGTGTGAGCATTCTGACCGCATCTTGTGTGTTGGATGGTGCTGTTCCCACTCTCATTGTGTTCCCACTAATGCATGCATCATGTTCTCATCACACCATTTCGAAATACAGTGTGCTGCATTTTCCCAATTGTTGGCCACATTCAGAGGCAGTGCCGTGTATTTCTTGTATATTCTTTTTTTGTGGGATGCCTGCAGAGCCAAGCTGCTCTTTAATCTTCATCAGTGGTCAGAAGATGGGTTTTATGTTAGACTTTCTGAATACTCTTGCAATTTTGGCTGAGAGTGGTCCCAGGTACGGAGGGAAAAAGTCTGTTGTCCTATTTTTCCTCTTCATGGTTTGCAATGTCTTGTCTCTTCTAGAATGCCCTACTGCACTTCACTGTATTCATTTTTGCAAAATACTTCCTTCAGGTGTTATAGTTCATCTGGTAGGCTTTTTTTTTATTGTGGATGTTATGCGCCCTGTGTACCAGGGTGGTGAGCACTGCCTGCCATTGCGCTGGATGGTGGCAGCTCATTGCATGCAGGTACAGATCTGTGTGTGTCCGTTCCCTATATACTGAATGGGCTGGCATACGATTTGCCTTCTTCTTTATTAGTATGTCCAGGAAAGGAAAACTTCCATTCTCCTCCATTTCCATAATGAGAGAAACGTTACGATGGATGTTCAGCAACTGTCCAGTGGCTGTCTGCCACATTCCCATACCACAAAAGTATCGTCAATATAATGGAAGAAGTGCTAGGGTTTCTAGTGAGCTGTTTGAAGAGCTACGTCCTCCAAGTGTTCCATGTAGAGCATTGCAATTTGTGCAGCCAGTAGTGATCCCATGGCTACTCCATCAGTCTTTTCATAAAACTCTCAATTGCACTTGAAGTAGGTGTTTGTCAGTGCATGTTCAAAGAGTTCAAGTATTTGCAGCTTGAAATGTTGAGACAACAGTGCCAATTACAATAGTCTTTTATGTGTGTGTTCTGCCACTGCTTAGTGAGTAGATTTTTTTTATTTATTCAATTAAATAATTTTGTTAATAATTGGTTGTTTTTGTTGTTATAGTAGCAATGTAAACATGACAGTGGCAGCTTTTGTAAGTAAAACTTCATATGTATTTTAATCCCTATATTTTTATAAACCGTTAGTGTTGTGATAGAAGGCTTACTGTATTTGCACAAATATAGGCTGCAATTTTTTTCTAAATTTTGGCTTGCAAAATTGTGATATGGCCTATAACTGAAATTTTTCCCCCTCAGAGCATAAATTGTCAGTTTCAGATTGACTTGTGTGAATATCTTGTGGGTTGAAATTACAAGTTGCTGCTGTTACTTTCATAATGATTTAAGAAGCAAACCTTTATAATATTTTTTTAGTCATTTTTTATAAGTATTCCATTTCTTTCACTGCATTCTAAGATAATGTAAGTTTGCAGTGAATAAAGCCATAGATAATTGCTATTAACTCTATGTTGTTATATAAATTATTTACTTAT
This sequence comes from Schistocerca americana, assembly GCF_021461395.2. NCBI lineage: Eukaryota > Metazoa > Arthropoda > Insecta > Orthoptera > Acrididae > Schistocerca > Schistocerca americana. The sequence goes on from NC_060122.1 coordinate 795,923,148, forward strand.
CCTTGTTACTGAATTATCTAAGAGAGGGAAAGGAGCACAATCTATAAAAAGTGTCTAACTGAAATTCATGTATCAATTCCATGGTCTTATTGCTTGAACATGTGCAACAGATGATTTTTACTGGTGCTACCAGTAGCAGAGAATATTGGCACTAGTTGGAAAACTGTCATTTCTCTCCAGATGCTGCCAACATTTCCACATGTATCATGTCTGCTTTCATACAAGCACAACACAAGGGTAATGGTGTCAGCAATATGGGAAGAACTCCATGCTGCCATCCCATCTCAACTGTCATAATGCAGAGCAAGGCATGCTCCCTACCTTGTCCTGCAGTCACCACATGAATCATCAACTTATGTTGGCAAAACTTGATCTGGAAGGCTTGAATTTCATAGTTGCTATTCAACTCAGTGTCTATGTTGATGATATATATATGAGCCTGCTACATGTGCCAAATATAACTATTCAGATTGTTCAAATTAAAACCTACAATAACTAGAAGTTCTTTCTAATGCCAGTTAATGCCAGATAAGATTTGTGTTAGTGTTGTATTGAATATTAGCACTTGGAAACAAAGCACAGTTTTCAATACTTCTGTGATAGTCAAAATTTTATAATAGTATCTGCCAAGCACTATTATATCATGTTTGCAAATATAGTAGCTGTTTTGAAAAAAGAAAACCAACTTTATTATGCTAAATTGCGACAGCATGTTTGTTCCTACTGGTAACCCAAATCAGGCAGTCACTTCCCACCACCTCAGCATAACCAGCGTCTGATTCTTTATCCTCAACAGCTATCCAGAATGCTGCTCAGAGTCATTAGCACAAAGGTCATCTCCAGTCCCATTAAGTTACTGGAAATTCCAGTTTTTTTTAACTTTTCATGACAAGTTCTTCCAATAATGATCATCAAGCAGCCAATATCTAATGGCACACTTCTGACAAAGACAAACTGCAAACAACTTCCTGGTGTCAAAGTTGCTTTGTTCATGTTGTAATTTCTATAAAATTACCTTACACTATGATGTATATGCCTATCCAAAGGCTGAAACATATTTGTTGTGCTGCCAGAAAAAATACTAGGTAACAATTTGCTTGTTTCAATTTTTGTTTTACTTTATCGCCAGTGTGCCCATCAAAACTGTTCAACAGAAGCATTGATTTTGAGTGAAAAAGAGCTCCTTGCTTCTTATTCCACACTACTGAAATCTAGTCTAGGACAGGTTCCTCTCTCATTGACCCACTGCCACAAGCTCCTACAATAATACCATCTGGGAAGCTTTCTCCCTTGGTGAAGGTTTTCTGATTGAAAAATACATATGGTGGCAATTTTTGTTTGTCAGCATTAATGCTCATCACTCTGCACTGCTGCTTTTCAGCACCACATGTACATACACTGATATAAAAACAAACCACACCATCAAAAAATGATTAAAGTAGAGTAATTAATTTTGGGAATTCATTTGTCTAGGTAATATATTTAAGTGATTAACATTGCAAGATCACAAGATAATGTAAGCAAGAGATAAGCCATTGCAGATGGGGAATTCTGGTTCATTAATAACTGGTATAAAGACCAGAATGTTGAACACAAGCCTGCAAATGTGCATGCATTGTATTGTACAGGTGCCAGATGTCAGTTTGTGGGAAGTACTTCCTGTTGCACTTGGTTGATCAATGCAGGTATGGTTAATACTGATTGTGGATGACACTGGAGTTGATGTCCAATTAGCCGGCCGAAGTGGCCGTGCGGTTAAAGGCGCTGCAGTCTGGAACCGCAAGACCGCTACGGTCGCAGGTTCGAATCCTGCCTCGGGCATGGATGTTTGTGATGTCCTTAGGTTAGTTAGGTTTAACTAGTTCTAAGTTCTAGGGGACTGATGACCACAGCAGTTAAGTCCCATAGTGCTCAGAGCCATTTTTTTGATGTCCAATTAGGGCCCATATGTGGTCGGTTGGAGGCAGATCTGTGACTGAGCAGCTTGTCGACACTGTAGAGCATGTTGAGTTACAGCAGAAGTATGCATGAAAGCATTATCCTGTTGGAAAACAGCCTCTGGAATGCTGTTCATAAATGGCAGCACAACAGGTTGAATGACCAGATTGACATAACAAATTTGCAGTCAGGGTGCATGGGATAATGACAAGAGTGCCCCTTCTTCGTACAAAATAGCACCCCAGATGATAACTCCAGGTCTAGGTCCAGAGTGTCTAGCATGCAGACAAGTAGGTTACAGGTCCTCAACAGGCTTCTTCTAGTCAACACATAGTCATCACTGGCACTGAGGCAGAATGAGCTTTCATCAGAAAAGACAACAGATCTCCAGCCTGGCCTCCGATGGGCTCTCGCTCGATTCACTGAAGTTGCATATGGTGGTGGTTTGGGGTCAGTGGAATGCACACTGCAGGTCATCTGGCCTGGAGCTGCCCTTGAAGTAATCAATTTGCAACAGTGTGTTGTGTCACTGTGATGTCAGCTACTGCTCAGATTGCTGATGCAGATGCAGTATGATGATCTTCTCTCTCAGTAGTGCAACATGGCTGTTCAGAGCCCAATCTCCTTGCGACCGTACATTCTCACGACCACCACTGCCAGCAGTCATGTGCTGTGGCTACATTGCTGCTGAATCTTTCTGCAATGTTGCATAAGGAACATCTGGCTTCTCATAGCCCTGTTACATGATGTTGTTCAAACCCAGGTGTTTATAATGGTATCTCTGTCATCTTAAAGGCATCCTTGACTATCATCAATTAACCACACCCATCTCAAAGCTAACTAACACTCACAACTGATACAGTGTGTATTTAAGGCAAACCTGATACGCATTCTCAAAGTGGTGCTACCAGTGTCACTCTTATGCAACTGGCACAAAATTTGAATAGACTCCTTCTTTCAGATATGGAAACATGCCTACCAACTTTTGTTTATGTTGCACATCTCCTTTGAGGAGTTGCAATTTTTTTTTTATTTGGTGTATTTGCACATGTTGTTCCCTACATTACTTACTGTAGTGCTGTTCAGCATGTCAAAATAGATTGGCAATTAGCCTACTTTCCATATTTGGGAAAGTAAATAAAAGTTTTTACATTGAAGTTGGATCTAAGTGTTTCATAAGTTTTCAGTGTGATAGGGTCTGCAGCTGCAGTGAATTTTTTGAATGATTTTTTGAAGCATTCAGCTGCCATTCTCTTTATTTCCTGTATGATTCTACAGTTTTGGCTTTAGGCCATTTTCCAAGTATTTTGTGGATGATTTTTTAGTAGCAGATTATGTCATATACGTCGTTGCTCCTATGACATAATGTTATGCTCATAAAATAATTCGAGTTGTTCATGCCATTTTAGGAGCACGTTACTTCCGAGCAGCTGTTGCAAAGCTCTTATATATAACATCATATGAGCAATGACGTATATGACACAATCTGCTACAGCAAAATAATCCATAAAATACTAGAATATGGCCTAAGGCCAAAATCGTACAATCGTGCAGGAAATAAAGAGAATGGCAGCTGAAGGCTTCAAAAAATGTTTCATAAGTTTGAGGCAGCTTCACACAGTTGCACTTCTGCAACAAGCAGATAGATTGTTTCATTGCATAAATTTCCAAACACACCTATATGAAACTTTAAATTCCATTGGCAATTTTCACTCTGCAATTTGAATCATTTTAGTTGTAATGGTGTATCTACGTTTCCTGTTTTGAACTAGAAAACCAAGCAAGTATTTTTCCTCATCAGGAAATGTATACTTTTGTTCTCAAAATGAACACACTGACGTTTGAACTGTTTAAGAGTTTCACTTCTCTTGCACACCACCAACAAACATTTTTTTCATTAACATCAAATCTGTAGCCAGATTCGTGCTTTCCATGTTCCTTTGCATAGCTGATAACTTGAAGCTTAAATTTTTCTGTATAACAAGTACGCTTATTTCCCACTGTCACCCACAAATTAACATATGATTAACCTATCTCTATCCCTCATCTATGAACTTCCTTACACTGTCTCTTAAATTAGTCAGGTCAACAGACCTCCCAATATGAAAACCTGTACTGTTGTGCCCTGAGCCTAAAGCATAATATTGTTACTCAGCAGTGGTCAGTTGTTATGTAGGCTTGTCAACATATTTAGTATCTGTATCATTGTCCATGATAAGTTGACGAGCCTTGCGGTGGCTGTCAGGAATGGCAGAAGTCATGCACTGTCCTGCATTTTGACTGCTGAGGGGAGAGAAGAAGTGAGGGGAAGGCAGCACCAGTTGCTTCTTGCAGTCCTGGCACCATTATCCTTAACAATGTGTGCAGTAACATTTCACATCTAGCTTAATGTTGGCAGCTGTCAGAGATAAATGAATGCAACATATGTGTGTGGATATTTGAAATGAATAGGTGGCTACTCTCAATATAGAGGAAATGTTGAGTCTCAGACAGACACAACAAAAAGACTGGTAAATGTGTGAGCTTTCAGCCAAAAGGCCTACTTCTAAAGTAGATACACACATTCACACAAGCACAACTCACATACACACAACCACTGTTTCTGGGCAACCAGAGACAGTGGTTTTGTGTGTGTGTGAGTTGTGCTTTCTCAAACATGTTTATTTATTGTGCCTCCATATAGTGTGTAGCAAACATTTTCATAACATTGTCATTATTCCATTCTGGATTTTCCATTGTTTGGTCTCTCTCTCTCTCTCTCTCTCTCTCTCTCTCTCACATACACACACACACACACACACACACACACACACACATACATACACATGTGTGTGCGTGTGTTGATGAGTCAGCCTTAGTTTTGTGGGAACTGAAGAAGGGGAGGGAGAGAGATGCAACTAAAGGCACTGTCTAATCGAACTTCCTCTTAAATTTAGTTGTGTGCTGAGTATTCAACATAGACTTTTACTATAATCTCGTGTAAAAAGTTTAGGTGCAGCCTATATTTACAAATGGCCTGTATTTGTGCAAATACAGTATTTTTGTATTTTTTAAGCTTCTTCTGTATAGTTTGTTCATTCTATCTTCATTTTCCCTCAAGACTTTCCTTATGGAAAAAGTTGGCAGAATATGCACAGGCCAAAATTACCCATTTATTTTTAATTGTGGGGCTATTTTTCAGTAATATTCAGTTCATTAAAAATTTTGCGGTGATGTAATTTGCATGAACAGAGAAGGCATGACTGAAGGTAATATAGAGTTAATGGTTTATGATATATATATAGAGATTGACTTGTTACTGTCATTTTTTATTATTTCTGCATTTCAGGATTGCACATTTTGGATCACAAATGTGTATAGTCACGAAAACAATTTTGTTAGCTGCCAATTTTTCATCATTTTTATTGATTAATGGATTCATACTGGCACATTCAACATCAGCACTTATTCAGAGTAAATACCAGTTTTTACACCTCTCAAATCGACTGACAGTTGTGAAACAATTTTTGGTAAGTTTTGAATGAATGAATGTTTCAAGTGAGCCATAAGAATTATGTGTTGAGTACATCCTAGGCACTCATGCAGAAATCTATTTAGAGAGCTTCAAATCTTCACAACGACTGCTCAACATAATTTTTTCCCTGATGTGCTTTGTTTCAAAAAATAGCCACTTATTTAAAACCAATAGTTTGTGTCATGATTATAACACCAGAAGAAAACTTGATATTCATTGTGATATAAGAACAAAGAGCATGGTGCAGAAGAGGGTTATATACAGCAGCACCCGGATTTTTAATGCCCTTCCACGAATAATTAAAGAGCTGATTAGAAACACATCCAAGTTTAAAGAAAAGCTGAGGCAGTTCCTTCTTCATAGATCTTATTATAGTATAGACGAATTTCTAAGACAAAGTGCAAAATACCTCCTGAGTATGCTTAAACCTGTTTTTGTGGCCTTTATGGCCTAATCATCATTCTTTGTCTATCTACATTGTAATTTAAAACTGAAGTGGATGTATATCTGTGTGTATAATTGCATATTCATTCAGCAGGCAAGTATGATAACTCATACATAAGGTTATATGTTGGCTTACCTGTTCCTGTTATTTATATGATAAGAACAATGTACTTGTGCTCTAAACAATAATTTGTAAAAAATTTACTCATTCTATATCCAGAGATACATTCTCATATGGATCTACAGAACTCAAATAAGTAGGAATGAAATGTTACTTAAATGCAGTGAAATTACTGTAAGTCAATAATTTTAATTGTTAAGGAAATTCACATGTTTTTGTGTGGCATTTTTATATTGTACAAAGGTGTATATAATTTTAGGAATATGAAATGTGCTCCTAATAGAGATTTTTCATCTATGTTTGAAAACAAAACAGTGAATTTCAGTCTGAAGAGCTCTTGAGGATTGGAAAAATTAAGTCAATCAAGGAGGATCTAGTTTGGGTTATTCTCTGTGTCATTTCCCATGTTTGAATAAAACTTCATCCCCCAACATGAATTGCTATCTTCTCTGCTCTGTACATGTCATTGTCAGTGTCATTGTCTTTGCAGTCCCATCCATGCCATCTATATCAGTTTTTCTCTCAGTACCTGTTACACTTTCATGTTGCTGCTTCTGTTTTACAGGTTGTTTCCCATTTTCACTGTGATGTGTTTTGCTGCCAGAGTCAGCACTTTTAATTCATTAGAACATGTGAAATTTCTCATACTCTGTTTTTTTCAATCCTTCGTACTTATCAACCTCTCATCATGACCAAAATGTATTTGCCTACTACCACTACAGCAATATTGTCCTGTACCTGTGTCCACTCCACTCCAACAGCTAAATACACTTGTACCTTATTTTCATTATTCCTTCTTGAACTTCCAGTCCTTCCAATCTACGCTGTCACCAGGGAATTTGTTATAGCAGTAATCATTAAAATATTTTGCTCAAGAACCAATATCCACACTGTGAGGTGGCAACTTGGGCTACATATTTTCTGATATTATTATCTGGTAACCTACATAAATTAGTATGTTACGAGCCTTCAATGGACTAGCTATAGTAAGGCTGTGACAAGTTGACCACCAACCCCTGAGTACAGACAGTCAAAAGTTGGCACCATTCAGAAGGCTTTGTGTTGACTGTTCTCTATTCCAAATTGCAGCCACCCTCAGTGACTGCAAGATGTGTAACTGTAATTGCCTGAAGGAGTGTTGTTGTGTTGTTAGTATGAATGGATGATTAACTGATTAATAACAACAGTTGGACTTACATTTAAATGCATTATGCAATGTGAAACATGGTCACAAGTGTTTAGAATGTTCTTCTACTCGCTGCATTGTATTTCAACAGCCTTAATTTAATTTCATATTCGTTGTTACAAATATGCACCACATTTGAAGATGCTCATCTCCGTAATGTGCATTCATGAATCATTGTTACTTACATTTGAAATTTATATGTTAGCATCTGATTAAAGAAAAACAAATAATTTAAATGAAGCTTCTATAGACAAGAATGTCAAAGAGCTGGGAAACATGAAAGAAAAAGGAATGCTGCAAAACAAATAGTGCATAGGGCACACCATGAGTTGTGGGACTCATATGTAAGTGTCCTAGAACATGACATACACAGTAGACAGCAATGTGCATATAAGGTCATGAAAGTGCTTGACAAAGAAGAAAAATACATTACCTCACTGAACATTATACTCAGTGAACAATAGCTGGCGTGTCATCCTCATCCCGTAGGTGCCACCAGATGCAAATATGGAGGGGCATGTCTTCAGCACATCTCTTCTCGGCCATTGCCAGCTTTCGTGACTGATATGAGAGGCTTTGAAAGGCTTGACGAACAGAAAAGCTACTGGAATAGATTGAGTAAATGCAGAACTAATTAAATATTTAGGGTAACCATTAGGTAAAAGTCTATTTCTGTCAACATCTGCGGCCCTGAAAAACATCATGACACATTACATAAAGAATACAAAATTATTGAACCCTGAAAATCATTCATGCCACCTTCTACAGCTCTGCAACATCTCCTATATACATTATATAAAAAGAGAAAACAATTTTATAAAATTACTAAATATTACTCGATCCATCTTCAGTAGCTCTGAAGCACATCTTTCACACATGTTATACACAGTGCATACCAAACTAATGAAAAGTCATTATAAACTTACTGAAAATTATTCCTGGCAGCTTCTGTGGCTCCTGAAATTTTTTCTCATATACGCCTATATACAGAGAACAAAATTTCCTTATAGAAAAATACTGAAACTAACTCATTGCAACTTCTGTCGTTCTGCAAATACACCTTCTACACTAGCCAACTACTGTGGCTCTTCATTATCTCATATACAATTTTATTTACTTCCTTAGTAGGCAATTCTCTCTTTCCTTGAACACATTCCTTACAACAATTTCTTTACAGGTTGTAGGCTTCGGAAAATTACTTCACATTACTGTATTGCCTTTCAGTTCACATTAATTCCTCTCTCTTTCTGGTTAGTATTTTAGTTTCTTACTGAAACAACTAGCTTTCTGTATTACGAAAGGGAAGAAGGTAAGGCAATAGCTAAGTATCTGAATGATGAAGAGTTAGATTATTAAGAGTTAATAAAACAAGACTTGGAGGTTTCATATTCGATTATTCATATTCCCCACAAGGTAAATCAGTATACCCTAAATCTGAATATACTAGTCTTCTCTGTATCTTTCATTATTTATCCCTATGCTATATTATTTTCTCGACAATCATAAAAATCAAAAATAAAACTTACAAATCTCCTCTCCTGAACCTTTACCAACCTCTACAGAGAAGAAGTAAAGAGGATAGCAAAAGTTCTGAATGATGAAGAGGAAGGTTGACAATATGAAATGAAACGGAAGTAATATTACAAACAACCTGGGATGCCTGGTGTTTGTCAGACACCTGATGTCGCAAAGAATGCGCATCCCCTGAGGCTATTTAGTTACTGCTGTTTAATTGATCCTTCAATTCATATTTCTTGGAATCAATAATGTTTCTTAAGCCCAGTAATTTGTGTGATTTAACATGTTCCAACCTGTAGGCATTTGCATGAAGTTTGGCTACAACTCTAAATGTGGTGCTACAGAAGAATGTTGAAGATTAGGTGGGTAGATCACGTAACTAATGAGGAGGTATTGAATAGGATTGGGGAGAAGAGAAGTTTGTGGCACAACTTGACTAGAAGAAGGGATCGGTTGGTAGGACATGTCCTGAGGCATCAAGGGATCACAAATTTAGCATTGGAGGGCAGCGTGGAGGGTAAAAATCGTAGAGGTAGACCATGAGATGAATACACTAAGCAGATTCAGAAGGATGTAGGCTGCAGTAGGTACTGGGAGATGAAGGAGCTTGCACAGGATAGATTGGCATGGAGAGCTGCATCAAACCAGTCTCAGGACTGAAGACCACAACAACAACAACAACAACAACAACAACAACATGTTTTTCTTATTCAAACATTTCTCAAAACACTAAGAAATGAATTGGGACCCATTACCTGACAAAATTGCTTTTGGCATCCCAATGTTTACAAAATAGTCTTTCTCTAATTTACTCACAATTACTTTGGAATTAGCCTTCTTAATAGGATAAAACCTCACATACTTTTAAAATCCATCCACCAGTACAAATACATATTTGCAACCTCTTCTTGAAACTGGCAGAGGGCTGAAAAGATCCACCACTACTAAATCTGTTTTGTTTGGAGATTCCACAGAGTACATCTGTCCCTGTATAATTCTGTTATTTGCTCATACTTTTTGACATCTGTCACGGTATTCTAGCCTCTTTTGTGCTCTACGCCACATGTTATCAAAAATTACTTCCTCACTTGATTTAGCAATACACTTACGGGCTCCGTAATATCCATATTTCTCATGTATAAAATCAATCAATAATTCCACATGTTGTTCTTCATCTGTGTTGTTCCTTCTCCTAAACAGAATATCTAGGCTATCTTTGTATACCTGATAATAATCAGTTAACTTTAGAAAATCAGCATGACCTAACCTGCTTCTTACCAATTTCAGATTATTGTCCTGGTTTTGTTCTCATCTGAGATTCTGACAGATGCACTTAATTGGTCCCTCTTCCTGCAGTTGAATGACCACCAGCAAAATTTCATCACAATCCCTGTTCCTTAATGGATCTACCCCCTGCTCTTTTCCCACCACGCTTCTAGATAATGCATCTGCCACAATGTTTTCAGAACCCGTTATATGAGGTACAACAATAAAGTAATGAGACTGATTTTCTTTGCAAGATGTGGCAACCCTGCAGGCTTGCATAGGCACAATATCTTTGACCTTGGTCTATAAGCTGCTTCTAGTCCAAGAAGCACATCGATGCAACTGCTCAGCCATGAGTTGTGCTGTAATAAGTTAACACGTGTTTGTGTCTCTTGTTGCGGAAATGGAACTGCATAATATTACGCAATGGTATGCCATTTCTTTTTGCGTTAACTTGGGTGAAAATGGGATGACAACTTACTGTAAGCTTCAGAAGGCTTTTGGAGAGGAGGTTATGTCAAGAGCTCAAGTTTTTTGTTGGCATAAAATGTTTAGTGAAGGCAGAACGAATGCTGAAGATGAAGACCGCAGTGGACGACCATCAACCTCACAGACAGATGTCAACTTGGCCAGGGTGCATGAACTCGTACGATCTCATTGAAGATTATCCATGAAAATGATTGCAGAAGAACTGAACATCAATCAAGGAATAGTTCATCTAATAGTAACTGAAGATCTTGATATGAGAAAGATTTGTGTAAAAATGGTCCCCAAAAATGCTCTGTCAGTATAGCAATTTTAACCTCAAAACAAGTTTCAGTAGTACCACAGCCACCTTATTTACCAGATATCGCTCCTTGCGACTTTTTTCTATTTCCAAGAGCCAGAACGGTGGTCAAGGGACACCATTTTCAAACAACACAAGATGTCCAAAAAGCTGTGATGAGGGTCTTGGAGGATATTGCAGAAGATGAGTTCCGGAAATGTTACGATAAATGGCAGAAGTGCTGGAAAAAGTGTGTGCAATCAGAAGGGAACTACTTTGAAGGAGACAATACTAAACTTGACTAAAACGGTAAACAACATTTTTTTTCACATCACTCTCATTACTTTATTGTCACACCTACTTCATCTCATAATCAAATTTCTGTAAATACATAGATCACCTCCTCAGTCTACCGGGTTTGAGCTGACAAGTATCTAAATGTGTTAAAGCACTATGGTCAATAAGAATTATAATTTTATGTCCCAAGAGGTATCGCTCAAATTTTTGCAATCCGAAAATAACGGCTAAAGTTTCCAGTTCAGAAATGCTATAATTTTTCTCTGCTTGTTGCAATGATCGACTTGCAAATCCAATAATTTTGTGGACCTGCTCTTTGCCAACTCTTTTGATCTGGAATAAGTCCACCCCCAGACCGTAACCACATGCATCTGATCCCAGACAAAAAGGTTTCGAAAAGTCAGGATGGTTCAAAATTTGACTGTTCACTAGTGCTTCTTTAAGTTCTTTGAATGCTGTTTTACACTCCTGGGTCCACTTATAGGGAATATTTTTCTTAAGCAATTCCCTCAAACAAGGTGCATTAAATAACTGCCCAGGCACAAACATGCGATAAAATCCAAAAAGTCCAAACATCCCTTTTAATTCTTTACGTGTGGTTGGATCTCCATGATCTCTGATGGCTTTTATCTTTCCTGGATTGGGCTAATCCCTTCACCACTAACTATATGTCCCAGGAATTTAATTTCTTTCTTAACAAATTCTGTTTTCTCCATTTTCAATTTCATTCCCCCCATTTTAATTGCTTCTAACACCTTGTCTAACAACAAGCAGTGCTCTTCCCAAGTGGGAGTCGAAATTAATACATCATCCACATAAAACGTAGTTCTCCTTAACAAATGGTCACCTAAAACCAGGGACATTGCTCTAACAAATGCACAAACACTGATATTTAAACCAAAAGGTACTACCTTGTATTGGTAACATCGTCCTTCAAACAGGAACGCTGTGTACTTTCTGGATTCCTTAGCCAAAGGTGGATTCCAGTAACCACACATTACATTCATAGAAGTAAAAAAAATTTGCCCCTTTAAATTTTTGTAATACCTCCTCAGTATTTTCAGGCCTGTCACTCTGTGGTAATATAATTTTATTCAATGCCCTAGCATCCAAAACAAGCCTAATAGATCCATCCTTCTCAGGTACAACAACCAATGGGCTATTATATAAACTAATCACTCTTTCTATTATTTCGCGTTTGAGCATTTTCTGTATCATGTCTTGAACTGCATGTACTTCCGGAACAGCGAATGGTTTTCTGAAAAAATGTGCATCCTCTTTAATGGTTAAATAACACTCATAATCCCTTACTAGCCTGGTTGGGAAACGCTTCACAATATTATTGTCCAAAATTTGTCTCAAATCTTGTTTTTGTACTTCCATCAATCCCGTTAATTCACTTAGTTTTTCGTCTATCGTAATTCTGACATTTCCTATCTCAGCCAAATTCATTATAGCCCTCAATTACCTCTGCAGCCCTACAGTATCTTGTTGGATTATCACTTTGTTCATTATTTACACAATGTCTTTTACCTATGAAGGGAATAACGTACTGGTTTTCCATACACTCTAATAATCACATCATTTGTCCCAAAATTAATCCACCCGTCATATTCATGTAAGAAATTGACACCTACCAACATTTCAATACTGAGTCCATTAATAATTAGAAAATTTAATTCTATTTATACTTCACTTACAATGATTGGTAACAATATTTCCAGTTTAACCACCTTCTTGCTTTTCCCAGTGGCCACCATAATTTTCAGCCCTCTCACTGGCATTATAACTATTTGCTTACTTTTAGGAAGAGAATTCTCAAAATTCTGGGACACTGTACAAACTTCAGAAAAAGTATCTATTAAACAAGGAACCTTTTCTTTAAATACAGTGACTTCAATGATAGGATGCCCAATATATTCTCTTCTGATTACAGATTCAGGCTCCTCTAATAAATCATGCACTACTTCATGCTCCCCATGAACCATGGACCTTGCCGTTGGTGGGGAGGCTTGCGTGCCTCAGCGATACAGATGGCCGTACCGTAGGTGCAACCACAACGGAGGGGTATCTGTTGAGAGGCCAGACAAACATATGGTTCCTGAAGAGGGGCAGCAGCCTTTTCAGTAGTTGCAGGGGCAACAGTCTGGATGATGGACTGATCTGGCCTTGTAACATTAACCAAAACGGCCTTGCTGTGCTGGTACTGCGAACGGCTGAAAGCAAGGGGAAACTACAGCCGTATTTTTCCCGAGGAAATGCAGCTTTACTGTATGGTTAAATGATGATGGCGTCCTCTTGGGTAAAATATTCCGGAGGTAAAATAGTCCCCCATTCGGATCTCCGGGCGGGGACTACTCAAGAGGACGTCGTTATCAGGAGAAAGAAAACTGGCGTTCAACAGATCGGAGCGTGGAATGTCAGATCCCTTAATCGGGCAGGTAGGTTAGAAAATTTAAAAAGGGAAATGGATAGGTTAAAGTTAGATATAGTGGGAATTAGTGAAGTTCGGTGGCAGGAGGAACAAGACTTTTGCTCAGGTGATTACAGGGTTATAAATACAAAATCAAATAGGGGTAATGCAGGAGTAGGTTTAATAATGAATAAAAAAATAGGAGTGTGGGTTAGCTACTACAAACAGCATAGTGAACGCATTATTGTGGCCAAGATAGACGCAAAGCCCATGCCTACTACAGTAGTACAAGTTTATATGCCAACTAGCTCTCCAGATGATGAAGAAATTGATGAAATGTATGACGAGATAAAAGAAATTATTACGGTAGTGAAGGGAGACGAAAATTTAATAGTCATGGGTGACTGGAATTTGTCAGTAGGAAAAGGGAGAGAAGGAAACATAGTAGGAGAGTATGGATTGGGGGGAAGAAATGAAAGAGGAAGCCGCCTTGTAGAATTTTGCACAGAGCATGACTTAATCATAGCTAACACTTGGTTCAAGAATCATAAAAGAAGGTTGTATACCTGGAAGTATCCTGGAGATACTAAAAGGTATCAGATAGATTATATAATGGTAAGACAGAGATTTAGGAACCAGGTTTTAAATTGTAAGACATTTCCAGGGGCAGATGTGGATTCTGACCCCAATGTATTGGTTATGAACTGCAGATTGAAACTGAAGAAACTGCAAAAAGGTGGGAATTTAAGTAGTTGGGACCTGGATAAACTGAAAGAACCAGAGGTTATAGAGAGTTTCAGGGAGAGCATAAGGGAACAATTGACAGGAATGGGGGAAAGAAATACAGTAGAAGAAGAATGGGTAGCTCTGAGGGATGAAGTAGTGAAGGCAGCAGACGATCAAGTAGGTAAAAAGACGAGGGCTAATAGAAATCCTTGGGTAACAGAAGAAATATTGAATTTAATTGATGAGAGGAGAAAATATAAAAATGCAGTAAATGAAGGAGGCAAAAAGGAATACAAACATCTCAAAAATGAGATCGACAGGAAGTGCAAAATGGCTAAGCAGGGATGGCTAGAGGACAAATGTAAGGATGTAGAGGCTTGTCTCACTAGGGGTAAGATAGATACTGCCTACAGGAAAATTAAAGAGACCTTTGGAGAGAAGAGAACCACTTGTATGAATATCAAGAACTCAGATGGAAACTCAGTTCTAAGCAAAGAAGGGAAGGCAGAAAGGTGTAAGGAATATATAAAGAGTTTATACAAGGGCGATGTGCTTGAGGACAATATTATGGAAATGGAAGAGGATGTAGATGAAGACGAAATGGGAGATAAGATACTGCTTGGAGAGTTTGGCAGAGCACTGAAAGACCTAAATCAAAACAAGGCCCCGGGATTAGACAACATTCCATTAGAACTACTGATGGCCTTGGGAGAGCCAGTCATGACAAAACTCTACCATCTGGTTAGCAAGATGTATGAGGCAGGCGAAATACCCTCAGACTTCAAGAAGAATATAATAATTCCAATCCCAAAGAAAGCAGGTGTTGACAGATGTGAAAATTACCGAACTATCAGTTTAATCAGTCACAGCTGCAAAATACTAACGCATATTCTTTACAGACAAATGGAAAACTGGTAGATGCGGACCTCGGGGAAGATCAGTTTGGATTCCATAGAAATGTTGGAACACGTGAGGCAATACTAACCTTACGACTTATCTTAGAAGAAAGATTAAGAAAAGGCAAACCTACGTTTCTAGCATTGGTAGACTTAGAGAAAGCTTTTGACAGTGCTAACTGGAATACTCTCTTTCAAATTCTGAAGGTCGTAGGGGTAAAATACAGGGAGCGAAAGGCTATTTACAATTTGTACAGAAACCAGATGGCAGTTATAAGAGTCGAGGGGCATGAAAGGGAAGCAGTGGTTGGGAAAGGAGTGAGACAGGGTTGTAGCCTCTCCCCGATGTTATTCAATCTGTATATTGAGCAAGCAGTAAAGGAAGCAAAAGAAAAATTCGGAGTAGGTATTAAAATTCATGGAGAAGAAGTAAAAACTTTGAGGTTCACCGATGACATTGTAATTCTGTCAGACACAGCAAAGGACTTGGAAGAGCAGTTGAACGGAATGGACAGTGTCTTGAAAGGAGGATATAAGATGAACATCAACAAAAGCAAAACGAGGATAATGGAATGTAGTCAAATTAAATCGGGTGATGCTGAGGGAATTAGATTAGGAAATGAGACACTTAAAGTAGTAAAGGAGTTTTGGTATTTAGGGAGTAAAATAACTGATGATGGTTGAAGTAGAGAGGATATAAAATGTAGACTGGCAATGGCAAGGAAATCGTTTCTGAAGAAGAGAAATTTGTTAACGTCGAGTATAGACTTAAGTGTTAGGAAGTCGTTTCTGAAAGTATTTGTATGGAGTGTAGCCATGTATGGAAGTGAAACATGGACGGTAACTAGTTTGGACAAGAGGAGAATAGAGGCTTTCAAAATGTGGTGCTACAGAAGAATGCTGAAGATTAGATGGGTAGATCACATAACTAATGAGGAGGTGTTGAATAGGATTGGGGAGAAGAGAAGTTTGTGGCACAACTTGACTAGAAGAAGGGATCGGTTGGTAGGACATGTTTTGAGGCATCAAGGGATCACAAATTTAGCATTGGAGGGCAGCGTGGAAGGTAAAAATCATAGAGGGAGACCAAGAGATGAATACAATAAGGAGATTCAGAAGGATGTAGGCTGCAGTAGGTACTGAGAGATGAAGAAGCTTGCACAGGATAGAGTAGCATGGAGAGCTGCATCAAACCAGTCTCAGGACTGAAGACCACAACAACAACAACAAACTTCATGCCTATCAAAACCTACCTTTTCTGTGGAGAGTACATTTATCTTAACTGGATCCTCCTCTTGTTTTGCCTCTGTATGTGAGGATTTGTAACTGCGTCAGGTCTGTGTCTTTTAGCCATTCTCCTTGTTCGCTGTCCGTCTGCGTCCCTTCACTGCATGTGTTCCTGTTTCTATGCGTTTGGGTGCTGATGACCACGCTGTTTAGTGCCCGAAAACCTCAAACCACACACACACACACACACACACACACACCCATTTACTTCATTAATAGTGGCAGCTTTTACAATCCGATCCACTATAGATAAATCAAAACATCTCTCTAACTTTTCATCCTCTGTACTAACTTCTGCTCCTGCAACCCTGTCCAAGGTGTTGTCAGAATTATTTATATCATCTCCTTCTTCCTCCTCTTCCATCTCTTCTTCTTCACTTTCTGAAATTACTTGATTCAACTTGTTCAGAACCTCCTCTTGTATTTGCATAGTATTAATTCCACAGTCTATAAGTAGTCCCACGTCTGTTTCACAATGCTGATTCACCCCCTCCTCCTGATCTGAGTCTTCACTTTCTGTATTTAGTTCCTTCTTATCACAGCTCCTGTGATCTTTATTTGAACTTTCCCTTTCACGAAATGCTATTTCGTTTTCTAAATAAATAAATTGCTTTTCAGTGTCACTCTCCTCTGCTCTCCTGATTTCATTAACATTACTTCCAAAACATTTTGTAGCTGCCTCTTTCTCAAAGGGTGTCACTAGCAGGTTTAAATTGTATGGTTGCAGTCTGAAAACAGACCGCTAATTGTTTCCCTGCTGTGTGACATCATTGCCTCTGACGTTTCTGTCACCTGACGGGCTGCGCCTATCCGTTATGTCATCGGTCTGCAGCTGATGGTAATCGTAGTACTGTCGGTCACTGAACCTATTCACAGCAGAGCCCCCTTTCCCCTGGTATCTGCCTCTATAACTGTTCGCTTGCTGCACGCTGATCCCGTTTATGTTGATTTCCGCTCTGTTTTCATTGGGTCTAGCGGGAGGATTAAAATCTCTCCTAGTATGTTTTTCCTCTTTTAAAATATTTTCCACCCTTTCCAAATAATGAATAAACTGGTCAGTGTCATCCCTGGGTGCCGAAATGATCTTATTTCACCAATACAATGGCAACTTGTTCTCTGTTCCCATAATTATTTGTTTTGTTTCAACCTTAGCAGTTAAATAGGACAAAGTAGTCACCCATTTTTGTACAAAACTTTTAATACGATCTTTCTTGGGGTCATACCTTTCCCCAGACCAAAACTTGTCCAACACTTCCATTTGCTTCGGTTTCCCCCAGTACTCTTCAATCTGTCATACTTATTGGAAGCTAAATTTCTCCAGATTCTAGCTTCTCTCATTTGATTAGACGTAATGAAACCTTATCTTTCGCTTATCATTATAAGATTGGGTAATACATTTTTAAAATCACTCCAAAATTTTTTTGGATGAACATTCTTACTTGAATCAAATCTCAAAAATTGTCTGTGAGTAACATATGCAATTTCTGACGAAGCTACAACACTGTTAGATACTATACAGCCTCTATGGTAGTTAACATTTTGATGATTAATATCACTTTTAATACTATCACTAAGCAAAGCCATGTCATTATTCCAAGATTCCCTCAATTTAGAAATATTGTCTTCCATTTTAGGTTCCATTTCAACAACTTCAGTGTGTAACTCCTTTATTTCAGAACTTAATGAAGTTTTTGTATCTGACCTTTCATTTTGGAATCCATCTCAACACCCAATCTACTGAATTTATTGTCAATATTAGCATCCATTTTATTAATTTTAGTGTCAATATCAGAACTTAATGGTGTTTTAATTTCTTTACCCAATCTATTCATTTTTGTCATAATATTCATTAGCATTTCCGACACACTATCCCTTGTTTCTCCCACAATTGACATTGGTTCCTGTTTCATTTTAGTAATAGCTACATGCATATATTTAATATCAGCTTCCACCGTACTCAGTTCATTTCCTACACCATAATTAGAACTCAATGAATCTGGCAAACCACTGTCATTGGTTTGTGATACATCAAAACTGAAATTACCAACCATGGAATCATCTTCGTAATTTACATTACCTAAATCTACCTTCAGTTTCTCATCTACAATTTCCTGATTCTTTTCTGCCATTTTGCAAAGTTTTTTTGCACACACAAACACAAAACTCTAAGTAGAACACTACTTATCTTTTGCATTGTCTGGTTAACTGCACGGCGAGATGGACAGCATATCTGTCCACCAAGCTCTGCCTACATTGGACTAGAATATGGGCCATTACTTCCACCACGGCCACCAACTGCTCCCACTGTCGGTCTGCTGCAGTAGAAATGCCATCTCTTGAAGTTCAGCAGTCACTGACATAGCCTGCCACCTCATTCCACAAGCTGCCATTTCTTGACAAAAGTTCATTTGCACACGTGTCTGTTGTCCTACTATAGTTCCTTTACACGCACATCTGAATACTTCATGAGTTCACTCGACACTGCTGCTTTTACAAAGTTCCTACACACCTGAACTTTTCTGTTGTTTTTCCCAGCCGATAAAGCACCAATTGCCGTGGGGCGGGTTTAATGTTTTGTTTGTTGCACTGAATGTCAATGATTTTTGTCATACTGTTGACAGCAAAAGTTCCACCTACCTCAGTATGGTGGCAGATCACCAGCCTGTTTCTCTGCGTATGTATGTACTGCACTGACAACATAAAAGCAGCATTGAAGAAAATGCCGTCAATACTTACATTGCAAAGTTCGTGTAAACTCTGGTAGCAAGCTATCCTGTAAATTCTTATAATACTCCATGGGCAAAAGGTGGTTGCTTTGTTCTCTCAGTAAAATGTCAAAATTCTGAAATGAGTCTTTTATTACATTTGAGTTTAAAAAAAAACCCTGGCATCGGCCCACATGTAATTAGCAAACAACATCACTGTCCTCAGTTCACAGTTCATGCAACCCAGTACACACATAAGGCAGCCAGAAATGTACTTCAGTCCAACCCAAAGAATTACGCGATTTTACAGTCAATACTCTGCTACTATATCTGAGTTCCACATTCAGTCCTTTTCAGTGGATTTCTATTGAAGAAATTGCTCGCCAAATATTCCATATATGATGTTTAACAAAACCAAATGAAAGGAAAACTAATTTGGGAATTTATTTAGAAAACTATTAATCTGCAAACAGCTATTCTGGCAATTCTGCTTACAAAAGCAAGTACTCTTAGACATATGTTATCAGCAATGCGAGGTAAACACAACTTCCCACTACACAGTTACGTAATGTGGTACAATACACAATATTGAATTTCTATGTATGTCCCACTTACACACTCTCATTCTCATTCATTCCACAACAACAAAACTAATAGATATTAATTAAATAAATATCTTTTCTGAATTTTATATTATGAAAATGAAAAGTAGTTAACGTTTTTAATATGAAAATCCAAATAAATTGACCTAACATTTTGTGACCTCCTATAATGATTTCAAATGATACTAAAACACAATCTGTTATTATTCCTGACTTAGTTTTTTAGTCATTCTCTTGAATAACAAAAGGTTGTGTATCGACTTTGAACAATATTAAATATTATTTAATATAGTCTATTTAGATTCTTAGGGGTTTGAATATTCAGTCACTCGAAGTGACACAGGTACCGCTTCCCGTGGCTAGCATAGCAACAGATGCGAATGAGTCATTGCTAAGACACAACTGGCTGTCTCCTTCACAGCCAATGGCTCCAGTGCTATGGACTGTTCTGCAAAGTAGCTTACTGCAATAAAGTTATCACGTATTGACTCGCGACATTAAAAGGTGCAGTGTTAGTTGGAATTGTGCACTGAACTGTGACCACCAACAGTCCAACCTAAAAAGACAGTTGTAACTGTAGGGTACTCGACTCCAGAACTGTACTTGATAGTTATCCTCTACCTAACACCCAGGACATATTACACATGTGCTCAATGATGTAATAGTATTCGGTGTTATTGTTTGTAAGTGGGCATATATACTAGTATCAGTTCACCCTGATGACATCCTGACAATTGTGGACATTACCCCTTTTGGAAAGTACAAGGAACTCTTCATGCCACATGGCCTTAAGAACAGTGCAGAAACATAGCAACATTTTATTGACAGAATGCTTCATCGATTTACATACTGCTACACCTATCTCGACGACACAGTCATCTTCTCCAGTATCCATGATGAACATTCGCATAACCTAGAACAAGTTCTATGCTATGACAAGATAGTGTTGTCAGTAATGAAACAATCACAACTTCAACAAATGGAGGTGTTCTTAGGCCTTGCACTTATTGCATCAGTCATCAAACCAAACGCCGATCACATGGACATAGTGAAAAACTCTCCATTTCCAGAAACTCTTCATTAACATCTATCAGCAACAACTTCTTCATGCAGCCGCACTGTCATCTCCTCTCACGAATTCCTTGGCTGGCAAAAATAAACACTGGAAAAAGAAAGTCGACTGGACTGCCAAGATGACAGAAGCATTCCATCATGTGAAGAACTGTTCACCAAAGGCAGTGACTTTAACAATCCCTCTTCCTGAAGCACAACTCACCTCATGACTGCTGTGAGCAACACTGCAGTAGGGATAAATTTTAGCAGGTGGTGTATGGGGTGCCCTAACTGCTTCGATTCTACCTTTCTCACAGTCTAAGTGGACAGCTTTTGATTGAGAGCTCCTCACTGTACATGCGGACATCAAATACTTTTGCAAAGATATTGAGGAGCACCAAGTGACCATGTGTACTGATCACAAACCTCTGGTGGATGCCATCATGAACACATCCCATGACACCAGTCCACACCAATTCAGACATCTAGACCTTATTGCACAATACACCACTGACTTGTCACATCCAAAGCATGAACAATATCATTGCAGACCACCTTTAAAGAATCAATGCACTTTCCCTCCAATATGACTAAGAGGACATGGTGAATGAGCAAATGAATGACCCATGCAACAGAAATCTTCTTAAAAAATGGGACACAAAGTTTCACATGGAACTTCTGCCTCTTCCAATGTCTCAGCCAACAGTGCTCTGTGATGTTATGCAGAACAGACCACGATCACTGGACCACTGGTGCCATTTATAGTGCACTGTGAAATATGCAAGTGATCATGCGAGCTGAGCTACACAGGCATCAAGGCAATGGTTCACTTAGTGATGGTCATATTCGTATGGGCCAAGGTCGGATGTGATTGTCAAGTCTGGGTGCAAAGCTGTCTTGCATTCCAGCATAGCAAGACAGGTCATCATGCACAGCCTCACCTTGGATGCTTCCCCATCTCGATAACTTAATTCTTTCATGTCCACTTTGGTATTATCAGAACTAAGCTGGAGTCAGAAGGATTTTGTTATCTCCTATTGGTGATCAACAGGATGTCACAAAGGGTAGAAGTCATATCTATCTGTGATGTCATAGCTGAGACAACTGTTCACACATTTGTAGAGATGTGAAATGCCCACTTTGGTACAACCAAAATGGTTATTATTGATCAGGGCTGTCAATTTCAATTGGGCCTATTCAATGCTATATCTTGCTTCTGCAGAATCACTCACAGACAGACTACTGCATGTGATCAATAGCCTAGTTGAGAGACCATGAAGGTGGCTCTGATGAACTGCGGCGGTACCTGGACCAAGGCGCTCCTGTGGGTGCTGCTTGACATTCACTCAGCGTACAAGGAGGACCTATGAGTGCCAGTTAAATAGTAGCTGGAGGAATAAAAATGTAAAATATAGGGAACAGACTAAAAATTGCTGTTAAAATAATAATAATAAAAGAAGAAATATTGAAACAACAATTGAAAAAAAAAAAAAAATTCGGAGGTACACATATCATGAGTGAACTTTAACTGGCATTAATATCGACAGACCCTCAATATTCAGCATTTAAATTTATGTACTTCTTTTTCTTGTTACTGCCTTTGTGCATAGAGCTTGGTATGACAGAACTGGTTCCAGATTGCCCCTCTTCTGCTCACGTAAGTTTTTCTTCTCTGCCTCGATTCTTGGCGTGTCGCGGAATAGTGAACAGTTGGGTACGGTCATCGTGATTCTACGAATAAACTTTTCTATCTCAATCAGTTTCTTTTACACCTTTTAATGGTAATTTGGAATACACATTTTTAACAATATTAACTCAGTGGAACTCGTACATCCACCAGCTATCACTTATAGAGACAGACAGATGAATATATAGAGATTAAAAAATTGAAGAGTGTATCTCTACTTGTTTTGTTTGTGACTCAATAGTACTGCTGGTACAAAATAACTTACAATGAAATGAATACCCCTAGCTGCATACAGGCATTGATGTAAGTCAATGGGGACAGTTGAAAATGTGTGTCCCGATCGGGACTTGAACCCGGGATCTCCTGCTTACATGGCAGATGCTCTATCCAGCTGAGCCACCGAGGACACAGAGGATAGTGCGACTGCAGGGACTTATCTCTGGCACGTCTCCTGTGAGACCCACATTCCCAACTTATTGTCCTGCACTATATTCATAGTGTCCCCCGCCCATTATACTCATTACTTGCGGCTTAACCGCTGATTCCTGTAAGAGTTAAGGCACTGTTTGTGCATTTTTTTAGTTCATCACGTGCACATCCACATATCTCACACACAAACTTCAAAGAATTAAAGAAGTAAACAATTCTCATTACAACAGATTCTACGAACTGCTTAAATAACTACATGTGGCCTCACCTCTCTAGCATTCTCCAGGAAGGATCTGCACACTACAGGGTTGAGGAAATTTCACAGAAAGGCATTTATGTGCTCAGTTACACCTCTTTACTAAACTTAATTGTGATTCCCAGATCAAAAATTGTTTGTTGTTTATAAACATAAAGCAAACCTGATGATACCAATCGTATAAATACTTATTCAGTGTTTAAAGTGCACCTCAGTATTTACTTGCAAGATGGCGCTGTACGGTAAAACAGTAAATGAGGACGGCTCCAATAAATGTGACTATAAAAGTGTTAACAATTGTAAGATGTGCGGCAAAAAAGTGATTAAAGGTGTTCGGAGTAAAGGCTGTCACTGCTGGTTCCATGAGAAGTGCACTAAATTAAGCATAAAATTTGTAAACGAGGACTACATATGGACTTGTTTCATGTGTGTTAGTGATGCTGTGGAAAACAAATTTAGAAACACCATCAAGGAAAAAGACGAAAAAAATCAGAGTACTTCAAAGTGATTTACTTACTCTAAACAACAAATATGCTGCTCTGAAGAATAAGTGTACATGTGGTGCAAAGGTACAACTTCAATACAAGGAACCAAGTGTAAACAAACCAGACTCCTTCTCGGTAAGAGAAGACAATTTCTTGTTTAAGAAAGATTATGGACATAAAGAAACGTCGAAAGAAGTCTTCTCAGTGTCGTGTGAAAACAATTCTACAACAAAGATACAACACAAGAAGACAGTGAAAATATTTGGCGACAGACACAGCCGCAACGTATGGGAACTCTTGACAAACAGTGTAAATAATGATGTTCATATCTCAGGCATTGTAAAGCCTGGTGCCAGTTTTGACAATGTGGTTAAAAGTGTTAACCAAGATTGCTCAGAACTCTCAAAAAAAGACAGTGTGGTGATAATAGGGGGTGCAAACAATGTTTACAGAAATGAAGCTGATCACAGTGCTGCGGTTCCTGCATTTCACAAATGTAATTGTAACAACACTCACACAAAGGTATGATCTTCCGGACTGTTCGTGTGTTAACAAAGAAATTCGACAAACGAATTATAAGTTAAAAAGTTTTTGTGCCAAATTTGTAAATGTAAAGCTCATAGATATTGATACTTACGAAAGAAACTGTTTTACATGCCATGGAATGCATCACAACAAACATGGTAGGAAAAGATTGGCTGCGACCATTAACGATGTACTTGAACAGATATCTCATGATAACGAAAACATACCTGTTATTGCAATGAAAGCTCCTTCACAGGGAAACTAATATACTAATATGGCAGACCAATTCCTATGGAATTAGGTCCGAAAGAACTAACAAAGTGAGGGACTGTAAATTTGCAATAAAAACTCACATAGGTGTAAACTTTGTCGATGGTTTAATAGATACTGTAAATTCTTTAGTCAGTAAAACAGCTTCATAACGCACTTAAACATAGGTGGTGTGTTGGGAGAAATGATGAACAAACTATATAACTTAGAAATACGCTTAGGGCAAATAAGCTCTGTAAAAGTCATATGTTTGAATGATCATTGGCTTAAATGGGACAATGTCAAGCTACTAAATTCACTCTCAGGATACAAGTTAGCATCGAGTTTTTGCGGAAAACAGGGGTATGGGGGATCATGTATATTAGTTGAACAGACACAAAACTTCGAAGCCAAAACGACTTTCGATTGTTTAAATGAGGAAGAGGTATTCGAAAGCTGTTGCATTGAGCTGTCTGAATACGGTTTACTAATCATAAGCATATATCATGTCCCGGAATATTGGGCTACTAGGGCATTTCTAGAGAAATTTGAAACTCTGCTAAGTAGGTTGCAGGTAGGGAAACCATATAAAAAGATTGTAATTTGTTCTGATTTTAATATAGATATTAGAGACGAAAACAGATTTGTTACCAACCTGAAGGATTTGTTGGCTACAAACGGCTTAACACCAAGTTTTAGTGAGTACACCAGGGTAACAGCCACTTCTGCCTCAAGCATTGATAATACAGTGAGCAGCAAAAATTATGGGAATACAGAAAAAGTGTAAAATTGGTCAGAAATTTCAGCCAGCCAAATATAAACACATTTGTCTTGAAATTAAAGGAAACCCACTGGACCTTCAGCAACCATGGTTCAGTAAACAATAATTACAACACTTTAATATCTGAATTCAAGAACATTTTCAACAAATACTTTCCCCTCGTATCAACACATGATAAATAAAATAAAAGTAAGACATGGATTATGGAAGGTATCAGGGTCTCTAGTATTAGAAAGAGGGAAATGCGTAAGAAAGCGAAAACCAATCATGATGCTGAATTTATTAGGTACAAAATCAAATACAAAAAAAAAAAAAAATATTTGATTGGGTAGCTAAACAAGCAAAACAAATGGCAAACAGTAAATATATAGCTAATGCCTCAAATAAATCAGAAGCAGTATGGCAGGTTCTCAAGAAAGAAACAGGTACTGGTACTGAAGAAACAAAACATTTTAATTACAAACTAGAAATTGGTGGGAATACTGTTACTAACAGTCAGCACATGTGTGAAGAATTTGATAAGTACTTCATAAACACAAACAAAATTCATAACTTCTTGCTTCCACAAATAAGACCTGATGCAGTACTGCAGGAATCAAGAGAGTTTAAATTTACTGCAGTATCATGTCATGAAGTAGCTAACATCATACAATCCTTAAAAAAATCTTAAATGTGTGGGCTGGGATGGAATTCCAACAAATATCATAAAGGCAGAAAGTGACAGCATTGCACCTCAACTCTGTAAAATAATAAACCAATCATTTGATGAGGGCTGCTTTCCAGACAGACTGAAATATGCTGAAGTCTGTCCAATCTACAAAAAGGGAAAACAAGATGATTTAGTAAATTTCCGCCCAGTGTCTATACTCCCAGTTTTCTCTAAAATAGTTGAATGAATAGTATGTAATCAATTAGAAAAGTACAATAAGGAAGGTAATATTATTCTCAATAACCAGTATGGGTTTAGGAAGGGATGAAACACTTTACAAGCTGTAAATGAACTAATCTCTAAAGTAAGTAAATGCCTTGACAATAAACAAAGTGTATCTGTTTTTCCTTCTTCTTCTTCTTCTTCTTCTTCTTCTTCTTCTTTTTAAAAAAACCTCTCAAAGGCGTTTGACACAGTAAACCATAAGCTATGGCTCCAAAGATTGGGTACCTATGGCTTCCATGGAAAATCTATAAGACGGTTTTCATCTTATCTCAAAAACAGGTACAAAAGGGTGGTGATACACCAAAAAGGAGAGAAAAATTGCTCTAGCTGGAAAGAAATTCAAGCAGGTGTGCCCCAGGGCTCGATGTTAGGACCACTTATGTTCTTATATTACATAAATGATATGCCTAGCAAAGTAAAAACAGATACAGTATTTTACGCAGATGACTCAACTGCTGTAGTCTGCTGCAAAAACACTGATGAATTAGTAAGGACCATGAAACAAACTCAACAAGAACGTGAACAATGGATAAAAGATAATGCCGTGAAATTAAATCTTGAAAAAACCCAATCATACACTTCAGGACCAAACAAACTACTGAATGTATATCACAAATAGAATATTCAGGTAAAGAACTGACCACAGTTGATTTTGTAAAATTTCTTGGGATAACTTTAAATAAAAACCATGTGGACAGTTTACTGAAGAGATTAAATAGTTCAGTTTATTCAATGAGGGTACTGCACAAAGTAACAGATTTAACGGTGAAGAAAACTGTATACCACGCATACTTCATAACACTTACAAGATAATAATAATTTTTTGGGGTGCTGAAAAGACAACCCTCCTTCGAATCTTTAAACTACAGAAAAAAATAATCAGAGCAATGACAGGAACCAATAGTAGGCATTCATGCAAACCACTATTCGAAAGCCTGGACTTCATGACAATCCCTTCCATCTTGGTATATGAAATACTTCTCTTTGAACAGAAAAACTCGCATCTGTTTGAAGACTAGACATAAATTGAAATACATGCTACCTTGTCACCGACTCACAGTATATGAAAATACTCCATATTACATTGCTCTGAAGATCAGAAATAAGATAAGGTCAGTATTTGGGGAATCCACATTGGAGACCATTGGCACATACCTAAAAAGCAAATGTTATTATAGTCTAGAAGAATTTCTAAGTGAATAAAAAGCAAATGTTATAGTTTAGAAGAATTTATAAATAGGAATAGGAAGTAAGGATACAAGTACAAATGGTATACTTTCGAAGCCATATAGATATGAAGTATACATGTTCACTTTATATTCATGTTTATATATAGAATTATAGTTTGAATGGTGGTTTGTATTCCATTCAGTACATCCATACTTCATATAGGTGTGTAAAGATTTAAAATATAATGTTGTATTTTTATTATAATAAGCAATGTATGTATTACATGTTTCCTGTAGTATATAAAATACTGTAACAACTTAGGTTAAAGACTGACGAGTCACCAATGTTCTCAATCGAATGATTGTATAAAAACATGTTATGTGACAATACATTATCTTATCTTATCTTATCTTACTTGTTATGTTCATCGTGTCAAAGATAACCATTTCATATGCCGAGGTATACAGAGTTGTATTATCAATACTATATGTCATGTACAAAGGGCGTAAAATAGTATTTATATAAGTAACAAATGTGCAAAAAAGTTCAATGTAAATCAGGTGTTTCATGCTTTAATGAGTAGTCGATGCTCACAGTAGTTCGGTTTCAACCCCTTGATTATTTGGCTGTGCTCCACCTTAGTTCACCATTGTGATACTTGATGTACTGCAACTGTATTCTTCTATATATATTTTCACACTATCACATTCGTACATATCATAAACTTACAACTATATTTACTTGTGGTGCGGCCCTTTCTTATGTTTATATGGTACCTAACTCTTGACAAGCATTTATCTATCTTCACTTTAGGATGTGTCGATGCATCATTCCCTGGAAGAAAAAACTTAATACTAACTTAAAACTAAATTTTTATAGATATATGTAGTGACTCGATGGTCACTAATACCTCTTTCATATATTGAACCATGAATTCATTTACTGCAGTGTGCAGTCGTGGTATCACAAACTCATTTGATGTCATGTGTGCGTCTCTACTTACCTTGTAAATCTAAAAGATGAAGCATGTAATAAGCGTGGTGCGACCTCTTATTCAGTTTGCCACTCATACTGTACTCGCTTGTCTACCTGCAGCAAGAGTTCTCTGGTCCCTTAGTTATAATTAGTTCGTGTACTTTCAATACTTAAGTTTGTAAATATAGAGATACACTCCTGGAAATGGAAAAAAGAACACATTGACACCGGTGTGTCAGACCCACCATACTTGCTCCGAACACTGCGAGAGGGCTGTACAAGCAATGATCACACGCACGGCACAGCGGACACACCAGGAACCGCGGTGTTGGCCGTCGAATGGCGCTAGCTGCGCAGCATTTGTGCACCGCCGCCGTCAGTGTCAGCCAGTTTGCCGTGGCATACGGAGCTCCATCGCAGTCTTTAACACTGGTAGCATGCTGCGACAGCGTGGACGTGAACCGTATATGCAGTTGACGGACTTTGAGCGAGGGCGTATAGTGGGCATGCGGGAGGCCGGGTGGACGTACCGCCGAATTGCTCAACACGTGGGGCGTGAGGTCTCCACAGTACATCGATGTTGTCGCCAGTGGTCGGCGGAAGGTGCACGTGCCCGTCGACCTGCGACTGGACCGCAGCGACGCACGGATGCACGCCAAGACCGTAGGATCCTACGCAGTGCCGTAGGGGACCGCACCGCCACTTCCCAGCAAATTAGGGACACTGTTGCTCCTGGGGTATCGGCGAGGACCATTCGCAACCGTCTCCATGAGACTGGGCTACGGTCCCGCACACCGTTAGGCCGTCTTCCGCTCACGCCCCAACATCGTGCAGCCCGCCTCCAGTGGTGTCGCGACAGGCGTGAATGGAGGGACGAATGGAGACGTGTCGTCTTCGGCGCCGTGCAGGTGAGCGCCACAATCAGGACTGCATACGACCAAGGCACACAGTGCCAACACCCGGCATCATGGTGTGGGGAGCGATCTCCTACACTGGCCGTACACCACTGGTGATCGTCGAGGGGACACTGAATAGTGCACGGTACATCCAAACCGTCATTGAACCCATCGTTCTACCATTCCTAGACCGGCAAGGGAACTTGCTGTTCCAACAGGACAATGCACGTCCGCATGTATCCCGTGCCACCCAACGTGCTCTAGAAGGTGTAAGTCAACTACCCTGGCCAGCAAGATCTCCGGATCTGTCCCCCATTGAGCATGTTTGGGACTGGATGAAGCGTCGTCTCACGCAGTCTGCACGTCCAGCACGAACGCTGGTCCAACTGAGGCGCCAGGTGGAAATGGCATGGCAAGCCGTTCCACAGGACTACATCCAGCATCTCTGCGATCGTCTCCATGGGAGAATAGCAGCCTGCATTGCTGCGAAAGATGGATATACACTGTACTAGTGCCGACATTGTGCATGCTCTGTTGCCTGTGTCTATGTGCCTGTGGTTCTGTCAGTGTGATCATGTGATGTATCTGACCCCAGGAATGTGTCAATAAAGTTTCCCCTTTCTGGGACAATGAATTCACGGTGTTCTTATTTCAATTTCCAGGAGTGTATAATGTACAAAGTAGCATAACTTCAGTAAATATCTCATAGTTTAGGATCCCTGTCCATGTATATAATCCCTTAACTTATCTTTGTTTGTGTTTATTGTGTAGATAGTCGTAGTTGTAGTATTGACTCTCCCTTAATTTTATATGTCCCAGTTTATGCAATAAGCTTTAAAAATGCTAGTGCTGACTGTAGCTCATAGGGTTTGTTTGTTTTAGGTGCTCCAACACTTTCAGCTGTGTCTGGCATGCACATGATTGCGGTTTTTTGACTAGCTTTCTCCCCAATGTGCGTGTGTTGCGTCGCTATGTCACTAATGTCACAGCGAGTTGTGTATTTCAGTGCACTCTACCGTGTGTTTCACAAGTTTCTTTATGCATTTACGCTTGGCTACGTGCAAGCCGAAGCATTGTGTTTAAAGTATCATCATCTCTAGACACATGAAACTAAAATTCTTCCATGTTACATCCACTGACCTTATCATTTACACATTTGACATATAAGAAAAAAACATTTCCCTTATCAACTAAAAACATAAATTCTGGAATATGATTTTCCAGCAACCTAAATCTAATGTTATTATACATGTGTACAACTTAGAGGGTATACAGCCCTTCTTGAATATATAAATGTTCCCAAGTCATTGTGTGGGTAAAGGCCCTTGTCTTTATCCGTGTTCGTGTGTGCCAATCTGTAGCTTCCAGGTAGGGGATTTTGGTAATTATGTATGGTCTAGTGTATAGTAATTGCCACTTATGGTTCAGTTTTCCAATTTTTGAGGGTTTGGGATATGTTGTAAGTAACACCTTTTGTCCTATATAAAACTGTGTTGTATGTTTCTGCTTTCTGTCATAAATTCCTTTCCTATATTTAGCCCAGGTTTCAAGGTTGATTACTGTGTGTCATATTTTATCATCCAGTGATAATTCTGGCACCAGTATCTTGGGTAAAGGTTTTTCCCATTCATTTACCTGTTTGCAATTGAACATCAGCTCATTTGGTGTAAATACAGTTCATGTATGGGGTAGGTTGTTAACAACTTTTAAGGAAGGAGTGACATTCAATCCCCTTGGTATGTTTACAAGGTTTATAGGTCCTCACAAACCTGTTGAATTCTTTAAACACCCTTTCTATGGGGGATGCTTCAGGATGAAATTTGGATACTAAAATGTGTTTGATTCGGTTGGAATCTACAAACTCTTTCCATTTACATCCCACAAAATATGAGACATTATCTGTTAACACGGCTTCTGGTTTTCCTACTCTTGCAAAATAATCCTCTTTAATTCATCTTATAATTGAACTGGCTGAAACTTTCTGTACAGCGTATTGTTTTATGTATTTAGTGAAAATATCATACAGGCCTACTATGTATTTTACTCCCCCTTTACCTCTGGGATAGGGTCCAGCCACATCTAACGATACCTTTTCTAGAGGTTTCTTAGCCACAATGGGATGTAGTTCTATATGTTTGGAGATGTTAGAATGTTTTGCTTTCTGGCAGACAATACACTTTCTTACCACCTATAGTACTCTTCACCTAAGGTTGAGGAAATAACAGTATTTAGCTATTTTATCGGTGCATTTCTCAGTGCCATAATGGCCCCAAGCATTGTGTATGTATAAGATAAAATCATCCACATATTCCTCTGGCAAACACACATCATTTCTCTAGTTTCGGAGGGTTCCTATGGAACAGAACACCTTTGTGAATAGTCAAGAACCTTTTTGATTTTTCATCACTGTTATGTGTAAGTATTGCTATTACCTTACTCCAGTGTGTGTCTTCCTGCTGTAATTGCTCCATAAGTTTGCACATGTGGACACGGTATGGTTGGAATGTTTTGTCCTCCATCAACATACCTCTTATTTCATCTTCCTTCTCTAAAAGATCGTTGAATTCCTCTAAGCCTTGTAGTCAAAAATTACTAAAAATATCACATTGTTGCAATTTTGTGTGGTAGTGTAGTCCACTGTTTTCTCAACAGATCTTGGTGTGCATTTTCCAGCAGTTGACAATGCAGCAATGAATGAGGTATTTGTTTTAGTAAAAAAACATGATGGAGGTATAATCAGGGTGTATACGACCCAGGACAACCGGGAGATCCAGGAAAAACCCGGGAATTTTTTCATCCGGGAAAAACCCGGGAATTTTTTCATTCTGGAGAAAACCAGGAAAAACCCGGGATTTTTTTAGAATTTCGGGAATTTTTCATTGTTTTAGTTTTCAGTTAAGTTTTTGTGACATTGACCAGTAAGAACCAATACTCTAACAAAGGATATTACTGTATTTCGCTACTGCAGAATAATACTGCACCAATAAGACTTGAAAGAGAGAAAAAAACGAAAATAAAACAAAGTTGCCAAGGAAATGCACCATATACAGCAACAAAACATAGTGCTCACACAATTGTCTGCAAACAGCAAAATGTGTCAATGTCTTTAGGAAGACTATGCAATGCTTCATAACAGCAAATTGCCTCCAATTAGCGTGACGTCACAACTGCTTACAGTAGATTAATTTGAGCAGTGATAGTGAGCTCATGGGCATATACAGTTGAGTCGCGTATGAGTAGTACCTTCTCCCGCTTTTTTGCCAGAATGCTACACTGGTAAGGGCCAGTTGTACAGTCCCTTGTACAGGCACTGGCTAGCAGCAGCTAAAGTTTTAGTGTGGGAGCAGTGCGGAAAACGAGTTGTACGAACACATAATAACACCTAACCAGAGAAAAAATGCAGGATAAATAAAATGGTGGTTGTGGCAGGTTTAGTCAAGTTAACCGGAGAATAAGTTTTAACCCTGGCAGGAATATTCACAGAATTAGTGATGACAAGATTGTTAAAACGAAGAAGGAGAAGAAACGGGGACATCACACAAATTATGGAAGAATATGACGATTCCAAATTTATATAAAAATTTCGTACTACTGCTTCAGAAGCTAAAGCGTATGAATGAAATGTGAAACTTTTTTTTAACATGAAACTTTTTGCTTGTAGTAGGCCTAATAGGCATTAATTATATTCTGTCGTGTTATAAAAATGACCATTTGTGCCAAAACAGTGTCGTTTATTTGGTGTGTGTTAAAATTGCTGCAATATTAGGTAGACCTATTTCATGACAAAATACATTTTCCTTGTACTTGGTATGTTCTAAATGTATCTATACCGATTAAACAATCAACTATTAATTTCTCTACTATCAAAGAATTGCATTGTACAGAAAACTGTCCTAATTGTACAGGAATTTAGGCTTTTATCTTGACTCCTTTCGATTTCTGACCAGTTGCAGTTTGTACCTTGTAATTTTGCTCTGGCAGTGTGGGTATACATCCACATTTCTTCAGTTCTCAAAAGAATCCCTGTGACATCAAATTAGTCATAGCACCTATGTCAAGCACAATGGGTACATCAGGATAAAATATTCTGGGCCATGAACCATGGACCTTGCCGTTGGTGGGGAGGCTTGCGTGCCTCAGCGATACAGATAGCCGTACCGTAGGTGCAACCACAACGGAGGGGTATCTGTTGAGAGGCCAGACAAACGTGTGGTTCCTGAAGAGGGGCAGCAGCCTTTTCAGTAGTTGCAAGGGCAACAGTCTGGATGATTGACTGATCTGGCCTTGTAACAATAACCAAAACGGCCTTGCTGTGCTGGTACTGCGAACGGCTGAAAGCAAGGGGAAACTACAGCCGTAATTTTTCCCGAGGGCATGCAGCTTTACTGCATGATTAAATGATGATGGCGTCCTCTTGGGTAAAATATTCCGGAGATAAAATAGTCCCCCATTCGGATCTCCGGGCGGGGACTACTCAACAGGATGTCGTTATCAGGAGAAAGAAAACTGGCGTTCTACGGATCGGAGCGTGGAATGTCAGATCCCTTAATCGGGCAGGTAGGTTAGAAAATTTAAAAAGGGAAATGGATAGGTTAAAGTTAGATATAGTGGGAATTAGTGAAGTTCGGTGGCAGGAGGAACAAGACTTCTGCTCAGTTGACTACAGGGTTATAAACACAAAATCAAATAGGGGTAAACCAGGAGTAGGTTTAATAATGAATAGGAAAATAGGAAATGCGGGAAGTTACTACAAACAGCAGAGTGAACGAATTATTGTGGCCAAGATAGATACGAAGCCCACACCTACTACAGTAGTACAAGTTTGTATGCCAACTAGCTCTGCAAATGACGAAGAAATTGAAGAAATGTATGATGAAATAAAAGAAATTATTCAGATTGTGAAGGGAGACGAAAATTTAATAGTCATGGGTGACTGGAATTCGAGTGTAGGAAAAGGGAGAGAAGGAAACATAGTAGGTGAATATGGATTGGGGCTAAGAAATGAAAGAGGAAGCCGCACAGGGCACAACATAATCATAGCTAACACTTGGTTCAAGAATCATAAAAAAAGGTTGTATACATGGAAGAACCCTTGAGATACTAAAAGGTATCAGATAGATTATATAATGGTAAGACAGAGATTTAGGAACCAAGTTTTAAATTGTAAGACATTTCCAGGGGCAGATGTGGACTCTGACCACAATCTATTGGTTATGACCTGTAGATTAAAACTGAAGAAACTGCAAAGAGGTGGGAATTTAAGGAGATGGGACCTGGATAAACTGAAAGAACCAGAGGTTGTACAGAGTTTCAGGGAGACCATAAGGGAACAATTGACAGGAATGGGGGAAAGAAATACAGTAGAAGAAGAATGGCTAGCTTTGAGGGATGAAGTAGTGAAGGCAGCAGAGGATCAAGTAGGTAAAAAGACGAGGGCTAGTAGAAATCCTTGGGTAACAGAAGAAATATTGAATTTAATTGATGAAAGGAGAAAATATAAAAATGCAGTAAATGAAGGAGGCAAAAAGGAATACAAACGTCTCAAAAATGAGATCGACAGGAAGTGCAAAATGGCTAAGCAGGGATGGCTAGAGGACAAATGTTAGGATTTAGAGGCTTATCTCACTAGGGGTAAGATAGATACTGCCTACAGGAAAATTAAAGAGACCTTTGGAGATAAGAGAACGAGTTGTATGAATATCAAGAGCTCAGATGGAAACCCAGTTCTAAGCAAAGAAGGGAAAGCAGAAAGGTGGAAGGAGTATATAGAGGGTCTATACAAGGGGGATGTACTTGAGGACAATATTGTGGAAATGGAAGAGGATGTAGATGAAGATGAAATGGGAGATACGATACTGCGTGAAGAGTTTGACAGAGCACTGAAAGACCTGAGTCGAAACAAGGCCCCCGGAGTAGACAACATTCCATTGGAACTACTGACGGCCTTGGGAGAGCCAGTCCTGACAAAGCTCTACCATCTGGTGAGCAAGATGTATGAAACAGGCGAAATACCCTCAGACTTCAAGAAGAATATAATAATTCCAATCCCAAAGAAAGCAGGTGTTGACAGATGTGAAAATTACCGAACTATCAGTTTAATAAGTCACAGCTGCAAAATACTAACACGAATTCTTTACAGACCAATGGAAAAACTAGTAGAAGCCAACCTCGGGGAAGATCAGTTTGGATTCCGTAGAAACACTGGAACACGTGAGGCAATACTGACCTTACGAATTATCTTAGAAGAAAGATTAAGGAAAGGCAAACCTACATTTCTAGCATTTGTAGACTTAGAGAAAGCTTTTGACAGTGTTGACTGGAATACTCTCTTTCAAATTCTAAAGGTGACAGGGGTAAAATACAGGGAGCAAAAGGCTATTTACAATTTGTACAGAAACCAGATGACAGTTATGAGTCGAGGGACATGAAAGGGAAGCAGGAGTTGGGAAGGGAGTAAGACAGGGTTGTAGCCTCTCCCTGATGTTGTTCAATCTGTATATTGAGCAAGCAGTAAAGGAAACAAAAGAAAAATTCGGAATAGGTATTAAAATCCATGGAGAAGAAATAAAAACTTTGAGGTTCGCCGATGACATTGTAATTCTGTCAGAGACAGCAAAGGACTTGGAAGAGCAGTTGAATGGAATGGATAGTGTCTTGAAAGGAGGATATAAGATGAACATCAACAAAAGCAAAACGAGGATAATGGAATGTAGTCGAATTAAGTCGGGTGATGCTGAGGGAATTAGATAAGGAAATGAGACACTTAAAGTAGTAAAGGAGTTTTGCTATTTGGGGAGCAAAACAACTGATGATGGTTGAAGTAGAGAGGATATAAAATGTAGACTGGCAATGGCAAGGAAAGCGTTTCTGAAGAAGAGAAATTTGTTAACATCGAGTATTGATTTAAGTGTCAGGAAGTCATTTCTTAAAGTATTTGTATGGAGTGTAGCCATGTATGGAAGTGAAACATGGACGATAAGTAGTTTGGACAAGAAGAGAATAGAAGCTTTTGAAATGTGGTGCTACAGAATAATGCTGAAGATTAGATGGGTATATCACATAACTAATGAAGAAGTATTGAATAGGATTGGGGAGAAGAGAAGTTTGTGGCACAACTTGACCAGAAGAAGGGATCGGTTGGTAGGACATGTTCTGAGGCATCAAGGGATCACCAATTTAGTATTGGAGGGCAGCGTGGAGGGTAAAAATCGTAGAGGGAGACCAAGAGATGAATACACTAAGCAGATTCAGGAGGATGTAGGTTGCAGTAGGTACTGGGAGATGAAGAAGCTTGCACAGGATAGAGTAGCATGGAGAGCTGCATCAAACCAGTCTCAGGACTGAGGACCACAGCAACAACAACATCCACTTTAGATTCCATCTCCTGAATTTGCGAATATACTTCACTAAGATTTTGTAACTCACCTGAAAGTTGTTCCTGCTTACTTTTTCCGTTAATGTATTTATATTGTGGGACATGTTGGTAATTATTTCTTGTTTTAGTTGTTTACCAAGCTCTGTGGACTTACCAGATAATTCATCAGCTAATTCAGTGCATATAGTTTTGCTCATCTCACTGAACTGTTGACTAATGCTATTCTTGAAATCGTTAAATGCCTGATTTTGCTGTGCAAACTGTTGTCCTATATTTTCCTGAAATTCCTGTTGTTTTGTAAGCTGTTGTGTTATTAGTTGCATGAGTTGTGTGAAATTGTGGGTGTCACTAATATTTACATTGCCTTTTGGGACTGTTTCCTGCTCTTGCATTTGCAATGTAGTGAGCAAATAGTAACTTTCACTGTTGCACGCTTCCGTTTCACTATTTGGAAAAATTTTTCCTGGTGAGAGCTGAGAAATTGTCTCATTGAGTGTCATAAAAGTGGCATCATGATTAGTTATGTCACCAGTGTCATCAATTCGTAATAGTGTGATGCCAGCCTGGTTGTTTCGGTAGCCATCGGCCAGTTCACGTGTTGGTGTGTTACTTTCAGCTGTTTCCAAGCTCGGATTTCCGCCATCTTGGTATATTGCATTTTGTAATGAATTTTCAACAGTGGTCATTTCCTTTGACTCAATTGTGAATAGTGTTTAACAAAATTTAAAAAAAAAAAAAAAATGATTTTCGAGCACAAAATTTTCTATGTATTGGTACTTTTCAATTAAACATCAACTTTACACAAGTTTTCGTCTTTCCTATAGAAATGCACTTTTCATAAAGGATATTAATTGGAAGGAATAGAGATTATTTACTGTGAGAGAGACAGAGCCAAGTGTGGCCATACAAGCATGCAGCATAACAGCTTCCTTACCTTAACTGCTGAAATCCACATTCCCGGCAGAATTTAATTTTAATTTGCTCCTTCAGGTTGTTAATAGTTCCAATCTCATGGGCGATTAACAAATGAAACAAAGGCCTTATTAGTTCCATGTAACATTTAAATGGATCATTTATCTCAAAAAAATTTTATCTCAACAACTGGGAGGTCAGTTCCTATTCCGCTCAGTGCCAGCCTTTGAATGGTCACCATCGAATAGTGGCAGGCGGAATAAAAAATGTAATATAAACTGGAAACTGATTAATAATTGCTGCTTAAATAATTAAAAATAAGAAAATTTTGGAAGAATAATTGGATAAAATTGGAAGGTACACATATCTTGAGTGAACTTTAACTGGCATTAATATCAACAGACCCTCAATATTCAATACATATATTCACCATTTAAATTTATGTACTTCTTGTTCATGATTGTGCATGGAGCTTAGTATGACAATACTGGTTCTGGATTGCCCCTCTTCTGCTCAGGTAAATTATTCTTGTCTGCTTCGATCCTCTTGATGCAGGGTTCTTGGCGCATCGCGGAATGATGAACAGTCAGGTATGGTCATTGTGAATGTACGAATAAACTTTTCTATCTCGATCAGTTTCTATTACACCTTTCATCAATGTACAGTTGGAATGCACATTTTTTAGTGATATTAACTCAGCAGAACTCATCATATGTCCACCTGCTACCGCTTATAAGAGACAGATGGTGAATATATTGAGATTATAAAGTTGAAGAGCATATCTCTAATTGTTTTGTTTGTGACCCAGTAGTACCGCTGGTACAAAATAATGTATTCGAGGGAGAAAAGAAAGGGAAATAATAATAATAATAATAATAATAATAACTTCCGTGGAGGCCCGGAAAAGAATAGGCCTCCGATATGTTCTGCCAGTCGTAATAGGCGACGAAAAGAACAAACCACTAATAGGGCTAACCCCCCTTTTAGTGTGATTAGTTGGTTCAGGACAGAACTAATGAAGCCTCGGACAAGCGCCGTCATGGTCAGGGACGACGCTTGAACCCTATGCCCGCCCACAATGGTAACGACACTGCTAGCCAACTGGAAAATGATTTAAATCCAAATAGAGGTGTTTTGCAGGATATGCTTCCTGCAACCACCCTAGAAGGAAAACAAAGACAGAGGATGAGATGGTCAGATGAAGTTAATTGACACCTCATGTTCTGTTATTACCAAGCAACAAACCTAGGAACCAACACAACTGGATACAGATCACAAGTATACACAACATTTATTACCAGATACCCAGAATTAAAATTTTTAACAGAACAACGATTAGCTGATCAGATCCGTGTAATAACAAAAAATAACAGGATACCCCAGTCAGAATTAGAAAACATCAAACATCAAGTACAACAAATACTGGAACAAAATAATGTGCAATCAGAAGAAGAAGAAAATACAGTAATGGACTCAAACATCCCAGAGCAAACAAACAAAGAACAACACGCACCAATTAAACAATCAGAGGAAAACGAAATCTTGAGGCAGCCACCAGAACAAGCACAAATAGAACACAAAGTGACACAGATATTAGATATAGAAGAAAAATTTCAGCTAACATATATAGAATACAAAGACACAAATACAGATATTAGACCATTCTTGCATAGACCACCAAATAACCCACAAGTCGAAACAACAATAAAAACTATCAACACAATCATACACAACAAAATAAATGAAAACACAACTATGGAAGAGTTACAACTACTGGTATATATAGGAGCACTCACTACACTAAATATACACACTAGGCAGAGATCAGAACCAACCAACACACAGAAGAAACCCACAAAACCAGCATGGCAACACAGGCTACAGATCAAAATAGAAAAACTGAGAAAAGACATCGGACAGCTAACACAATTTATAAGAAATGAAATCTAGGAAAAAAAAACGAAAAAGGTTAGGTAAAATCTCACAACAAGAAGCGACAGAGCAATTAGACGAAAAGAAGCAGAAATTACAAGCATTCGCCAAACGACTCAGAAGATACAAAAAAAGTGAAAATAGAAGGAAACAAAACCAAACATTCAACACAAACCAAAAGAAATTTTACCAGACAATAGATAACACACACATTGAAATAAACAATCCACCAAACATAACAGACATGGAACACTTCTGGAGCAACATATGGTCAAACCCGGTACAACATAACAGGCATGCACGGTGGATACAAGCAGAAACAGACTCATACAAGATGATACCACAAATGCCTGAAGTGACAATTTTGCAACATGAAGTCACCCAAGCAATTAATTCTACTCACAATTGGAAAGCCCCTGGAAATGATAAAATAGCAAATTTCTGGTTAAAGAAGTTCACCTCAACACATTCACATCTAACTAAATTATTTAACAGTTACATTGCAGACCCATACACATTCCCTGATACACTTACACATGGAATAACTTATCTGAAACCTAAAGATCAAGCAGACACAGCGAACCCAGCTAAATATCGCCCCATAACATGCCTACCAACAATATACAAAATATTAACTTCAGTCATTAAACAGAAACTAGTGACACATACAACACAGAACAAAATTATAAATGAAGAACAAAAAGGCTGTTGCAAAGGAGCAAGAGGACGTAAAGAGCAACTGATAATAGATGCAGAGGTGACATATCAAGCTAAAACTAAACAAAGGTCGCTACACTACGCATACATCGATTACCAAAAAGCTTTTGATAGTGTACCCCACTCATGGTTACTACAAATATTGGAAATATATAAAGTAGATCCTAAATTGATACAGTTCCTAAACATAGTAATGAAAAACTGGAAAACCACACTTAATATCCAAACAAATTCAAATAATATCACATCACAGCCAATACAGATTAAGCGTGGAATATACCAAGGAGATTCATTAAGTCCTTTCTGGTTCTGCCTTCTCTGAACCCACTATCCAACATGCTAAATAATACAAATTATGGTTACAATATTACTGGAACATACCCACACAAAATCACACATTTGCTATACATGGATGATCTAAAACTACTGGCAGCAACAAATCAACAACTCAACCAATTACTGAAGATAACAGAAGTATTTAGCAATGATATAAATATGGCTTTTGGAACAGACAAATGTAAGAAAAATAGCATAGTCAAGGGAAAACACACTAAACAAGAAGATTACATATTGGATAACCACAGCGACTGCATAGAAGCGATGGAAAAAACAGATGCCTATAAATATCTAGGATACAGACAAAAAATAGGAATAGATGATAGAAATATTAAGGAAGAGCTAAAAGAAAAATATAGACAAAGACTAACAAAAATACTGAAAACAGAATTGACAGCAAGAAACAAGACAAAAGCTATAAATACCTATGCTATACCAATATTGACCTACTCATTTGGAGTAGTGAAATGGAGTAACACAGACCTAGAAGCACTCAATACACTTACACAATCACAATGCCACAAATATGGAATACATCACATACATTCAACAACAGAAAGATTCAAATTAAGCAGAAAGGAAGGAGGAAGGGGATTTATCGACATAAAAAACCTACATTATGGGGAGGTAGACAATTTAAGAAAATTCTTTCTAGAACGAGCAGAAACTAGCAAAATACACAAAGCAATCACCCACATAAATACATCGGCTACACCACTACAATTTCATAACCACCTCTACAACCCTTTAGATCACATAACATCAACAGATACAAAGAAAGTAAATTGGAAAAAGAAAACACTACATGGCAAGCACCCGTATCATCTAACACAGCCACACATCGATCAAGACGCATCCAACACATGGCTAAGAAGAGGCAATATATACAGTGAGACAGAAGGATTCATGATTGCAATACAGGATCAAACAATAAACACCAGATATTACAGCAAGCATATTATTAAAGATCCCAATACCACAACAGATAAATGCAGACTTTGCAAACAACAAATAGAAACAGTAGATCACATCACAAGCGGATGTACAATACTAGCAAATACAGAATACCCCAGAAGACATGACAACATCGCAAAAATAATACATCAACAGCTTGCCTTACAACATAAACTTTTAAAACAACACGTTCCTACATACAAGTATACACCACAAAATGTACTGGAGAATGATGAATACAAATTATACTGGAACAGAACCATTATAACAGATAAAACAACGCCACATAACAAACCTGACATCATACTCACCAATAAAAAGAAGAGATTAACACAACTAATTGAAATATCCATACCCAATACAGCAAATATACAGAAGAAAACAGGAGAAAAAATTGAAAAATACATCCAACTGGCTGAGGAAGTCAAGGACATGTGGCATCAGGATAAAGTTGACATTATACCAATTATACTTTCAACTACAGGAGTCATACCACGCAATATCCACCAGTACATCAATGCAATACAGCTACATCCAAACTTATATATACAACTTCAGAAATCCGTAATTATTGATACATGTTCAATTACCCGAAAGTTCCTAAACGCAATGTAACATATACCGTACAGTTAAAAGGAAGTGACACTTGATCAAGGTCCGCGTCACTTTCATTCCGAACCAGACTTAAGGTCTGAGAAAGGAAAGATAATAATAATAATAATAATATGTTACATTACTCAGTGGTGGTCTGTGGAGAGCTATAGTCTTGCTGGCAGAGTTTGCACAGCCTATAGCTACACAAATCAGCTGAACACATCTACACTTGTGTATCATGTTGAGCAACATATCCAGAATGTACTCATTCTGCTTCCATCACCTCATTCCGCCCCAAAAATGTTTTACATAATGACCTTGCCTCTTTCAACTTTGTGATGGTCTGAGATGATTCCATATGAACAGCATTTCTGATTAGAATAATAGACACTGGCTACCCTTTCATTTCATAATGGATCTTGTTTTTGTCTTAAAATGGAACTTTGTGAAATATTTCATACAGTTTTTATACTGTAAGCCCTTCCTTTTTTGACCTGGTCACATGTTTTTATCTTACATCAGTCCCCTAATCACCTACACATTCCCTAATATCCGGCAAACCTTGTTGTTAACTTACTCATTATAAAATTGGGTTAACATGATGTAAATATTATTTAAGCAGTCACGTGAGTGCCTTATTATGTTTATGTTAGCACACCATAACATAATTTTGTGATTGACTATCTTGTCAGTTCTTCCCCTTTTCAGCCTGACACTACTAACATACAAAAAAAGTCCTGAACCAGTGCTAACTGAAAAGGAATAAACTGTTTCCACCAACTTTACTTAGTTATGAGAATCTTTTGTCGATATGAAGACACAGATATATCACACTCTAAAGCAATAATATGTATCACCCCACTAACTTCCTATGAAATCCTTAACAATGTTCATATTCATAGTTCCTGATTTTCTTATCACTATCAATTCTACTTTTTACATCACTCTGCTTTTCTTGATTTTTCTGGGGTAACTTGAAAGATACCTTCAGATAATTTTTTTTTTGCATTTACTTACAACAATCACCATTATGCCTTTATTTGGTATTATAACACTGACTGTACCTATATGTTGTGGATGGACAATGGAAGTTAGCAGGATAGGTGGAGCAATTTATCACTCTGAGATGTATTCCATCTGACTACCGTTATGACTAAACTGAATGCTGGAATGTGATATAACATGAGCTGCATACTAATATTAATGTATCGGTAACAGTGGTTACTCACTTGAGAGCCTTGGTGCCACATAGATTGCATTAAATCAGGCGCGCAGTGGGTCAACATCCCCCTAACATTTGTTAAATGTCTTAAGCACCCCAAATCGTGACCTTTATATTTCTAGAAGGTGTTTGGCTCTCAAAG
Source organism: Schistocerca americana (assembly GCF_021461395.2). Classification (NCBI taxonomy): domain Eukaryota; kingdom Metazoa; phylum Arthropoda; class Insecta; order Orthoptera; family Acrididae; genus Schistocerca; species Schistocerca americana. The sequence continues at coordinate 795,966,451 of NC_060122.1, forward strand.
ATAGTCCTACTCTCCCACTCCTGATGCTACTCACTTTAAGCAATCTTGGGAAGCAACAAATCGACCAAGTAATATTGTACTGGAAAAGGGTGTTGCAGCAAATAAGACAATGGACCTACCATGATAAGTAAACTGTAATACAGAGGCATAGTGTCCTCCAACAAAGCACATGTTACACCTGTAAGGGATTGCTATTACAGTAATCTTTGGCACCTGTAGTTAATCTGAGAGCACACAAATGACCGAGTATCAGGCTAATGTCTTCCCTTACATGCCTTACAATAACACATCTCTCATTTATTTTCATAAATTATCTTCACAGTGAATCAGGTTCTATCCTTCAGGACAATTCAATATTCATTAGCCCCTTCTAGAACAGTCTATCTTCTCTTTACATACATAGCATTTAGACACAGGTTTTACTCACCAAGCGAGGTGGCGCAGTGGTTAGCACACTGGACTCGCATTCGGGAGGACGACGGTTCAATCCCGTCTCCGGCCATCCTGATTTAGGTTTTCCGTGATTTCCCTAAATCGCTTCAGGCAAATGCAGGGATGGTTCCTTTGAAAGGGCATGGCCGATTTCCTTTCCCATCCTTCCCTCACCCGAGCTTGCGCTCCGTCTCTAATGACCTCGTTGTCGACGGGACGTTAAACACTAATCTCCTCCTCCACAGGTTTTACTCAGAGTTAAACAATTAATTTTGCACTACCACATGGGAATTCTAGTGATGCAACTACTACAAACACTCACCCACCTTAGCATCACCACATTACACAATGAATTTAGATTTGTTTAACTGCACTCGACTTTATGGCCATCTTGTGTATATAAAACTTTGAAAACTTGGTGGAAATTCACACCAGTGCCAAGCCATGCAAGAAAGCACTTACTCACGCTGATCAGACTGCATCTTGATTGCGATACATGGTTATACCATTGTTCTAAAGTTCATCACAGTTCCAATGAGACTTTGTATCACACAATCAAAATCACTGCCTTGCATATGCTTTTACTGGCATATTAAATTGTGTAATAACTGGTTGCTTCTCAGCTGCTATTCCAGACACTCAGAGCTGTGCCTGGAAAGCCATTTGTACTGTAAAATTATATACTGTAAATGTACTTACTGATCAAATAAAGTTAGCTGTCAGATATGGGTCTGTCCCTCATGAAGGACCCACAGCAACTTTCCTGAGCGAAAGCGTCAATGCCAAAACTCGTGCTCCCCCTCCACTTTATTTGTACCTCTGCACCGATGAGTAATCATGTCGATACTCGTTTCATCAACTAATGAAGGCAAGTGAGAGAGGAGATTGTTTTCTTAAGTTCTGTCCTCAATTACATGCTTTAGATTACATTTAAAATATATTTTTCTTACCCTGTAGGGTTAATAACAAGTGGAACTATTTTCTCTCAATGCCAATATCTAGCAATATTTCCACTGAAGTTCTGCAGTGGGGGGAGTGGGGCGGGGTTCACTCAGCATTCACAATCCTGTGTGCTGTGTGGTACCAGTAAACTGTTATTTCACAGAAATTGTTCTAGAAGGTACTAGAAACCTATCATTTTCCCATGCAACTGGCATCCCCATCTACATCTGGCCATGTCAACCAGTACTCTTTCCTGCTCGAGATGACTCAGAGCCTTCTATACTGATTGTTCAATGTATACCTGCCCACTGCCTTCTGCATACTCTCATTCATGTTTACCTTGATTAATAACAAAAATATAATAAATCACATCACCTTATGGGTAGCATGCAGGGGCAGTGGCAAGGGGGGGGGGGGGGGGGGGGGGGGGGAAGGAGGCTATGGGGGCTATAGCCCCATGCCCCCATGGAGTATCATATTACAATGTATAAAATGACTTTACAAATCAGCGAATATATTACTCCAACAGATTCAATCTGTAGCAATATAGGTTGGAATGTATTCCAAACACATTTAAAAAAAGAATAAGAGCAGCAAATAGCTTACAACCTAAACCAATAAATATCATTTGACTTAAAACAGGTGTCTTATTATTTATTAATACACATTTTTTACCCTGAACTCCAAAACAGTTACCAAAAACTACTTTAAGCAACACCTAATTTTACCAATTTGTCAGTAGAGGGCCCCAACTCTCCTTGTTAAGCCATATTCCATTCCCCCAAACGACCTCGCCCCCCCCCCCCCTCTATAACCCCTTTTCCCCTTCACCGACTTCTAGAATCACCCCTGGTAGCATGAATTACTTTGGTTTAAATTTGTGTGAAGCCCTTACATGATTATTATTATTAAAATTACTATTGAAGCTTTCAAATAAAATTGCAGAATAGAGTGAGTGTATTTATATTGTACTATGTAATGTAGTTGCTATGTTACAACAGAACAGTTAGATATAAAAATAATTTTAATTTTGAGGAATATGGATTCAGATTTAGCAGCATTTAAATTTATGTAAATTGGTTGTGAAATTGCTTTTTTAGTTACTTTTATGCAAGATGTGTGCATGACTTTTTGAAGTGTGACTGGATTTCAGGATGGCACTGATGTTTCACCCAAGCTGAGGCAGAAAGTCATGCAGTATTATGACTATTTATGGAAAAAGAGGTACAGAGTAATAAACAGTATAAAGTTGCCATTCTTGCCTCAATCTATAATGAGTGAAATAACTTTGGACCTTTCTTGGGATTTATACAAGCATGTAAGTAAAATAATATAAGTATACCTATTTTAGATCATGTTTAATTTATACTACATTTTTGAAAAACACAAGCAGTTATTGCCTTTTAATTTTATCAGAAAAGAGTTTTTTTCTTTTTCTTCCCATTCAGTGGAACATTATAAGAATGTAGCAGCACTTTCTTTTGTTTAATACCTTCAGCAGTTCCATAAAGCTCCTGCACAGTGCTAAACAACATTTGAATACAAAGTTTATTTTCCTCTTACTAAGTGTTGCAGGAGAAAATTATTGGTGAGCCTGTATGTTGCGATAGTGTTTCCTGTAAATCACTTCAAATGAATGTGATGACTGGTTCCTCCAGCATGGCTGTGGCGTATTTTTTTGCCCTATATATTCCACCGCCCATGAACCATGGACCTTGCCATTGGTGGGGAGGCTCGTGTGCCTCAGCAATACATATAGACATAGCTTAAGTGCAAGCACATCAGAACGTATATCTGTTGAGCGGCCACACAAACATATGGTTCCTGAAGAGGGGCAGCAGCCTTTCCAGCAGTTGCAGGGCCAACTGTCTGGATGATTGACTGATCTGACCCTGTAACATCAACCAAAATGAACTTGATGTGCTATTACTGCGAACAGCTGAAAGAAAGAGGAAACTACAGCCATAATTTTTCCAAAGGGCATGCAGCTTTACTGTATGGTTAAAAGATAATGGCATCCTCTTGGGTAAAATATTCTGGAGGTAAAAGAGTCCCCATTTGGATATCTGGGCGGGTACTACTCAGGAGGTCATCATTATCAGAAGAAACAAAACTGGCGTCCTACAGATTGGAGATTGGAATGTCAGATCCATTAACTGGGCAGGTAAGTTAGAAAATTTAAAAAGCGAAATGGATAGGTGAATAAAGGGTTATAAGTACAAAATCAAATATGGGTAATGCAGGAGTAGATTTAATAATGAATTAAAAAATAGGAACATGGATAAGTTACTAACAACAGCATAGTGAATGCATTATTTTAGCCAAGATAGACATGAAGCCCACGCTTACCACTGTAGTGCAATTTTATATGCCAACAAGCTCCGCAGATGATGAAGATATTGAATAAATGTATGTTTTGTGTCATCTCATTGCCAGTGTCAAATCTTGTACCATGGGAAGCAAGGAGAGGATGTTGTTTTGTGGCCAGTAGCCTCTTTCTACAACAGAACTACACCCTTGTATTAACAGGGCTCTCTATTCATAAGAACAAGAAGTTATTTATCTTTAAGCAAGTTGTTGTGGTACAAGCTCTTCTGTAATAGTCCATGTCAGCCTCACTGCTGATAAAGTACAAGTCCCACTATAAGTCTGTGATGTGCACTGACAAACGCCAACTAGAATAGGGACTGAGGTAGTATTTGAGCTTACTGTGACTGACTCTGTCTGCGACTGGGCTGACTATCTGTGACCGAATGGTCCTCCGGTACAGGGCAGCGATCTAAATACTGACAGTCGAGAGGATGTTGGTGGCCTGTTGCCTGCAAGTATGCCTTTGACCTCTCTCCTGATAGGCACACTTGATTCAGTGCCTAGTATTGATCTTCTTGCAACCTTTTAGCCAACCAGTGTGCTGGTGACAGCTTAGCCAGCACATTCCTCCCTCCCTGAAATGCCACACCATTATTGTGTAGTGAGGCTGCAAACAACAACAGGGAGGGAGGCAGGATGCTGGACATAGAGACGAACTGGAAGCCATAGCTGTGGAGGATGGCATACTCCCGACTGTACCACGCCATCTGGCTTGTGAGGCAAAGGAACATCCTCTGGAAAACTGCTGCCAGAGCACACGCCCAGGCCTGAGGTTGTGTTCTGAGGCAATGACAGTGTTGATGATGGTGACGGCGGGTCCAGGTCCATTGGGTCGGCGAGCAGGGACAGAAGGGGTGAGGGCGCATTGTCCATCCTCTCCTCCTATGGTGCACTTGTGTCACCAGCAGTCAGCTATGAACACCATGCAGTCCCATGAGGCCATGAATCTGGGGAAAGAAAAGCAGCAGGATCACAGGGCAGGAATTTGGTTCTGGTGGTGGTGGTGCAAACCATCGGAACCTACAATTAAGTAAATAAAAGAGCTAAAGTGTTCCTGCATCACACCTCTTTCCCAGCACCCATGGTTGCCATAAACCCTGAATATAGTAAGATTCCACAGCACAAAGTGATACTTGTGGACCATTGATGGCGCTTGTTGCTGCAGTGGGTGTAGCAAGTGTAGCAGCATCCGATGGCGGTGGCCAGACAGAAGTTCCGCCAGTGATGGTGCGTCTTATGGGTGTGAGTGATAGGAGGAGAGAAAGAGTTATAGCACCTTTTCCCATTTGTAGATGGTGCAAAGCTTTGCCATCTGTTGTTTGAAAATGTGTACAAAGTGTTCTGCTTCTCTGTTGGACAGTGAGTGAAATGGAGCACTTGTTAGATGACGAATGCCATTTCATTCACAAACCTGTTCAAAATCACATGGAGTGAACTGTGGTCCATTCTCTGACACAAGTACTGTTGGCAAACCTTTGATGCGAAATATTGAGGACAACACTTGAATGGTGCTACATGACACGTTAGAGTTCGCAGCTACCACAAATGGGAACTTGCTAAAAGAGTCTACCACTATGAGACAATGAGTGTTCCAGAATGGTCATGCAAAGTCGATGTGCACTCACTGCCATGGCAATTGAGTCTTATTCCAAGCTGAGAATGTCTGTGGTCGAGCAGATTGGTTTTCCACTCATACGTGACACTTTGACATCATCTGTTCAATATGGGCATCCATGCCCTGCCAAGTGCAGTGCCATTGTGATAATTGTTTAGCGCAAACAGTTCTGCAATCTCCTTGGTCGAGCAATTGCAACACATCCTTTTGAAACACTTTGGGAATAAGCACATCAAATTGTCCACTGCCATTTTTAACTACACTCCTGGAAATGGAAAAAAGAACACATTGACACCGGTGTGTCAGACCCACCATACTTGCTCCGGACACTGCGAGAGGGCTGTACAAGCAATGATCACACGCATGGCACAGCGGACACACCAGGAACCGTGGTGTTGGCCGTCGAATGGCGCTAGCTGCGCAGCATTTGTGCACCGCCGCCGTCAGTGTCAGCCAGTTTGCCGTGGCATACGGAGCTCCATCGCAGTCTTTAACACTGGTAGCATGCCGCGACAGCGTGGACGTGAACCGTATGTGCAGTTGACGGACTTTGAGTGAGGGCGTATAGTGGGCATGCGGGAGGCTGGGTGGACATACCGCCGAATTGCTCAACACGTGGGGCGTGAGGTCTCCACAGTACATCGATGTTGTCGCCAGTGGTCGGCGGAAGGTGCACGTGCCCGTCGACCTGGGACCGGACCGCAGCGACACACGGATGCACGCCAAGACCGTAGGATCCTACGCAGTGCCGTAGGGGACCACACCGCCACTTCCCAGCAAATTAGGGACACTGTTGCTCCTGGGGTATCGGCGAGGACCATTCGCAACCGTCTCCATGAAGCTGGGCTACGGTCCTGCACACCGTTAGGCCGTCTTACGCTCACGCCCCAACATCGTGCAGCCCGCCTCCAGTGGTGTCGTGACAGGCGTGAATGGAGGGACGAATGGAGACGTGTCGTCTTCAGCGATGAGAGTCGCTTCTGCCTTGGTGCCAATGATGGTCGTATGCGTGTTTGGCGCCGTGCAGGTGAGCGCCACAATCAGGACTGCATACGACCGTGGCTCACAGGGCCAACACCCGGCATCATGGTGTGGGGAGCGATCTCCTACACTGGCCGTACACCACTGGTGATCGTCGAGGGGACACTGAATAGTGCACGGTACATCCAAACCGTCATTGAACCCATCGTTCTACCATTCCTAGACCGGCAAGGGAACTTGCTGTTCCAACAGGACAATGCACGTCCGCATGTATCCCGTGCCACCCAACGTGCTCTAGAAGGTGTAAGTCAACTACCCTGGCCAGCAAGATCTCCGGATCTGTCCCCCATTGAGCATGTTTGGGACTGGATGAAGCGTCGTCTCACGCGGTCTGCACGTCCAGCACGAACGCTGGTCCAACTGAGGCGCCAGGTGGAAATGGCATGGCAAGCCGTTCCACAGGACTACATCCAGCATCTCTACGATCGTCTCCATGGGAGAATAGCAGCCTGCATTGCTGCGAAAGGTGGATATACACTGTACTAGTGCCGACATTGTGCATGCTCTGTTGCCTGTGTCTATGTGCCTGTGGTTCTGTCAGTGTGATCATGTGATGTATATGACCCCAGGAATGTGTCAATAAAGTTTCCCCTTCCTGGGACAATGAATTCACGGTGTTCTTATTTCAATTTCCAGGAGTGTAGAATCATGCCCTGTTCAACTGAAAAGTTGCGCTTGAAATGGAACCACCTTCCCATTACTATGTGCAGATCTTAGTGTCTACTTTTGTTTTCATGCAAATTATGTGCAGATCTTAATTACGCATTTTACTATGTGCAGATCTTAATGTCTACTTTCAGATTTATGCCAGTTGTCAACCAAATCTTATTATGCATTTTCTAGTGTGACAGAATTATCGATATTAATTTTAGTGGTTACATAATTAATCATCCATTTCCAAAGATGTTAATGTTTTGTCAATTGTTTGTTCTTTGGAGTAGATGGGTTTTGGAGGGAAGTTGGAACAGCAGTTGAATGCACGTGGCTAGTGTTGATGGAATGATTGGACTTTGAAAATGTTTTGTATTTTTCATGAATAAATGACGATGACTCAAAATTCTGCAGATTATTATTGCAACAAACACACATAGGAAGACCTGGTGCAGCAACCTACATTCAAAGGAATTTAGGATAAGGAATCCTTAACCAGCAACAAAGAAACATGTGCTTAATTCTGTAAGTACCAATATTACTATTCGATGCACTCTTTAACATCGATAGTAATTGGAATGTTTCCCAAGGTAGAGGGAACATTCATGCTGACATTCAAAGTATGGGTGCACAACTGAATTCTGGATACTGTTCAATAAATGAGACCAAGATGTGCAAATGTCATGCAACAAAATCTTGAGATCTAGGTCTATTTCTGTGGTCTGTGCAATTTTTCTGTAGTGGAAGGGAAAATTTTCCAGCAATTGAGAGTCCTGTGCATCAATTTGGCAACAAGATGTGGCAGAAGCATCGAATCAGAGTCTGGGCCGATTGGAAGGTGAGATGGACAGGAATTGCAAAATGGCTAAGAAAGGATGGCTACAGGACAAATGTAAGGATGTAGAAGCATATGTCACTAGGGGTAAGATTGATACTGCCTACAGGAAAATTAAAGAGACCTTTGGAGAAAAGAGAACCACCTGTATGAATATCAAGAGCTCAGATGGAAAACCAGTCCAAAGCAAAGAAGGGAAAGCAGAAAGGTGGAAGGATTGTATAGAGGGACTATACAACAAAAATGTACTTGAGGGCAATATTGTGGAAATGGAAGAGGACATGGATGAAGATGAAATGGGTGACATGATACTACATGAAGAATTTGACAGAGCACTGAAAGACCTAAGCCAAAACAAGGCCCCAGGAGAAGACAACATTCCATCAGAACTTCTGACAGCCTTGGGAGAGCCAGGCATCACAAAACTCTTCCATCTGGCAAGCAAGATGTATGAGACAGGCGAAATACTATCAGACTTCAAGAAGAACATAATAATAATTCCAGTCCCAAATAAAGGAGGTGCTGACAGGTGTGAAAATTACCAAACTATCAATTTAATAAGTCATTGTTGCAAAATTCTAACATGAATTCTTTACAGAAAAATTTGTAGAAGCCAACCTCAGGGATGATCAGTGTGGATTCCGTAAAAATGTTGGAACACATGAGGCAATACTGACTGTATGACTTACCTTAGAAGATAGGTTAAGGAAAGACAAATCTATGTTTCTAGCAGTTGTAGACGTAGAGAAATGTTGAATGTGTTGCTGAAATACATTCTTTCAAATTCTGTAGGTGGCAGGGGTAAAATACAGGGAGTGAAAGGCTATTTACAATTTGTACAGGAACCAGACAGCAGTTATAAAAGTTGAGGGGCATGAAAGGGAAGGTTGAGAAGGGTTGTAGCCTATGACTGTTGTTGTGCAATCGGTGAACTGAGCAAACAGTAAAGCAAACTAAAGAAAAATTTGGAGTAGGTATTAAAATCCATGGAGAATAAATAAAAACTTTGAGGTTTGCTGATAACATTGCAATTCTGTCAGAGGCAGAAAAGGACTTGAAAGAGCAGTTGAACGCAATGGACAGTGTCTTGAAAGGAGGATATAAGATGAACATCAACAAAAGCAAAATGAGGATGATGGAATGTAGTCGAATTAAGTCAGATGATGTGGAGGTAATTATCAGGAAATGAGACATTTAAGGAGTAGATGAGTCTTGCTATTTGGGAAGCAAAATAACTGATGACATTCAAAGTAGAGAGGATATAAAATGTGGACTGGCTATGGCAAGGAAAGCATTTCTGAAGAATAGAAATTTGTTAACAGTGAGTATAGATTTATGTGTTGGGAAATCTTAAAGTATTTGTATTGAGTGTAGACATGTATGGAAATGAAATATGGACGATAAATAGTTTAGACAAGAAGAGAATACAAGATTTTGAAATGTGGTGGTACAGAAGAATGCTGAAGATTAGATGGGTAGATCATGTAACTAATGAGGAGGTTGTTGTTGTTGTTGTTGTTGTGGTCTTCAGTCCTGAGACTGGTTTGATGCAGCTCTCCATGCTACTCTATCCTGTGCATGCTTTTTCATCTCCCAGTACCTACTGCAACCTACATCCTTCTGAATCTGCTTAGTGTATTCATCTCTTGGTCTCCCTCTACGATTTTTACCCTCCATGCTGCCCTCCAATACTAAATTGGTGATCCCTTGATGCCTCAGAACATGTCCTACCAACCGATCCCTTCTTCTGGTCAAGTTGTGCCACAAACTTCTCTTCTCCCCAATCCTATTCAATACTTCCTCATTAGTTATGTGATCTACCCATCTAATCTTCAGCAATCTTCTGTAGCACCACATTTCGAAAACTTCTATTCTCTTCTTGTCCAAACTACTTATCGTCCATGTTTCACTTCCATACATGGCTACACTCCATACAAATACTTTCAGAAATGACTTCCTGACACTTAAATCAATACTGGATGTTAACAAATTTCTCTTCTTCAGAAACGCTTTCCTTGCCATTGCCAGCCTACATTTTATATCCTCTCTACTTCGACCATCATCAGTTATTTTGCTCCCCAAATAGCAAAACTCCTTTACTACTTTAAGTGGCTCATTTCCTAATCTAATTCCCTCAGCATCACCCGACTTAATTAGACTACATTCCATTATCCTTGTTTTGCTTTTGTTGATGTTCATCTTATATCCTCCTTTCAAGACACTGTCCATTCCATTCAACTGCTCTTCCAAGTCCTTTGCTGTCTCTGACAGAATTACAATGTCATCGGCGAACCTCAAAGTTTTTATTTCTTCTCCATGGATTTTAATACCTATTCCGAATTTTTCTTTTGTTTCCTTTACTGCTTGCTCAATATACAGATTGAACAACATCGGGGAGAGGCTACAACCCTGTCTTATTCCCTTCCCAATCACTGCTTCCCTTTCATGTCCCTCGACTCTTATAACTGCCATCTGGTTTCTGTACAAATTGTAAATAGCCTTTTGCTCCCTGTATTTTACCCCTGCCACCTTTAGAATTTGGAAGAGAGTATTCCTGTCAACATTGTCAAAAGCTTTCTCTAAGTCTACAAATGCTAGAAATGTAGGTTTGCCTTTCCTTAATCTTTCTTCTAAGATAAGTCGTAAGGTCAGTATTGCCTCACGTGTTCCAGTGTTTCTACGGAATCCAAACTGATCTTCCCCGAGGTTGGCTTCTACTAGTTTTTCCATTCGTCTGTAAAGAATTCACGTTAGTATTTTGCAGCTGTGACTTATTAAACTGATAGTTCGATAATTTTCACATCTGTCAACACCTGCTTTCTTTGGGATTGGAATTATTATATTCTTCTTGAAGTCTGAGGGTATTTTGCCTGTTTCATACATCTTGCTCACCAGATGGTAGAGTTTTGTCAGGACTGGCTCTCCCAAGGCCGTCAGTAGTTCCAATGGAATGTTGTCTACTCCGGGGGCCTTGTTTCGACTCAGGTCTTTCAGTGCTCTGTCAAACTCTTCACGCAGTATCATATCTCCCATTTCATCTTCATCTACATCCTCTTCCATGTCCATAATATTGTCCTCAAGCACATCGCCCTTGTATAGACCCTCTATATACTCCTTCCACCTTTCCGCTTTCCCTTCTTTGCTTAGAACTGGGTTTCCATCTGAGCTCTTGATATTCATACAAGTCGTTCTCTTATCTCCAAAGGTCTCTTTAATTTTCCTGTAGGCAGTATCTATCTTACCCCTAGTGAGATAAGCCTCTGAATCCTTACATTTGTCCTCTAGCCATCCCTGCTTAGCCATTTTGCACTTCCTGTCAATCTCATTTTTGAGACGTTTGTATTCCTTTTTGCCTGCTTCATTTACTGCATTTTTATATTTTCTCCTGTCATCAATTAAATTCAATATTTCTTCTGTTACCCAAGGATTTCTACTAGCCCTCGTCTTTTTACCTACTTGATCCTCTGCTGCCTTCGCTACTTCACCCCTCAAAGCTAGCCATTCTTCTTCTACTGTATTTCTTTCCCCCATTCCTGTCAATTGTTCCCTTATGCTCTCCCTGAAACTGTCTGCAACCTCTGGTTCTTTCAGTTTATCCAGGTCCCATCTCCTTAAATTCCCACCTCTTTGCAGTTTCTTCAGTTTTAATGTACAGGTCATAACCAATAGATTGTGGTCAGAGTCCACATCTGCCCCTGGAAATGTCTTACAATTTAAAACCTGGTTCCTAAATCTCTGTCTTACCATTATATAATCTATCTGATACCTTTTAGTATCTCCAGGGTTCTTCCATGTATACAACCTTCTTTCATGATTCTTAAACCAAGTGTTAGTTATGATTATGTTGTGCTCTGTGCAAAATTCTACCAGGTGGCTTCCTCTTTCATTTCTTAGCCCCAATCCATATTCACCTACTATGTTTCCTTCTCTCCCTTTTCCTACTGACGAATTCCAGTCACCCATGACTATTAAATTTTCGTCTCCCTTCACAATCTGAATAATTTCTTTTATTTCATCATACATTTCTTCAATTTCTTCGTCATTTGCAGAGCCAGTTGGCATATAAACTTGTACTACTGTAGTAGGTGTGTGCTTCGCATCTATCTTGGCCACACTAATGCATTCACTATGCTGTTTGTAGTAGCTTACCTGCATTCCTATTTTCCTATTCATTATTAAACCTACTCCTGCATTACCCCTATTTGATTTTGTGTTTATAACCCTGTAGTCACCTGAGCAGAAGTCTTGTTCCTCCTGACACCGAACTTCACTAATTCCCACTATATCTAACTTTAACCTATCCATTTCCCTTTTTAAATTTTCTAACCTACCTGTCCGATTAAGGGATCTGACATTCCACGCTCCGATCCGTATAACGCCAGTTTTCTTTCTCCTGATAACGACATCCTGTTGAGTAGTCCCCGCCCGGAGATCCGAATGGTGGACTATTTTACCTCCAGAATATTTTACCCAAGAGGACGCCATCATCATTTAATCATACAGTAAAGCTGCATGCCCTCGGGAAAAATTACGGCTGTAGTTTCCCCTTGCTTTCAGCCGTTCGCAGTACCAGCACAGCAAGGCCGATTTGGTTATTGTTACAAGGCCAGATCAGTCAATCATCCTGACTGTTGCCCTTGCAACTACTGAAAAGGCTGCTGCCCCTCTTCAGGAACCACACGTTTGTCTGGCCTCTCAACAGATACCCCTCCGTTGTGGTTGCACCTACGGTACGGCTATCTGTATCGCTGAGGCACGCAAGCCTCCCCACCAACGGCAAGGTCCATGGTTCATGGGGAGGTTCATGAGGAGCCTCCCCACCAACGGCAAGGTCCATGGTTCATGGGGAGGTTTATGAGGAGGTACTGAATACAATTGGGGAGAAGAGGAATTCGTGGCAAAACTTGAGTAGAAAAAGGGATCGGTTTGTATGACATGTTCTGAGGCATCAAGGGATCACCAATTTGGGTTTGGAAGGAAGCATGGAGGGTAAAAATCATAGAGGGACATCAAGCGATGAAGCTAAGCAGATTCAGAAGGATATTGGTTGCAGTAATTACTTGGAGATGAGTCTTGCACAGGATAGAGCAGCATGGAAAGCTGCATCAAACCAGTCTCTGGACTGAAGACCACAACAACAACTGTGGCTTTATAACTGAGTGCTCCACTTTCAAATATGTTAATGTTTACAGAACCTCCATTGACATTGCTAACTAATTACTATAAAATGAGAGCAATTTACCAACCTTGTGTTGAAAATAATTTACTTGATGAAGTTTTGCAGTATTGTTTGATATAATCCTTACCTATTACTCTCTGGACGTCATTTATTTACAGAAATCGGTAGTGCCGGCTGGAGTGGCCAAGCAGTTCTAGGCACTACAGTCTGGAACTGCACGACCGCAACGGTCACAGGTTCGAATCCTGCCTCGGGCATGGATGTGTGTGATGTCCTTAGGTTGGTTAGGTTTAAGTAGTTCTAAGTTCAAGGGGACTGGTGACCTCAGAAGCTAAGTCCGATAGTGCTCAGAGCCATTTGAACCATTTTAAATCTGTAGAATTCATTCAATAAGATGATTTTGAGAAATGTACAAGTCAGGGTCTACATTAACGAAGAGAAACGGATCTTAGAAGCAGCATTCATAATTAACATTGTGCTTTAAATCAAACTGGCCGCCGAGTGAGATCACAGGTATTTTCTTCGTCCACTAAAAGAACATATTTAAGAGAAAATAGTGTCAAATTTAAATTTTCTTTGTTTTGTATACTTGCTGTAGTGTCTGTTTTTGTCACACAACTGAATATTAGCATCCCAGCAGCGTTTGTTCTTGAAAAAACTTGTTCTTTAGCTGAAGTCCTGATAATCATGACGTAACCCAAAATTTTGCATGACATAAACACAAAAAATTCCGAAACTTCCTGGCAGATTAAAACTGTGTGCCAGACCGAGACTCGAACTCAGGTGAGTGAAAATCTCATTCTGGAAACATCCCCTAGGCTGTGGCTATGCCGTGTCTCCACAATATCCTTTCTCTCAGGAGTGTTAGTTCTGCAAGTTTCGCAGGAGAACTTATGTAAAGTTTGGAAGATAGGAGACAAGGTACTGGCAGAAGTAAAGCTGTGAGGACGGGGCTTGAGTCATGCTTGCTTAGCTCAGTTGGTAGAGCACATGCCAGCGAAAGGCAAAAGTCCCAAGTTTGAGTCTCGGTCCGACACACAGTTTTAATCTGTCAGGAAGTTTCATATCAGTGCACACTCCGCTGCAGAGTTAAAATCTCATTCTGGAAACATCCCCTAGGCTATGGCTAAGCCATGTCTCCACAATATCCTTCCTTTCAGGAGTGCTAGTTCTGCAAGGTTCACAAGAGAGCTTCTGTGAAGTTTGGAAGGTCGGAGACGAGGTACTGGCAGAAGTAAAGCTGTGAGGACGGGGCGTGAGTTGTGCTTGCTTAGCTCAAGTTGGTAGAGCACTTGCCCGCGAAAGGCAAAAGTCCCGAGTTTGAGTCTTGGTCCGGCACACAGTTTTAATCTGCCACGAAGTTTCATATCAGTGCACACTCTGTTGCAGAGTGAAAATCTCATTCTGGAAACATCCCCTAGGCTGTGGCTAAGCCATGTCTCCGCAATATCCTTTCTTTCAGGAGTGATAGATCTGCAAGGTTTGCCAGAGAGCTTCTGTAAAGTTTGGAAGGTAGAAGACGAGGTACTGGCAGAAGTAAAGCTGTGAGGATGGGGAGTGAGTCGTGCTTGCTTAGCTCAGTTGGTAGAGCACTTGCCTGCAAAAGGCAAAAGTCCCGAGTTCGAGTCTCAGTCTGGCACACAGTTTTAATCATCCAGGAAGTTTCATACCAGCGCACACTCCGCTGCAGAGTGAAAATCTCATTCTACAAAAAATTCTATTCAAGTTTTCTTGATAATGCAAAATTCGTTTAAAAAAGAATGCCACTAATTTCATGAGTGTCTATTATCGCAATGAAAGAGTAATTAAATGTTTCTAAATAATATTTAACTAACACAATTCGTATTGTTTACTAGTTAGATGGATGCGATCTAGGCCTAAATTTTCCGAGTTATAAACATTTAAAAACCTGACCAGACACTCCTGATAACACGTCCTTGACAAATCTAAAACATTCTTTAAACTTAATTATTCTTTTGAAACTGACCATGAGTGAGAAATGTGGGAGCTGTTATAGGGTAGTGAGTAGAGGGATAGGCTCTCTCCTGGAACCACAAAGTATGCAGTACTAACGTCTTCATTGGGGAACAGGAAAGAAAAATCTGTGCCCTTCAGACACAGTTGGAGGAAGTAAGGAAGGAACTTATAAGGATCAAGAGCGATAGGGGGGAGGAGGGTGGTTGGAAACTGGCAGCTGCTGGAGGATAGTTAGAAAGAAAATGCGATCTGACAGTTTTATCGTCAACACAAAAAACAGGTATTTACCACTGCCAGAGTTAAGTGGAGAAGAGCCTCAGGTAGAACAAGGAGCAGGATATGTGCAGCACACTTCAACTGAGGCCAAGAAGCCTAGGAATGTACAAAGTGTTAGGAAGAAGAAAGTGCTGCTGCTAGGCAAAAGCCATGGGCGAGGTGTAGGCCCTCAGTTACAGGAAAGTTCAGGGGCAGTGTACCATGCCACCAGTATCTTTAAGCCAAATGCAGGACTAAGTCATGTGATAGAGGACCTAGGGTCTTTATGTAAGGACTTTACAAAAGAGGACCATGTAGTGACAGTGGGTGGGGCAGTGTGGGGCGGCGGGTGAAATAATTGTTAATGTTCCTATTATTTATTTAATGCTGTTGTTTGCCATTCTCAACACTGGCTCTCTAACTACAATATTGGCAACCAGAAAGTGATTAGCAAAACGTGAAGCCTGTAATTAGAATTCCTAGTGCCCACTTCATCTGAGAAATACGTTTATAGCTACAGCTTCTAGCTCTGAGGAATTAGGAGATTGTCTGGGATTCATAATCAAAAACCATTCTCTCTAAAATGTTCACTATATTCTGAAAGTCACTGACCAAAAAGAATCCACACAATCCAACTACCAGAGCAGTTCAGAGTCTAATGCGCTGATGCAACTATAACTGTTCAAATTAAATGTTTAAGCGAATGCTCGCCATAATTTGATGATAATGTTCATCAAACGCCACACTAATAAAAGTAGAATGTCCGTCCTGCGGTGGCACGTGAAAATACGACATACGCAAACTGAAGATAGATCATTGACGTCATCCCAAAATTAACACTTCACTCGACTACGATTTCATGGCTACCCGTATCCCGAGTAACTTATTACTACATCCGAGGCTGTTTATATCAATGATGCTGACGCGACACAACTCCCGGCGCAGGTGGTGTGCTAATCAGCATCTGGAGAGAACTGGGGCTTTCCTTTTCTCGCACAGCATTCTTACATATAAAGCCATGGTGCGGACAGCTAAGGGAACGCCTGATCAAATCTGCTCTCCCGACTAGCTGCTGGGCAAGTAATGGACTACTTTAAGATATCGAATAAGTCATTGCTTCCTTTGCTGATGGCCGATGAAGCTTTCAATTTAATTGTGCAATCAGCACACAGGTAAGTAATCATAATAAAAGTCTGACGTGGCTAAGTCAAATATTTTGGGCCAGAGAATTAATTTAATTACACTACACGCAGTAGACGAGCTCTGAACTTGCTCTTTGGAGATACGCTATAGCTATAGTTTTATAGTTATTCTGTTGGAACTTCTCACATTTTTATGATTATAGCGGATCTCCCTTCTACTTAAATTTAAACATCCTAGCTTTATTTATTCGCCTACTTAATCTATCTTGCTTCCTTAATTTCTAAGACAAAAACCAGAAAATCATGAATTTCAACTAAAATTTTAATTTGTGAGATCCTGAATACTGTTTCTACTAAATTATTATGCAAAAGGAATCTAAATATAAATTTTTAAGTTTCTAGCTCTTTTCTGTTGCGCCAATGATTTTTACAGAAAAACATCCAAATTTCGAAAATGGTTATTGAACTGATATCCAACACATATTGATTTTGTATTACTCCTGACATGCTAGAAACGTTTCAGGTTATTTACTTCATTTTAAAGTATTGCACAATATTTATGACGTCAGAGCTAGTTACAGCGGACTAGGCTGGCACACAATGGAAAGACTGATGTGAATTTTATAAGGCATGAGTAGGCTGCTTCCCTACATCACCCTCTACTTAATTTTTTTGAATGTAAATGAAAAAAAAATTAATTACAAAAAGGGGAGCAAGAGTACAGCTTAACTCCCTATGAAAAATTAAAATTGAAATGTAAACATATAGAAATATTAAAAGAAAACTTATTACCTACTTCAATTATTTAAATTGCTGGGATGTTCAATGCCTCTTAAGCAACATTATCACTCAAAATTTAAGCAAAATCAATGAAACACTTAGGCATACATATTGCCTTAGACAGACAAACACATAAAAATATGTAAAATTATGAAAATCTTAAATCCATTAAATTGTCTGTAAATATTTTTACATACACAAATTCAAAGAAAATAACACAGTTATTCATGATACATAAACAGATTATTATATCTTAGCAGTCTTTTCTAATTCTGGAAGAAAATTTCACAAATCATGACAATTTCATTTTTACACACGTGGTTGTAGCCGCTTTGGCTGGTGTTCTACACTTCCATTCACAAGGGTAGAGGAGGGAAGTTGCTATGGTGTGCGTCCTTCACGTTCACTCTAAATTACATGGGGAAAGGGGAGGGGTCACTGTGAGTTGTGTCCAAGTCACTCCACGCTTTCACACGGCTACCAGGCTGCCATTATCTGGTTTGTCCTGTAGAACAAACAAAAAGAGTGCCTCAGACTCTGTTCACTTAATATCTAAGGATGGGTCACAATGAAATGGGGATATATACATTTTATCTTTCAATATGTTACTGGAACAAAGTTATCAGAACTTTTTCAATTTTACTCTCGCGGTTACTTAACTGTCATAAAATCGGTAAACAAATGGCTCAAAACGCCGTTAGTCACGTACTAGAGAAAATGTATGCTCAAGGCATACAATCGTGAATCCTATTTAATCTCAATTTATTATTTCTGGGCCAGAACACTGAACCAATGCTCGGTACATTCTTGATACATTTGTATTTTATTTACTTAGCTGACTCATCTTCGATTACCTTATTCTTAGATATAGTATGAGTATATTTGATTAGTAGTTGTCTTCTCAGCTTCTTTGTACATGTGGGTAACTCGTAATAATACAGTTCTGAGTGTTCAAAACACACTACGTTTAGTTGACTACTAAATCAACTTATTAGTCTTCTGCTGCTGTGTCAGTTCCACATCTGCAATTATGTACTTACTTCATCGAAGTGTATTTATGCTGAACTATAAATAATGTTTCACGTCTGCCATTATGTTACTCAATTATGTTGCTAGTGTATGTACTTATTTAACACTCACTCTTTTAACATTTAATGCATAGGATAGCACATTTATTTCATATCTATAGTGTATTGCAGCTGATCAGTTTGCTCATGTTGCAATCCATTTCCACTTGATTGGATGCTGAAACCACAGGTAGTCTCTCTTGACCCACCACTAAAGTGCATTAAGTAATTATGGCCGAACGTAATGCTAAATTCCTTACACCTATAGGACACCATGAGCTGCTCTGTCTCATCTAACATAAGGGTACCTATGGTCGCATTCACGCCTCCAACTCATAACCTCAATACATGTAGGTGTGTCACCGCACACCTAACACCAAAATAATGGCCGCTCCAACCTTATAAATATTTCAAGGACGTGTCCTTCACGTCCCAACCACAAACACTGTTCAATTCTATTACACTGCCATTCCTTGCTACACAAGGTGAGTTCATTCTTACAACTTATCTGCATATTTTTCATAACACTAAGCAATCTCTTTTACTATTAATTAGTTAGCTCTACAGCATACAATAGGTTTCACTGCCACTTCAGATTCTGCTTATACATGAATTTGTATATCTTTTTAAATTACTGTTGGTGGACCATTTCCAATAAAACAACAACTTTGTACTTATAATATTACCAGGGTTCTATACATACTTGTTACTCAAATACCTTTGTATCTTAATTACATCTGTTGCTTATGTCACTGTTAGGTTTGTCACATAGGTATTTTCTTCACTAATTGGTGGACAGAATGGTTACAGAACTCATGGCTTGATAGCCATGACAGAAAATTTTTGTATTGCAAAGGAGGAGTCGAAACTTTGGTGGATAGGAAAGATGAAGATAGAGTGAGTCCTGAAATGGGAAAGAAGATCTCACACAGCTGGGACTGCACAGCTGCCACACTGTGTAGAGGTTACAGAATAATCTCCTCCCCACAGAATTCATTAGTTTATTATTGGCTTGATAACCATAACGGAAAATTTAATGTGTTGGAAAGAAGAGGTCGAAATTTTAGGTGGATAGAAAAGATGAAGAGAGAGTGAAATCTGAAATGGGAAAGAAGATCTCACACAGCTGGGACTGCACAGCTGCCACACTGTGTAGAGGTTACAGAACAACCTCCTCCCTGGAGAATTCATTGGCTTCAGAAAATTTTCGTATTGGAAAGAAGGAGTCGAAATTTTTGTAGATAGGAAAGATGAAGAATGAGTGAGACCTGAAATGGAAAGAAGATCTCACACAGCTGGGACTGCGCAGCTGCCACACTGTGTAGAGGTTACAGAACAACCTCCTCCCTACAGAATTCATTCACTACCTATGAACTTCTTTAGGTCGATCATGTTCCTGAGACCGAATAGCTTTTTACTCTTATGGTACTCTAGCCTATATGCATTGGCATGTGGTTTTTCTATGATCCTGAAAGGTCCTTGGTATACGAACATGAATTTCTTTGTTTCTGCATTTATTTTCTTTGATTTTTCCTTGGTTTTGACAAGGACTAACTGACCTATTTCAAAACTGGTGGGTACAGCTTTTGCGTCATGACACTTCTTTCCTTCTAATGTTCTTTTCCTTGTATTTGCCCTAGCCCTTAACTTCTTTTCGTCTGTGTTTAGCTTACTTTTACTAAGATTAACACCTTCGTCCCAATATCTCCTATTTTTCAGAACTTGTATAGGCAGCTCCCAAGTTTCATCACTAGTTACTACATGTTTATCAATAAAAGGTACTGTAATTACTCCCGTTATCGGCAAGACCAATTTTAACTGGCTTCTTTCAAATTCAACAACACTCTGATATTTCGACAAGAAATCTATGCCAATTAAAACCTCAATATTGAGATTGTTTACAATTAAGCTTGGATGATCAATTAATTTACCATTAATGTTAAAGGGCAGCAAAGCTTCTTGTTTTACCGTTTTTGACACCTTGCCAGTAGCACCAATTATTCTTACTCCTGATACCCTCATTACGGTAAGCTTGTCTTTACTAGGTAATGCATCAAAGAAGGACTGAGGCATCGCACTCACCTCACTTCCACTGTCTAAGAGACAACGTACATTGTACCCAACATATTCACTATTATTAGAGGGTGGCTTATTCTAGGTTGTACAGGTGGTTCCTCAAACTCATCCAATAGTTCCTTTTGGATTTGTCTCCAACTAAAGTGATCGACATCTGTCTTCATTACTTTTAGGTCAAAGTGTGTAGGGGTTTCCTGAATTACATTTTCAGCTGCCTTTTTCAGTCGGTCTATTAATTTTAAATTGAAACACCGCACGACTTCATTACATTTAGTTTGCTGAACATGACCCAAATTACTGTAGTCTGAGCGATTCTGCGCCTCCAGACCAGGCATAACACTAGTTACAGCTAAACCACTTTCACTATTATCATTGGATTCCTTCTCAAGTGACAACTGGTCACAGCTACTGGGTTCATCGACCCCCAACAGGCTATCCTCTACATTCTACATTCCCACTTACCTCCTGTCCTAAATCTATTAGTACAGTATCAACATCCTGCACAGGCACTTAGATAAGAGCACATCGTCCTCATCGCAAATATAAGCATGAATTTCTTCTGCTTCTTCACCTTACAATTCAGTATTTTGTAGCTCTTCTCTACCATTACACTGCTGCACCTTCTCTTTCTCTTCCCACTTAGGAAGCGTCTCTAACACGGTATCTATAAAATAGTGTGAGTGGTTTAATATTTCTGCAGTATCATTGGATGCTACCGACCCATCATCCGAATCCTCAGTTTGAGTATTCTGATCTGTCATACTAATTACTGTAATTACTGACTTAGGAAAAGCAACCGCCTGGTGAGCGCCAGTATCCTCATAGACGGGAACTAGTTTTCCAGCCTCTGCCTACTACTGTTACCTTTATTTGCATTATAGTTAACTGGCACAGCATTGCTTTCAACACTGTTGTTTACTTGCACGTTTTTGTTAGGAACAAAATTACTATCATTTGGATGCCATTGTTGGTTCTGGTAATTATTTCTCCAATTCCTACCTTTCTTAGGATGGCGAACACCTACTGTTCTGATGGTTACATTGCCATTCTGCTCGTTCTTAAAATTACTACTAGTGTTATTAGCATTTCTGTTATTACGTGCTTGCTCCTCATTGGCAGCCACACTCACTACACGTTCCAAATATTCAATGAAATGAAACGATCCAGATTGTCTCTAGGGGCAGATATAATTCTAGTTTGCCAGTACCATGGCAGTTTGGCTTCAAGACCTAGTATAATCATTTCCGGTTTTAACTTTTCCGCCAAATGTGACAAACGTGAGATCCATGACCTGGCAAACTCTTTAATTGATTCCTTGCCTGCATTGAAGCGTTTTCCACTCCAAAATTCTCTCAACACTTCATTTTGCTTATTGCTAGACCAATACTCATTAATGAAAGCTTTTTTAAATTCCGCTAATGTTTTACACTTCAACATAACATCAGCTGACCAACGCATGGTGTCACCCGCTAAATGGCTTCTAATAAATGAGATTTTCTCTCGTTCAGACCAAGTTGGTAGAAACACATCTTCAAAATCGTTCCAGAAATCTAGTGGGTGGACATTTTTATCTGGATCGAACCGCAAGAACTACCGACACCCGATAAAAGCGGCGTTTGCAGCTACAACTTGTTGCATACTACCATTACCAGAAGTTACTGAAGCTACTTTACTCTCAATGTTAGCAATGTTGGTACTAATATTTTCTACTCTCATTTCAACATTACCTACTCTTTGCACAATATGAGTAGTATCGGTTTTGATTGCGTCTACTTCTGCTTGCATATGTTTACTTTTATATTAACATCTGTAAACCTATCTGAGCACAGTTTAGATTCTGCCTCTACCTTTTCTGTTAACTTTTGCTCCAGCTTCGTATCTTCCATTTGGAAGTCTTTGCGAACCTCAGCAACTTTGGATTTTACTGTTTTATACATCTCAGATAACTGTTGAGCAACCTTTTTCTTAATATCCTCATGGTTGTAATCAATATTATAATTTAAACTGTCCAGATCCTCTTTCAACTTATTGCAGCCAGTCTTGAAGGAAGTTTCTAATTCAGCTTTATTGGATTCTAATTTATTGTCCATTGCCTCAAACCATTTATTAAAATTGGTTTGGCTGGCCACAATCCTGTTATTTACCTCAGTTATATCAGATTTTAACTCAGCTGTCATTCTAGCATTACTGGCAGCTATTGCTTGTAATATTACATTTAAATCAATAGCCCCAGTATCTTTGGGTTGCTCTCTAGCTGGCTTTTTATCACACTCAGGTGACGAAAAACTAGCTCCAACACCAGAATCATCAAAACTAAATGAAACTTCTGATTGATCAGTCATATCTAACTTCTCCTTTTTAAACTCTACCATCTCTGATGACTGTTTCATTTTTAATTCATCAGAGAAACTATCATCCAATAACTTAACACTTTCTGATTTCTGATTTACTACCGGGGTCTCTACTATTGAATCGTTGCCCTTTTTCACACTACTTTCAGGAGACACTAGTTCGGATTTCACTTTAACATTACTATTTTCATGCATATTTACACTTGAACCGTTGTCTGGACTTACAGTTCCTTCAACAGACATAGGTCCTGATTTAGGTTTAACGTCTGTTTCTTTTTGTGGTCCATCGCCGACAGTCTTCTAGTGCAGGTTAGTAAAAGTTTTAACAGCCTTTCACTTAACTTAGTTCCTTCTGCACGACGTATGGCGTTGCTGGCGCGGCGTACCAGGATTACTGATGTGACGCGGTGCGTTGAACTGCAGACGACACCTCGACAACTGCTATTTTGTGGGCATAACCCGCAACAGCAGACGTGGCTCCGGTCGCTCCGACAGATGACTGCAGTGCGGCGAGACTGACTTCTCGCAATGACAGCAGTGCAGCTAGACTCAGCGTCAGCTCTGTCAATCCAGATGTGTTGTTAATCCAATTGCGTCGTCCACATGCACATGTAACACTGTCTATCACTATCCCATTGCTCAGTTGCGTGTCGCATTTCACTTCCGAATCCGAATATTTAAAAATCACTTTCACTTTTACTCAGTTTGTTTCCTGGCTGATGCACCATATGTGGGGCAGTGGGTGGAATAATTGTTAATGTTCCTATTATTTATTTAATGCTGTTGTTTGCTGTTCTCAACACTGGCTCTCTAACTACAATATTGGCAACCAGAAAGTGATTAGCAAAACGTGAAGCCTGTAATTAGAATTCCAAGTGCCCACTTCATCTGAGAAATACATTTATAGCTACAGCTTATAGCTCTGAGGAATTAGAAGATTGTCTGGGATTCATAATCAAAAACCATTCTCTCTAAAATGTTCACTATATTCTGAAAGTCACAGACCAAAAAGAATCCACACAATCCAACTACCAGAGCAGTTCAGAGTCTAATGCACTGATGCAACTATAACTGTTCAAATTAAATGTGTAAGTGAATGCTCGCCATAATTTGATGGTAATGTTCATCAAAAGCCACGCTAATAATGGTAGAATGTCTGTCCTGCGGCGGCGTGTGAAAATACGACATACGCAAACTGAAGATAGATCATCAACGTCATCCCAAAATTAACACTTCACTGGAAAACAATTTCATGGTTACGCGTATCCTGAGTAACTTATTACTGCATCCGAGGCTGTTTATATCAATGATGCCGACGCGACGCGACTCCCAGCACAGGTGGTGCACTAATCAGCGTCTGGAGAGAACTGGGGCTTTCCTTTTCTCGCACAGCATTCTTACATATAAAGCCGCGGTGCGGACAGCTAAGGGAATGCCTGATCAAATCTGCTCTCCCGACTAGCCGCTGGGCTAGTAATGCACTACTTTAAGTTATCGAATAAATCATTGCTTCCTTTGCTGATGGCCGATGAAGCTTTCAATTTAATTGTGCAATCAGCACACAGGTAAGTAATCATAATAAAAGTCTGACGTGGCTAAGTCAAATATTTTGGGCCAGAGAATTAATTTAATTACACTACACGCAGTAGACGAGCTCTGAACTTGCTCTTTGGAGATATGCTATAGCTATAGTTTTATAGTTATTCTGTTGAAACTTCTCACATTTTTATGATTATAGCGGATCTCCCTTCTACTTAAATTTAAACATCCTAGCTTTATTTATTCGCCTACTTAATCTATCTTGCTTCCTTAATTTCTAAGACAAAAACCAGAAAATCATGAATTTCAACTAAAATTTTAATTTGTGAGATCCTGAATACTGTTTCTACTAAATTATTATGCAAAAGGAATCTAAATATAAATTTTTAAGTTTCTAGCTCTTTTCTGTTGCGCCAATGATTTTTACAGAAAAACATCCAAATTTCGAAAATGGTTATTGAACTGATATCCAACACATATTGATTTTGTATTACTCCTGACATGCTAGAAACATTTCAGGTTATTTACTTCATTTTAAAGTATTGCGCAAAATTTATGACGTCAGAGCTAGTTACAGCGGACTAGGCTGGCACACAATGGAAAGACTGATGTGAATTTTATAAGGCGTGAGTAGGCTGCTTCTCTACAGCGGGAAACACTTTGGACAGGGATGGGGCGTATGATATAGGTGGTGACCGGGACGAGATAGCTTCCCTGACTCATTGCACCAACATACACTTTGTTGAGCTGTTCTGGCGTCATGAGCACACTCACCTCGATGGAGCTGTGAGGCGAATCCATGTGGGGTTATGGATGGCTCTGAGGACAGCCAACTTTGCTCGTGTTTCTCTGGTGCCCATCGGGACTATTAACAGATGGGGTTTCACTAGGCATGGCCTACACCTAAACAGGACTGGGAAGGGAAAATTGGTGCAGCTGATTCATGAAAGTATAGGGGGTGGATCTCGGGCCACACATGGTCAAATACCTGTTGTCATAGGTAGGAAAAGTAGGTCTTTTTTAGGATAAATCCAGACAACTGGTTCACCTGCCTAAAGAGTATCTCCAGCACTTTAAAAAATACTGAAACAATCACTCACAAGACAGATCTTAACACCTCAAATGTCACATATACCACATGTCACATGTTACCAAAAAAAAAAAAAAAAAAAAAAAAAAACACATTGGAAAGAGTAACATGGGACATTTCACAGACTTAACAATCCTCCATCAAAACATGCAATCAATAAAAAATAAAATTCAGCCATTAGAAGTGGAGCTCCAATCTTTGAACTGCACAGTAGTTTGTATTACTGAGCACTGATGTAGAGACACAGTAATCCAACATGTAATATTATCATTGTATGAAAAGGCAAACTCTTACTGCAGAACTACTACAAGGGGTGGAGGATCATGCATTTATATCAGAAAAGGAACACTGTTCAAATCAAGACATGACCTCAGTACTGTAAGTGAAGAGAAACACTTAGAAATATCAGCTATTGAATTAACAGGGCTTGATATCACCAAGAATTTAATCATTTTGTTTGTGTATAGATCTCCCTGTGGTAGCGTGAACACTTTTTTCAATAAGTTAACAGAAGTTTTAGATAAAGTCTCAAGTACAAAGGTCAACATAATTTTGTGAATCCAGCAGCACTTTCATAAACATCCTTCAAAGTTTTGGCATGTCCCTATTGGTCAATAGTGCAACAAGGGTTACCACAACGACTTCATCAGTAATTGACCATGTGGCCACAAATATGGATAGAGAAAAATGTGACGTAGCTGTAAAAGATTTCAGACTATCAGACCATCTCTGTCAAATAACAACAGTCAAGTCAGGCATCAAATCATTCCCTAAACTACGAGTGTACAAACGACATCTATCAGAAATCAAAATAAAAGATTTTTCAAAAGAACTAGAATAACAAAGCTCAGCAGATGAAGTGTGTAAGGAAACCAATGTGAACATGAAATTATCTGACTTCTCCACATTGTTTAAATTGAACTTTGAAAAGGCATTTCCAAAAGTATGCATGTCTGTATCAACATCTCACAAAATAGATGGATAACAGCGGGTATTAAGAAGTCCTCCCGAATACTTCAACACCTCAGTACCATGAAAAAGATTCGCAATGATCCAGAATTCTTAAATTTCTATCATAGATACAAAAAGATCTATAGGAAGGTGCTGATTGCTGCAAAAAAGTGATTTAATGACAAAATAATATATGATGATGTAGAGAATAAAAGCAAAGCAGTCTGGGATGTTATAAAAAAGGAAACGGGGAGAGGCAAACAAACGCAGAATAACATACTGCTAAGGGAGGGGGGTAAAGTAATAAATGATCCACAGCACTTGGCAAACCATGTAAACGATCATTTTTCAAGTACTGCAGAGAAGTTACATCAAAAATTCCCCAAAACAAATATAACACCTGTAAATAATGTTGCATTACATACTATGATGTTACTTCCAACCACAGATAATGAAGTCAGTAAAACAATTCAAAAACTAAAAAAAAAAAAAAAAAAAAAATCTGTAGGCTTAGATGAAGTACCAATGTGTGTACTGAAACAATGCATAGGGATTATACAAGGCCCCTTAACAAATATAATAAATGAATCTTTCACATGAGGGAAATTTCCAGAGCAGTTAAAACAGGCAAGAGTTGTACCCTTGCTTCAGAAAGGTAATGCAGAAGACATAGGAAACTACCAGCCCATTTCCCTGCTGTCAGCATTCTCCAAAATAATAGAAGCAATTATGAAAGACAGGTTAATGAATTACCTGAATAAGTATAATCTTTTAAGTGAATCACAGTTTGGGTTCTGAAGTGACAAAAATATGGAGTCAGCCATAGTAGAATTCACAAAAGTTGTACTTGATGCTCTTGATAAAGATGAGTGTGTCACAGGCATATTTTTTGATCTTTGATACAGTCGACCACAAGATTCTATTAAATAAATTAGAAGCATTAGGAATAAGAGGGGTAGCTAATGACTGGTTTCGATCACACCTAACAGATAGGGTACAAAGAGTAGAGATAACACATACTTCAAATAGATATAGACATTTAGTAAAACACTTATCAGAACCAAAATACATTAATATAGGGGTTATAGGGGTTACACAAGGTACCATATTAGGACCAATACTGTTCCTGATATACATCAATGACTTTCCCAGTAGTGTTACTCATGGTGAAACAATCTTCTTTGCTGATGACAGCAATATTATAGTCACGAGAAAACTAGAGAACTCCTTGCCGAGACAGCAAATGAAACTCTCAAGGAAGGTTATGATTGGTCAATAAGTAATAAAGTGACATTGAACATAAAGAAAACTAATGCCATGAATTTCAGTTTGAAGAGGAAAAATGACAATGTTAAATGAAATGTAGACGGCATCTCTATAGACTGTGTAACAAATGCAAAATTTCTAGGAATGAATATTGATTCTCAGTTGAAGTGGTGTGAACACGCAAAAGTACTTGCAAACAGAATGTCATCAGCATGTTATGCCCTTAGAATCCTATCATCAGTGTGTAACATGCAGTGTCTTTTAGTTACATATTATTCATATGTACACTCAATTCTTAGCTATGGAATTCTTTTTTGGGGAACAAATGCACAAAATATGAACACAATTTTCAAACTCCAGAAAAGAGCCATAAGAATAATAACCAAAAATACTAGTTGAGCTCATTGTAAAGATCTGTTCAGAAAACTGGGGATTTTAACTGCTCCATGTGAATGCATTTACCAGTCAGTTGTACACATCAAAAATAACATTGATAATTACTGCACAAACAGCTCTGTCCATGACCATGCAACAAGAGGTAGACTCAACTTACATTTACCAAGAAAAAATAAACATAAAACTCAAAACAGCATTTTCTACCAAGGAATAAAACTGTGCAATAAATTACCAAAAGAGATTAAAGAAATTGCCAAAATACACTTATTTAAAAAGACAGCTAAAAAGTACCTGTTATGCAATACATTTTATACATTGAAAGATTATGGGTTTGATAAAAAATGTTATACAAATAAATAATAATAATAATGATTATAAAATATCCAACATTCCACATAATACCTTCACTTTATGTTTTTTCCATTCTAGAAGTACTTATCCCCAAGCTCTGCATAACACAATACTAACACCTCTTCCTCTTTCTGAGCTCAACATCTCACTCATTATGGATGGATGCTGACTCAGTTTTTCAGGATAGCAGATTGGAAGTTGCGGTACAGAAAATGGCCCAGAGATCACTAGTGTGTGTATGTGTGTGTGTGTGTGTGTGTGTGTGTGTGTGTGTGTGTGTGGAGTGAGTGAAGTGATATGAAACTGTGTGTATAGTGTGTGCAGTGACTGATAGTGAGATATGGGTGAACATTGTGGCATTACATTATTTAATAAGTTATTTGTAAAAAATCAATCAATGGAAAATCCAGGATGGAATGTAACAATACATGAGAAGGAAAGTAGCTCACCATATAGCGGAGATGCTGAGCGATAGGCACAATAAAAAGATTCACACAATCATAGCTTTTGGCCATTAAGGCCTTTGTCAGTAGTAGACACACATACACACACGCACACACACACTCATGCAAGCGCAACTTGCACATGCCTGCAGCCTCAGAGAACTGAAACTACACTGCTGACAAAGGCCTTAATGGCCGAAAGCTATGATTGTGTGAATCTTTTTATTGTGCTTATCGCGACTCAGCATCTCCGCTACGTGGTGAGTAGCAACTTTTCTTCTTTCATATTGTTATGTGTAAAAAGAAGTATTCTATACCAAGAGAAATATAATGATTGTCTCTAACTAGAAGTCTGTAAATATATGTGTGTATGAATTAGCTTATTTTAAATTGATCTAAATTTGTAAATGCTTTGACATATCCTATATCCTTGTAAAAAGAGATCTACGGATGAATAAAGCTACTACTAGTACTACTACTACTACTACTTAAGAAAAGAAGATTGTATACAAAATGGAACAAGGCTTCTTATGGGCACTTCAGTGTGTGTGTGTGTGTGTGTGTGTGTGTGTGTGTGTGTGTGTTTGGTGGGGGAGGGGTGGGGAGGCATTGGGAGGATGGGGAGCAAGGGGACCATGTCATAAACTTAATGCAGATGAAACTTATTGTATGATGATGACAAGCTGGCTGCCTGTAGTGCACAAGTGCTATGCTATCACTGCATCAGAATTTACTTCAGTTTTTCACATCTGACTGGTTTGCCATTCCATTGATGTTTAATGAAATCCTTAATATGATGGAGTCCCAGTGAATGCATGGCCAGTGTCAAAAACAGTGATTTTACAACCTACTGATGTTTTTCAACCAGTACTACTGTAGGAATGGGTCCTTGAATTCTATATCTGTCCATGCATGACAGTGCACAATACCAATATGTTCCAAAAAACTGTGCATGAAACAATGTTTCTTTCAGGGGTTTATATATTGGTTTGTATTGATCAACAGACATAGGGTTGAAGTGTTTTGGATAACCCTTGGCCTAGTGACCATTTGTAAACCTATCGGAAGAACAAGTGTACTGTAACTGTCCCACAGCATGTGTTCAAAATTTAAATATTGCACTCTTCCTCCAGCCCAGGGAAATTGAGCATATTGATTGGTTCTTTTGTATTAAGTTTGATAAAGGATGGACCTTACGTGGCTTATAAGAGCTCCATTTGTTCATGGGCAGCTCCTGAGAAAATCTCAGTTTTTGGGTACAAAAAGTGCCAATTGTGGGTACGGCCTCTTCTGTAAGTTTTGTCCATGGCAGATCTTCGAAATTTTTACCATGTGTTCTTAAGATGATATTCTCAGGAGACCTCAAAACTTTTTCCAGTATCGTTATCTGTTACCAAGGTCCAGAGATTCAAAGTTACCATAATTATCAAGAAAGCCACAGAAACCAATTTCTAGCTGTTTTTCACTGTGGGCCACAATTACCTAAATAACTAACCACAGGAAACGGCTCAAATTTAAATTATACATTCTTTAGAGATTCGCCTACAAACATCATTTTCCCATTTTTGCAAATCTGTACATTAGCAAGGTACACCCAAAAAACCATGATTTTTGGCCACCAAAAGTACCAGATGTGCGGATGCTCACTTCAATAATTTCTCTTCATAGCAAATAATCGAAATTTGGAGCATATATTCTTAAAACAATGTTTTCAGGAAACCTTGAAACTTCTTGATATAGTTACCCTTTCTATATTAACTGATGTAGTGAATCCATGGCAAGGGTTCTAGGTCATCAAAAGGTTTCTGAGGTCACCAAATTATGTTTTTAGTTGGCATGTTTTAGCCAGTAAAACTTAATGATGCACTGTCTCTGTGTAATGAGCACTTCATACCTATACAGATATGCCTAAAATGGTACTGCAGTGAGATAAAATGGCCTAAAAAGGATCATAATATACGTGATAATATCCTAAACTTGCTGCCAAAAGTTATGTAAAATTGGGGATTCATTAAGATATTTCTAATAACATTTTTACTCTTTTAAGATACAAATCACAGGCCGGCCATTTCTGATGAATTGCAATTGATGAACAAAGTACCCAGAAAAAATGCAAAGCAAATGAATTTTGTTAACCTTAGATTGTGCATACTTACTTATTGTTTATATGTGTAGCAGAAGGCACAATTTGGACCAAAATTTTAAACACATGGGAATAGGGGAAAAGGTCAGTTGGACCTCCTCCAGAAATTTTGAGTTGCTGAGATATGTTGCAAACAGCAGCAGTGGGAAAGAAAGAAAAAAAGACAGCGCAAGTGTGAGAGGACACAGCAGCAGTGAGAGTACTGTAAATCAACGCGATAAAAAAGGAGACAGTGATAGAGACACATATATAGACAGTGACAGTGGGAGGGAGATAGTGAGTATGAAGGTTTAACTGCAAAGAGAAACTGTTTAAAAGGATTTGGAATGTTCCGCATTACAAGAGCCAAAACTAGACTTGTTCCATATGAGAACAATGCTACCTGCCCCTTGACTAGTGCTACCTCCTGGTGTCAGTTTCTAGAATTATTTCAGAAGAAACATTAGCAAACATAACAGATACATGAATGGTTGAACCAATATGATCACTTTCTAGAATTATTTCAGAAGAAACATTAGCAAACATAACAGATGCATCAATGGCTGAACCAGTATGATCACACAGACTTAATTTTACGTGTTTACTCATTATGTTTCACAGTTTAGCTGCAATTTTGTTAGAAATATGTCAGGTTTGTTGACTGAGTAAGATGTTTTGGAAGCACAAGGGGAAAAAATTGTACAATAATTCACCTCAAACTTTTTTTTTGGAAGGATAATTACTGTTTCTGTCATCTTTATTTTAAAATTTGTAATCTGTAAAATAACTAAAGTATATATGAAAAATAAATCTTGAAACTTTGTCTTTCCTGGGTATTTGTTACTCTTGAAGATACGTTCATCACATATGTACCAGTAACACTTTAAATAGCAGCATAAAAGGTCAGTTTCCTAGGCCCAATATTTTTCCAAGCATCTAGTCTCGGAAGTGTTAAAGATTAATAATTTTCTGTCCAAAGACTACACTGCCCTCCCCTACAGAGAATACCTGGTCCTTTGGGTCTTACTTTGACCAGCATTCCATTAAGTTATCTCTATCCTTTACAGATGAATACACTTTTTACTAGTTTAGTTATTCCTATTGACTACACAATTATCAAGCTGATTTTAAACTTCAAAACTATTCTCTATCCCTTGCTTGGGGACTGTCACTGGATCAGGCCTCTGAATGTCTCATCTCAGGTACGTCAAGGCTAAACCAGCAAAATCAATGTCACTATGGCACTAGGAACTGCTATGCTTAAGGTCACAGTTAATTGATGTCTGCCATCTTGATACTGACATACATGGTGCAGCAATTGTTTTGCTGTGATCACCCCTCCTGCATGGCTATCACCATATTTAACGAATGGTCTATGCTTGGCTCTCAGGTGATGTTAAGGAAGTGAGGTTCTGCTTGGACAACATCTCTAGGGGCTTGTCTAGTCAATATGGCTGTGGTCGTGTTGTATTTAAGAGAGTCACTCACACCATAGTGATTGGCAAATTGAACATAGGTTCTATCATACTTAGTCCCATTGATCATCAGTCCATTACCCTGTAACTCTACATGTTTTGTTCCCATGGGCCTCACCCTCTTCCCTCACTTGCACAAAATTCCTCACTGCTGCCAACTTCAGCACATAAGTGTACACTTTGTAGCATTTAAATACAAAATGCTTGCTCACTACCATTATCCTTATGACCTGTACAATTGTGGATTATCTGTTGTTACCATCACTGCTGCACTATAGTAGTTAAACGGAGAGTTCTGGCTGCCTGACTCCACTGCTAGCTGCAATTCCGTTGGTAACTGTTCCTGAACCTTCTTATAGTCCTTCAAATACTGCTCATAGGGCAGCAAGACCAGATTCATCTGCAATTGAGGTGCCTGATTCTTCAGCTCCACCCCAGATACTATCACCTAAAGATTGCAACAATCTTGTTAGTGTTATTCTCACATCCAGTACTTATACTTGTGTGGTTTTCAATCTTAATAGAAAGTACTAACTGAGACCAAGGCATAAACCAAATCCCACTAGCAAGCAGCTGAATTGTCCGTGTTGCTTAGCACCCTACTTTCCAGATTTGTGATCTGTGTGGAACACCACTCTGCTGTTGCTATATTTGCCTCAGCCATCTCATTCATGGCTCCTGCAGTGTCATTCAATCTGTTCATGTCACTTGCATTTGCAATCCTGAACAGAATCCTACCTTCTTCATCTTGTCTGTTTCCTTCTTACCCTTCCAGTCTTCTGCAGTGTACCAACTACTGGCACAGCTCTGATTACCTGCTGCATCTGCTCTTTCAGATGCATGTATGGGGTGGCAATTATTGAACTATATGAAATGAAATCATCATAACTTCTGAACGGTTTGCATTAGAACATTCAAACTGCAAGGTTGGCCATGGGGCATGATGGGACTTAGTATGCACTGTATAGTTTGGTTTAGCAACGAATCCCAGTTTCATTTTGATTGGTTCGTCAATAAGCAAAATTGGTGCATTTGGGGACTGAGAATATGCATTTCTTGATCAAGAAGGCTCTTCACTCTCAACTGCTGACTGTTTGGTGTGCAGGTTCCAATTATAGAATAGTCGGTGCATTATTCCTTGATGGCATGGTGATTACCGAACAGTATGTGAAGGTTTTGGGAGATGATTTCATCCCCATTATTCAAAGTGACTCTGATTTTGACAAGATATGGTTCATGCAAGATGGAGCTCAACCGCATCAAAGCAGGAGAGGGTTTGATGTCCTGGAGGAGTACTAGAGGTTTTAACGTCCTGGAGGAGCACTTTGGAGATTGTATTCTGGCTCTGGGGTACTTGGAGGCCACTGGCATGGGTCTCAATTGGCCACCTTATTTTCCCGATATGAACCCGTGCGATTCCTTTTTGTGGGGCTATATTGAAGACAAATTGTACAGCAATAACCTCAAAACCATTGCTGAGCTGAACACAACAATTCAGGAGATCATCAATGGCATCAAAGTTCGACAGTTCAGCAGGTCACTCAGAATTTTACCATTCATCTGTGCCACATCATCACCAATGATGGCAAGCATATCGAACATGTTATAACCTAAATCTGAATATTTGTAGTGATGTTTATATGTTGAGTAAAGTGTGCACATGCTGTAGTTTGTAACTATTTTACTTTTTTTTTCTTTTAGTTCAATAATTGTCACAATGTAGTGACTTCCTGTATTCCTTGGCGACTTCCCTAAGCACCCCATTACTACTCTGTAATGGTTGCACCACTGAGAACACCTTTTCAGTCTTCCTTACCTCGTTCTGTAGGTCTCAAACAATAAGCTTAAGCTCAGCAACCAACTATGGCTGGACAATACCATGTCTTGTTGCCTGGAAAACAACTCCTCTGTCCAGGTGATGATTCTACAAAAAAATGGTTCAAATGGCTCTGAGCACTATGGGACTTAACAACTTAGGTCATCAGTCCCCTAGAACTTAGAACTACTTAAACCTAACTAACCTAAGGACATCACACAACACCCAGCCATCACGAGGCAGAGAAAATCCCTGACCCCAAATGATTCTACAGTGCCCCTTCTCCACCTCCATAGAAGAGGTACAGCACTGTCAATACCACAATACCAGCATTCTTCTCCACTGGCTCTTCACTGTATGGTACACTGAGAACAGGGACAGTCGTCATTTACCCTCCCATAGGAAGCCCCTTTGTCCATAACAGCAAAACTTCACATACTGTAGATTAATCATGACTAACATACAATCTTAATTTAAACTGGGCCAACCACCCACCCTACACACAAAAGAAAACAAAAAAAAGTCACAAAACATTATTCATTATGATTTATTCCTAGCCCTTAATGCATATCGTGCATGAGGTATCTGGACCTACTCCTCTTGTAGTCCATTCCTTGGTTTCTTCTTCTCTGGCTCCTTCATTATTTTCATTTCCACTTTCTGTGGAATCACTTCTGATGCACTCTTGAATGGTTGTAAATGCTCAACATGCGTAATTGTTGACCTCATAGGTAACTATATCTTGACATTTGTTGGTGAAGTAGTCTTTATCACTTGGTATGGACCCTTATACAGTGTTGCGAACTTCTTCATTTTTCCCTTTGGGGTGTAAGGACTGGATAATATCATCCACTGTCCTACTTTCTACTGTGACAGCATTCCCACTCACTTCACTGCAGCTTCTTGTTTTCCAAGACCTTCATATTTGCTCTATGGACCCTTCCCCACACTTCCCTCACTTTTCATATGAATTTTCAGACTGATTGATGATTCCTGCCTCCCTTTTGCCTAATCGTGTTAGATGGTTATGGCGTCTTCTTCCCATTCACCACCTTACATGGAGACAACCCTGTGTTATTTTGTATCTTGGAAATATACCCACTCACTACAAAGCTTAAATAAGTCTCCCAATCTGAATGGTCTGCATTCGCGTAATAACCCAGGATTTGTCGAAGCATCTGTTGACCTGTTCTTTAATTCTGTTAGCCTGAGGATGAAGTTGACTTGTTTTTATTTTTTTCTCTCTTGCTAGTCAGCACAACTTGTTCTGACAAGAAGTTTGTCTCCTGGTCCATAATTATCATCCGCAGCAACCCAAACATCAATATACACTTGTTCACCAATGTTCATTTGACTGATTCCCTATTGGTATGGCTTTGGCATATTCTCTACATAACAAGAAAAATTACCTATTGTCACACGAAATGATTAGCCACTAGTGTCCAGCTGAATGGTCGTAATAAGTACATCCAAATGAAACAAAGCAGCTCCATCACCTCAACCAACTTTGCAGTTGCAGTATTTCTCTGCCACTCTCCAATTCATTGCTTTGCAACCCCCATGACCCAACAAGACATGATCATGCGTTTCACAAAACACCACCTCTTTCAACACAGCTGGAACAGCCCCCCATGGACCTAATTTTGTCTCACTGCACAACAAATCATCATGCATGCCGAACTGCAGTATTTCATACTTTCCTGATCATTGCTCTGTGGAGCCTGCCATTCCTGAAAGTCCTGACCAAGTGCCTGTATCATTGCTATCTTTCTGCTCAACTCATCTGAAATTCTGCATTTCTTTCCAGCTTTGCGAATTACTTTATACTCCAGTTCACTGAGTTTCAATACACACATTGTTAACCTGCTGGATGTGATGATACATAACAGTTACTGCAGAGTAGTTGTTCTTTGAAACATCATCCCATACAGGCAAACATGTTGTGTCTTTACCTGTGGTTACTCATATTTTAGGTACTTGGGCTCTGCGTGGTTTTGTTTATATAGCAATGGCTTTTTGTATTCACAGGTCTAAACCATGCATGTTAGCTTTCATGCCCTGTAGCTAATTTACTGCAAATATGAACACATCTGTGATCATGCAGTCAAATAGGCTATTCATTGGCTAGAATTGTCAGTTAATGATAAAAGTTAAGTGAATAATTTAGTAATGAGGGTTCTGAAATGACCAATTTTCAGACAAGAAACCTGTGCTGGTTAGGTCAAAAACAGTGCATCAACTTATGTGTGAATTAACTGTAACACAAATAGGCCATGTGTTAAAACAATGACAGTGTCTGTTCAATATGTTCCGTATTATTCTGCAAGAACTGTGAACTGTGTTGTTAGGTTTTTACTGCTCATAGATATTCAACAGAAAACTATTGTAGTAGTATGGTGATGTTTGCCTGCAACCTATTAATGAGGCTTATCAAAATTTGCCAATAGTTAGCTGGCCATATAACTGTGTATTATTGGGGGGGGGGGGGGGGGGTTGTGAACAGTGAAACTAAAGAACTATGAAACACAACTGTGCAACTGTCAGCTACATCATTTATAATAGGCAGTGTTGAACTCCCCCCCCCCCCCCCCCCCCCCCCCATTTTTTCAGCCAGTATCACAACGCAATATGTCGACACTGTGGACCATCAATGAAGAAATAAAGCTTTCATGCCCTGTAGCTAATTTACTGCAAATATGAACACATCTGTGATCATGCAGTCAAATAGCCTATTCATTGGCTAGAATTGTCAGTTAATGATAAAAGTTAAGTGAATAATTTAGTAATGAGGGTTCTGTTCTAACATCTGTCAGTGATGAATATGACAAAGGATTGTGATGAACAATGTTTATTCAAGAAAAGGTATCTCATATAAACAGGAAGTAGACGTATGGTATTCATTAAAATGCAGAGATAAAATACCATTGTCAAATGCAGTTAAGTTATGCTGAGAGTGATACAAGAATGTTAAATAGTTATCAAAGACTCACAAAAACTAAGTCCAGTTTGTGATCACAATACACGAAAGATTCTACCATGTCAAAGTAGTTCTGGGTTCAAAATGATGAATCACAAATTAACATATACTATACAAAGAATAGTAACTAATACTCTGTCAATGCTCAGTTCCATAATACAAGTGGAGAAAATCAAGTCATATTCTGTAGTGCATTCAGATCACTCATGAGTTCCTTCAAAATTTAGAGTATTGCTGAGAATCACACGTATTACAGCATGCAGGTCTGGCTTCTTCAAGAACCTGACATAAAGTCAATTGCACCCTTGAGCTCTTCGCTTGAAAAGTCACTGTCTCCACTTGACTTCCGTAGTGTTCCACTACTGACTCTTTTCCATTGGCTGAAGGTCATCCTCATCAAAAATACATCATGCTTAAGCTTTACCAAACATCAACAAAAGCAAAACGAAGATAATGGAATGTAGTTGAATTAAGTCGGGTGATGCTGAGGGAATTAGATAAGGAAATGAGACACTTAAAGTAGTAAAGGAGTTTTGCTATTTGGGGAGCAAAACAACTGATGATGGTAGAAGTAGAGAGGATATAAAATGTAGACTGGCAATGGCAAGGAAAGCGTTTCTGAAGAAGAGAAATTTGTTAACATCGAGTATAGATTTAAGTGTCAGGAAGTCGTTTCTGAAAGTATTTGTATGGAGTGTAGCCATGTATGGAAGTGAAACATGGACAATAAATAGTTTAGACAAGAAGAGAATAGAAGCTTTCGAAATGTGGTGCTACAGAAAAATGTTGAAGATTAGGTGGGTAGATCACGTAACTAATGAGGAGGTATTGAATAGGATTGGGAAGAAGAGAAGTTTGTGGCCCAACTTGACTAGAAGAAGGGATCAGTTGGTAGGACATATCCTGAGGCATCAAGGGATCACAAATTTAGCATTGGAGGGCAGTGTGGAGGGTAAGAATCCTAGAGGGAGACCAAGAGATGAATACACTAAGCAGATTCAGAAGGATGTAGGTTGCAGTAGGTACTGGGAGATGATGAAGCTTGCACAGGATAGAGTAGCATGGAGAGCTGCATCAAACCAGTCTCAGGACTGAAGACCACAACAACAACAACAACAAAAAGCTTTAACAATGGAAAATCTAGGATGGAATGTAGCAATATTATGAGAAGGAAAGTTGCTACTCACCATATAACAGAGATGCTGAGCCACAGATAGACAAAACAAAATGACAGACAGACAGACAAAACAAAACGACAGACAGACACACACACACACACACACACACACACACACACACACACACACACACACACACACACACACACACACGACTGCAGTCTCAGGCAACTGAGGCCACACTGCAAGCAGCAGCATTACTGCATGATGGGAATGGTGACTGTGTGGGGGTAAGGAGCAGCCTGGGGTGAGGAGGGGAAGGTTAGAATGGTCGGGGTGGAGTACATTGAAGCGCTGCAGGTTAGACAGAGGGCAGGCGAGAGGTGGGGAGGGGGGTGTGGGGGGTAACAAGGAAGGAGAGAAATAAAAAGACTGGGTGCAATGGTGGAATGAGGGCTGTGTAGTGCTGGAATGGGCACAGGGAAGGGGCTGGGTGGGTAAGGACAATGACTAATGAAGGCTGAGGTCAGGAGTGTTACAGGAATGTAGAATATATTGAAGGGAAAGTTCCCACTTGCGTAATTCAGAAACGCTGGTGTTGATGGGAAGGATCCATATGGCACAGGCTGCAGAGCAGTCATTGAAATGAAGAATGTCATGTTTGGCAACATGCTGAACAACAGGGTGGTCCACTTGCTTCTCGGCCACAATTTGTCGGTGGCCAGGCATGTGGACAGACAGCTTGTTGGTTGTCATGCCCACATAGAATGCAGCACAGTGGTTGCAGCCTAGCTTGTAGATCACATGACTAGTTTCACAGGTAGCCCTGCTTGTGATGGGATCGGAGATGTTTGTGACTGGATTGAAGTAGGTGGTGGTGGGAGGATGTATGGGACAGGTCTTGCATTTAGGTCTATTTCAGGGGTATGAGCCATGAGGTAAGGGGTTGGGAGCAGGGGTTGTGTAGGGATCGATGAGTATATGGTGTAGGTTCCATGGATGGGAGACTACCACTGTGGGAGGGGCAGGAAGGATAGTGGCCAGGATGTTTGTCATTACTGGGCATGAAAAGAGGTAGCTGAAAGTTTGATTGAGAATGTAATTCTTCAGTTGCTTCAGTCCTGGATGGTACTGAGTTACGAAGAGACTGCTCCTCTGTAGCCAGACTATGGACTTTGGGAGGTGGAGGGACACTGGAAAGATAAGGGACAGGAGATTTGTTTTTATACAAGGTTTGGAGGATATTTACGGTCTGTGAGGGCTTCAGTGAGACCCTCAGTATATTTTGAGAGGGACCACTCGTTGCTACAGATGTGACAGCCACAGGTGGCTAGGCTGTATAGAAGGGACTTCTTCATATGGAATGGATGGCAGCTGTCGAATTAATAGGTTTGGTATGGATGGATTTGCTGATGTGGCCATTTTTGAGGTGGAGGTCAACATCTGTGAAGGTGGATCCTCCCCATCAACACCAGCATTTCTGAATTACGCAAGTGGGAACTTCCCCTTCAATATATTCTACATTCCTGTAACACTCCTGACCTCAGCCTTCATTAGTCATTGTCCTTACCCACCCAGCCCCTTCCCTGTGCCCATTCCAGCACTACACAGCCCTCATTCCACCATTGCACCCAGTCTTTTTACTTCCCTCTTTTCCTGCTGTGTGTGTGTGTGTGTGTGTGTGTGTGTGTGTGTGTGTGTGTGTGTGTGTGTGTGTGTGTGTCTGTCGTTTTGTTGTGTCTGTCTGTGGCTCAGCATCTCTGTTATATGGTGAGTAGCAACTTTCCTTCTCATAATATTGTTACATTCCATCCTAGATTTTCCATTGTTAAAGCTTCTTGTTGTTGTTGTTGTTGTGGTCTTCAGTACTGAGACTGGTGGATGCCCACGGCCGTACCCTGGATTTGTTTGTAGGTAATGTCTTCAGAGAAGAGGTAATTGTGGGTGAGGACATAGTTGGTCATGGCAACTAGGAAGGAAGTCTTCAACAACACTTGGCCATACAGTACGGCTTCAGCTGCCAGAGGCTGCAGTCATGTGTGAGTTGCTTTTGTGTGTGTGTGTGTGTCTGTCTGTCTATTTGTTTTCAACAAAGGCCTTGTTGGTTGAAAGCTTATATTGTGACAGTCATTTTGTTGTGGCTATCTGTGACTCAGCATCTCCGCTATATGGTGAGTAGCAACTCCCTTTTAATAATATTGTTACATTCCATTCTGGATTTTCTATTGTTTGATTTAGATTTTCATCTCATCTGATCCTAGGAGCAATAGAGAATGCTTCATGAGCTATAAATAGCTCATTTTTATCTTTTTCTAATATATCATACATCCTCCTCGAAACACCCTTTCTGCTACCAGCTACAAATAATACTTTTTCTACATATAACTAGACATAA
The DNA here is from genome assembly GCF_021461395.2 of Schistocerca americana. NCBI lineage: Eukaryota > Metazoa > Arthropoda > Insecta > Orthoptera > Acrididae > Schistocerca > Schistocerca americana. Next base: position 796,007,103 of record NC_060122.1, read on the forward strand.
TTAGCAGTCACTTAAAACTTGATATATTTTCCCCTGAGACTGAACTTATTAAAACAACAACACCTATTAATATATTCTACTTGTGGACTGCACTGAATCATATGCGTTGTTCTGCCTGTTATTTTTCTTCCTTTTTCCTTCAGGCATTCACTTACAACATTCTCTGTGTTTTCAATCATTAGGAATATTGCTTTCCATTGCATCTGTATGCATGTACCAGCACTGAGCAGCCACTACTACAGGTGTTTGGAGGCTTTGTGCTACACTCTGTAACTTTTTACTGCTCATTCGTACTTCAGTGACATACATTTCACTGTTTGTATCTCCTGGCTTATTTCTGTTATTTCTGCCTGCCCCTCAACTTAGATTCCTCCTTTTTTACCATAATTTCTTTGTTCAGCACTGATAACCTGTTGTTTCCTTTCCTTCTTATTTTTAGGTCCTGCAGGACCCAAGCAATTTTTCTAGCAATTCTTTGTATGAGCCTTTTTAATTTTGTTTCATTTCATTTTATTCTTTCATTCATGCCATTATTTGCAATAACATGCCACTTATTTGAAGAGGAAATTGTTCTAGTTTTCCTCTCTTCTGTTTTGCATATGGTGACTTTCTGCATATTCATCTTTGGAGAGCTATATTGGCATGTCTGCCATGTTTTCCAAAACATTACCATTATGCCATTTTCTAAACAGTCTTAGTCCTTTGACTTGTTCTTCAGTCTGCTTTTCAATTGCAGAATTTCATTGTCCGTCATTGGCTCTGCACTATACAGTTACCCTCTGTTCTCACAATCTCCCTGGCCTAAATATCTGCATGTTGCTGCCCATGGTTGTCTCCTTCTTCTACTGTGCCCTTGCCCTTTCCTCTCATGTCATATTGCACAACATGCTCCACTAATGTAATGTTGCACTTTCAACACTCCCACATCCGTCTCACTTTTTTGTGGTTCTCTTCCCTGTCAACCTGGATAAAGAATAAATTTCTAGAAAAAGCTATTCATTTCATCATTCTTTAGAAAAATGAATTATGTACCTCTAGTGCTACACAAACAAGATGCTAAGGAAGGTGTGTAATAACATGATATGAGCCTGATGTAAACTACTTCAAGGTGGAAGACAGGGTAATATGCTGACAGAGATTAGTGCTAAAACATTGTGCACAAGTTAATAAGAGTTAAAAGCTAAGTGCATTGTATGTAAGAGGGATCAGAGGGGAAAGACAAAAAATAGACAAGTCAGAAAATGAACAATGAAGTCAACTTCCACCACACACCTTGCTTCTCGTCATTGATACCATCACCCTCTATACCAGCATCCCCCATGTACAAGGTCTGTCTGCTGCTGAACATTTCTTCAGTCACCACTCACCTGATTCCAGACTTATGAGTCCTTCCTGCTCACATTAATCTTACTTACCAACAACCACTTCATTTTTGAGGGGCAGACATACAATCAAATCAGGGGTGTGTCCATGGGAAACAGGATGGCTCCTTCCGATGCCAACCTTTTCATGGGTCACTTGGAGAAGGATTTTCTGGGATCCATAAGCCTTCAGCCCCTGGGTAGGTTTAGATACATTGATGACATCTTTGCCATACAGACTCATTTTGAGGCTGACTTATTAAAATTCCTGGAATCTGAAAATACATTCTCCCAGTTAAATTTCGCATCCCCCTGTCCTGAATTCCATGCCATTTTCCTTGGTGTTGATCTCATCCTCACTAAAGGCCAGCTAGGGGGCTATCTACACACTTCTGTCCACATTAAATCTAAAACAAGCAACAGTCCTTACATTTTGACAGTTGCTATCCTTCATCTGCCAAATGTTTCCCTCCATGCAACCTTCGCATTTGAGACAAATCTGTTTGTTCAGGTGCAGACTTTTGACAGCTATACACCATCATTCTCACCTCAACCTAGTTCAAAAGCAGATTTGCCAGACCATCACATCCAGTCCTGGTACTGATGATCACTCCAAAAAACAACTTCAGAGTACACCACTTATGACTCAGTATTATCCTGGTCTTGAAAGTATTACTCAGCTACTTCAACAAGGCCATGACTTCCAAAAATCATGCTTTGAAATGAGGTCCATTCTGTCTGAAATTTTTCCATCACATCTAGAATAGCCTTTCGTTGCCTTCCCAGTCTTCGCAATATCCTTGTCAGACTTTTTGCTTGTTCTGTACCCATTGCCCTACCCTACGACTGTGACCATCCCCACTGATAAAACTGCCCTACTGCCCCATGCATCCCCCTACCACCACCAATACCAGTCCTGTAACCAGCAGGACTGCACTATCAAAGCAAGAACCACTTGTGGAATGACGCATGTCATATACCTGCTGTTATGTAAACACTGTTCAGAGTTTTACATCAGCATGACTACCACAATTTATCAGTTAGGATGAATGGTCATAGACACAGCATGTATACTGCAAACACACAATATCCTGTTGCAGAGCATTCTCTACAACATGGCAGTTGTGACCTTGGTGCCTGTTTCACTACAGATCCCATCTGGATTTTTCCCCAAACACCAGTTTCTCAGAACTCTGCAGGTAGGAGCTAGTGCTACAACATGTCCTTGGTTCTTGCCACCCACCTGGCATTAACTTACATTAATTTCTTCTGTCTCAGCATTTCTTCACCGCAACTACTCCTTTCTTTGCAACTTCTCCTTTCTTCGAGACTCAAACTCGGGACCTTTACCTTTTGCGGGCAGGTGTTCTACCATCTGAGCTACCCAAGCGCGACTCACGCCCCATCCCCACAGCTCTACTTTCTTCCAGGAGTGCTAGTTCAGCAAGGTTCACAGGAGAGCTTCTGTGAAGCTTGGAAGGTAGGAGATGAGGTAATGGCAGAAGTAGAGCTGTGAGGATGGGCTGTGAGTTGTGCTTGGGTAACTCAGATGGTAGAGCACTTGCCCATGAAAGGCAAAGGTCCCGAGTTCGAACCTTGGTCTGACACACGGTTTTAATCTCCTAGGAAGTTTCATATCAGCACACACTCTGCTGTAGAGTGAAAATCTCATTCTACTCCTTTCTTCACTTCCATTTTCTGAACTGTTTATTTCTTGCAGTCACCATCCCATCTCTATTACATACATCACACTTAGCTTTTCACGGTCATTAACTTGTGCCCAATGTTTTAGCAGTAATCTCTGTCTTGCATATTACCCTGTCTTCAATCTTTAAGCTCTCAGGTTTTCAGATCTCATCTGGTGCAGTCTCCAACAATCAGTGTTTCCTTCTCGTCATGTCTGGTAAGTCTCCTCTGACCTTGGGTTCTGGGTAACTCTTCCAAATTCTACCCCTTTTCCTAAACTCCTCCAGTCCTTTTCCTTCACCCCTCTGTCTCCAAAAGTCTGCATACATAAAACCTTTTTTTTTGTGTGTTCCCCTGCTGCCACTTGGTGAGTAGATTTTTTTGTGTGCCCAGTTACATTATATAGTCAAAAATGTTTATTTTCGTTGTCATACTTTTATTTTGGATCAAGGTGTATGGGCAAGTTACAACCTAACACACCAAAGCCATAGAGCCAACTGTCAAATATTGTGTGTGTGGTCTCTGACAACCAGCAGTAATGGATCTTTGGAGTGACAGAGTTCTCACAGAGGCCCCACTCCCCACCCTTCTGCTGTGGTGTGGAGCACTGTGAGAGAGGGGAGGTGCCTGACATGTGGAGGCATTGAGGTGATGTGGAGGCTGAGTGATTGTCCAGGGATCAGCAAATATTTTGTTGCCAGTCATGCAGTTACCAGTGGCAGTGATGTACATCACACAAAATGCACACGATAATCATAGAGCCACACTGGCATACAGCCTGGGTGGTCAAAGCATGACTGTAAGGTCATGTCAGGGGTTGAAGGGGAGACAGATTCATTGTTGGTTCAGGTGGCACATATGTCTTCTAACCCATTGTGAATATATTGATGAATGAGAGCACATTGCAGTGTCAAAAAAATGGCTCTGAGCACTATGGGACTCAACTGCTGTGGTCATAAGTCCCCTAGAACTTAGAACTACTTAAACCTAACTAACCTAAGGACAGCACACAACACCCAGCCATCACGAGGCAGAGAAAATCCCTGACCCCGCCGGGAATCGAACCCGGGAACCCGGGTGTGGGAAGCGAGAACGCTACCGCACGACCACGAGCTGCGGGCATTGCAGTGTCCACACTGGCTTAAGACGATAGATGGCTACTGGCTTAAGATGATAAATGGCTACTGATATGGGTTTCACATTCAACAAAACTCAAAGTTATGGTCATCCCTATGAAGTATCTTGTGGAGACCTGAATATGGAAGTTGTAAGCTGGTTGTAGCGTGTAGTCAAGCAGCATGGTGAACTCGCAATCTTTGAGAGCCATGTGAGTGAAACCTTCAGGAATCAGTTGGGGGAGAAGAGGGAGGGGGCATGGGGTGAGCAATGTGTTGCTTAACATGTGAGACTGGTTAGGTAGGTCTGCATTTGTAATTGGAGATTCTTGGAGCACAAAGTTCGCCAGCAGGGAGAGCACTTCACCATACAGAATTTCAGCTATGTAGGCTCCCAGGTCGTCTTTGTGTCCCACAAAAACTACTGACATATCCACAATAACAACTCCGTATTAGTCCTCTGTGGGTCATGAGACCTGCTTTTAATGTGTGATGATGTTGCTCGATGAGACCATTACTCTGTGGGTCATATGCAGTTGTTTGAAATCATCAAGTGCCGACCATGTTCCGTAGTTCAAGGAAGGGGGTGGATTCAAAGTGCTGACCTTGGTCAGCTGTGATTGATATGGGACAGCCAATGCACAAAATCCCCATATCAGTGGAGGCTTTGGTGACGGACTTGGCTGTTATATCCTTAAGCAGCACTAATTCAACCCATTGTGTGATGTGATCAATCACTGACAGAATATAGCGGTAGCCATGAGAGATGAGAAAGGGTCCCACAATGTCAACATGCACATGTTGAATGCATCCTTTTGGGACTTATGAGCATCCAAGAGGTGGTTGGGTGTTATAAAGGTGCAGCCTTTCCCAGGACTCATATGAAATGTCTGATACCACGTTTTTATATATACATCCAGATAGTTATTGGACAATTCAGTGCTTCCTTAGGCCTTTTATGTGTGTCTGTATATATGGATATCATTCTGTCCTATTTGGTAAAAAAACTTGATATTCATATCAAAGGTGTATGGAATGTTCTAGAAGATTGTGTGTTGTCATAATTATCGGTGGATTGTTGTCATTGATAATATTATGTATATATACTAAATTAAGTAACTAAACAAGAAATTGAAGTAATATATTCTAAATTAAGTAACTAAACAAGAAACTGAAGTAATAAGTCCTTACCAATAAATAACTAGAGACTGCAGAGATGTTAGCATGAAAAATCAATGCTTCTAATTAACAAAATGTTAATCTAAAAATCCAGTAATAGAAAACATCTTTGTCTTGAGAATCAGCTTAAAATTTATTACCAAGCAATGTATTTTTGATGTCTTCCTCTGAAATTAATAGTCTTTGTAATTACATTCCTAATTAACTCTCCAGTCGTTTACATCTCACAGTTTTCCAATTTGAGAATTTTTGGCCTTATTTGTAGCTTTCTTGTATGCAGTTAGATAAAGCACAAGATTTGTAATATCATTGAATATTAGGAACTAAATCCAAACTGTAATTAATTATGCAACTAAAATAATATGAGACACATTATTGTAATTAAAGTTCAGAATGATTTTCTTATGGAAAACTAAAGATATTACTATAAAAGATTGTTATTCAAATAATGTATTTTATATCTCATTCGGCTGTAACATCAGTTTCTTTACATTTTGCAAATTTTAATTGTAACATTGAAATTGTACAAATTTAATAATGAACTATTTTGGAAGCTATTGTTAAAATTCTATGTAAAGAAATGCAGCAGTGCTGCAAAAAGTCAGTTTTTGAAGTTACATTTGGAAATCAAAGAGATCATTGAAGTCTATCTGTGTTTTGTTTAAATGACGAGTGTGCAGTTCGGATGTCAATTAATGTGAATAAATTTTGTTAAGCATGTAAATTTTGCATTCATTCATCAATGGACCAGGCAGAAGAAACTTGAGTAACATTCAACATGAATCGTTACGGTGTGATGTGATACTTTACTCTTTTGGCACAGAATGAACACACAAGTCCAAAGTTTGCAATCCTCCTTTAATTTTGGCCATAAAAAATTGTCCATCACCAGGTGTGTAGTCAGACATACAATGGGATATGCCAAGCTATGTAACTGACCATGGATGACTTGACAAAAAGGTTGGGGAATGAGGAGGTGTGGACACTATTGTGAAACATCACAGAGAATTGGATGGGTTGCAACCAGAATATGTTGAAGTTCAGTGCATAGGGTTGTAGAGGGGTCATGAAGCAAGTCTTGTAACTGCTGGTCTTGTTGATGTTCTGTAGCAAACCATTCATAGTCAAAGTGGGACGACATGGCATTGATGCTTCGAAAAAGTCCACTATGATGTTTTCTGGACTCTTCGCATGACAAATGTCCATGGTGAACTGAGGAATGAAGTAAAAGTGGCAGAAACATTGGGGGCAAGTGGCCTTTGGAAGGTTTTGGATACAATCAGCAAATGGATGGTGATCCACGTAAACGATCAGACCATGGCCTTCCATTTCTTGCCAGAAATATCATACTGGTTTGTAAAGTGCCAGTAGGTCCTAATCATACGCTGACTATTTGCATTGTGAGGGCAAGAGCTTGCATGATAAAAAAAGAAGTGGCAGCTGAGCACCCCTACCTCTTTTTGCAGGACGGCACTGACAACGGAGTTGCTCAAGTCTGCAGTTGTTATCAGCTGAGTATTGGGGAGGGGACGTGTGAAAGTGATGGACTGGATGAGGCAGTCTTTAATGTGTTCAAAGGCAGACTGCATCTCAGCTGTCCATGTGAGTTTGCATTTGCCAGTAGTGTTCTTGCCGATGAGAACTAGAGTGAGTGGTGCCTGAATGGAAGCTGCCCATGGAGGGTGTTTGTGATAAAAGTTTATCATGCTTTAGAACTGACGTAGTTCCTGATAATCCTGTTATGGTGACAGTTGTTGAGTGGTCTCTATATGCTTTGGTGTAGGTCAGGTGCCAGAAGTGTTGTCAAGAAAGATGACCTCTTTGCATTGGAAATGACATTTCACTTCATTAATGATGACACTGAAAGAGGTAGGGCACCAAAACTGATTGATTGATGGATTTTTATTGTTGTAGAGACCTAAGAGATCATCTGAGCTTGTCTGAGATGTGTGTAATGGGAGGCATCATCTGGTGAGAGAATAAAGATATCATCTTGATAGGCATAACAGAACTGAAGTTCAAAGAGAATGCTGTTGATAAGGCATTGCCATGTTTGTGTGCTCTCAAGTCCATACAGCGTGCATAAACTCAATCCAGCCAAAAGGTGTTATAACAGCTGTATTGTGAATATCATCACGGCTCTTTGGAACATGCAGGTATGTTTTCTTGCGGCAATGACACTGAACACAGAGGCATTCGCCAAATAATGGTTGTAGTCCTAAATGTTCAGACCTGAGTGGCTGTCTAGGACAATGCAAGATTGAGAACTCTGTAATTGCCACTCATCCTGACAGGTCTATCTCGTTTGGAGACCAAACTGATGTGTGAAGTCCAGAAACTGTCAAAGGGTTACACAACACCAGCATATAAGAGACCATCTATTGCTGCTTTAGCAGTTTGAAGTAAAGCTGGTGGTAGCTAATGTGTTCTGTGATGCAATGGAGGTACTGGGAATACTGGTGATCTTACAGATCATTCCATTGTTAATGGCACACTGCACAAACCATACTTGCTGATAAGCACTCAAAGACACTGTGTGATGAAGCAAGGTGGGATATTTTTACTTCCCCTCTTGTTTTGCCATCTGACTCTTTAGAATTCATTTTAGAATTAATTGTCATTAACGTACATGAATATAATTGCATTTTCATAAAAGAGAAAGGTTGGCCCTTAGTTTTAAGAGACTATAACACCAGATCTAATTTTGTGCTTAGTTTCATGTATGGAATTGATTTTCTAATTTATTTTGACTATTCCTAGTTAGTATCTTTGGTTACAGGGTGCAATCAGTAATTGTTTTGTAACTTAAATTCTATTGTTGATGTATAAACATATATAAATTCTGTACTAATTATAAACATTTGGAGGAACAACTAATAGTGTTCTTGAAGGATTCATTTGGTTCTATTCGAAAACATGTTAGCAAAGCCAGCCCTTAATTAATTGCTGGCTGGGGTGGCCGAGTGGTTCTAGGTGCTACAGTCTGGAACCGCGCGACCACTACGGTCGCAGGTTCGAATCCTGCCTCGGGCATGGGTGTGTGTGATGTCCTTAGGTTAGTTAGGTTTAAGTAGTTCTAAGTTCTAGTGGACTGATGACCTCAGAAGTTAAGTCCCATAGTGCTCAGAGCCATTTGAACCTTAATTAATTCCAAAGTAATTAACAGTTTTGTCAAAAGTATTGTTTGAGTTACGATATTTGTTAATTTCATCATTTAAACAAATAATTTGGCTCAACCCTTGTGGTAGAAGAAACTGTTAAAAAGAACCAATTTTTTAATGTATTCAGTTAATTTAATGAGTTATATTTTAATTATAATTTCTGTAAATTAAACACCAAACAATGTATAGTTTCAGTACCTATTACTATGATGATGTATAAAGGCCCAAATTTTGCTCCCGAGGCAGTCAGTCCATGACCAATTTTCAGACAAGAAACCTGTGCTGGTTAGGTCAAAAACAGTGCATCAACTTATGTGTGAATTAACTGTAACACAAATAGGCCATGTGTTAAAACAATGACAGTGTCTGTTCAATATGTTCCGTATTATTCTGCAAGAACTGTGAACTGTGTTGTTAGGTTTTTGCTGCTCATAGATATTCAACAGAAAACTATTGTAGTAGTATGGTGATGTTTGCCTGCAACCTATTAATGAGGCTTATCAAAATTTGCCAATAGTTAGCTGGCCATATAACTGTGTATTATTGGGGGGGGGGGGGGGGGGGGGTTGTGAACAGTGAAACTAAAGAACTATGAAACACAACTGTGCAACTGTCAGCTACATCATTTATAATAGGCAGTGTTGAACTCCCCCCCCCATTTTTTCAGCCAGTATCACAACGCAATATGTCGACACTGTGGACCATCAATGAAGAAATAAAGCAGCTGAATGTCACAACTCTTTGGGGTGCATGAACAAAAAGCACTATCCTGATCCTTGTGTTGATAGATGCAGTTGGTGTGCTGTGTGTGCTTGCAGATGCTGGAAGAGGTACCCGACGTGCATGGCGCAGGGCAGCTGATGGGACAGTTGAATGCTAGTGACACAGCATGTTGAGATACTGTCATGCTGCATGTAGTTCCATCTCAACGTCATGAATTCTGTGGTGGATAGCATCGTTCTCATGTTGCAGGTAGAAGTTCAACATGTGTACTGTTGAAGTAGAGCTGGTTGTACTTTTTGAATACAGTCAGTGGTGCGGAGGCAGTCCTGGAAGAACTGATGGCCATCAGATGTTGCTGAGAGTGATGGCTACTGCTGTGTAAAGTTGGCCATTCTATTGAGTTGAGCTACTAAGGGAGCATGGCTGACAACACCTATGGCAGAGTGGCTACTGGTTGTGTGAGTCAAGATGCTGTCTGTCAGGTTGGAAACCAAGTGGAAGTGATGGAGGAAGCCAGGTACTGGTTCACAGATGTCAGCAACTATAAATGTTAAGGTTCAATGTGCAAGTCTGATATCTATAGACTCAGATTGCCAAGTTGTTTGCTGCAGGAAACTGAACAGATGAGTAGCCATGTATCAAGAATGACAAAGAGTACTGGCTTCTCATCTGAAGTCAACAAGGAATTGTTGGTGAGTTGTGGAGATGAGGTCGGTGCTGAAGGGGCTGTCACCATCCTGGGTATCTAGGTGAGTTACGTATTCTGCATGGTTTGGTGTCCCTCCTGCAAACTGTGAATCAAGTTTGGGAACTCACATGGAGAACAACAGTTGTGAGTAGATTCACCAAATTGTGCACAATGCAAGCAGAAATGGTCCTGTGCATCTGCAGCTCAGTTGACAGTGTTCTATGTAGGTGGAGGCACAGCTCAATTGGTGGTGATCTGCAGAGGCATGACATAATGGTGGTGATCTAAGCAGGTGTGGGTGCAGCATGGTTGGCAGAGAGGTGGGGGGTTGTTGTGGAGATTGCTCCGGCTGATTAAGGTGATGTCAGAGTCAGTGGAAGTTGGCTGAGACTGGATCGGCCGATGGCAAAGTAGTGGGCAGTTGTGCTCGTGCTGTGGTTGTAAAAGCTTTCCACCACTGTTGTCTGTGTAATTTGTGCATTGTCAATGCTGAATAATGGAAAACATTCTATCCGCAAGTTTAAGTTGTGTATCCAATGGCTCATGCTCATGAGTGGCCATGACCACTTGCCCTTGTGGGGGAGCTTGATGACCCATAAAGCCCATAATGTGTGGTCTGGCATGAGGTGCAAATCAGTTTATTAACATCACCAATGTCATAGTTGCATGGGATCATTTCCTTCAAATCTCCACCATATGTGAGATGATGAAACTGTGATTCCAGGGAGCGAAATAATGCTGCTTTATTGTCTGAAGAGGAGTCAAGGATGATATGACTTACCATATCCATATATTTTTCCAACTGATGAAACAGAATGACAGATTTTGTATTGTCACTGATGACATCACTCAGAGCAAAAGTGCAGTGGTGAACCACAGGTTTTGTAGATCTGGGCAAAAGGATGAGGGCTTGAGATGTATCCTCTGCCCAGAAAGTTGCCAGCCAACATCTGTAGGAGGATAACAGTGATGCAATTAGAGTCTGTACATGGCATGACCTGATGTACAGTAGTTGGAATGGAAGAAAATGCAGCTGGCAGTATAAGGCCCAGAGAGACTGTATTTGTGGATGGCATGGATGTTACGTTGTCAAAAGTGAGCAGACATGAATCCAGTCAGTTGGATTGATATGGCTTGGAAATAGCCCAGTTTGTGAGCAGAATGTAGTCTCTTGTGAGATCACAGAGTAGGTTTTCTGTCACCCTCCATTGTTTGGCACCATTGCTTGCAATCAGAGCAGTTCAAGAAGAGTGCCACTTCACTTTTAATTGATTCAGGTACATGATGAATGTTATCTACAGCACCTGATGTAGAAGCAAGAGAAACATTGTCCAAAAACATGAATTGCACACACAATGGATGCACAGTGGCAGCATTGTAGTTGCACAATAGAAGTAAATGTTCAAATTATTGATTGATTGATTGATTTTTATTGCTGTAGAGACCTCAGAGATCATCTGAGGAATTACAAAAGTCAATATTACATAGTATAAATGTTACACAAATAATTACAAAAACAAGAAAAATATTACACAATATAAATATTACACAAATAATTATGGTACCTTCACACAAAAACAAAACAGAGAAACTTCTGGTACAAATTGATATTGCATAGTAAATTTAGCCAATTACAGACTTCCTCATATATAGAAGCATATAAAAACTGATCACAAAGTGTAGTCATAAGAAGCACTTTTGTGTTTTTTTATAGTTACATCGGAAAGAAACTAGGTCCTGTTTGTTTCTTGTGTTATAATTATGTCACATGTCATACTGTTGATAACTCGGATAGTTTTCCTTAATATGCATTACACACTGTAGTATAAATATTGATGGCAGGGTCATAATCTGTAATTTTTTAAAGCTTCGCCTACAGTGAGCTCTGGATGCCAAGCTACATATCAGTCTTATTGCCTTCTTTTGTAGTTTGAAGACATTAGCTGCCTTGTTTTGATGTCCCCACAGTATTGTACCATAGGAAATGTGACTGTGTATTAAACCAAAATAAACCACTTTAAGTACTGGCACGTTTAGACAAAGACGCAGCTTCCTTAGAGCAAATATTCCTTTGCTAATGCTGCTTCCCACTTTTTCTATATGGCTACCCCAGGATAATTTTGAATCAATTGAGATTCCAAGGAAATTTACAGCATTTGAGCTCTGCGCAAGTTCAGTGTTATTATTCCACGATACATACAGGTCTTGTATTTTTTTCGGTTGACACAAAGTGTGAACACCATCATTAGAGGTCACCAATATAGTACTACAATAGGCAGACTGTAAGGAAGGTGTATAATAACATGACACGTGTCCCATGTAACACACTTTTATTTCAGCTGGTGGCATACATGCAAGATGCAACTGAACATGGCAGGGCTATTAAGCTGACTAATTGTCAAGGATCACATGTGTGGCCTTGGTTGACTGCCAGTGATGATCTTTCAATTTGCAGAATTCCCACATATCAATTGCATATGTTGTTACCTATATTAAAAAAAAAAAAGGAATAGCAAAAAGTATAGCAGATACAGTAACTCATTTCTTTATTATTTCTGTGACATTTCTTTAGCATGAGGTCTTCTTTGGATATTATTCATACTTTCTTACTTACAAACCTGCATTCTCTTCAAAACGAGTTGCAGTGTCTGCTCATTTACAGGATGTCCAGAACCTTTTTGGTCAAGATTGCACTTATTATACAAATATTTTACTTAAAGTCAGAGCATCTGTTCAGTGTGATGGCTGCCTATCAAAAAGCATGCATTATAATGGGGAATAAATGTTTACCAAACACCCTCCAATATCCCTGTCATCTGTTGTACTATGAAACACCCAGCTAGAGCCCCACCAATGTGTTACTCTTCAGTTTGCAGTACCATACACCAAAGACAAAACATAAACTATTGTAAAAAATGCATAGAAATGAGACCCAAAGACCATGATCACTATGGGGCAGGACATTTTCTTTAAATCCTTTATGACTGGCAAGATAGCTTTGAGCTGAATGACCCAGTTTCTCATAAGTTTGTATCCACAGTAATCAATTTCTTCAAATTGGATGAAGCTATCTCTTTGCATTTTCAAACAGATTGACCATGGAGATAATTCATACTTGGACAGTAAATCAGAATGAGACTATGAATTACCACAGTGCCATCCATTTTGATCCACATTTTCTCATCTATTATAAAAAGAATTTCCATTCCATTTAATAAATAAGCATGCATTGTTCAGACTTCTAGGCACTAAATTTTATTGCACCTACATCTTTCTGCAGTCAAATTAATAATTAATGATGTTTTTTTGGAAGGATATTTTTAAAGCAATTAATTCTTCTTCTTATTATTATTTTTCTTTCTTAGTCACTTGTAGAGCTGTTGTGTTTCAGGCCCACTTGTTTAAAGTTCTCCCAGTTTCTTTCTGCCGGAACCTAGCAAAACATGTAAAATATGATTTCTATCAACGTGGTGATTTTATTTTTATGAAGAATGAAGTGAAAGATAGAATGGTCTACATTTACTCTGGAAATGTGCAGGTAAGTCACAGACAATGTATGTTTTGATTCAGTAAGATTCTTGTCTACCCATGCCTACATCACAGCCTGATTTGACCTCTGGAAACCTGCAGTTATGTATCATGCACTGATGAGCCAAAACATTGTGATCACCTGCTTAATAGCGTGTAAGTCAATCTTTGTAACACAATGCAGCAATGATTCTGCAGGGCATGTATTCAGCAACTCCTTGATAGGTTCCTGGAGATATGTAGCACCAGGTGCCTATGCCCAGGTTGTGAAATTCCCATAGTTAACAGACCATGGTTTGTGGGTGCAGAACATGCAATGCTACTGGGAAAAAATTAAAATTTGGTAATAAAATTGAATTCTGCCTCTGTTTGTGTAGAGGCTGATTTATTTACCTAAAGTCCATCACTTTAATTTACAATAAAACTGTAGAATGGTTACTGACAACTGATCAGAATTCCACTAACTGCAAGGTTGAAATGTAGGTTCAGGTTTTTACATCATTAATTCAACTAGAAGCGATTTCAGTTTTCACAAAACAAATTTATTGTCCAATTAACACATGTCACTGTCTCTTGTGATCAACACATGTTGTTGTGCAGCAATAAATGATATGACTTGAGCCCCCAATTGTGGATAACAATGCACCATAAATTTAATAAACTAATAAACTATCTGGAAAAACTCCAGAATGAGGTTCAGCTACAAATTATCATAAAATATCATCACTCAGACCGAAACAATGATTAGTTGTCATGTAGGTCAAGTAGTTGTGGATTTCAAATAATGTTTCTACTAACTGCTGTGGCACACTGCAAAATTATCAGAGTCCAAGCTGAGCATGAATAATTCTAAGTGCTGTAACTGTGACAGAAAATAGTAAAAAAAACTGTGCAAAATTCATCAGAGACCACAAGGGATGTGAAATATTTTCAAATACTTAGTTGTGGCTAAACCACGAACGATACTGACTGACAGGCCTCAAAAACCAGATGGACTGACCTCAAAAATCAGACAGTCTGACCATGAGTCTAAGACAATGCGACCACCATGAGTCTGTGATGGACAGACAGACCACAAGGAACCTGACAGCAGTCCTTTTAAAGCCTCTGTCACCCTCTCCAAAAACTAAGCATTCTCTAATTCTTAGCATCTACCATCCTTGAAAACTGCACCCAGTGACGACACACAGGTTCCTCAAGTGATCACCAGCATAAATTTTCATTTTTTTCATATATTTAACTGAAATTTTGATTGCACCATTAGCAGTACACTAAAATTATATTCCAAAAATGTATATTATAATAATGTGTAGGTACCATAGTTTGCTTGTAAATTAGGGTTTAATTATTCTCCCTTTGACTTTTCAATGGCAAAAATTGTTACTTAGTTTACAATTACAGATGGTATACCCTTTTCATCAGATTTTCATTTCTGTAATCAGAATTTATGTATCTTTAACGAAATCAAAACTATGGGCAAAACTATGTAAATTTAATACTAAACAATAAAAATGGTTAATAAATATAATAATCTAACCATATACACCGTATGTGTAGTTACTAATATCTGAAGCTAACAAATACTGCCATGCTATCACCCTCATGTAAAATTTATGCTGAACTTAAGCAGTTTCCAATTAAATTGATTCTCTCATCTTAATTATGAGTTATGGATCATATTATTATTTCAGTTGATGCATCTCATCAAAAGCAACAATTTGATCACTCAACCTGTTTAATGGTGTGATTATATTAAAAGTTATAATGTGCTTACCTTGTAAGTAAATGCATTTGTCTCTGTAACTTCTTTATAAAACACTCAGATGATACCTTGATATCATTAGAGGCATAAGTAAGCCGTCTTTCATATGACAGCTTGTGTTTCTGTTCATTGTATTCTCTTCACTGCATGCCTGCAGATGTGCACAAACCAACTGAGACTTCCCCAGTGGCCATTAGCTGCTGAAATCAGGTGTCCCATGCTATTTATTTAGTCCTTCTAATCCTACATGTATAGAATATATACAAGGATATTAGACATGGCTAAGTGTTTAAACCTAAAATACAGTTTGTATTGCATTCCTAAGGACTAGATATTTATGTAATTTAGCAAAGAATCATCAGTGCTACTGTCTTTTCTTTGTTTATAATTAGCTCGTTATAGCTGAACCACCGTTCTATACTGTTCATAGTTTGGATAGCAGAGTCTTTCAGTTTTTCCTCTGTTTTCCCACTAGTAAGGAAGCTTGTATCATCTGCAAATTGGAGGGTAGTTTGGCAATACTTGTTGTATATAAGATCATTGACATAGAGGAGAAACAGAATGAGTCCTGATACTAATAACAAGTTTGTTTGTGTGGTCTTCCCCCGCAGCAAGCATATAAATACTTGTCTTGTATATAAAACTGCCTTTTCCTGCTGCTAGTGACATTATTTATCCCATATGCACTTCGCCTTTTCCTGTTCTAAGGCATCATCAGTGGGATCTATAACAATACAGTTTTGTAATACTAATCCTTGAGGGATGTCGTATTTCACATTTTCATGTCCTGAGTAGCAGTAGCTGATTTTGTTATGGTCAGTATATTGCACTTCGACCACCTGTTTGTGGCCACATAGCTATGTCCTGAGCCACTCATTGGATATACCTCTAATTCCTAATTGATCAAGCTTCTGCAGTAGGGCATTATGGTCAATGATGTTGAAAGCTTTGGGTAAATCAAGACATGTGGCTGTCACACACTCACTCACATCCAGTTTAGCATAGGTTTCAATATGAACTTCAAATATTGCACTCTTAGTTGAATAGCCTTTCCTGAAACCATGCTGTAATGGAGACAGAATTTTATATTTGTTTAGGAAATCAGACAATCTCTTATAAATTTTTTTCTAAATTTTTGGAAAATACAGGCAGTAGTGCTATTGGCCTATAATTTGAAATGTCTTCTGAATTTCCTTTTTTGAGCAGTGGTTTCAGTTTTGCTGTTTTTAAGCATGAAGGGAAGGTTCCTGATGCCAGTGAGCTGTTGCACAAAAGTGTCAATGGTTCAGGTAAGACAAAATAGCATTTTTTAATAATCACATCTGGTATTCCACCAATTCCACATGAGTACCATGTTTTCAAGGTTTTTATAACTGATAAAATTTCTTCTGTATTTGTGGGTGAAAGGAATAATGATGTAGACACATTTCTTATGCTATTTGATGATGGATGTGATATTTTGTTGTGTTCTTCCAGTCCACTCACCAACTGTTCACTCATGTTTGCAAAATATATGTTGAAAGTCTCTGCAATTTTTGTTGGGCAAGAAATCATATGTCCTTCATAAGTTTATATTTTTACATTTTTTGGTTTCACTTGCTGCTTGATTTTTTATAACTTCCCATACAGCTTTAGATTTGTTTTTTGAATATTCAATGTATTTGTCATTTGCCATTGTTGTAGCTCTCCTTATGACATTTTTGAGGAGCTTCTTGTAATTATTCAGGTATAAATAAAATTCATGAGGCATGTTCTGTGTCTTTGCTGTATTGTGTAATCTTCTCTTTCTGTACAAGAGATTCTAATACCTGTTGTAATCCATTTGTTCTTTTTGAAGTTAAGTTGACATTTTTGTTTTTTAATGGAAATGCAGCTTCAAAGTATGACATGAAGATTTCCATGAATTTTTTTAAACTTCTTGTTGGTATTTTCACAAGTATACACTTCATACCAGGTTTCTTCACTTAGTCTCTGTAAGAAAATGTTTGTTTGTTTGTTACTGAATTTTCTTGTTTCTTTTACAAGTTCCTCTTCCTCATTTGTTTCATTTGGGGTGTGTAAAACAATAAACTGCGTATAGTGATCACTGAAGCCAGTATTAAGATTCCTGACACAGAATTTGTGATTTACATTTGTGTTTATTAATATCTGATTAATTGTTGAGCTTGTTATTGGTGTAACACATGTAGGAGAATTTATGGTGGCTTTTATGTTATATGTTTCTGGTAGGGCCATTAAGCTTTGCTGGTCTTTTGAAATTTTTTGAAAATCAATATTAAAATTGCCACATACGATCACTCTTTTATTGAAGTTTTTTATAGTTTTTAAAGCTGCTTCTAGTTGATGGCAGAGCTCATTTAAGTTCCCATCAGGGCTTCTATATACACAGATGATTATTAATTTTAATGTGGAGAGTTCAACTGCAGATACTTCAAAACTTTCTCTTCAGTTAACAGTTCAATAGGTTTTATGTGACAATATTCAATACCAGTTTTAACAAATATACATGACCCTCCAGGACTAGATGTGGTTCTAGAGAATGATGATTAAAGATTGAAGTCTGCAAGTTTTGTGACTGACATTGCATCTTTAGGCAGTTAGTGTTCAGTTATGCGCATTACAGTTGCGTTTTTTTAACTCATTAGTAAATAAAATTTCAAGTTCACTTAACCTGTTTTTCAATGATTGGACATTTGATGAATCAGCATGAAATTAAAAGATTTTTTTAGACTTTTGCATATTTAATTAATCAATTACCTTGATCTTGTGAATAAAAAATCATTCAGGTGTACCAGAAGTACTGCTTTTCTTTTCCCTACTGCACTTATTCTTCTTTCATCATCTGCTACAGAATTTTCTTCTGTGTCTGGCTCCCCTGTTAGTTGTTCAGCTGCTCCAGTTTTTGATCCTGCTGTTGATGATTTTGCTGCTGGTGTTAGAGCTGGGTCCGCAAAAGATGGAGCTGTTAGTGCATTCATTGTTTTTGCTGTGACTGAATATTGGAGGCACTTTCTTTTGTTATTGTTGGTGACTGAGGTCTTGCTGGCATTGTTTCCTTTGAATATTTGGGCGGTGGAGGGGGGGGGGGGGGGGGGGGGGGGAGGGAGGAGGGCAATCCACAATGATTTGTTTTTGAGTGTTTGATGGCTCTTGCTGAAAATTTCTTAATTTTTTTCCCCATGTCATTAATGTGTGGAATCTGTGCCCAATATTATTAACATTTAAGAGTTGCACATTTCTGAAATGTTTGCAAGGGAGTGAAATTTGTGGGTTGGCATTGATTATTTCTTTATTTACACATGACCAAGATGGTAAGTCAGGCCAGTGTGGGATGTTCAGCAATAAAACAACTGTGTGTGTCAACTATCCTAAGCACCATTTTAGTTCTTGTTTTGCATTGTGAGTTTCGTTTTTGTATACATCATTTGACCCACCAAATAGCACAACTTATGCCTTCAGAGGTTAAGTTAGCAACATCTGTGGATCATACATGCTTGCAAACTTCTGACATAGAAGCACTAGACTTTATGTAAGCAATTGTTTGCACACTGGATTGACTGTTCAGAAGGTGAGAAAATCCATGACCATGGCTGTCTGCCATAACAACTACTAGCTGATGCATGATTCAAACTTGGCACTCAGCCAGTGCAACTAATACACTGATATGACTTGTCGTGTTAACAAGCTGACACCTAACACATTGCAGGTGTGTTCAATTGGATTCGTATTAGGTTAGTGATGGACAAGCCATCAAAATGAATTCACTCTCATTCACCTTGTGACAGACAGTTATTCCACTGGAAGATACCACAGCTGTTGGGGAGGACATTGAGTGTCTAGGGATGCTGGCGATTTGCAGTAATGTTCAAGTTTTCTACAGCTGGCTTGGTGCTTTTTGTTATCAGTGTAAGACCCACAGAAGTTCAGCTGAATGTCCCACATGGCATAATACTGTCCTCAGCAGTCTGTGTCTGTATCGGTATGTAGCCATTCTCTTGGACGATTTCATGTCCATGCACGATCTTCAACCTTGTGTAACAAGAAATGTGATTCACCTAATCAGATGACACATTTTGAGTGATTCAGAGTCCCACCTTAATGATGCTACACCCACTGTGATTGTGACTGACGATGTCAATGGGTGATTATGGGAACACACAGGTGCTGTGTGCTGTGGAGGACTGTGTCCAATAGTGGGCATGGAACAGTGTACTCTGAAACATCTGTGCATATACCAGCTGTGTACCCTGTCCTTAGATCTGCCACAGACTGCTGACCATATTGCTGTAAAGAGTTGTTGAGCCTCCAAAATTGTGATATAATTTGATAATCACTTACTGAGTATTGAGGAAAAATCGACTGTGACAACCATTGACAAATTCTTTGACCATAACCTATATTTATGACATGAATTCCATTTTTTCATATATGTAAGATATATTTATTTCGAACAGCACAACAATGGTGACTACTTGCTGATTCCTTAAATGCAGTTTTTCTGAAATTATATTTTAGGATGCCTGAACAGAGTCTTATTTTGAATTTTAAAACCAGTTAAATTCATCAGTCAATATTTTGCTATCATGAACTTAGATTCTATAACAATTACAGACCATAATAAAATAATAGATTTTTGTGGGGGATCTACTCATTTGGCCAATTCCAAAATTGTATCTTGTTAACAAAGGAAGTTGTTGTGCTGCACTAAAATTCATTTAAATAGTTATTTTGAAAAGTAGTGTTCATTCAACAGATGGTGGAGGACAAAAGAACATTTTACATGCACCATTCTAGTGCAAATTGATCAGATGAACTAATATTACTAAACCATAGATTGTAATATTAAATCTTCAAAACTTTAGAAATATTATAGACTCACAAAATGAAAGACGAGATTTGGAATCAACAAAATATTCCTTTATGATAAGACATCTTACACAGCAATTCTCAATTGTTTCATTTTTTTAAAAAAATTACATTCTTTTGTTCCGCTAAGATGGCAGAAAGTTTTACGGAAATAAGAGATGGACAGAAGTATGTCTGCCTTGGTATTAATACAGTACAGGTAATAAACTTAATATGCAAAGGAAAAACTCTTTTAAACTGCTACTAACATAAATTAAAATAGTACCAGCTTTCTTGCAGCTTAACCCAATTACTGACTGTATGTTTTTAGAATGTTTTTATGATTTCACATCCCTTAAACTAATAGAGAGACAGAGGTCTTCAAACAGATTTTAAAGAGGCATGAAAGGGCAATTCAGAGTGAATTAGAGTTGTGGTAGGTTATGTAGACCTTCAATAATTCTGTGGGTAGCATCCAAATGTAGGTTGGCAACTGTGTGAAAACATGTCTAATATGTCTTGTTACTATGAATTTCTTTTGTGGGTGTTTTACATAATAAATACTATGTTATGAAGAGATGTGTTGACTTATCAGTATTTATATGACACATACTGGGCATTCAGAAATTCCATTACTAATGTCTAGAACTTATAGAGTGGAGTGAGTACATAATACTTTGAATAGAACCCACATCCAGAAATTTACTGTTTCAGTTTTATAATGCTTTCAGTTCAGATATTTAACTCATACACTTCTGATTGAACAATTAAATTAGGCATGACATGGTAGATTTCTTAGTTACCAGTTTGAAAGAAAACATAACAAAATCTCTATTTATCACTTAAAAAAAAGTTTACCATCACCCCGGTTCCCAGAACTCCTGAAGATAGACATTGACTGTGGGTATTGTATTACAGACACAGTCCCTTTGACTGCTCAGACATGTCACTAAACCCACCCAAAGATGTAAACAACCATGCATGAACAGTGCCTATTAGATGGAGGGGGTCTGACAGCCAATCAGTTCCAGTCATTCCACCAGGAAGGAGGTACATGGCTCATGTTGTCTGTCATTCAACCATGCCTAGACAGTCAATACTGTGGTTTGTTTGTGTCTGCATTGTTACTTTGTGCCAGGAAGGGCTCTCAATAAGGGAAGTGTCCAGGCGTCTTGGAGTGAGCCAAGCTGAAGTTTTTCGGACATGGAGCAGAGACAGGAACTGTCAATGACATGCTTCGCTCAGGCCACCCAAGGGCTACTACTGCAGTGGATGACCACCACCTACAGCTTATGGTTTGGAGGAAACCTGACAGTAACGCCACCATGTTGAATAATGCTTTTTGTGCAGCGACAGGACGTAGTGTTACAACTCAAACTGTGCGCAATAGGCTGCATCATATGCAACCTCACTCCCGAAGTCCATGGCGAGGTCCATTTTTGCAACCATGATGCCATGCAGTGCAGCACAGATGGGCCCATCAACATGCTGAATGGACCGCTCAGGATTGGCATCACGTTCTCTTCACCAATGAGTGTCACATATACCTTCAACCAGACAATTGTGCACATCTTGTGAGTGACTTCCTTCAGGATAACAACATCACTTGACTGTAGTGGCCAGCATGTTCTCCAGACATGAACCCTATCAAACATGCCTGAGATAGCTTGAAAAGCGCTGTTTATGAATGATGTGACCCACCAACCACTCTGAGGGATCTACACCGAATTGCCATTGAGGAGTGGGACAATCTGCCTTAATGAACCTGTGGACAGTGTGCCATGATGAATACAAGCATGTGTCAATGCAAGAGGATGTGCTACTGGGTATTATAGGTACTGGTGTGTCCAGCAATGTGGACCACCACCTCTGAAGGTCTCGCTGTATGGTGGTACAACATGCAATGTGTGGTTTTCATGAGCAATAAAAAGGGCAGAAATTAAATTTATGTTGGAACTCTTGGAAATGAGGTGATTCAAAACTTCTTTTGATGTGTGCATTACATGTTTGCTCTATTCCAAAAGAATTAGGAACCCGGCATAGTAAGTGTACAGAGCAGAACTGATGCATTACAACAGTAGCTTGATTCAGTGACCATCAACAGTGTTACAGACATTATACTCTGATGCATGTTCTGGTACACACTCTCTATCCCACCTGCTGTCTCTTCAGTTTGTACTGTAGCTGCCAGAACTTGTGCCAGCAGACCTTCTTCTTCCTCAGGAGTCTTATAAATTAAACTTTGCATACAACCCCACAAGAAGTAGTCCATAGGAGTTAAATATGGTGATTGTGGTAGCCACACTGTTGGGCCATCTCAGCCTATCCATCTTTACCCAATCCTCTGCTAAGATGTCTCCAAATCATGTGTGAGAGGTGAGAAGGTGCACCATCATGCTGAAACCACATTTCCTGTCAGACCATCAGTGGCACAGTTTCCAAGAATGGGTCCAGTATGATTTTTAGAAAGATCAAGTATGCAGGAACAGTTATCTCAAGTGGAAGGAGATGTGACCCTATCACATGACCATCCAGAATACCTGCCCACACATTAACATCACAGCCACACTGTTACTTAAATCCCAGAACATGTATGGTATAAGGGTTTGTGTAAAATGCAAACTTTATGGCCAGAAATGTCATTATTAATAAAATGTTCTTGGCTATTATTCCATGGTTGAATTGATTTCACTTTAAAACCTGACGTTTCAGCATAGCTTCAACAAAACTATGATCTCCCTTGAAAATTTCCTTTGTAGATGGGAATTGTAGGAACACGATTCACGTTTCTGTCGCACTTCACCTAGTGTAGACCGGGAACCATCTGCTAGACCTGCCTGATGTGAACTGACTGGGCACGGCCCGTGCTGACTGAGTTGTTGTTGTTCCGCCGGCAGAGGGCGCGGCCAGATTCTCGCGTGCCCTCTGGTGGCCGGGACTTTACTTGCGGCAATAACTGTCTGAGATGTGCCGTGCTGATGTGTGCCTCCTGCGAACTTTCTGGTGGCTACTACACTCCTCCTGCTTTGGGGGGTGAAGCCACTGTGATCCACTGCATCAGAAGGTGGAGCGTCATCCATTGGAAGGGTGGAGTGGGGGGATCTGCCAACCCTCAAGCCGGAAACTTCGAATACGGTCAGAAGTGACCCACACAAAGAGGACCCCGCCGTCCTACCACCAGAACCCGGGACAGAATGGGCGACAAGCCATCAAACTTCGGGTCCCAGTCCACCTCGGGAGGGGCAAGACCCAGTGGTGGGGATGATGGGGAAGGGACGACCACAGGTGAATGAGCCTCCTGAGAAACCAGGCCTGCGAGGGGGGCCAGCTCTCGATGGGGCATCTCTAATGATAGTAATACTGGTGCTGGAGCCAAGGCTGAGAAACATCGCAGTGTGGCGGAGTCACAGGTGGGAGGGGTGGTAGCATCCCCTGAGGGGTCGGAGGATGGGTGCCCAAACATGGACGTAGCTGAGTTTCGTGATGACGTACCTCCCGGTCCCCCGCCTGCAAGGTATAGAGCCAGCAGCCATTGCGGCGCAGGACCACCGCCGGTATCCAATGTGGTTTGCGTCCAAACCCATGTGCCCAGACCGACATACCCGGTGAAAAGCTGGGTACCCGGTTTTGCGAAGACTGGCGAGGACCAGGCCAGAGAGGTGCAGCAGAGTCCGAGGTTGGCGCCCATGGAGGAGCTCTGCGGGGCTGCATTCTCCCATCGGTGTGGTCCGGTATGCCATCAGGAAAAACGTCAATGCCTCCTCCACAGGAAATTCATGCACATACTTTTTCATCTGGGTCTTAAATGTGCACACCATGTGCTCAGCTTTCCCATTCAATTGTGGATGAAAGGGGGGAGGGCATACGTGCCGAATACCGAAGTGCCTACAAAAATCCTGGAAGGTCTGCGAAATAAACTGAGGTCCATTGTCCGATACCAGGGTGACTGGCAGACCTTCCATAAAAAAGATTTTTGTAGTGCCTGGATAGCAGCTTCTGAAGTGGTTGAGGAGCAGTGAACCACATATGGGAATCTGGAATATGCATCAATGACAATGAGCCAAAAGCCATTGAGAAACGGGCGCGCAAAATCTGTGTGAACACGTTCCCATGCCTGGGTTGCAGGCGGCCATGAAGAGAACACTGACCTGGGAGACCCCTGTTGGCTCGCACACTGGGAACAGGTGGCCACCGAGTGCTCAGTTGATCTGTCGATACCGGGCCAGTACACATGTCTGCGAGCCAAGGTTTTAGTACGGGAAACACCCCAGTGCCCCTCATGTAATAACGTGAGGACTTCCCTTCGCAAACTTGCAGGAACAACCACGCGAGGAGCTGTATCATCAGTAGCCAGAAGGAGAACTCCTTCCAAGACTGAGAGGTGGTCTCGTAGAACAAAATAATTACGAAGAGGGCCCGAGGTCCGACCTGGAGGTCGGGACGACCACCCCTGCTGAACGAGGCGAACTACTTGCTGGAGAACCGGGTTAGCTGGACCAACGGCTTATTGGGGTCTAAAGTAGCCAAACAAGGTGCTGACGTGAGGAGGCCCTTCAACGAGGTGAATGCTCGCTTGCATGCAGGCGACCAATCAAAAGGAACACCCTTGCACAGAAGGGAGTACAGGGGGCGGGCAATGGTGGTAGCCCTGGGAATGAACCGGTGGTAATAGGCAATCTTGCCTAAAAAGCTTGTAACTCCTTCAGTAAAGCGGGCCGCGGAAGGTCGACGATAACGTGGACCAAACTTCCTAGCAGCTGGACGCCGTGCCGAGAGATGGTGTAGCCCACATACTCAATGGACGGTTGGAAGAAGTTCGACTTACGCAGGTTGGAACGCAGGCCCACGGACCTGAGTTTGAGAAAGGGGGTTCGAGGTTTGTGTAAGTGTTCCTTCATGCTGCAGCCTGTGACAATTATGTCATCCTGGTAATTAATACAATGAGGGATTGTTGACGTGACATGCTCAAGTTAACGCTGAAATATCGCTGGGGCACTGGATATTCTGAAGGCCAACCGCTGGTATTGGTAAAGGCCAAACGGGGTATTGACGACCGCCAGCCGTTTGGAGTCCTCATCAAGTGGTATCTGATGATAAGCCTCTGAAAGATTGATTTTCGAAAAATATTGGCCTCCCGCCACGGTGGAGAACAATTCATCAGAATGAGGCAAGGGATAGGTGTCCAACACCAATTGGGAATTAATGGTGGCCTTGAAATCGCCACAAAGATGTAATTTTCCTGAGAGTTTCCCGACAATAATGAGGGGCGAAGCCCACTCACTAGAAGAAATGGTAAGAATTAACCCGAGGGCTCTCAGCCTGTCTAGCTCTGCTTTTGCCTGAGGGCAGAGAGCCAAGGGGATCTGCCTCGCACGTAGAAAACGTGGGCGAGCCGACGCCTTCAATGTCAAGTGAGCTTCAAAGTCTGAAACACACCCCAGGCCATCCTCAAAGATATCCTTAAAGTCAGAGATCAAAGATTCCAATGATTGATAGGGAACGTCTTCGGAGACCAACTGTATGATGTTTGCGATAGAAAAACCGAACGCTTAAAAGGCATCCAACCCAAAAAGGTTAGCGGAGCTCGCATCACTGACAACAATAAAAGTAAGAGGCCTAGTGACTGATTTGTAAGTGACGTTGGTAGTGAATTGACCCAGTAGGAGAATCAACTGGTTACCACAACCATGTAGACGCCGGTAAACTGGCGCCAACGGGGGCGACCCAAGGTCGGAGTAAGTTTGTGCATTCAACAAGGAAACTGCCGCGCCTGTATCTACTTGCAGTTGTAATCAGCACGACCAAACCGACACCACGATAAAGAGTTTGTTTGCCAATGGGTCAGGAGCCTGGCCCGATGAAAGTTCCTGAATGTCAACGACCGTGTCCTCTGTACCTGCTTCCTTTGATTCTTTTGAGGCTGAGCAGCAAACTTTAGCAATGTGTCCTTTGCGACAAACGGCCCAACGCTGGGGGCACTCTGACCAATCATGACGTATATAGCACGACGCACAGAATGGTAACAGGGGCCGGTGGTTGGAACTCTGTTTATGCGCCATATGGGAGCGGCCGTAACGGCCGGATTCTACCACTCACACGTCGTCCACCCTGGACGCAGTGGACGCGGGCGCGCCGCCCTGAACCACTGCGACGTCGCACCACGCTTCCAACTGTTGACCTGAAGCGTGAGAGACTTCATACGATTGAGCAATGGACAGGACTTCCTCAAGGGAAGGGTCTTCCAACTGCAGGGCCCGTTGTCGGACCTCCCGATCAGGGGCCGAACGAACAATGACATCGCACACCATAACGTGGGCATACGACTCTCGCGACTGCTCCGTGACAAAATGACACTTGCGACTAAGACCGTGCAGGGTAGCGGCCCACGCCCAGTAAGACTGATGGGGCTGTTTCTTGCATTGATAAAACTGGACCCTAGCCGCCACAACGTGCGTGCAGCGGCGATAATATGAAGAGAGCAATGAACACAATGCGTCAAAAGACAAGGACAAGGGTTCCTGCAACGGTGCTAGCTGCCGCAAAACTTGATGCAGCAAGGGAGATATCCAAGACAAGAAAAGAGCACGACATACCACCACATCGGCAACATGAAACGCCTGGAAATGCTGCCAAAGGCAATGTTCATATGCGTCCCAATCCTCCGCCGTCTCATCATATGGGGGAAAGGGAGGAGGGAACGGCGTTGGAGCAGACTGCGTGGAGAGCAATGCCGGAAGCATTTGTTTCATTGTTGCTATGAGCTCCGTCTGCTGCTCAACCAAAACCTGCACTAAATCCTCCATGCCATGGATAAGCTGCAAAACCGAAACAACGATGCAACACGTGAAAGAACGACCCTACTCGTCGCCAGTTGTGTAGGAACACGATTTACGTTTCCATCGCACTTCACCTAGTGTAGACTGTGAACCGTCTGCTAGACCTGCCCGATGTGAACTGACTGGGCACAGCCCGTGCTGCCTGAGTTGTTGTTGTTCCACCGGCAGAGGGCACGGACAAATTCTCGCGTGCCCTCTGGTGGCTGGGACTTTACTTGCGGCAATTACTGTCCGAGACATGCCGTGCCAATGTGCACCTTCCGCAATCTTTCTGGTGGCTACTGCAGGGATGAAATGTCTGGTTTTAAAGTGAAAACCATTCAGACATGGCATAATAGCCTGGAACATTTTATTAAGTATGACAAGAGCTTTTGTCTGGCAAGGCATGGCTATTTTGTGAATTCAGAACACAGTCCCTGGTGAACTTAAACATTCATCTGAGAACAGAACTCCACATGGAAACAGGGGTATTCTGATGAAGCGGTACAGGAACCGTGTGCAGTAGGCAACACATTGGGGAAAATCAGGGGGACCCAAGCATGTACCCTTTGTGAATGGCGACCATCTGATGCAATATACATCATCCTGTCTTCCCCACTGCATTCTACGACAAGCAACTCTGAGACTCTTCTCTTTCCCTCAACAGACATGGACACATTACACATTTGAACTGAAACCATTGTAGAATGGAAACACTATGTTGCTGGACATGGGTTTATATTCAAAATATTGTGTACTCACTCCCCTCCACAAGTCCATTTGTGTTTCACCATCCTTCCACCACTTTCCATAGATGCTTAAAATAGTAGCACATAGTAGAGCTACTGAAGATGGATCGAATAATATTTAGTAATTTTATAAAATTGGTTTCTCTTTTTATATAATGTACACTACTGGCCATTAAAATTGCTACACCAAGAAGGAATGCAGATGATAAACGGGTATTCAGTGGACAAATGTATTGTACTAGAACTGACATGTGATTACATTTTCATGCAATTTGGGTGCATAGATCCTGAGAAATCAGTACCCAGAACCACAACCTCTGGCCGTAATAACGGCCTTGATACGCCTGGGAGAGAGCTTGGATGGTGTGTACAGGTACAGCTGCCCATGCAGCCTCAACGTGATTCCACAGTTCATCAAGAGTAGTGACTGGCGCATTGTGACGAGCCAGTTGCTTGGCCACCATTGACCAGACGTTTTCAATTGGTGAGAGATCTGGAGAATGTGCTGGCTAGGGCAGCAATTGAACATTTTCTGTATCCAGAAAGGCTCGTACAGGACCTGCAACATGCAGTCGTGCATTATCCTGCTGAAATGTAGGGTTTCGCAGGGATCAAATGAAGGGTAGAGCCACGGGTCGTAACACATCTGAAATGTAACGTCCACTGTTCAAAGTGCCGTCAATGCGAACAAGAGGTGACCGAGACGTGTAACCAGTGGCACCCCATACCATCATACCAGGTGATACGCCAGTATGGCGATGACGAATAAACACTTCCAATGTGCGTTCACCACGATGTCGCCAAACACGGATGTGACCATCATGATGCTGTAAACAGAACCTGGATTCATCTGAAAAAATGACGTTTTGCCATTTGTACACCCAGGTTTGTCGTTGAGTACACCATCGCGGGCGCTCATGTCTGTGATGCAGCGTCAAGGGTAACCGCAGTTATGGTCTCCGAGCTGATAGTCCATGCTGCTGCAAACGTCGTCGAACTGTTTGTGCAGATGGTTGTTGTCTTGCAAACATCCCCACCTGTTGTATAGGGATTGAGACGTGCCTGTACGATCAGTTACAGCCATGCGGATAAGATGCCTGTCATCTTGACTGCTAGTGATACGAGGCCATTGGGATCCAGCACAGCGTTCCGTATTACCCTCCTAAACCCACCGATTCCATATTCTGCCAACAGTCATTGGATCTCGACCAATGCAAGCAGCAATGTCACGATACGATAAACTGCAACCACAATGGGCAACAATCCAACCTTTATCAAAGTCGGAAACGTGATGGCACACATTTCTCCTCCTTACACGAGGCATCACAACAATGTTCACCAGGCAACGCCGGTCAACTGCTGTTTGTGTATGAGAAATCAGTTGGAAACTTTCCTCATGCCAGCACGTTGTAGGTGTCGCCACTGGCGTCAACCTTGTGTGAATGCTCTGAAAAGCTAATCATTTGCATATCACAGCACCTTCTTCTTGTCAGTTAAATTTCGCGTCTGTAGCACGTCATCTTCATGGTGTAGCAATTTTAATGGCCAGTAGTGTATTTTTACTGTGTCTGATGCCTGTAATCCCAACCCCCCCCCTTTCACCATCCGTCTCCATTCAATGTAGCCAGTGGTCCTTAATGTTTTAGATCATCAATGTATATTTGACTTACTATCACATTAGAAACAATGTAACAGAAATCAAGGATATGTCTGTTAGCTACCCCTATCAGTACACTGAATGTACTTGTCGAACCTCCTGGATCCATTAACACTCAGCTGTCACTCACAACTCATGGAGACTGCTCAGAGCTTATGTCAAAGGAGCCCACATCTCATGGAATGTGCTCAATAGAACTGATATCACATGAACAGTTGGTGAAGAAATGAAGATAGTCAAAAGTTATAAGCAAAAATTGTTCTGATACATCTGACAGAGGACCTCTTCTACTGCAAGTTGTTTGCTTTCCATATTTTGGGAAGAGATAATATGGACAAACACAAGAAAAAAATAGCCTAGTTATTATGGGATCTAAAATGCCTGTCTTAAGAGCTATGGGCATTTGTTCATTAGAAGAGATGTGTTTCACAGTAGCAAAGATGAACACGTGCTATATGCTTCTGGAAATATTCATATTACATACTTTGATTTATTAAGATATTTCTCAAAACATATTCCCAGACTAACATAATGTCCATTACATCAACAAAAATCATCCCCTCCTGTAACTCTCCCATGACCAAGGGTTCTGGGCAACTTTTTCATAATTCTTTCCATTTCTTAAACTTGCCAGGCCTTTTCTTACATCCCTATTTCTTTCCCTTCTACTCTTCTCCGACCACCACATGTGATGAGTAGATTTTTTATCTATCCATTTGTATTACATCTCACTTGTCTTCTGTCACTTTCTTTATTTTCTGGACATCTGGCCAACTTTGCAGTAGCACCCCCTGAAAAAAATTTCCAAATATCACAGTACGTGCTTCCTTCTGATCCAGAGCAAAGGCCTTCTGATTCAGAACAAAGGTGACATAATAAGGGTGTCTAAAAATAATGTGTTCAACTACCTATACAGGTGCAATCTGCCTGACCACTGTAGTGGCTTGTATTTGAAATTACCACTCAGTATTCAGTTCTGTTGTTGTGCAGTTCGTGAGGTATCATAGTCAATTCCTGCTTGTAATTCTGCAGCTTCTTCATGCTCAAGAAGTGTTGTTTTAGTTTTGTGGTATGAAGCTACATTTTAACCAACTATACATGATGATTCACACAAGATGTAACACACCTTTTATTCTGTGAATGGTTACATATTTCGGAACACGGTTTTCTGCAAATGTTAGAGCATTGAGATACACATATTTTGTGTTTCATTTATGGTTTTAGCATTGGTTTCAGTGGAGATACTGAAGTACATGTCTGTAAATAGGATCATGTACTTTTTATAATTGCATTCAATTGCTCTTGAGGAGACAATTACAGTGATATAGAGTTTGTTAATGATGACATTGAAACCTATCATAAAAAGATTTGAAAAATGTCGTAGAATTTGAGAGCATGGTGGCCAGCATTGGCATTAGTGGTGCAGACACTGCCAAGCAGAGCTCTTGTGCTATACTGTGTCAGAATATCACATTTACCTGTTTACTTGTCTGCATGCACTCTGCTCATTCTGCTTCAACATTCATTGCATGCAGCCACGTACACAAATGAGGAAAAGTTGGATGTACTGCTTTTATATGGTGAATGAGTAAGAAATGCCATGAAAACAATACAGCAATATCGTTCTATCTATCTGGATCGCCAGTGTTGGATGCACCAGTTTGCATGAATTATTAAGATGCTAGTCTCCTCAGGCTGCTTGAACATCAAAAAGATGACAAGAAAGGAGACTTGAGCTGTCAGAGAACACAAAGAAGCTGTTCTGGCTTTGACATTAATGAATCCACACAGCAGTGCAAGACATATTGTCAAAAAATGTGGAGTCAGGCATACAAGTGTCATACACAACCTGCATCAACAGAATTTCCACTACTATCATCTGTTACTACATCAGGCACTCAATGACAATGATTTTGAATGTTGTACGGAATTTGCCAGTTTACCCTTCAGTAGCTGAGAGATGACCCTATGTTTTTCCAATTTGTCCTCTTTCCTGATGAAGCAACATTTACTAACCATGCTAATATAACTCTGCATGACATTCACTACTGAGGAGCTAAAAATCTCTTCTGGCTTTGTTAGGTGCAACATCAATGGCCATGGAGCAGAAACATATGGTGCACCATCATAGGAAATTACATTGTTGGACTTTAATTTACCTCAGGTGCCCTAAACGGACATTTTTATGCACACTTCCTGATGAACTGCCTGGTGGCTCTTCTTGAAGAGGTACCATTGGATATTCAACAGTGTGTATGGTTACAGTATGATGGTATTCCAGCTCACTCAGCCAGTGTTGCAATGAAAATATCATTCATGAAAATATTTGAGAAATGTCCTAGAATTTGAGAGCATGGTGGCCGGAATCAGCATTAGTAGTGTGAACACTGCCAAGCAGACCTCTCATGCTACGCTGTGTCAGAATATCAACACATTTGCCTGTTTACTTGTCTGCATTGCAGGATGCTCCTCTCTGCTTCTGCTCCTAAGCCCTGAATGTTGGATGGGCTGAAATTCTTTTGTCAAAAGGCCTGTGCCTCCGCCCCCCCCCCCCCCCACACACACACACAGTTTGACTCCTCTCCTCTCGGTTTTTTTCTTTTGGGAGCAGTCAAAGATGCAGTCTATGATGAAGCCCAAACTACATCAGATGATATGTGTCATTGCATTGCCAGTGTGTGCTGTACATTATCATCCATTCTAATTACATCTGTTCATTGTTTTTTTTTAAATTGCAATTGCAAATGTGCCTTTCAGCCCATGCTGAGCAGTTTGAACACTTGCTTACATAAAGGATAGAGTTATGTTTTTGGAAGATGAAAATTATGTTATATGATTTGGGTGGTTACCAAACCATTGTTAATAAATTGTTTATTTCATTTACTTGTGCATGAAATTGCATTGCAGTAAGTCGGCAGTATGTATTGCACGTAGCTGGTAACACTGTCATTTTGTGCTTATGTACAGTATTAAATGATTTTTCATTAAGAATATTTATGTTGTGATGTACAGATGGTCACCAAAGTATTTTCAATAAAATGTTAGTTCAATGAATGTGTTCCATATGATATAATTTAAAGCAGTATAGGTAGCAACAATTGTCTGATAGCATGTACTTTACCTCTAAGAAGCACACAGCATTGTACAGGAAAAGAGAGATCAAATCTTCCTTCTAACATTCAGACATTTAATACAATAGTTTCTCTTGGCAATGTATAACATATCTTAATTTTTGAAGAATGAGCAGTTGGTTTCTCTATTTCAGTTTGTGATGAAGCAAGCTGGGGTGTTATTACTTCCCCTCTTGTTTTGCCATCTGCCTCCTTAAAATTAATTTTTTCATTTTTGAATTAAGTAGCGTTAACATACATGAATATAATCTGCATTTTCATAAAAGAGGAAGGTTGGCCTTTGGTTTTAAAGAGTATAACAGCAGATCTAAATTTGTGCTTAGTTTTATGTATGTAATGGATTTTCTAACTTATTTCAACTATTCCTAGTTAGTATCTACATCTACATCTACATCTACATTGATACTCTGCAAATCACATTTAAGTACCTGGCAGAGGGTTCATTAAACCACCTTCACAATTCTCTGTTATTCCAATCTTGTGTAGCACGTGGAAGGAATGAACACCTATATCTTTCAATACGAACTCTGATTTACCTTATTTTATCATGGTGATTGTTCCTCCCTATGTAGGTTGGTGTCAGCAAAATATTTTTGCATTCAGAGGAGAAAGTTGCTGATTGGAATTTCGTGAGAAGATTCCGTTGTAATGAAAAATGCCTTTCTTTTAATGATGTCCAGACCAAATCCTGTATCATATCGGTGACACTCTCCCATATTTTGTGATAATACAAAATGCTGCCTTTCTTTGAACTTTTTCAATGTACTCTGTCAGTTCTATCTGGTAAGGATCCCACACCGCACAGCAGTATTCTAAAAGAGGACGGACAAATGTAGTGTAGGCAGTCTCTTTAGTAGGTCTGTTACATTTTCTAAGTGTCCTACCAACATAACGCAATTGGTTAGTCTTCCCCATAACATTTTCTATGTGTTCCCTCCAATTTAAGTTGTTCGTAATTGTAATACCTAGGTATTTAGTTGAATTTGCGGCCTTTAGATTTGACTGATTAAAAGTGTAACCGAAGTTTAGCGAGTTCCTTTTAGCACTCATGTGGATGACCTCACACTTTTCTTTATTTAGAGTCACCTGGCACTTTTCACACCATTCAGATATCTTTTCTAAATCATATTGCAGTTTGTTTTGATCTTCTGATGACTTAATTAGTCGATAAACAACAGTATCATCTGCAAACAACTGAAGACGGCTGCTCAGATTGTCTCCCAAATTGTTTATATAGATAAGGAACAGCAAAGGGCCTATAACACTACCTTGGGGAACACCAGAAATCACTTCTGTTTTACTCGATGACTTTCCGTCAATTACTACAAACTGTGACCTCTCAGACAGGAAATCACAAATCCAGTCACATAACTGAGACGATATTCCATAAGCACACAATTTCACTATGAGCTGCTTGTGTGGTACCATGTCAAAAGCCTTCTGGAAATCCAGAAATACGGAATTGATCTGAAATCTCTTGTCAGTAGCACTCAACACTTCATGTAAATAAAGAGCTAGTTGTGTTTCACATGAACGATGTTTTCTAAACCCATTTTGACTGTGTGTCAATAGATTGTTTTCTTCGAGGTAGTTCATAATGTTCAAACACAATATATGTACCAAAATCCTGCTGCATATCGACGTTAACGATATGGGCCTGTAATTTAGTGGATTACTCCTAGTACCCTTCTGGAATATTGGTGTGACCTGTGCAACTTTCCAGTCTTCGGGTACAGATCTTTCGTCGAGCGAATGGTTGTATATGATTGTTAAGTATGGAGCTAATTCATCAGCATACTCCGAAAGGAACCTAATTGGTATACGGTCTGGACCAGAAGACTTGCTTTTATTAAGTGATTTAAGTTGCTTCACTACTCCGAGGATATTTACTTCTACGTTACTCATGTTGGCAGCTGTTTTCAATTCGAATTCTGTTCTGGAATATTTACTTCGTCTTCTTTTGTGAAGGCATTTCGGAAGGCTGTGTTTAGTAACTCTGCTTTAGCAGCATTGTCTTTGATAGTATCTGCATTGCTATCACCCAGAGAAGGCATTGATTGTTTCTTGCCGCTAACATACTTCACTTACCACTAGAATCTCCTTGGATTTTCTGCCAGGTTTCGAGACAAAGTTTCATTGTGGAAACTATTATAAGCCTCTCGCATTGAAGTCTGCACTAAGTTTCGAGCTTCTGTAAAAGATAGCCAATCTTGGGAATTTTGCGTCTGTTTAAATTTGGCATGTTTCTTTCGTTGTTTCTGCAACAGTTTTCTAACCCGTTTTGTGTACCAAGGAGGATCAGCTTCATCGCTGCAAATACTATTTATTTGAATTTAAGCCATATTTGGTCTACATGTATATTATTAATTTGGAATGAGTGGAGATTGTCTCTCAGGAAGGTGTCAAGTGAATTTTTATCTGCTTTTTTGAATAGGTGTATTTTTCGCTTGTTTTTTGAGGGTTTGGGGATTACAATATTCAATCTCACTACATAACCCTGTGTTCACTAATCCCAAATCGGTTTTGATGCTCATTATCTTGTGGTATAGGATGAAATCAGTAATTGTTTCGTAACTTAAATTATATTGTTGACCTATAAACAAATATAAATTCTGTACTAATTATAAACATTTGGAGGAACAACTAATAGTATTCTTAAAGGATCTATTTGGCTCTATTTGAAAATGTGTTAGCAAAGCCAGCCCTTAATTAAGGGGATATAAAATGTTATTCTCATAGTGTAAGCCTATCTTACAGTATACAGCGATGCAGCCTGGTCCAAAATGCCTGCATGACAGTGTTTGCACTGCAAATGCCTTTTCCAGCCACTGTGATCTCACATTTCTCGATTTTTTTAAAGACTGCGTTCAATATCAGTATTAACAAATTGCTATATCACTTGTCTTCTCAAGAGCTGTCAAATGCAGTCATAAAAATGTACAGTACCGTAAAACAAAATGTACTTACTTCAATATCTCATTTGATACCAGCACTAAAAACATTATTCACACAGAAACATGCATGCCCCTTGATGCTCAAACATTTTCCAAAAACCATTTATCAATTTGTGTAACTGTTCAAGGAAAAAAAGGGTGTTAAATCTTACACTATGGACACCCTTAAAAACATATGTTTTTCATATTAGATGCATTGTACTGCCACCTACTTCCAGGTGCTCCATATCAGCGACCTCAGTAGTCATTACACATCGTGAGAGAGCAGAATGGGGCTCTCCGAAGAACTCACAAACTTAAATAATGGTCAGGTGATTGGGTGTCACTTGTGCCATACATCTGTGCATGATATTTCCACACTCCTAAATATCCCTAGGTCCACTGTTTCTGATGTGAAGGGGAAACATGAAGGGACATGCACAGCACAAAAGCTTCCAGACTGACCTCGTGTGTTGACAGACAGAGACTGCCGACAGTTGAAGAGGGTTGTAATGTGTAATAGGCAGACATCTATCCATACCATCACACAAGAATTCCAAACTGCATCAGGATCCACTGCCAGTACTATGACAGTTAGATGGGAGATGAGAAAACCTGGATTTCATGGTCAAGCAGCTGCTCATAAGCCACACATCACACCTATAAATGCCAAATGATGCCTCACTTGGTATAAGGAGCATAAACTTTGGACGATTGAACAGAGGAAAAACGTTGTGTGGAGTGACAAATCATAGTACACAATGTGGCGATCCAATGGCAGGCTGTGGATATGGTGAATGCCCAGTGAATGTCATCTGCCATTGTGTGTAGTGCCAACAGTAAAATTTGGAGGTGGTGCTGTTATGGAATGGTCGTGTTTTTCATGGAGGGGGCTTGCACCGTTTGTTGTTTGTATGGCACTATCACTGCACAGGCTTACACTGATGTTTTAGGCACCTTCTTGCTTCCCACTGTTGAAGACCATTTCGGGGATGGCTGTTGCATCTTTCAACACAATCAAGCACCTGTTCATAATGCACAGCCTGTGACAGAGTGGTTACACAACAATAACACACATGTAATGGACTGGCCTGCACAGAGTCCTGACTTGAATCCTATAGACCACCTTCGGGGTGTTTTGGAACGACGACTTTGTGCCAGGCCTCAGCGAGCAAAATTGATACCTCTCCTCAGTGCATCACTCCACAAAGAATTGGCTGCCATTCCCCAAGAAACCTTTCAGCACCTGATTGAACATATGCCTGCGAAAGTGGAAGTTGTCATCAAGGCTAAGGGTGGGCCAACATCATATTGAATTCCAGCATTATCAATGGTGGGTGCCACAAACTTGTAAGTCATTTTCAGCCAGGTGTCAGAATACATTTGACTCACCCTGTATATGCAACTGTGTTTCACCCACTTCGTGGTGTACTGTGTCTAAATGGATGATGACCTTTGCTTCCAGCTCATGTAATAGAAAAATATTCCTTGAGCTGGCTACACACCTTGATTGTGAATTTATGGATGCTACCTTGCAACTACTTATTTACCACTTCCTTGCAAAGTAACTTACTCTCTTTAAATGCCAACTTAGCTGTTTGGGCACCTGATCGAAATACTGTTTTGGTTTATTCAATTTTTCTCAGCTGTTTGCATTTTCACACATTAAATTCCATTATAATCATAATTAAAATGTCATCAATTTACTTTTCAGTCCCCTATTCTGTGCTGTAAAATCCTTATTAATAGTTAATCTAGCCCCAAAATTGTGCACTTATTGTCATTGAATTATCTTAGCTTCTGTGACTTCAGACATCATTTTGTCCTGTATTCTATTCCATTTAGAAAGTTCTTATCCCAAAGTAGTGCATTTTTTTGTGAAACTTCACTTAGCAAAGAGAGTAGGTCTTACCTGTCCAGGCACTAGTCTTTCTTTTGTTGAGGTCTGTGTAGACACAGCACAGCATTTAATAGAGTAAGCCGGAATCTTTCTATCTGCTGTTATTGCACTCCTACTAATCCTCAACATCTATGATATACATAAAGCAGACTGTATGCATTTATGTCCAAGGTCTCCTCCCAAATTCATGGATCAGTTTCAACCAAATTTTCAAAGAAACTGCTGGCCTCATGAATATCAGCACTGTGGGGCTATAACCTTGAGCTAAGTGCAGAAACATCGGTTTTTTCCAGCCCCTGGCATATAGGCTGCCCCGCATGACAGGGCTGTCTGAGTAATATCAGCACGCTTTATCAACTTGCTTCGCACAGTGTCCTGTACGTCAGGGACAAATAAATGAGTTTCAAGTCTGATGTGTAGCCTGCACTGCATGACTAGCAGGGTGTAGTAATAGGCCACTTTATTGAACTGTATTGCAGGGGCTACACATGTTGCTGAGCACAGCTGAGGACAAGTTGAGATGAATAGAGGAGAGGATGCACAGAGTGAGGGGCAGGAGGATATGGACAGAGAGAGAAGAGCAGGGGGTGATGCATGAGGCATGTGGAAGGTGTAGAGGGGCAGTGGACAGGTGGGAAAGCAAGTGGGGGAGGCAGAAATGGAAAGAGAGAGGCGGAGGGGGATATGATTAGAAGGGGAGGGAGGAAGATATGGTCAGAGAGAGAAGGAGTGGAGGAAGTGGACAAGGAGAAGGGGAAGAGGAGAGGAAGAGACAGAAAAAATGGGGAGCAGAAGGTAGGCAGATAGAGGTGGGAGGATGACGTGGCAGGACAGAGGGAGTAAGTGGTGGACACAGAGAGGGGCACAAGGGGGTGTGTTTAATATATTTGTCGAATGTGTACAAAGTTGAAGCTGCAGTGTGAAAAAAGCACACTTCATCTTCAGGACACAAGTGGCCCGTTGGGACCGTCTGACCGCCGTGTCATCCTCAGCTGAGGATGCGGATGGGAGGAGCATGTGGTCAGCACACCGCTCTCCCAGTTGTTACGATGGGTTTCTTTGACCGGAGCCTCTACTGTTCAGTCGAGTAGCTCATCTATTGGCATCACGAGGCTGAGTAC
This sequence comes from Schistocerca americana, assembly GCF_021461395.2. Lineage (NCBI taxonomy): Eukaryota > Metazoa > Arthropoda > Insecta > Orthoptera > Acrididae > Schistocerca > Schistocerca americana. The sequence goes on from NC_060122.1 coordinate 796,045,457, forward strand.
ACCCCAAACAATGGCAACAGTGCATGGTGGCCCGTATGGTCACCCATCTAAGTGCCGGCCACGCTCGACAGCGCTTAACTTCGGTGGTCTGACAGGAACCAGTGTATCCACTGCGGCAAGGCTGTTGCTGTAGTGTGAAAAGGCTAGTGTATAGTAAAAGTAAGTATAATGTGTCTGTGCATGCCACCAGAACTTGACAAGCATGCTTCACAGGTTTTATTTTTGAACTGCAGGGGTTAGTTATGCTAGAGACAACTGCAACTGTTGGGAAGGCAGAAGTAGAGATGGTTCTCTCAGGAAGTACTCTCCCAGTTCACTCCTTGCCATTTTCCTCAGAGGGATAGCAGCTATCTGTTGTCGCCCTTAGGTGCAGTGAAAGCAGATTCTGAATTACTTATTTATTTCCATAAGTTACAAGCAGTGTCTTGACTCCCTGTTGGCATCAGCTGTTTAATTTAATTTATTGCTCATAACACGTAATTTTACATGCTTGTGCTTTTTCAGCTCAGTATAAAGTATTTACAGTTACAATTTGTTGTTTTTGTTTTCTTGGTTTACATTATTTCTTATTACATTATAATTCATGATAAATTCAACTTATAAATGTGTTTTTGGATAAGCCACTGCTTGACTTGCTTTTTAAAAGTATCCTCTATCAATGTTTTATCTTTGTTTGGTAACAAGTTATTAAAAACAGCTCCTTTGACATGGGGTTTTTTGCTGTTAAAGTTAATCTTCTGTTAACCATATGAAAGTCTTTTTTATGCCTTGTTTCATAGTTGTGAATATCCATGTTTATTTTTGTGATTTTAGAGTCTTCTTTCACTAGAATTATAGTTTCTAGTATATATATGGCATAAACTGTGAGAATGTTATATCTAATGAATAGGGGTTTGCAAGAAGTTCCTGGTTTTGCTTTTGCTATGATCTGCAAGGCTCACTTCTGCAAAATGAAAACCCTTTTCATATTAGTTTGGCATATCCCATCCAACAGTACTATTCCATAAGACAAGAAAGGGTACACTAATCCATAATATGCAGTCCTTATGTTTTCATAATTAAGATATGGTAGTAATCTTCTTAATACATATAGACTGGGTATTAATCTTTTACAAACATAATCAGCTTGCTGCTTCCATGCATAAACCCAAGAATTTACAATCTGTATAGGCTTTTGGTACAATTTCATCAATCACAATATTTTTTTTCTGTTTGGACCATTTGGTCTAAAATGAATAATATTACTTTCTTCTATGTTTACTTTTATATTGTCGCTTTCAAAGTGAGCTCTTGCCTTTACAATAAAGTTATGTATCTCTCCAACTAGGCTGGGCTCACTGTCTGCACAGCAGACACCAGATGCATCATTTGCATGCATAGTGATCAATTGCTTATTGTCAAGAGAACTTGGGAAATCATTTACGTAGCATATGAATAGGACTGGACTTAAAATGAAGCCCTGAGGAACAATAAAATGTATATTTTGTATACTTGACCCTCTCTTCTCCAGTATTTCTCCATTAGAGCATATAATCTCTGTGCACTGCTGTCTACCCTTTAAATAAGTATCTAGAAATTGCATGAGTTTTCCAGAGACGCCACTCACAATTTTTGATAAGAGAATGTCATGATGTACTCTATCAAAAGCCCTTGAGAGGTCCAGGAATACTCCTGCTGCTTGGGATTTTTCATTTATTTTTTCAAGTATGTGGTGGACAAATTGTACTGCTGCTGATGTGGTACTTCAACCTCTTCTGAAACCATGCTGGATATCACCTAATAAATTAGCATTGTTGTAATGTTCCAGGATATTTTTAAGCATTATTTTCTCCATCAGTTCACTGAAAGCTGAGATTAGGGCAATGGACCTGTGGTTCTGTATGTGCTTCATGGCTCCCTTTTTCTTATTGGTTTAACTACAGCCAATTTCGACTTGTGAGGGAACACGCTGTCTTCAAGAACACAGTTTATTAGATGAAACAGTACACAGCAAATTGAATGTATTACGGAGGCCATCCCTCTCAAAGACAAAAATAATGAGTATTTGGCAGAATCAGCCATGAAATATCAGATCAGTGGAACAATACGTCGGCAAGACAAGAGCGATGTTTCTTTACGACAAAAAAACTTTCCACCAGTGCAACACAAGATGAAAGCGTATGTGTTACATATGTGCCTCAAACAGACTTCAGTCCTCATGAGAATAATGTATCACTTTTGCTTTATAATTTACAGGTTTTAGGAAACAAAATAGATGCTTTTCAACTATTTATCACAGGACTATCTCCACATGTAGTAATAGTTACAAAACGCCAGAAAACAGTGGGCAACCTTCAGTATTGCAAATTAGAAGGCTACAACCTAGCTATGTTCTACTTAGAACACATAATAAAGGTGGTGGTGCAAGTTAACCACAGAAAAAGTGCTATGGGGGAACAATTTCTGTATTGATAAGATTTCGAAATTGCAATTCTTAAACTCACATTTTACACTGTTCCTCTCTGTGTCGTAGGAGTTTCATTAGTTCATGTTTGCATTTATCCAATAGACATGGAGAAATTTCATCTAATCCTGCTGATGTTCTGTTTCTGAGACTATCAACAACTCGCAGAATGTCATATGTGCTTACTGTGGGCAGTGTACTGCAGACTGGACTCCAATGTGTGCTGTATATCTTGTTTCATAGAGACATCATTTTCAACAGTATCTATGAAGTGAGTATTAAAAATATTGCTGACTAGAAGGGGATCAGAGATATCATAATTCACGATTAATTGTACATTATTGATTTTAGTTTTTGTTTCATTGTTTCTGATTTTATTTACAACTGACCAGCAGGTCTTTGAAACATTATGGGAACCTTGTATCTGTTGGCTGATTCTTTCTGCTTTTAATCTCCTGACTTCTTTGGTTCTTATGTTTGAACTGCTTGTAGAATTCTTTATGTAACTCTGAGTTTATCAGTCTGTATAATCCATTTTTTCTTTCAGATCTTTTTTAAATTATAATGACGCAGGTTTTGATTTTCAAGGTTGACTTTTCTGGTACTCACTTTAATGGCTTGGCTGTATTTAAGTGCTCAGTCAGAATTTCTGTGAATGTGTTCCATTTATTGTTGACCCCAATGGCAGTAATAACAGATTCCCATGATACCTGGCTTAAACTATGTCTTAATGTAGCAGTATTGTTTGCAGGTAGTATTTGCCTGGGCTCATAAATTTTTCTTGGCCTAAATTTGGTATTACACTGTAGCACTATTGTCTGGCCTAAATGATCTGAAAGGTGACCATTTATGATTTCTATTGAGGTGGTATGGTCATAATTTGTAGTAACATGATCAGTTGAATTACTATGTGTGTTAGCTATTCTGGTGGGTACTAGTTGAAGTTCTTTAGCCCCATAAGACAGGATACAATCTGTAAAATATTTGCTTTCCTGACCATCATGTAAATGTGTTCAGATCTCCCAGGATGACAAGATTTACACTTCTATAACCTGACTTTAATTTATTTAAAACTCCATCAAATGATTTCAGAAAAGCATCAAGTTTCCACAGGGGGATCTATATACCCCTATGAAATAGAAAGGAACAGTGCAAAATGTGACTAAGAACTGCAGTTTTGATATCTTTGTCAACATAGAAATTGTTTGCCCATAGCACTTTTTCTGTGGTGAGTATAAACGTACATTTTCTTGAGTAGATGGCAACATCACCACCTTTATTATGTGTTCTACAGTAGAATGTAAGTAGATTGTAGCCTTCTGATTTCTAATATTGAATGTTGTTCACAGTTATCTGGTGTTCTGTAACTATTACTACATGTGGAGATAGTCCTGTGATAAATGATTGAAAAGCATCTATTTTGTTTCCTAAACCCGGTACATTACAATGCAAAAGTGATAAATTATTATTGGGTGGACTGAGGTCTGTTTGAGGCACATATGAAACAAATGCACCTGCATCTGGTGTTGCACTGGTGGAAAGTTTTAATGTCATAAAAAAAAAAAAAAAAAAAAAAAAAAAAAACCATCACTCTTGTCCAGTTGATGTATTGTTTCACTGACCTGTCATTTTGTGGTTGATTCTGCCAAGTACTCATTATTTTTGTCCTTGAGAGGGATGGCATCTGTAGCACAGCACTGCACATTCAATTTGCTGTTCACTACTTCTTGGATCCGTTTTATAACTAAGTCCTTCCCTAGTCTGTTGAGATGTATGCCATTGCTTGTGTGGAATCTTCTTCCTATGCGGCTTATGTCCACAAATGCAACATTTTTGAATCTCAATCATATATATAGTATCTGTTTACTTGTGCTTCACACATCTTTATTTACACATGGCCAGATTGGCAAGTCATGTTGATGTGAAACAGAGAAGACCATCACGTTTGAGCTTCTCAGCTCATGTCGCCTTCTTTTGAGTGAGATCACTAGATCTTTCATTTCGTTTCTTGCTACGTCATTTGTTACCACTAAGAACACAAAAAACTCATTATTTTTTGTTGGATTTTTCATTGTCATGATTCATGGAAGTCACTGCCTGAAATTTTGTGCTTGGTTTCACTATGTTAGTTATTTCGTGATTGCTTCTAGACTGAAATTCTGCTGCTATGTTCCATCCTTGTCTATCTGTAAACAGGTTTATTTTAAACATTTTTGCTGGTTGATGAAAACTATTTTTAGGCATGCTGGTACGTGGGTGTTGCATGGTTTTGTTTTGTCTTTTTTGGCCTTACTAGTCGATGATCCATATTGAGGAACACTTGATTTTGATTCACTGTCAGTGACAACACTTACAGTTGAATTGATTTTTCCTGTGGTTGAAAGCAACTGTGTCATTCTTTGGTTCTGATGACCTTTCTCCTCCTATGTGGCTCAACACAGCTCATTGACATACCACAGTCTACAGCTGAAGGCACTTCAAAAGGGTTTTTGTGCACAAAGATAGTGTCACTGATACATTTACCATTTACACAATTTTGCAGTTCTTGCATGCTGGTTTTGTAAGTGACTTTAGTCTACTTTTTGCTAGCAGGGGTGGTGCTGTGTGGAACTTGTCAGGTATTCGGCCCACTTTGTCCAAGCTGAAAATTCGAGATATCCACTTTTCAGAGTGCTGATTATAAACTGTAAGCTCGACATGCGTTTCTTTAATTTTGTGATATCATCTGTAAATTTGTAAACACACCATCATTTTAACAGTGAAATTAAGTCTTTTCCACAGAGGAATGTGTTAAACTTTCACGTTGGCTGCCATGATGGTGTCTGTCGAGGAATCATGTCCTAAGCAGCCTTCAGGCTGCTCAAACTAGCTAATGTCATAAACCCGTTCCTCATTGGCTGCTGGTGTGGTGGTTTCACCATACCATGGCAGTGAATGAAGGTGGCATGTGTGTTGTACTTAACACATACTGATTTGGGAGATGCTCTGTAAATTCCCACTCATTGCTGTCCTTCTACATCTGTTGAACCATGATGATGGTGCTCATGTAGCCATGTAGAACTACAATCCTGGCCTGCTGATTACATAGGCACTGGCCCGTCTGCCAAAGTGTCAGAAATGCTTGTGTCCTGAACTGGGATGGTAAGGAAGACAACTGAATTCACCCATCTGCAACAGTGGCAGACTGTAACCTCCCCCTCACTTATCGACCTTAATGTCAGTAAAAAGTAAACCACATGTACCTAATGGAAATTTGGAAAAAGCAATCGTCACCGAAGTTAATCTGTCGGTAAAGAGGGAGGAAAGGGTTACATCTAAATGAAAGGAAAAACGCAAATGAAACTGGTGGAAATTATTTTGAAAAGGGGTAAAGTTAATAAAGAAAGTGCATGTGCGGTCGTTACATTAACAATTAACTGGCATTAATTAGATATTTGAGATTTGGGGAAAATTACGGTCGCCAGTCCCATGGACAACTACTATAATAACTGAAAATGAAAGATTAATGCACATATATTTAGCACTAAAAGCATGGCAACTGAAGGTTGACATGTGTTGTGTGAAAACTAAATGTTTGTCAGAAGTATTAAATTTCGCTACACTCTGACTTAATTTAGCAAAATAATTAATAAACCCGGAAAATTGAAAGTTAATTTAGTGACTGAAATTAATAGTGAACTTTGTTTCTGAAGCACTACGAAATTCAATAAAATAAGGTTAGTCTTGGGCTACCTCAACAATCATTTGAATCTACGCAATTTAGAAATAAGAGATTTAACTTTGAACTTGAATTAAATGATTCTGAACAATTAACAGTAGTAAAATTTAGTACGTACCAAGCAGAGCTGCAGTCACAGGTAAGCTAAAATATTGTAACAAAACTCGCACTCTTAATTTGTGCTTGTGTAATCTAAATATTGTAGCCAGCTATGAATACTTTAACTGAACTTTGAAATTAATGCAGTGAAATGGAATGATATTACTTTAATGCTGGCATTCGAATTTCAACAACACTCGGGTTCATTCCGGAAAGGGAAGGGACCCTTCTTGGTAATGCCATTGGGACAATGAGCAACAAAGGTTCATGCTACGTTGCTGTAATTTAGTGAGAAAAGTTTAACAGCTTGAAAAGCTGAGGTCTGCCATACAGTTCTAAAACTTTATGTGCTTCCAGTCTTCCTTGTTGGTTGATTAAAGGTTTGAAGTCGTCGGTCAAGGAGGTGGCGACAGTCACTCATTGTCGGCCATCGCTGTTGCAGAAGCTGGATGTTGGTGCGCCTTCTTCTCGACACTGTCACCAGGCGAAACAGGCTCTTGATGTGCACCAGCTAATGCTTCCCATCCACGACACCATGTCAGAAACTATCATAACAAGTCGAGCGCAATTACATGCTGCCAAACCCCGAAAGCGAGGCAACTCGCGGGAGCATCACACAACACACCTGCTCCACCACCCTACTCCAGCCAGACTCCCATCTGCCCTCGCTCCACACGGCAGAGTTAACACTACCAAAGATCCTAAACACTTTGGTTCTCCACACAACCTACTGATGTAGTCGTTCGATAGCACAGTTTTTCCTAGGCCAGACCCAGCGTAAAAATACAAGTAATATTTACAAAACAAACCAATTATACTTTGACATAAATGCATATATATACAAATAGTAAAACAATTACAATATACAAAGACACAGAAACGTCATATCTTCAGGTAACAAAATAAGGAAAAAAAATTATAGTACAATAGATGGAAATAGGAGGATATGCATTTCCGGCTTACATGTGCCCCACATTGTCTGAGGATGTTCGTGTAACTTAAACAGACTCAGAAAATGTCCCAAAGAGAAAAAAGAAACAGCGGAAATGCATATGCTCAAAACATCAAGAAATTTTAGCATTAGGCTGATTAACCATAAACCAATTGTTAGACCATAATAATTGAGTGGAGACACTCCTAATCTTGTTCCATTCTGTCATCTTACACAAAAGAAAACAGGTTGACAACATATTAAAATTCATAGAAAATATAGAAAATGGTTTAACTATTCTAAAATCGCCAAAATTCCTAACAGTATCAAGAAATGGAATTCTGTTTACAAAATTAACCAGAGTACATGGTCATAAAAAACAGGTATATCAAAATACGCAAATTAATAATTAATTTCATGGAATACACATTTTATGTAACTTTTTCATAATTAATATTCTCATCATGAGAGTCCACTTAACGCTAAACAAGAAAATAATATACAGCAGATCAACAAAAACATAAATATTGACAGCAGAATTCTTTCACATCGACTGTCCGGGAAGAAAAACAACTCCGCCTTCCATACCCCCAAGCATAAAGAATGCCGACAGCAGCACAAGAGCCGACTGCGGCTCCGCCTCGTCAGTATTGTTGCGCCTGCCTGTGCGGCACGCTTGATCTCACTCGCCTGTGTAACGGTATTTCCAGAACGTCCGTTTCACTGAATTCTTTCGGAAAAACTCACTCCCGAGTAATCTCAAGGAGTCCATTAACACTATCACAGTGGATAACTCAACACTGTCCATCACCACACACATGTACTAGCCTGAAACTTAAAACAGCGTCTAAGTGCATCGGCAGTGACTAGTCAATCACATATTTATGAAATCTTACAGCTAGTTACAAAATCATATCTTCATTCCTTAATCTACTGTGACTCAGCTGAAAACTTAAACTAGCAGCTTGGATTTTTCAATCGATTAATAATCAGTTACTCCTAAATCATTTAGTCAAAATTAATTACATATTAATTGCAACTTTTTTAATGTCCTCTTGGTCAGGCTAAAGCATGGCAATCTAGGAAATCGTTAAATATTACACTATATATTTACATACTGTACAAATTACCCATTCTGTGGTATTAATCAATCCTAGGTTGGTACAATTTCAAGTCTACATTGTTCCGTATACCTAATAGTTTTCCAGAGTTTGGATACTCTAAGCAATAAGCATTTGTGTGAGGTATACCAATGACTTTATATGGTCCATTATAAACAAACTTAAATTCAGAGATTTCATTGTCTATCTTGCTCGATTTCTCATGAGCTTTTACAAGTACTAAGTCTCCAATTGCAAACTTAGCAAAACGCGCTTTAGCGTCGTGACGACGTATGCGAGCATCGGCTTTTAGCTTCATTATTTCTCGCAAATGATCTTTTTTCACACCAATACTAATGTCAATCCGTGGAGGGAATTTGATTATCTCTTCCACTAAACTTTTACTTCTGTCATCTAACAGGATTTCCTCTGGAGAAAATCCCGTGGACTCATGTCTCAAGGTGTTCATAATTCTCTCAAATTCTGCTACATATTTGCCCCATGCCCTATGGTTGTGGTGGCAATAGGTATGGCAAAGTCAGCCTAGCTCGCGCATATACCTCTCAGCGGGATTTCCGGCTGGACAGTAAGCTAAAATATGCATCACTTCGACCCCATTACTTGCCAAGCCTTCATTCCACAACTTAGAAGTAAATTGTGCCGCATTGTCTGTTAGAATGGCCTTGGGCTTACCAATATGAACAAAATAATTGTTCACAAGCTTGCTATAGACCGCTTTGGCTGTAGCTTTCCTAATCGGGTATAGTTTGATGAACTTGGAAAAAGCTTCTACCACTACTAAAATGTAGGCAAAGTTTCCTGATGACTTGGGCAAAGGTCCGTACAAGTCCACGCACAGTAATTCAAAGGTGTCGCTAGGCCTTATACTTTGCATAGGACCATGACTCGTACAGTTGGTAACCTTCACCTTCTGACATAAATCGCAAGTTTTCACTCTGTCAGTAACGCGTTTTAACATGTTATTAAAATGCACTACTTTACTCAGCTTTTCCGTACATTTCTTTGGTCCACAGTGACCATACCACAAATGGTAGTAGTCTATTATTTCTGTGACGTATTTGGTGGGCCAGTGTACCCGCCAAATATTACTATCTTCACCCTTACGTATGTACAAGATATGATTGTATATCTTGTAATACTTCCTTAATTTCTCTCCTTCTGGACTCCTTTCGTCATACCGGGTTTTCACCATATTTAAACAACCGTCCTCGTTCTGATGACGATGTAGATCCTTACAAATGTTCACTATTAATTTACGTCCCTCAACTTCTTTAAAATAGTATAATTTGACCACTCCATCTGACTCATCTTTCAATACATCTAGATTAGACTCGGGCAACCGCGATAGCGCATCTGCTATGCAATTGTCGGTCCCTTTTACATAACAGATGTCATAGTTAAATTGCTGTAAATACAGCGACCACCTAGTCAGTCTTTCGTGAAGTAGTTTACAATCCTTCAGATAAGTGAGCACCTTATGGTCCGTATGAATAATCACCTTACGGTCCCATAGGTAACCCTTGAACTTCTTGAATCCCCACACGATAGCGAGACACTCCTCAGAAATTGTGTAGTTTTGCTCACTTTTTGATAAAGTCCGGTGTTCCTTATCCTCTCCTTCACCAACTTCTTGGAACAGGTCTACCCCCAGCCTGTAATTCGACAAATCCGTCCCCAGATGGAAGGGTAGTGATAAATCAGGATGAAATAGTATGTTAGATCTTAACAAATCGTCTTTTAATCTCTCGAAAGCGGCCTGACACCCATCAGTCCACACAAACGGAACATTTTTGCATAAGAGGTATTTAAATTTTCATCATTTAACACCTGTCCTTTTACGAATTTACGGTAAAATCCTGTGAGCCCTAGAAAACTTTTTAACTGTTTCCTAGACTTGGGTGGAAGACAATTCCTTATTGCCTCTAGTTTCTCTGGGTCTTTCATAATACCAGCAGTGGTAATTACATGCCCTAAAAATTTCAGTTCCTGATTCACAAATTCGCATTTCTTTAGCTTTAGAGTCATTCTGCCAGGGCGCAATGCTCTAAAAACTTCATCTAACAGGTCACAATGGTCATGCCAAATGGCATTGGCCTACAATAGGTCGTCAACATATACAGTCAATCTTGAACTCAAAACCGGGCCTAGCACTTTATCTAGGGCCCTGATGAATACGGACACAGATATATTAAGTCCAAACGGCAGTACTCTATACTGATAACACCTGCCTGCAAACGAGAAGGCGGTATATGGCCTAGATCCTTCTTCAAGTTCTATTTGCCAGTAACTAGCCATCAGATCGAGGCTAGTCACGAACTTAACGTCATGAAAACGTTGCAAAATCTCCTCCATACTCTCTGGTCTGTCTGTCTCGCGTTGAACAACTCTATTCAACATGCGTGCGTCAATCACAATACCCACACTACCATCCCGTTTTGCTACAATGACCAAACCGTTATTGTATGGACTTGTACTTATTTCAATCACTCCCCATTCGATCATCTTATCTATCTCCCGTTGCACTGATTCCTTTTTGGACAGCGGTATAGCATACGGTCTCATGAAGAATGGTTCGTGCGGAATTACTTGCAACTTGCATTTGTATCCTTCCACAAGTCCCGGTTTGTCTGAAAACACACTCTTATTCCTCATTATTACTTCATACAGGCCTCATCTTTGTTCGTGTGTTACGTTTGACACACCGTCTACAATACTTTCCCATTCACTTTCTACACTATTGTCAATGCCGAGATTCCTCACATTACAGTAGTTCAAATTCATACCTACGTCAATGGCATTCGGCCAGTTAACATTGTGTATCGGCTGGTATAGCCTATGCACACCATCTCCTGCCTCATCAAAACTAACTACTATTGTTTTATCTTGTGACGTACCTGTCAAAGTTTTGCTTTCGCAATTAATCACTGCACGGTACTTTAATAGCCAATCTAACCTGATAATTACTTCCGTAGTTAAGTCTGGCATGACGACAAACTCTTGTTCAAATCATGCCCCACATATCTCGAAGTTGACAAAAATCTGTTTTGTGACCAGTTTACTGGACTTCCCAGTAGCACCGATAATTTTCACTCCTGTTACTGGCGTAACTACGATGCCAGGTCTGTCTTTCAGTACTCAAATATTTTCCCAGATACAGCACTCAATTCTACACCAGTGTCAATCAACACGTTTAGTTGTAGGTCGTGCATATTAACAGACACTACTATCTGTCTACACTTGTCCTTGACAGTTTCTTTATTTTCCCACAAAAAATCCTCGTCTATATCCAGGTCATTCCAGAAAACACCATCTGGCTTTGATCCTAGATCCAGCTTATCTAGCGGCTTTTTCAGCCTCTGTTCACATACAGTTTTAATTTCAACACATTTATCCTGAGGCTTAGTCTGTGGCTTTGCCTCCAATACTGAAACCTTTTCCTGTAACTCGTCAACTAGTGAGTGTTGCTTTGCTATCAATTCACTAATTGTCACCTTCGCTGATTCCTCTTTGGTCAGATTGATCTCATGTGCCAATCTACATGGAGGAATGTGCCCAGTAGTATCTGCAATTACTTCCTCTGGATCTGCACAACCCACACTGCTACCGTCCGACCGTATAACTTCAGCTCCAACCTCATACACGCTGTAATCTATGTGCTTTTCTACCAATCGTGTATTACTACTTCAACATCCAACTCCAGCAGGACGAAACATGACGAATCTTGCTTGTGCTCCCCATTAACATCAACTATTTCTGGTAAAGTCTGCTGGTTAGGGCCAGAACTTTCTATCACTTCACAAACACTATCTCCCTGCAGGACGAGACGCGGCAAATCCTGCCCGCGCTCCCCATAAACACTTCTCCTGTACAGGCCTCTATAATCTCTTAGTTGTCATATAAGTGACCGAACTGCCTTAACCAGACCTCATCCCTCTCTGCATCCCCTCGCTCAATGACGGACGTGTTATCCGACATCTGGTCTTCTCTCAACAATTGCGAATCATTCTTAAACTCAATCTCCAGCTCCGCTGTGGGTGTTACAGCTGCCACTTTATAATCGATTTCCGGAACACTACTTAAATTGTTCTCACTGACAGTGAATGTATGTTCTACTGCTGTGTCTACAGCTGATCTACTACTTGTGGGCGCACTCCTTTCTCTTAACACTGGCACACTCTGTCGCCGTTGACTATTCCATACGGAATTTTCATAACGACGACACCTCGGTTTTCTACTGTTGTTGGGCCTCCAAAATTTCTCCACACCCGGTCAGCCCCTCACCGGCGCGGGTAATGGTTACCCTGTCTCGTCCCGGCTGATATGCTCCCCGGATGCTGCTGAGGCGGCTGATCATACCCTCTGGCGTTATTACTATTCTGTGAAGCCCGTATCATGTTAGTATGATACTGCTTTCCGTCATTCCTGTTATTATTTGCATTGTACCGATTGTTATTACGGTCTGAACAATTATTGTTATTGCTGCCATGGTTGCGGTATGAATTATTCCCATGGTTATCATTGTTGTGGTTGTTGTGGTACCTGTTGTTGTTACCACGGCCTCTACCACTGTCGCGATAATTGCGCCAATTGTCCTCATCCTCAACTCTTTACAGGAAATCATTGATTGTCTTGTAATTGCTTCCTACGTAGCGTTTTGTATCATTTGGAAGCTTCTTGTAGAGTTCCCAGACTATTTCGGATTCTGTGCGACGATCACGCAAATATTCAAACTTGCTGATCCAGCCCTCACAAAACTCCTCCATCGAGCCACGTGAATTCGCATTGAAAGGCCTTGATATGACAAATTCGTGCCAGACTCTTTGTTGTTTTTGCTCAGACCAGTATTCAGCCAGTAACAAATTTTTAAACACGTCAAAAGTCAGGTTCATAATGTTGAGGTTTAAGCCCCAATGCTTGGCATCACCAGCCAACATGTCAATAACCGCATTAATTTTTCTCTCATTAGTCCATGATCTGGGTAAAACTCATTCACAATTTTTAATGAAATTCGTCGCGTGTATACCGCCTTTTTTAAAGGGGTCGAACCGCTCCTCTTTCGTCAACAATTCCGAACTATGTGCACAGATTGGCACATAGCTCTGTTTTTCGTCAAGTTTCTTTTCTAATTCAGACACTCGTAATTACTTGGCAAGTGGTTGTCACAAGCATTCCCACTTCCCTCTTTTTCTCTTCGCAGGTATTAGCCTGCTTCCTCACTTTAGTATCTATTTCGAATACTAAAGCCTTTAAAGTTTCCACCTCCTGTTGTTCCTCTTTTTTTACTAATTGAATTTGTTCCGTCACCTTATTCTCGATGATCGGAGCAACTGCTTCTCCTACACTTTTCTCGATTTTGCTAATTTCGGAATCAAAACAAGTATTTATGCTCGCAATTTCCGCCTGAACGCCTATCATTTCCTGTTTAAGATTACCGATTTTGGTATTAATCACAACAATATCTTCTTTGATTTTATCAACTTTTGTGTTAACAACTCCAACATTGTAGTTAACAACATTAATAGCGTTGTTCTGATTGTCTAGCTTCCTGTCAATTTTTTCAGACTGAGCTTCTTGCTTGGCAGCCTGACCTTTAAATTCTGCCGGTTGAGTTTCTATCTTGCTCGACTGAACCTTGATTTCGTTAATCAAAACATTCAATAAATCAGTTAAACTCCCAAAAACCAGTGGTTTTACTTCCGTAGCGGGTGCCTCTTTAATTGTCCCCCCGTATTCGTCATCAAGGGGTTCAGATTTGATTTTCACTTCCGATTCCGAAACATTTTCGAAAGTTTGGAATTCCATTTCTGCTCGTTGTTGCATTTCGGCGGTCGCGTCTTTCATGCTAGCCGCCTTCCCCTGAACAATGGGTTCCGCGGTGCGCGTTTCCCACTGTTTGACCGATTGTTCCGTACCCAAGTCTACCAAATTTTGGTAATTGTTGCCTTCACTCATTTTACTAATTTTCAATATAAATGCCAAATCTCAAATCTAATTAGGATTACTCCCACTACTTTTTCTCGCTGACGTAACGACCTGTTCGTAACAAGTACTTTGTTACAAGATTCGCACAATGCAAAATTCGTGTCCAGAACAACCTCAAATCCGAAGATTGTCCTGTCACCAGGTCGCCATGTGTGACCTCCCCCTCACTTATCGACCTTAATGACAGTAAAAATTAAACCGCGTGTACCTAATGGAAATTTGGGAAAAGCAATTGTCACCGAAGTTAATCTGTAGGTAAAGAGGGAGGAAAGGGTTACATCTAAATGAAAGGAAAAATGCAAATGAAACTGGTGGGAATTAATTTTGAAAAGGAGTAAAGTTAATAAAGAAAGTACATGTGTGGTTGTTACGTTAACAATTAACTGGCATTAATTAGATATTTGAGATTTGGGGAAAATTATGGTCGCCAGTCCCATGGACAACTACTATAATAACTGAAAATGAAAGATTAATGCACATATATTTAGCACTAAAAGCATGGCAACTGAAGGTTGACATGTGTTGTGTGAAAACTGAATGTTTGTCAGAAGTATTAAATTTTGCTACACTCTGACTTAATTTAGCAAAATAATTAATAAACCCGGAAAATTGAAAGTTAATTTAGTGACTGAAATTAATAGTGAACTTTGTTTCTGAAGCACTACGAAATTCAATAAAATAAGGTTAGTCTTGGGCTACCTCAACAATCATTTGAATCTATGCAATTTAGAAATAAGAGATTTAACTTTGAACTTGAATTAAATGATTCTGAACAATTAACAATAGTAAAATTTAGTACGTACCAAGCAGAGCTGCAGTCACAGGTAAGCTAAAATATTGTAACAAAACTCGCACTCTTAATTTGTGCTTGTGTAATCTAAATATTGTAGCCAGCTATGAATACTTTAACTGAACTTTGAAATTAATGCAGTGAAATGGAATGATATTACTTTAATGCTGGCATTTGAATTTCAACGACACTCTGGTTCATTCCGGAAAGGGAAGGGACCCTTCTTGGTAATGCCATTGGGACAATGAGCAGCAAAGGTTCATGCTACGTTGCTGTAATTTAGTGAGAAAAATTTAACAGTTTGAAAAGCTGAGGTCTGCTATACAGTTCTAAAACTTTATGTGCTTCCAGTCTTCCTTGTTGGTTGATTAAAGGTTTGAAGGTCGAGGAGGTGGCGACAGTCACTCATTGTCGGCTGTCGCTGTTGCAGAAGCTGGATGTTGGTGCGCCTTCTTCTCGACACTGTCACCAGGCGAAACAGGCTCTTGATGTGCACCAGCTAATGCTTCCCATCCACGACACCATGTCAGAAACTATCATAACAAGTCGAGCGCAATTACATGCTGCCAAACCCCGAAAGCGAGGCAACTCGCGGGAGCATCACACAACACACCTGCTCCACCACCCTACTCCAGCCAGACTCCCATCTGCCCTCGCTCCACACGGCAGAGTTAACACTACCAAAGATCCTAAACACTTTGGTTCTCCACACAACCTACTGATGTAGTCGTTCGATAGCACAGTTTTTCCTAGGCCAGACCCAGCGTAAAAATACAAGTAATATTTACAAAACAAACCAATTATACTTTGACATAAATGCATATATATACAAATAGTAAAACAATTACAATATACAAAGACACAGAAACGTCATATCTTCAGGTAACAAAATAAGGAAAAAAATGTATGGTACAATAGATGGAAATAGGAGTATATGCAGTTCCGGCGTTACAAGACTATGGTGTTGAACTCTATGACTGGTGATTATCGTGAGGTGGCTAGCTCTCCCCATAGTGGCTGTTGTTACAGCATGCAGGAAATTTACAACAAACTTGTGCCAGGCATCAATTTACTGTAATTGTGGAATCGAGTGCATAAGTTATGTACACCGTCTGACTGACTGTCTTATGAGCTAAATGCTGGGGCTTTTATGGAGCAAAGTAGTGACTAATGTTTACCCAACATCAGTCATCATGACCCCATAGATCTTGCTATTATGAAGGTGTCAGCAGTTCTCTCTCTGCCTTGCTTGCTTAATGAGTTTGTTATAGTATAGGACTAGCTCATAAAATGTCTTGTCACATGTTGTTGCATTAGCAGTAGTGTGTCCTTCATTGTGTAATAATGGTGAAATGATCCTGTCTAGCTGCCCTGCCCACTGCATTTCAGCTGGGGTGTGCTGTCTGGCCCACCAGAAGCGCCGATATTATGTTTTTCCCAGACCACCTCTTGTTGATGAAATGTTATTCATCACACCCACCTCACGTCAACACCACTTAATGTAAACGAGATAGCTTGGTTTAGGGTCTTACAAAATTTTAGCTGTTGGCTGCCTTCTACAAGGTTTGAATGCAACATACCCCTTGCCTCTAAAAAATTCATCACAAAATTTAGGGAAAAGAAAGAAAATCATAACCTCTAATACAAAAAAATCTTACTCTCATGTGTGGGTTTTAACTCCGTGTGCATTATTTTATGATTATTTTATGTTTTAAGAAAAGATAAACTGCTGGTATTGCAATATTTCTAGTGGCTGCTACATTAATTGTGATTATGTTGTTCTTTCATTCACAGTGATATTCCTAGACATGTCTTAACATTTTATCAACAGTAATTTGCTCATTTCCTGCATCAATTAATTTAGCTATGCCCTGTAGTACCATAGCATCTAGTGTGTAATTTAGAAAGGAAGTATTCTGAATAGGTAAAACACTGAAGGAATTTTCTGGCCAATACATCGTTCATTGTGCACTAGTAATTACTGTAGTACCCATGATGGTTGCTGGTAGATGAAAGTCTACTTGTGCTGTACCATATTCTATTCTGTTGATTAACACACCACTAAACTGCAATCCTCCTCCTGTCGTCATTGTAAAGCCTTGTTTTTGTAACTGTTCACAATTACGATTCGTAGTTTCCACACAGAATAAATCCATCCTCACACGATGGGTTGTTCATTAACCAAGTGTCAGTAATACTCCATTTAATTGAATCTGCATGACTCATATAACATTTAAATTGTGACTTAAAGCTAGTTACTGGGAATTGTGCATTAATATATACACTTGCTTTGTCATAATAAACTTTAACCATCAAAACTTGATAGTAAAATGCTGTGCTGCTCTCATTAATGGAAATAACATGCTGCAGGATTGTGGGAAATTCCTTTTCTTCTTGCAGTAGTCCTTGTAAAAATACTTGTTGTGTTAACAGCATAGTGCTTAATTGTTTATGTGTAGCATGGTGGTCAGCTTCTTGAAGTCTTTCCAGTTCTATCCTAGAGACCCTTAAACTGTTTTCTAATTTTCTCATTAGCTTAGCTATCCTTACTTTGCAGTCTAACGCTTTTGGATGATTCTGTATTATATCTAAATCCTTACTGATGGTAATCATTGTATTATTAACATATTGCTGTAATTCAATTGTTATTTTATGAATAGTTATATTAACAATCCTTGCTCCATGCCCATAATTTGCTGCATATGCCAGTCCATGGTTGTTTGTATACGTCTTCTTATTTTTTGCACATGACCAATTGTACTATTCGAGCTTGAAACATCATCATTATCTGCTGTGCCAAACACAGTTTTAGTAAAGAAACTTACTGGCAGATTAGAACTGCTTGAGTAGTTCAGTCAGTAGAACACTTGACTGTGAGAGGCAAGTTTGAGTCTTGTTCACGTACAAAGTTTTAATCCGTCAGGAAGTTTTATATCAGTGTACACTCTGCTGCACAGTGAAAATTTCATCCAGGAAATAGTTTTTAGTAGTTTATAACCTGGATTCAGCCATCATCTCTTCCTCTGCACTAAAAAATATGGGATTGTACCTGTTACTTGTTGCAACTGCTCTCTCAGTTTATCATAGGAATCTTAAGTCCATAGTATCCAATCCATATATCCACTATCATATTGCCCTGTTCCACTTCCTTTAGCACTTCTG
Source organism: Schistocerca americana (assembly GCF_021461395.2). Classification (NCBI taxonomy): domain Eukaryota; kingdom Metazoa; phylum Arthropoda; class Insecta; order Orthoptera; family Acrididae; genus Schistocerca; species Schistocerca americana. The sequence continues at coordinate 796,063,703 of NC_060122.1, forward strand.
AGAACACTAAACTCCATCTGAGTACCGTCCTCGACATCCCCCAAAGGAAATAATTAACGTGTACTCCCTCCCTCCTTTGAAAAAGTGTGGATACAAAAGAAACCCATATTCCTAAGTGCACTACATGAAGGAATGAAAAGACAGAAAAAAATCCTACTACTATCATTGTATCTCTACATCTCCGACTATGTATTCCTTGGCCTCAACCCATATGGCCTATTCTACAGTATTCCTTTACTCTTTTGCTTCTTAATTCCAGTACATAGCAAGTCCATTGGCACTTGAGGGAATGAGTCTATGACCCTTTGAAAAGTTTAAATTCTACTGATATGAACTACTGAAGTTTCTCCTGGTAATGATGACTGTACATTTACATCTGACTTTACCTTGACCACCTGGTAAAGACCCTGAAACTTCATCAAAAACTATTATGTCTTACACTTTGAAGAGTAAGGGTTTGCAACAAATATGCATTGACCTATTTGATACTGTGGGAATTTCCTCTTATTTAAACCCACATGTGTTTGATATTCTAGCCCTTGTGTGTTGGTCCATTTTACCTTTTGCCCGACTTTCTCTAGGTTTTTGCAAATATTTTAATGTTTTCACCTTCTCTTCCCAACTTTGGTTGAAACACATCAAACAAAGGTGGCATTTTGTGTCCGTATAAAACCTCATACAGTGATAACTCTCATTCTGTATGAGTTTTTTTTGGAATGTGGGCACTCACCATAAAATACAGGGTGTCCCACTCAAACTTCCCTGATTCCAAAGACCCAGAAAAAAAAATACAATAGATATGACAATGAAAAATGCTCCACATTGTAGAGCATTATCAATACATCTCTATATGTGACCCATTTGTAGCATGAGGAATATTGAGTCTATATTCAATTTCTTGCCAAGTTCTTTGTAACATTTCCTCTGTTATTGTTGCAATCACATTAGTGATAAGATGTCGCATGATGTCGCAACATAGGAATATCGTCCACTTTGTTCACATATGTGCAGTCCTTCGCGAACCCCACATGAAGTGGCATAATGTTGGAGGAACATGGTGGTCAGGCAATGGGACCTCTACTTCCAATCCAACAATTGGGAAATTTGCTATCCAGGAACTAGCGAACAGCCATTGACCAAGGTGGCAGAGCTCCATTTTTTTTAAATTTATTTATTTATTGTTCTGTGTGACCAAATTAAGGAGAAGTCTCCATGGTCATGGAATGAGTCAATACATGAAATTATAACACGATATTAGAAACAGATAAAATGAAATATAAAAAAACATATTCAGGTGACAAGTCGTAAAATTAAATAAAGAAAATCAACAATGTAACACTGGAATTTGCTTGATTTTTTTAGCTCTTCCAGGAGCTCCTAGACAGAATAGAAGGAGTGAGCCATGAGGAAACTCTTCAGTTTAGACTTAAAAGAGTTTGGGCTACTGCTAAGATTTTTGAGTTCTTGTGGTAGCTTATTGAAAATGGATGCAGCAGAATACTGCACTCTTTTCTGCACAAGAGTCAAGGAAGTGCATTCCACATGCAGATTGAATTTCTGCCTAGTATTAACTGAGTGAAAGCTGCTAACTCTTGGGAATAGGCTAATATTGCTAACAACAAACGACATTAAAGAAAATATATACTGTGAGGGCAATGTCAGAATTCCCAGACTATTGAATAGGGGTCGACAAGAGGTTCTCGAACTTACACCACATATAGCTCGAACAGCCTGTTTTTGAGCCAAAAATACGCTTTTTGAATCAGAAGAATTACCCCAAAAAATAATACCACATGACATAAGTGTATGAAAATATGCGAAGGAGATTACTTTTCATGTTGGAGTGTCACTTATTTCAGATACTGTTCTAATGGTAAATAAAGCAGCGTTTAGTTTCTGAACAAGATCCTGGACATGGGCTTTCCACAACAGCTTACTATCTATCCGAACGCCTAGGAACTTCAACTGTTCTGTCTCACTTATAATATGCCCATTCTGTCTGATCAAAATATCGGTTCTTGTTGAATTGTGAGTTAGAAACTGTAAAATCTGAGTCTTACTGTGATTTAGCATCAAATTATTTTCCACAATCCACGAACTTATTTCATGAACTACATTATTTGATACTGTTTCAATGTTACACACAAGATCCTTCACTATCAAGCTGGTGTCATCAGCGAACAAAAATATTTTTGAATCACTTGTAATACTAGAAGGCATATCATTTATATAAATAAGAAACAGCAGTGGCTCCAACACCGACCCTTGGGGAACGCCCCACTTAACAGTGCCCCATTGGGACTGAACGTCACTGCCACTCTCAATGTTGCGGAGAATTACCTTCTGCTTCCTGTTCTTAAAGTAAGAGGCGAACCAATCGTAAGCTACTCCCCTTACTCCATAATGGTCCAACTTCTGCAATAATATTTTGTGGTCAACACAGTCAAAAGCCTTCGTTAAATCAAAGAAAACACCTAGTGTTCGCAACCTTTTATTTAATCCATCCAAAACCTCACAGAGAAAAGAGAATATAGCATTTTCAGTTGTTAAATCATTTCTAAAACCAAACTGAACATTTGACAGCAAATTACGTGAATTTAAATGCTCCAGTAACCTTGTATATACAACCCTCTCGATAACTTTAGCAAACACCGATGGCATAGAAATAGGTCTATAATTGTCAACATTATCCCTGTCTCCCTTTTTATAAAGTGGCTTCACTACCGAGTACTTTAATCGGTCAGGAAACCGACCACTCCTAAAGGAAAAGTTACAGATATGGCTAAGTACTGGGCTAACATACATAGAACAATACTTCACTATTTTGCTAGATACCCCGTCATATCCATGAGAGTTCTTGGTCTTTAGTGATTTAATTATTAACTCAATCTCCCTCTTGTCAGTATCATGGAGGAGCATTTCAGGTAACAGTCTCGGAACACATTTTTCTAAGAGCGCTGTATGATTCCCTGTTGGGACTAGGTTTCTATTTAGTTCACCTGCTATATTCAAAAAGTGATTATAAAATACTGTACATATATGCAACTTATCAGTAACACGGACATTCCCACTATGCATCCTCGACCTGTCTCTGCACACCAGCCACTTCCTTTACGACTGACCATATGGTTTTAATTTTATCCTGAGACTTAGCTATTCTATCTGCATACCACATACTTTTTGCCTTCCTAATAACATTTTTAAGCACCTTACAATACTGTTTGTAATGGGCTGCTGCATTTAGATTTTGACTGTTTCTAACGTTTTGATATAATTGCCACTTTGTTCTACAAGATATTCTTACCCCTCTTGTCAGCCACCCAGGCTGCCTGTTTGTGCTAGTACCCTGTTTTGAACGTTCTAACGGAAAGCAACTTTCAAAGAGCACGAGAAAAGTCTTGAGAAAAGCATTATATTTATCGTCTACTGTATCAGCGCTATAAACATCTTGCCACTCTTGTTCCTTGATAAGGTTTACAAAGGTCTCTACAGCAACTGGATCAGCTTTCCTAAACAGCTGATGACTATATTTAACACGTGTTGCAGCACAAAAATCTTTTAGAGTTAAAATTTGTGCATCATGATCTGAAAGGCCATTCACCTTTTTGCTAACAGAATGCCCTTCTAGTAATGAGGAAATGAACAAAAATGTTGTCTACAGTTGTTCTACTGTTCCCTTGCACTATCCTTGGAAAGAATACGGTTTGCATAAGATTATATGAATTAAGGAAGTCTACCAGCATCCTCTTCCTTGCACAATCACTTATACAATTAATATTGAAGTCACCACATATAACTAACTTTTTGTATTTCCTATAAAGTGAACCAAGAACCACCTCTAGCTTTAGCAAAAATGTTGTGAAATCGGAGTCTGGGGATCTATAAATAACAACAGTTAGAAGATTAGCTCTGTTAAATTTAACCACACCTGCACAACATTCAAACACCTTTTCAGTGCAGTACTTTGAAACATCAATTGACTCAAATGGGATGCCATTTTTCACATACATGGCTACTCCCCCACACCGCAAAGAGTTCCTCGAAAAGCTGCCAACCAACCTGTATCCTGGTAAAGGAAGCCTCTGAATTATCTCCTTATTTAAGAAGTGTTCAGATATACCAATAATTTCAGAGTCAACATCTATAAGCAGTTCACTAACTTTATCTCTAATACCTTGTATATTTTGATGAAATATACTAATTCCCTCATTACTCGGATACCTAAGCTTTGTCAAAAGTGGTTCCTTTGTTAGAGAGACTTCCCTTAAGCAGGAATACCTATTAGCTGACTTCAATCTAAGAAAGGTGCAGCTCTAACACCCACTACTGCAGGAATTTTCCCATGAGTGATCCCACCAACCCCACCTATGCTGTCACCTATAAGCTTTGCCAACCTCCCCTTCCCATACCTGTTGAGGTGCAGGCCATGTCTAGTGAAACCTGTCCTGCTGATAGACTCCACTGACACCACTGAAATGTGACCCATGCTTTCTGTCATCAGCGCACCCCCAAGTCTCATGTTATTACGCCTGACGGCTATATTAAGATGAGGCCGATCGTGACGCTGAAACAGTTCCACGAAATGCACATTCGTGTTGCCAGTCTGAGTGGCTATCTTTTCCAGGTCACCATCTATGTCATACTCCCCATCCCTATCAATACTATTACCAGCCCCACCCACAATCACTACCTGATCCTCTTTAGTAAAATCCCTACATAACCCCCCTATGTTAACAGTGACCTGAGCCAATCCTGCATTAGGCTTCACAATGCTGGTGACCTGGTACTCACTCCCCAGCACTTCCTGCAACTGCTGGCCTACACCTCTGCCATGAGAACAACCTAACAGCAGAACCTTCTTCTTCCTCTTCGACTTTGCAACTGTTCTAGCCACCGTAACTACTGAGGTCTGCTGCATACTTCCTACATCTACAGCTACTAGAGATTCCTCTCCACTAGACTCTGACAGTTGGTCATATCTATTGTAAACACCAATAGTAAAACTATCTGAAAATATTCTTCTCATAGCAGATCTCTTGCCAACAGCCAGCTCCCATTCCCCAACCCCCTTCTCCTTCCTCATCCTATCTAGCTCCTGTGCGTTTTTCAACTGCACCTGAAGGGCACAGATCTTACGCTCCTGCTCCTCTATCAATTTACTCTTGCTACATAACCTGCAGTTCCAGGAGAGGATCTCACCAGAATGCCCACTGGATTCCCCACTGCATTCCCCCCAGTGAAAATACTTCGAACAAGTCTCACACCGCGGTCCACTACTCACGAACCTACGGCAAAGCCCACACTTCTCACTCATGGTAAAATTTTACTTTTTCTAAGTTCCGCTACTACAATAAGATGATGTTAAAAACCTGACTACAATAAACACAAACTGCTATTATTAACAGTATTAATAAACAACAAATGCGAATATAACAAAAGACTAATACAGAAAGAGAATCAAACATCTAATGACACAGTAACGAAGCTGAAAACAGTTTCCAAGAGGTTCTCCTGAAATTATTTCACAAGAAAACACAAAAAACTCCGGTTGAAGACTACTAAAGTTCCCAAATAAACCACTATACACAAACAATTAACTAGTACTTAGCTTTCGATGCGCCGCTACAGCTGCAACTGGTCAGCGCGGAATGTAAACACAGGTAAGAGGTTACGTTGCTCGATACGAAACACTCACAAATATCAGGTCACAACACAAGAAAGGCAGAGGTGAATGAAGAAACCACTAATAAGTCACTTATATAGTAAATATTATCACAAAAACCGTTAAAATATGTATCTGAAACCTAAAAACATATAAAAACTTGGAGAGCGATCTCACACGCGTTCACTCGCTTATGACGTCACACCATCTTGTTGAAACATGATGTTGGGTTGCAAGTCTTGTGTATGAGGGTACACAAACTGCTCCAACATGTTCAGATACACTGACCCATTCACTGTTTATTCTGCAAAGAAGAATGGTCCAACAATCCTGTCGTGCATTAGCCTGCACCAGACGTTTAGTTTAGGGTTATCATGAACATGTTCAATGACAATGTGCAGATTTTACGAACCCCAAATTCAGGCATTATGCCTGTTAACCCTTCTTGATAGATGAAAGGTTGCCTCATCTGAGAATAAACATTTTTCCAGGAAACTGGCATCCATATCAATGTGCTACAGCATATCTGCAGCAAATTGTTGTTGGCATGGTTTGTCGTTTGATGTCAGATGTTGCAGAATTTGCACTTTGTGGGCGCACATATGAAGATGCTGGTGAACTACATGATACAATGTTGACTGAGGTACATCAAATTGCCTAGATGCTTATCAAATTGATTTATGTGGATTTCTGAGACACGTTTGTCTGATGTCCTCCACTGTCTCTTCTGAAACTCTGAAATGTCCACTGCCTGAATGTTTCAGAGCACTTCCTGTTGCCACAAACTTCATATACCATTCCTTATTGTTTTCACATCAAGTGGATCACATCATACACATGAAGATAATTTCTTTGCACAGTAATTGGCTATGTTTTTTCTGCAAACCACACTACTGCTTGCGCACACTGCTGTGGAGTCGCCATTTTCACTTCATGCGGCCATGCTGCACTCTGGCTGCATGACTTGGCACTTCTGACATGGGAATATAAATTCTTTGAGATGCTCTACAATGTAGTGCATTTTTCATTGTCATATCTACTGTGGTTTTTCTCTTCTGGATTCTTGAAATCAGGGAGGTTTGAGTGGGACACCCTGTATAAATATATGTCTGAGTCTAGGTGTTGAGGATTAATATAGTCACTTAGCATCTTCAATATAATCCTGTGAACTCTTTCCATGCAGCCATTTGCCTGTGGGTGGAATGGAATTGTACATAATTTCTTAACTTTCAGTAAGCAGCAAAACTGCCTAATGAGGCTGGATATGAAATATGTCCCTTGGTCCATAATAATCATTTATGGGTCTCCACATTTAAGTATTCAGTGATTTACTTTAGTGTGAGCTAGTGTTCTTGCTTTCTGATTTGGTATTGCCACCATTATTACCTTGGGAAGTGACTGGTAACAGTTAATACATACCTGTTACTTGATTGAAATGGTCCCAAAATTTCAGTCAGCGTGTCTTGTTCTCAATCAGAACCTTTCTGCTACTCTACTATGCATTGTCTCATACCACCATGACCCAGTAACATGTGGTCATGTGCTTGCCGTAATACTTCTGTCTGCAAAGCTGGTGGAACTACAACACATGGTCCACACTTAGTTGATCTACACAATACCCCATTCTCTATGACTAACTGTGGCTGTTTGCAGTACACCTGACACTCTTTATTACTTACTTGCACTCTCTTCAGATCTTTCACATCAGATCCACAGACTTGCAATGCCCTAATCTTCCTACTGAACGTATCAGCATTTTTGTGTTTAATAGCCTTTTGTGGATTACATCATATTGAAAATCACTTAGTTTCAAAGCCCATCTTGTTAGAAGACTTGAAGGATCTTTTATCCAATGTAGCTATTTAAAGCTTTGTGATCAGTAAGTGCTGTGAACTTACATCCATATAGATATCATTGAAAATAAAACATACTGTATATGAATACCAACATCTCTTCAGTGGTAGAATAATTCTGCTTGGCCTTGTTGAGCTGATGACATGCATACATGATTGGGTGTTCTTTTCCATCAATGATTTGCCCCCAAACTGCTTCTAAAGCTATACCACATGCATCACACAACAATTCAAATTCTTTTGTGAAATATGGAAAAAATAAAACTAGATCTGATGTTAATATATTTTTCAAATTTTGGAACACTGTCTGACACTCATGTGTCCAGCTAAACATAATACCTTTTCACAGTAATTTTCTTAGTGGTTGTGGCATTTCAGTGAACCTCTTCAAGAATTTTCTGTAGTAGTTTGCTAATCTAAGGGAAGATTGTTTAACTCCCTGAAGGACCAGAAAGTCATTGACTGCTGAAGTGTGGTGCAGATCTGTCCTTACCCCATCTTGGCTAATTATATGCCACAGCCAATTTACTTGTGATTGTGCAAAGTGATACTTCTCAATACTAAACATAAGTTGGACCTTTTCCAACCTGTAAAATATCCTCTCCAAATGCTGAACATGCTTTTCTAGACTTTTTATGGTTACAATTATATCACCCAGATAGGCCATGCATTTGTTTGGTTTTAAATCCCTAATGACTCCAGCTATTGAATGTTGAAACATAGCTTGCATGTTTTTCAACCCAAAAGGCATCTACAGTATTGGTAATGATCTGGAGATGTGGTAAATGCTGTTTTGGGTCTGTCATCAGGGTATACCTCAGTTTCATGATATCTTCTTCTTAAATCTAGAGCTGAAAAAAAGTTGCACTGACCTAAATTATCTAACATATCAGTAATATTAGTGATCAGGTACACATCTGTTAACATGTTTTCATTTAAGAACCTATTGTTGTAACAAAACCAATATTTCTTTGTTTCATCTGGTGTATTTTTTGGTACAATTACTATGCTCAGAGATCATGGACTATCACTGTGTTCTATAATCCCTTCTGATATCTGCTGAGTCATAAATGGGTCTACTAAAGGCTGATGCTTAGATTACTGCTACTGTCTTCTAAGTACTGGTGGATGATTGCCTGTTGGTATTGTATGCTGTGTCATTGGTGTAGTAAGTAACACTTTGTGGATTGAACAGATCCTTGTATAGTATCAATACTGATAACATTAATGATCTGTCTTCACCCTTAAGATGCTTCACTTTTTCTCACAATGCAGATGTGTCAACAGTTCGCTCAGTTCTACCTTGTATCCTAGGATCCTTAATATCTTCCTCTTCCAGAACTTCAAACATGGCTATCAGTAATCTCTTTGGAAGGCTAATTTCATCTTTCCCAAAAGTATAATGACTTATTAACACTAAAACTTGATCCTTAATATCCTTTGTTTGTGATACATACCTATGTACAAAACAACATTGCTCATCCAACATATCACCACTTGCAAATGGTTCTGACAGACACACAATATCCAGCAGAACATTAATATCTACTGGTACACAGATTAGTTTTCTTGTACTCAGTGATACTCTGTCACACAAAACAACTTTTCATGCACTTACTCACAGTTTATTTGATGTCAGCTTTTTGATGGGTACAACTTGTGATATAAGAAACATATGCAACAGTTTTACCCAGCAGAAACAATTTACCATCAAGTCCAGCTGTGACAAATGATAGCGATACTCCACAGCAGAATAACCTTAACGACACAATGTTTACAACTGATGATACAGTGTCACACATCTCCCAGAGTGACATAGCACTCATGAATGAAACATTGGAAAGTGATACAAATATGAATCTTGACAACACATAACAAACATTAACTTGGAAAGTACAGCTGACAGTAAGCACAGTAGTAAACTTACGCAATGCTATGGCCGTTATTATCTAACATAAACAGGAAATTAGATAATATGAACCTCTATTTCAGTTATATGAAACAAGATATGAAAACCAAAATTGATAATTTGGCACAAGATATGAACATGGTAAAACAGAAACAGAACATTTACACAAGATCTAAATACAATGAAACAAGAACAAAAACAAGTATTCAAGGATTTGCAAAAGCAGTCTCACAGAAGTTCAATGACTTATTAAAAAATTTTTGCACTGAAATCAACAAAAAAATTGAATGATATGAAAAAATAAGTAAAGCATGAAGGACTTCCTGTAGTTAACACTAACATTATAGAGTTAAAACAGAAGGTAGATTCTTTAAGAAACCATCATGATCTAGTAGAGCACTGATAAAAAAATCACAGACGTGAACACAAATATTGAAGCCACATAAAACAGGTTGTGTTCGAAGTAGAAAAGGTAACCACTGTCATTAACAAACTAAACAAAGACCATGAAAGTGTACCTCTAGCTATCGAAGAGCTTACTTTAGGGGTAGCAAAATTAGAAGTTGACTTGGCGTGTGCTGAGGAGGAGAGAGAGAAAATCAATGAAAATCTAAGTGATACCATTAGTCAAACTGAAGTAGATAGGTAGATTAGAGTAATATCATTGCAGAGAAGTTAGTAACCGATTGTAACTTATACACAGATGTAGTAGAAAAAGCTATTCAGAAAAAATAAAATGAAATAGTGAACAAGGTAAACATTAACTTACAAGCCGTGGAAGGTAGGATCTGCAATCTTTTAGAAGAAAATATGACTGGATTTCGAAATATGCATGTAAATAATACACAGGCTACAGTGAACAAACCACAATCTGTTGGTATTTATCCACAAAGTGTTACGAGTCCTACAGCAGATACCAGTAACAGTTGTAGAGTGCAAAATGTAAACTTACCCACAACTCCAACACCTGAGAAATTAGCAACTGGAATTACAGGTAACTACAATAACAACATAAATACAACCGAAAATGCCACATGCCTATCAGATATTTTTGCAGATGAAGGTTTTCTCAGGCATCGACAATTTCCTACATTCACTACCAAAGGTAAAAGAATGAACACAGTAGTATTTATCAGTGCATTTCATCATGTATTTCCATGCAGCTGGATGGAAGCACAGAAAATCAGATTTGTCATGGGATATATGAATGGTGACATTATTTTATGGGCAACTGAAGTGGCTGAACGTTGCAGCATTTATATACAATTTAAATGAGCTTCCCTTGACAAATACTGGTCTGAGGCAGTGCAAGAAAGAATCAGACGCCAGATTTTCGCCCCTGCATCATTCAATGGCAAATATAGTAGTCTAATCAGTTACTTTGAAAAATATCTGAACAAGACATACTACTGGATGAACCCAAAATTACAGATAGATGAATTAAAAATTTTGAAAAGTCATTTACCATTGCGCATTAGAAAAAAATTAGTCACAACACCAAAGCACGACACTGAGTATTTTCGGTCAGTGCTTGAGTCTATTGACTTAATCTATGAGGAAAGACCTGTGCCAAATAGAGCAACAAAAAATCAGGCACAACAATGACACAGTTACGTAAATCATTCAGTAAAACATGATCTGAACACACAGCAAGGATGGTACACACAACAGCAAAGTTACGTACCCAGAGGTAATGAGTACAGTAATGGGAACTGAAAAAAACAAATGATTTAAAAGAAATTTTCGGAACAACAGGAGTAATTTCAATTCATGATTGAATTACAATCCACCATCCCAAGGCCATATGCTGAATATAAACAGAAACAGTCAGCTGCAGCAGTGGCCGGCATGCGACATCCATGACATGCCTTATGCTGTACAGCAGCCAACTTTTGGGCAGCAAAATAACGACCCAGCAGTTTTTACTAATAACAGCATGAGCACCCGTGAAGGACAACGAGCAGCCAACATCACAAATTGGCGAAGAACCCACACTGTGCGACTAACTGAAATTACTCCAGGTAATGAATTAAGTCACACTACACCATCAGAAAACCCCAACTGGTCATAGTTAAGCCCCAGGCTACTGACATCTCTGGGAGTGAGGGAAAAGCAATACCACAAACATGTTTCATAAGATTTGACAAACATGGTGACATCAAGTATGATCTGTATCAGCATCAGTTACATACAATGAACATTATCCAGGAAGAACAAGTACTAGCAATCATTAAGGTGAAAATATTCAGTACTGACACACAATTTTAGATGCAGGTTCAACTACCAACCTAATGTCAAATCCATTTTTCTGTGAATTGAAGAAGAGAGGCAAATTTACATTTCCTGATCAAAATTGCAAGGTGATAACTGCTACAGCAGTATGACTAAATTGGTGAAACATCAGGCACTTATCCATTACAAATTGAACATTTTACAGTAAAGTGCAGTTTCCTAATAATTGACAAACGTATAGTTAATTGTCTTGTTGGCATGGACACCTTTAGAACATACAAAACGCAGATTGACATAGGTAACGATAAATGCCACTTTTATGTAAAGGATTACATTTTTTCTATTGATTTAGTCAAAACACCTGATAAAAGTAAAAAAAAAAAAAAACAAAAAAAAAAAAAAACAACCAGAGTCAAATTTAATAGTACAATATTCCTTTACAACTGTATAGTTCACAAACAAATTTGATCCTGAACAAGTCCTGAACAAGAAGCAAACACTGAGTTTAGTTAAGAAATGGCAGAACACACACTAAGTGAATCACAGATACTAAATGATATACAACAACAAGGACTTTCTAACTTGTTATTTAAGTGTGCAAATGTTTTCAGTAAGAAGCCTGGAGTGATCAAAGACTATGAATATAAAATTGAAGTTTATCCACATGAAACACTTTGTGTAATGTCATATCCTATTCCTGGGCAACATGGGAGGCAGTAAGGGAAGAGATCAATCATATGATTGAATGGGGAATTATACAATCTCCATTTTCACCGTATTGTAGTCCTATATTACTAGTAAGTAAACCAGACAGATCTGTAAGATTAGTTTTTGATGCTAGTGGTATCAATAAGATTTTAGTACCAGTATGCACAAGACCAGACAACTTGGATGAACAGCTTTTAAAGTTTTACGATACGAAATACTTCAGTATACTCAAACTTAAGGTATCCTACTGGCAAATAAGGCACCATGAAGAAAGTTGAAAATATATAGTATTTGTTTGTGGTGGCAGAAGTTGCAAATTGCGTGTTCTACCTTTTGGACTGAACATTGGCACAGGCATGTTTATGCCTGCACTGGACAAGGTTTTAGGACCAGAATTGCTTAGCAAAGTCACTGTTTATATAGACCACATGCGAATTGCCTTACCCACTTGGTTAGAATATATCATGCTAATTGAACAGGTACTTCAATGATTTGCTGATTATGGAGTAAGAGCCAATTTAAAAAAGTCTAGTTTTGGTAAGGAGCAAGTCAAATTTTTAGGATATGTTGTGTCAGAACAAGGTACATATCCTGATTTGAAAAAAACTTGATGCCATTGGAAATTGTCCAGCTCTGAGGAATAAAATCTATTGAGTCCAGTACAGATAGAAAGTATTCAGTATTATATTCTGGAATGGTAATGAGTTTTTCCCTAATGTGGGCAGAAGATGGTTCTTTAAAATTTTCAGCACGTCTACTTGACATACCGGGTTTGTCCAGTACTTGGTTTTATTCAAATATTTTTCAAAATAAGCCCTTAAGCCTTCATGTTTGCTATTGAATGGAGCCGGGTTGAATACTTCACATCTGAGCCTCCCTTGTATGGCCTCAGACCAATATTTATCCAGAAAGCTCTCTCAAACTGTTCATAGTGGTGGCAGTGTTCTGCTATGTCCCTAGCCCATAGCAGAACATCACCCTGTGTGTATCCAACAACAAATCTAATTTTCTGGGCTTCGGTCCTTCAGAGGAAAATATCAGAAATTGTCAATGCCTAATTAATCCCTCATCTGCAAGTAATGTTGACAAACACACCATGCTGTCAGTGACAGGAACACTTATCACTTGTGGTGTAGCGCATGGCAACTGCACTTGCTTGACAGTTACAGCTGCCAGCAACTGTTGCTGCATTCTGCAGACTTCGCTATTTTCCTCTGACAGGCAACCCATGTATTATGGGTAACCAATGAAAGTATCTAACTTCTGTAAAAGCATGGGTTTTGTTTTCTGTTAAATGTTGTTTTGGAATATCAGTAGTTTTAGCAATACTGCCTCGTAACCTTTCCTCTGCTTCCTTTAAACCTGAATCTAGTTTAACTAGAAGCTGACTTTCTTTCTCTTTTAGAGCTGCTTCTATAGTATCTACACAAATTTTGCACTCTGACACTACCTTTTCAGCAAGGGTTCACCCCTTATCCAGCATCCCGACTTCAGCTTTTCCAGTTATCTCCTCTACATCTGCACATAACTTTTCTCTCTGTTTTTTGGCAAATTTTGATGCTAAACTTAAATGGTCTACTATTAGACTTAACTTTTGTACTTCTGTAGGTTAGTATTTGCATAAGTCTTGCAGCTCGCTGACTGCATTCATCACATTTTTTACTGATTTTTTTCTGAATTTGAGAATATGCTTCACAAAGTTTTTGTAACTCACCTGCAAGTTGTTCCTGTTTATCGTCTAAGGATAATACTTCATCTGTTAATAGTGTTTAACAAAGTTATGAAAAAAATTTTCAAAAAGGAAATTTTGTCTGTATCGGTACTTTTCAATTAAAGTAGATTTATCTGCATATTCATTAATGAACCTGATTATTCTCTGGTACAGTTTTATAAAGTTCAGTGGCTTATCTTGCACTTTAATGATATCTTTATACAAATTCTTGTCCTTTCTGAATAAACTCATTTCCCAAAAAGGACATTAATTGGAAGGATAGGGGGATTATCTACTGCCAGAGAGATGGTGCCACGTGCAGCCATGTAAGCATACAGCATAGCAGCTTCATTCCTTTGCTGCTGAAATGAGCATTCCTGACATGTCTTGCTTGTAGGCAGAATTTATTTTGATTTGATTTTATCAGGGGAGCAAAAACAACATTGGTCAAGCCCACTGCTGCCTGCACCGAAACAAGAGTTTATTGTGTGGTATCGTTCCCTGTCTCCCTAGAAAGCCAACCAATGCCCCTGAACAGTGCTAGAAGACCCTTTACCAGTGGTTGTGAGACATAATTTCTTCAAGGTTGATCCGAATATTCTGTGTCTTTTAATCTCCAATGCGTCACATTCAAAGATCAAATGTAATGCGGTTTCCTCGCCCACACCACACATCCTACATTTGGGGTCTTCTTCTGTTATCCCCATTGTATGTAGGTGTTTTTTGAAATTCCCATGGCCTGTCAATAGTACCACCATGAGTTTCGTTTCTCTCTTGTTCAAGCCCAGGATTGAGAGACTTCTCTTAGAACATGGCTTCGACATCAATACCTTGCCATTTTTTGCTTTTGGACCTTAGCCCTTTGTTCAGTCTCTTAGTTTTATCTTGATCATCACCTTGGTGGTTGTCAGGACAGGTTCTGGTCCAGTAAATGGTGTCATTGCCCCTACCCTGGCCAAGCTATCAGCCTCCTCATTATCACTAATACCTGAGTGACCAGGGACTCACAATAGGTTTACCCTATTGCTTTCGCCTAGCTCCACAAGGACTTTGTGGCACTCTGCCATGATGTTTGATCTTATTGCATAGGCTGCCAGGGCTTTCAGGGCTGCTTGGCTGTCTGAATAAATGAAAATGCTATGACCTTTGTAGCCCCTCTATAGATTCTCCTCCATGCACACCCCGACAGCAGATATTTCTGCTTGAAATACATTGACCATCTTCCCTAGAGAAACTGTACTCTTCAGCCTTGGCTGTACCCTGTACAACCCGGCCCCAACACCTCAATCTGTTCTCGAAGCGACAGTGAACCAGACTATGTCTCCAGAACAGTGTCAAAATTTGTTCTCCCAGAGCTCTCTGCTTCCAATTACTACACTGACAGGCTTGTTGAAGCAGCTGGGATTTAATCAGTCAGCATTTCCCCAACCATACCTATGTCTACTTCACTCAGTATTTTAGCGAGAGATCCTGGATACCCCAGTGAGATCCAGTTTTTGTCAGTCTTTATCCTGTGTGCTCCAGCTGCTGCCTCCATCTTTACCCACAGGTGTAATGGGGACATGTCCAACATAGTTCCCATCCCAGCAGTGGTTGTGCTGCTAATTCCATCAGTAATGGCTAAGCATGCCAATCTCTGTACCTTAACAAGCTCCTTAGCAGCTACCTGCTGTTCTTTTTCCACCACACTGTAGCCCCATAAGTGATCATAGGTCTTATTGCCATGGTGTCTATCTAGTACATACTCTTGGGGCTTAAGCCCCTGTTTTTACCACACACTCTCCTGGTACTCATTAGAGTACAGATGCTTCTTATGTGAGGGGTCCACGATAGTTTCTCATCCAGGGTTACTCCTAGATATTTCACTATCCCCTTTACCGGTAGAGTTTCATCGAAAAGCTTGAGATTCCAGTGTGTGTTGTATCAGCTTCCTCATAAATGATACTACAACAGTCTTAGGGCTGACCCTTAGATCCTGTTTCCTGCGCCAATTTTGCACAATTTTAAATGCTCCTTGTGCCATAACTCTGACTGTACTTGAGAAGTTGTTAAGTATTACTGTGACAAAATCATCAGCATATTTCTGGCAAAAGTACTGTCTAGAGTTTAATTCTACAATGAGTTCATTCACCAAAAGGTTCCACAGTAGAGAGGATAGGGCCCCTCCTTGTGGACAGCCTCCGGTGGTGTTGATTACCATTTTTTCTTGCATCATGGTGGCTTCTACCTTTCTATCAGCATGGCTCAAATCCACCTGAAAAATGGTGGTCTCCAAGCTGTGCACCTCTGCTGGCTTAACCATGGGTTCAAAGGTCATGTTGCTAAAAGGCCCTTTGATGTCCAAGAAGATGCATTGGGCTATTTCCTGAAAGCGTAGTGCTTTCTCCACCTCCCCACCAAGTTGGTGGAGTGCAGTTTCACATGATTTTCCTTATTGGTATACATGTTTGTTTATGTGTAGAAGGACCCTAGTTAACCTCCTCTCCCTAATATGCACATTGACCAGTTTTTCTAATGTTTTAAAAAGAAAGTACAGACTGATTGGTCTCATATTCTTGGCCTTGGTATGATCAATTCTCCATGGCTTTGGAATAAAGACAACTTTCACTGCCCTCCAAATGTTAAGAATGATTCCTGCTGCTAGGCTAACCCTAAATAACCTGCATAGGAATCTTATTAAGCTCATTCCTGGTTGTTGCAGGAGTGCTGGAAAAATTCCATCTGGGCCATCTGACTTGAACGGTTGGAATGTTCCCACCATCCATTGAATTTTACTATCATCAGCACATTCTCTGACAGATTCCCAGTTCTCCCTTCGCTGTAAACCAATACCTCACAGGGATCTCCTCCTGGTCTATGTTGTCTATCAGAATATATTGAGAAAAAAATGAGTCTTTAGGAGTAGTTCCAGCATTTCATGGGGTGTACTTGTATACTCCCCATCCTCTTTTCTTAAAGTTCCTCCTGGATTAATTGATATCCTAGTGAGGATTTTGTGAAGCCTGGCTGGAACAACTGTACCATCTAACTCCTCCAAGAATACCTTCCAGGATGCTTGCTTTTTGCTTAATTGCAAGATCATATTTGACAAGGGCCTCCAGATATTCTACCCATTGTTCTTTCATTCTCGCAAGGTTAAACAGTCTTTGTACCTGTTTCCTCTATGATTCCATGTTGTTGTTTCACCAAGATACATTCTTATTCATGCACTTCTTGGTAATTGAGCAGTTGTCATGGTATGAGGTCATGATGGCGGAGGTCACTGCCTCTGCTACCTCCTCAAACTCTACTTGATTCCTTATCGAAGTACTGACTTTCAATAGGCTTGAGTCGAGGTCCCTCCTATATGCCTTCCAGTCCATTTTCATGAGATTCTTATAGGACATGGTCTGTATAGTGCCCATCTCAACCTTGAACTTAATATACATGTGGTCTGATGAGATTGGCTCTAACGCCACATACCATTGTTTGACATAACTACCCATCTAAGCGGAACTGAAGGTTATGTCAATTACCTCTTCCCTTCTTATATTCTTAAATGTAGGTTCCTTGCCATATTGAGGGTCTCTAAGTTATTAGCTAGAAGAAGTTCTAGAAGGTACTCACCTCTATGTTGGTACAGCTGCTGCTAAGTTGTGGGAATTAGCATCGCATCCAACCAATAACTGGCGACCTTGTTGGGTACAGGCTTCCGTCAGTCTCCTCACCTCCTGAGAAGGAGTACTGTCCTCGTAAGGAAGGTATGCTGAGGCCATTACAACCTCCCTCTTGATACCTCCCTCATATTTCTGCATCCTGATCATCACTTCCCCCAGCGTGAAGGGGATTCCATTTTTTACATAAATGCACTTTCTGGAGTTTCTTATATTTCTAGCATAAACCAGCTTACCTCTAGTGCCGCTGAGGCTTGATACACCCCCTTTATATAAACAGGATTCCTGAATCATCGCCACATCCACTTCTTGTCTTTCCAGAAGCAGTCTCTCCAGGCCAGCAGTAGCCCCTTTACTGTGTTGCAGATTTATCTGCAGCACATTCAGTCTCCATCTAGCTGCCATTAGTACTTCCTATGTCTTACCCTGATGGTAACCTGTGAGAACCTCAAGAATAGTCTCAGGTCCTGTTCCCGCATTACCTCCAGGGACTTCTCCCTGACTTCCACCAGAAGGATTTGGCCATTTGGTGCAACCTTCCAATTGATTACCTTCCAATCCTCTGGGGTTTTGAGACCATATTTTCTGAATCAGAGTCTCTGGAGAGGTACCCTTAAGGAGTTTTGGCATCTAGATTAATATCTTTGAAGTCTTGAAGAGCTGAGCTGCTGTCTTTACCACGAGCTTTGCATCCTCCCATGGTGATATTAGAGGCACCTTTTCCTTCAGCCAGTCCACTGTACCCATCCCCTCACAAAGATAAGAGCACTGTGATGAAGATAGACTCTCCTGAACTTGGGTCCTGGACCAGCATGCCCCCCCCCCCCCCCCCTCCCTCAATCTTCTCAAAGAGAGCCATCTGCATGAGCTCCTCCTGCTGTGATGTGATCCTGACCAGAGAATGGCCTTTCTGGATAACTGACATACTAAAAACAAGACTGCAGTACTATAGGTCTTTTTCCCTATTTCTTGCCTCGGCTTTTTCTGGATATGCTTGTCCTGAGAAGGGAAGCCTTAGATTCCTCCCTTGCTCTCTTACTGCCTGCCCTTGATGTAGAAGGGGTTTGCACACCCCCTTCACCCTGAGTCAGTCTTTTCTTGGAGGTCCTGGGCTCAAGCCATTTTTTTCCCTCCATTTTTGTCTAGGAAGCCACTCTTTACCTTCCTTTAGCTTTTGTTCTCTAAGAAGTTTCCTCCTCTGAGCTCCAGACAAGTCTTCGATCTTAACCTGGTCCAATTTCTTAATAACCATTCCCACTTCTTTAACAGGTCTGTCCCACTGTTCAGCTGAGGGTATGTTTTCCATCATTTACAGCTCTGATGTTTGGGTGTCTGAGGTCTCAACTTGCCCCTCAGCATTGCTATTTTTTTGTGTCCATTGAGGTCTCACAAGAGTTGGGGATCTAATTGGTCCACACCACGGAAACCCCATGCGATGCAAGGCTAATTACTCAGGGAGGTTGCCCAGTATCCCTGAAGCTCTGTTCACAACACATTTTCCTGTGTACCATGCACCCCTCGGTGGCTCCTTTATACGACCGTGGGTCCACCATGCAGGCACAAACATAACTGCCCTCTAGTGACAGGCATAACAGCACACTAGTGGCGAAAGCTCATGGAAAGGATGAATCAATATCAAACACTGTTGACAGTTTTTGATGACTGGAACAAGGACCATTGTTTCTTAATGTCAAATAGAACTAAGTTCCAACTCTTACTTAAAAGATACCCCTTATTTCTATTTGTAATATTGTCAGATAGCTGGATTTCAATGGCTTCTTTCACTACACAGTCCCAATACCACAATGCAGGGGCAACCATTTGTGTCTCATTGTACATTTTATGTCCTTCAGTAAGACCATGTTCCACCACTGCACATTTTTCTGGCTGAAACAAACGCATGTGGTGATGATGCCCCATGCAACGATCCTGGACCATATGAAGCATTTGTCCTTTTATCTTCAATGTGTTTGGATTTGCGAGGACACAACATGCTTTATGTGGCATGTTTACTGTTGTATGTGGCCCTGTATAGAGTAAGTGCCACTATTTGTTCTGCCTCTTGAGAAGTGCGGCTTTAGGATGCAATTTCAATAAGACTAAATCTCCTGTCTGGTAGGACTGGGGTTTAGAAATATTTTTTTCATACTTGCTCCTGATATTGGCTTGTTTTGCAAGGGTACCGAGAGCCTGTTCTACCTTATTTTCCTGTGTTACAGGGTCTCCCAGTATCCAAGGTAAATGATCTATCCATTCATTTGCCTCATTGTCTGCAAGCATCAGTTTGGAAGGTGAGAATCCTATTGAAGTGTGGGGCAAATGAGCATGGATGATTTCAAAAGAACTGACATAAACTACCCACTTAATTTGTTTAGAAGAGGCATAGGTTCTAATGAAATGATTGAATACCTTGAAGATTCTTTCAAAGGGGCTACTTTTTGGATTAAAAATGAAATGTCTTTGATGCCATGTGACTTCATGGAAGACTTTCATTTCTTCCTTGTAGAGTAGGATGCATTATTCGAAATTACTGAGTCAGTTTTACTGACAGACAGAAAGTAATCAAAGGTGATCTTGTTCAGAAAGGAAGTAGAAGTTGGGGACTTGACAGGGTGTAATTTAATATGTTTGCTGAAAATATCGTACAATGCCACAAGATACTTTACTCATCCTGTAGTGGGGGTAGGGGGCCTGTAACATTGAGGGCAGTTAGTTGTAAGGGTTTTGTGGGTAGAATAGGATGTAATTCAGTTTGAGAGCAAACGTTGTTGGGCTTTGTTTTCTGACAAATGATGCAGGCTCTGATTAACCTTTGTACACATCTCTTTAAATTAGGATAATAACAATAGCTGTCTATTTTGCTTGCACATTTATTAATATGGAAATGCCCCCAGGAGTGGCGTGTATACCAGTTAAAATCATCGAAGTTGCTTGTTGGTATACAGACACAACAGGTGTCTGCGTTTGTGTCCTGTCTGAAGAGTAACACTTCATCCTGTAATTGATATCGTAGTTTAAATCTACTCATGGGATCTGCCTAGATAGCCTCTTTTATGTTTTCACCATAGTGGATCTGCTTCCTGCAGTTGTACTATGTTCTGACACATGATTAAGAATTAGAATTGGTGTATGCAAGTGACATCTGTTATCAGCAGTACTCAGAATTCTGTTGATCACTCAATCATATCTGCGAATGCTAGCAGACCCTGTGTAGGGTGAGACAAGGCATCAGCAGTGATGTTGTCTTGCCCCCTGATGTGGCGAATTTCAAAATTGTATACCTGTAGCAACACTATCCAATGAGACAGTCATGCATGCGATAATCTGTATGACAATAGAAACATAAAGCTTTGTGGCCACAAAAGACCTCCACAAGCTTTCCATATACATAATAGTGGTAGTTTTTGAAGGCCCACACAACTGCCAATGCTTCCAACTCTGTCACTGTGTAGGCCTTTGCACATACTCATTGTACTCTGCTTGCAAAACCAATAATTCACACTTCTGTCTTGCCTGATGATTCATCAGTCTAGAAAAGGCAAGTGCCTAAATCTTAAGATGGGACATTTGGGACATTCATTGCAAGACAAAAATCTTTAGTCATGTTGGGGGTGTTGTAGGATGTTAGAATTTACAAGTGACTGTTGTTTGATTTTATCAAAGTCATCTTTACACACATTCGTCCAACACCAATGCACATTCTACTTTAGAAGACACAGTAGTGTCTCGCTATTGAGTGACTGCAAGGGGATGAAGCACCTGACGAATGAAGCAAGTCTCATAAAAGCTTTGAGTTGCCTCTTGCTTCTCGGGTATGGGAACTGTTCTGTTACATCCATTTTTCCCAGGTCAAATGCTACACACTGGGGCGAAATTATATGACACAGGAATTTTATCTCAGGCTGCCCAAACTTGGATTTCCTTAAGTTGATGCTTACACCTGCGTCTGCAAACTTAGCTAACACTTTGTCAATCAATTCTAAGGGTTCCTGCCTATTGGCACTCACAATAAGGAGATGGTCAACATAAACTGTCACATGATCTAAGAGTCAGGTCCAAGCATTGTATCAAATATGATGATAAACACACCTGTGATTATGTTCAGATCAAAGGGCAGAACTGTAAACTGGTAACTTCTGCCAGTGAATATGAATGTGATGTCTTTCTTCAATCGTATGGACAGCTTGATTTACCAGTATGGTGATCGTAAATAGATTGAGGTAAGGTACCTTTCTCTGAAGAATTTCTGGGTCTGTTCTTCTAGGTTCTCAGGTCTTGTCCTTATGGCCACAAAGTTTTTATTGTTGGTGAATGCATCCAGCACTAAGCAAATGCTACTGTCAGGCTTATCCACAGCTAACAGTGAGCTGCTATAGGGTGAGAAAGAAGTCTTGGTCACACCCACATTTTTCACAATTACTACATCACTGCCTCTTTCTGAGACCACAGCCCAGAATATGTGTCACAACAATAGGTCTAATGTTCATACACTTGCATGTCATATGTGTATCCTCATATGAGGCCTGGTTTTTCTGAGACTACTACCTTGTAATGGCAGAATCAGTTTACTAGCTCACACTGTTGCTCAGCAGTTAAATAATCTTATTCTGCCACTTTAAACTGCACTAAATTATCCACCCTACATGCTTCTTCATTATGGAATACAGTTATATCACAATAACCTTCCTCTGATCAGTTGTTGTGTAAAAGCAAAACATTTGGTCATATGCATTTCATCTTGGCACCATGGCAATACTTACCATGAATGTCAATTGTTTTAAAAAAAAATCCAGAACAATCTTCTCTCCATGCTATATTCTGCAAATCAGCCCAAATGAGAGGTCAATGTGTGTGCCCCTCTCATATATAAAACTTCATCACAAGAAATGACAAATTATTTACTGTTAGAAAAATGCAACAAATGACTCCTTTTCCAACAATGATTTCAGCCTGGACCTGGTGCTTAATCATATGGCTTTTCGCACTTGTAGCCCCGCAACCTTACAATTTTGTGTGGGGAATATAAGTAAATGCTTGACCTGATTGATATGTTTTAAGAAGCTACAGTTCATACTGAAATAGATGCTCCTGTTGTGAAGAAAACAGAGGTTTACTGTGACTTTGAATTTGTAATTAGAAAATGTTTAAAGAAAAACTGCATGAAGAAAATTAATATTGTGTAAACCTCATGAACTTCTGGAAACTTCAAAAGCACACCTCTGTATGAGAAATTTCTGAATCCTGTTAAACTCCTGAAAATAGAATCCGTTGATCGTGGAAAACAGTAAAACAATCTGAAGCTAATTTGATAAATAATGACACAGTGTACTGTAATTTTGCTTACCAGTAACAGTTAAACCCAGGTTAAGTTTACACCTAAAATGAATGGGAATATGACATTAAGTAGCATATAAACAAAGATCACGTACTTTGACAACTGTCAGATTCAAAGTTTGCTCCAATATGCTGACTTGAACTAATGTTGAATAAGCTAGTTCTTTGTAATTGGTTGTTGTAAATAACGTCAATGGCAGATGCCTCAACTTAGACGTTTAGCCACATTTCACAGTGCAACACATAAATTCTCCTGTCTAAATTAATGCAGATACACATCGAAGGAGGCCCTTCCAAAAGACACATACAATGCATGCAGCGGAACAGTCTTTACAATACACTACTTTTATTTATAGAGAGAAACATTAAGAGATAGTCTTTTACAAAGCATAAGACAATTAAATAGGTTACAATTGCATTTCTCGGAGGGATGAATGTTTTTAGGTCTTAAGATGTTGCTGATATGAATCCAATAAGTTCCTCAGTCATGTACTTGGCATTAAAGTATCCTCTCCTTACATCCTGTTTTGGCTGGCAGCGGTAATAAGTGGCGTAACATCCATTTGTCATAGGCCATAACAAAGTAACTGCTTATGCAGCACCTGAAGGTCGTATTAATTCTACTGCAACTTTCACATACAATAGTTTGGCACAGTCTACATTGTGTTTAAATTAACATTCCACTTGCTATACTTTGCCAATTTCAAAGCTAAACAGTCCATCTACTGTTAATATTCATGGTTCATAATAACACTGTTCCTGTGGAAACAGTTACTTACGTAGCAACACAGTACACAGTTTCCACATTGGTAATTAATGTTTAAGCACATGTCATATATCGTTGTCCAAAAAAGGAGCAATATGAAACTCACAGTTTATGTAATGCAGCTCAATTCTAAACCAACGACAATACTGTCTGTTCACAAGTGCCTTATCACTGCAACAGGCATCGTTCTCCAAAGACCAACAGTGTTTGTGTAATACAACGTTTAGAATATCCATCATAAAGTCCAATTCCAAACCAGTCTGACACAAAAAATAAAGTCCGGTGCTCATATCACGTTAAATGCATACCATTGCTACACACAGTACTTGATTCCATACCACCGTGCTTTCTCGCTAACTGCTAGTTTCCTCACACTGTTTGACCCGACAACTATCAATACCTCCCTTGCTCCACAGTTCTTACAACACATCTGCCTATTGCATTCTATTTCACACAGTACATTTAATAAAACTATTTGAAAGATCACCAGAAACAAAATCCAAGTCTTTACATAAGGAACTCGTATAGAAAATAGCACAGCAAACATAGTCACACACTTCATGATCTACACTATGTAACGATATGAAAAATATTCTGCATCATCAGAAACATATCTGTGGAGTACAAAGTAATAAAAGAAAGGGGAAAAAATATAGCTCGTTATTAGCCAAGGCATCACATTGTATCTGTAAGTTATTGCACATCAACACCGTTGATTGAACCATTAACAGCAGCTTGTACCACTCCCTCTTGGTCTTTCATACAATTAAAGGTTTCCTGAGTTTCTGAGACAACTACTGCTTCAGGTGATCCCTGTCATTGTATCCCAACATGGCTAAATGTCGCCATGTGCCTTCATTTTGTGCCATACCAACTGTCCACAGTTTTATGCCTGTGAATGTAAACTTTGCTCAGATTCATCACATCCACAATTCATGCACTATGTGACTGCATCTGATTCAGTGATGCACATGTTTGTGGTGACTGACAGTGTTGCTGTTGAGTACTGTCTTGCATTGGTATCACCGACATCTAATCAGTGTGCATGTTTTGTAGCTGTTGAGGTGGTGTCACTGTATTTTGCATCCAACCACTGGTTCCAGGATTCTGCCAAGACCCGTTTGCAGTCCCCATATTTTTATTATTGTGGTTGTTATCAAAACTGTTATTTTTCATCTTTTTCTGTTATAGTTGTTGTTGCTACCATTCTGGTAGTGTGATAAACCTTTTGCATTTTCTTTATGTTTTCGTCTTCTTTAAAGGCAAAGAGAGAAGATGAAGCGGTAGCCCATCATAGAGCCTATGCCTACCGTCGTGTATTTTTTGACTTTCAGTTGTTAAAAAACAGGATTTTTTTGGTACCAGTAGGAGGAAGGAAGGATTCGCACTCAGCTACTGAACGAGGGAGAAGCACGCCATTTTTAGCGAGTAATTGTAGACTGCCATTTTGGAGTGGCTATGAATTAAGTGAGGAGTATGTATTTCATATGTGCACCGTTTAGAAAAATACAGTATTGTTTTATTAACAGAAAGGTCGTGTGAGTTGTTATTTCAAATAGTACAATAATTACAAGAACTGAAGCCCACCTGTGTACTTTGGAAAATTACGAAGATCCGATAAGCTTAATGGGAACACGGTCAAGACTTCAAAGGTGAACACGGCGACCAAACGTAGCATTATAAAGAATGGTAAGCACAAATCTACAGCGGAGAAAGAAACTACTTCACCCTGCAAAATAATATGAACAAATACGAACTTATTTCCAGGCATAGCTCATCTTATTGTGCTTGTCATTCATGCCGAAAAATTAATCTCATTAATTCAATACATTTTAAAAAGCCACACATTTCAACATTTTATTATCATCTATTCCATTATTTTATTATATTATAAAGTGGCGACAGGTGACAGGCACGATACCTAGTGTTAAAACTGTGAATACTAGTATTGTTAGGAAAATGAATATACATGCATGTTAAAAATTTCTTTATGTTCCATGTACGCTGATGATGTGCCGGAGACAGTGATGTGATATTGAAGAAATACTATCAAAAGGAAATAATAAATAAATTAGAAGGAAGAAGGCGACAATACCAAGAGCACACAACAAAGCACAGTAGAGGAAGTACCATTTACAAGACAACAATCAGGTACGACCGCGCAATGCATATAGAGAATGCGTTCCCAGTAGACCTATTAGAAAATCCATCCACCTATTTCCTAAAATCCAGAACCTAAAGCTTCAGAGATTAACGCTATTGTAGTCAAGTAGAGATGATGACATTTCTTTATTAGTACGGAAAATATATTGATTGAAGAACAGTTGAGACTACAATTACATACAACTGTATATGCATTTTTTCGCGTGAGAAGTAGCGCGGAAGTAAAAACTTAAAAAAGAAAATTTTTATTTCGATAACTGCAGTGGTATAAGGATTTCTATAACGGAGAGTCAAAACAATAAGGAAATGTCATTCAAAAATCAGAATGCCAATGTAGTGGATGTTCATTTGCAAAATGCAACAATGAGTGGTTTGGAACCGTTTAGCGGTGATTATTTGGATGCTGGGTGCGACATGCCATTGTTGCATTCGTCGACGCCCGTGAATACAGAACATTTAATTACAAGCAATACGTTAATTACAGTGGATGTAACTAATGGCACCTCGAGGCAAGAGAATATTTTAAATGAGAGCAGTACGTGTAGTACAGACGCAGATGCTGATAGGCGTAGGCCGGAAGTGAATATGGAAGATATGCAAGCCTTATTTCGAGCCTTAACAGAATCCATACAAAGCATGAATACAATGAAAGCAGACATAAATTCAAAAATGTCGGGTTTAGAGACTAAAATGTCAAGTTTACAAACGATACAAGCAGACATGACCACAGTAAAGTCCGAGATCGAGAAGGTTAATACAAACACACATTTCAGATGAGGTAAAAAATTTGCGCACAGAACTCAATAGTCTGGACACGAAGTTCACACAGCAGATTTCACAAATCTCCACGGAGGTGGATAGGAAAATTAATGAACAAGTACAAATTTCGGTTCAAGATATGGGCGAGAAATTAAAAGGCATAATGGGCGAAAAATTTGAAACACTAACACACACGTATCAACAGGGGCTATCCAGAATTAGAGAAACCCAAGAGAATTTACAGGCAATGCAAAAGAATATGCAGGTCAACTTAGACAATGTACAATCAGAAGTAGCGAAACTACAGTCTTTTGTGTGACGATCTGCCAGAAAATGTAGAAAAAATCACATTGGAGGTAGGATTACTCAAGTTAGAACACAAGAGGATCAACTCAGACATTGTGCAGCTTTATGAATCGGTAAAGAGCAATGCAAAGGACGAAAATACAACATTCGCAGAAAAATGCGTACGTGAACAGCGTACCTATGTGGAAGCGGTAAAGGAAGTAATGGGGGACAAGGAAGAAGAAATCTTAAAACGCGTAGGGCATGATATCAGACAGTTAGAACAACGGTTAAGAGACAAAATAGTTAACAAACAAAGTACGGTAATATCATCACCTGGGGCGGTAAGCGGAGCGATAAACAGCCATCCGCCAGTGGGAGAAATCAGTGGCGCGGACAACAATGCCCAACCCACGCCGCGCGACCGGATGTCGACGCGCGACGCGAGCAGCGGGCAAAACTTTGCTGAAACAAATATACCATCACCGCAGGGAAATGCTGTTCCGCCGTGCTGGACAGCGTTGTTAATAGATGAGAGCTTAATAAAACATCGACAGTTACCCGTATTCTCAAATGAGAAAAAGCGGACGCACCCGGTAGTGTTTGTCCGAGCCTTTAGAAATGTACTGCCCAGGACTTGGACAGAAGCTCAAAAGATTAAATATGTAGTAGGACACACCGAGGGTGATGCCCTTTTGTGGGCTACGGAGACGTCAGATCTTTGCGAGACAGATGATCAGTTTGAGAACGCATTTTTAGATAAATACTGGTCAACAGCTATCCAGGAGAGGTTAAGACGAGAGGTATTTAACCCAGTACCATATCATTCAAAATTCGGGGGGCTAAGAAGCTATTTTGAAAAATACCTAAACAAGACCCGTTACTGGAATAATCCGATATCCCAGATCACGTAAGAAACAGATTGCCCAATCGCTTGGTCTAGCAGGCAACCCTTGTTAGGGAACGGCCACCAGGCGGCAGCAGCGTCACACCCTTACTTGTGGAATCAACCACTAGATGGCACTCCGTTCTGTGAAATATGCGGCAACATCGGCCGAACGCGTGCAGCTTTCCACTATTTGGCGTCTGTGAAGTACTGCTGTTTCTGACATACCGGTGGTAGTGGATCGAGTCGTCATGCCGAGGGCCTGCAAGTATATCAACTGTGGAAGGAGTAGACGAACAAATCCTGAACTGAAAATGTTCAGATTCCCGTCCAAAATAAAGAAAGATTACGCGAGTGGATTTTAAATTCAGGTAAATCTATAAATTAGTTACGAGTAAGAATTAATAAAGATCCCTAAGCATTCGATCCTATCTAAATTTTGTCGATCTTATGTTCTGATATGACGTGGCAGCCCTTCCTGTACAAGAATCATATCATATAATTTTTAAATGAAATCTTTGCTGCGATTTGGACTTTTTTTAAACTGTTTATTCACTTCACTATCGTAATTTTGGCTGTAGAGGCAATTTTGTGTGCAATGTGAAAACTGAAACCAATATAAGATATGGATACCAAAACGCAAATCATAGTGTGGTAGCATTTGGTAAACAATTTAAGAAGCATTACCTTACAAGACCTTTCCCTTGGTACTTGAAAATGGCTCTAGAACTGAGATCGCAACAGTGAAATAAATGAATAATAGACGTCATCTAACTGCTAGGTCATTGGTCCCTCTAAATCCTGGTATATACTAGAGCGAACGAAGTGAACGAGTGTAAAACCTCGTTTACACTGCTGCAAATGAGTATTCATAGATAATTCGCCAATGTTCAGTTCCATTCGTTTATACATGTGAACAAACGTTTATACTGGAATGAAGGGAGGAGGATAGAAGAGAACGAGCATAGCATGCAAACTATAGACGCTGCCTATTTTAATTTTTTTTTTTATCTGTGCGCTAATAATCCTCACACAGCTTTCACTCGAAAACAACACTGCTTATAGTAACATGTCTGCGCGAGAGCAGATTGTGTATTACTTTTCATTTTGCATATGATTGTGAGAAGTATCCCTACAGTAGAAATAAACTTGGTTTGTGGAATTACAGGAGCTAATCTACATTCTTCGACTGGAAACTCGGGATAAACCATAGCCGATCATGGTCTACAGTCAGCTGTGTGACGAATGCATTTTGTGCGCAGCGCTCTAGCCGAACACAAATCAGCGTCATTCACGTCACCGAAGATACAGCATTGCCAATTCCGCGACGTGGACAGGTCAGTTAGCATTGTAGCGTCGCCTGCGACATCTGTTGACCGACGGGAAAACTATTTTTATGGTTGCCTGTTCCGCCGTAAGGACGGTCAATCTGTTTCTTACGTGATCTGGGCCGATATCTCATGTCAATGTACTGAAAATCTTAAAGAACAAGTTACCTGCAAATGTGTGGGAAAAATTAATAACTGTTCCCGAATATGATCTCGAGTATTTTCTTTCAGTGCTCGACTCAATAGATCTGATTCATGAGGATGGGCAAGCCACGCCTAGTTATCGTAATGGTAATGGGCACAACCCAAACGGGAAGAACTACGGTAACGGCAATGGCTTTGGAAATTATAACGGTTGTTTGCGTATGAAAGAATGGCATCCGTATGCACTGCTGCGCCACAACGGAAATCCGTACAATCGGTCTACCCATCAGCCACAGGGTGACCGAGGGTACGAAACTAAATATCAGCCCCATAGGTACGGTAATGGCCGAGGCAATAGAAATTCGAGGGAAAACTTCGACAATAGGCGACAAGGAAATGCAAATTACCAGGAACGGAATATGCAACACAGGGATCCGAGAGATAACAGGCAGCCCGTACAGTCAAATCGAAACAACCGGGACACGAACTGGCGAGCACGCGAACATACGGTAAACATAGTAGAAGTGACGGCAGAAAATGAAACAATACCTTTACCGGCCCCAGGAAATAATAATCCAGTATGACTAGAGGAAGAACGTAATGAACTATCAGTGTGCCACAGTACTAATATGAGCGACTTAAACACTAAAACGAACAGGAACGGAAAGGAGGAAGCAGACACTGAAACAAACCTACACATACAGCATATCCGGAATCTATTTTTAAGGTATGATAAGGACGCAGAAATGAAAGTAAAGACTTGTTTATCGAAGAGAAAGAAACAACACGCAAGGTAAGTGAAATTATTCAAGCAACAATAAAGGTAAAGGTGGGAAACATAGATGTACTAGTTGTTTTGGATACTGGCGCGTCGACAAGCCTAATGTCTACTGGCTTGTTCAAAGAGATAGCGAGGGAAGTAAATGTACCCACACTACCTGTAGAGAACTGTAAGATAATAACGGCGATGGGACGTAAATCTAAAGTTACAAAATTACAGGCCAGCATACCCATTAGCATATGTGGTGTAATTTTGCAGTGTACTTTCTTGTTGGTAGACAAACTTATAGTGAACTGTATACTTGGTATGGAGGTGTTCAGAAGATATGGGATAAAAATAGACATCGGCAGCGGGGAATGCCAATTTCATGTAGGGGAGCGCACACTGACTGTGGACTTACTAAGAACTACAATGACAAATCAGATTATCCCGATACCAGACATTAATGTTAAACTTGTCTACCCTCAATCCTTAATGGCAAAGGAGATGGAACTTGATGACCCTGGTAGGGAGATCCTCGATGAGCAAATAGTAGACAGTAAAATAAGTAAATCCACTTGTCTTAACAATGAACAGCGAAGTGAACTGACAAAATTACTCTTCAAATATCATAACATTTTTCGTAAACAACCTAGTGTTATTAAGGGATATGAGTATAAAATGGAAGTATACCCGCATGAAACATATTGTAGAACGTCATATGGCACCCCTTGGGCAAAGAAAGAGGCAGTAAGAAAAGAAATAGAGCGTATGATTAGGTGGAGGGTTATTGAAACATCGCACTCACCCTACTGCAGTCCGATTCTCGCAGTTGGTAAAACTGACGGAACGGTGCGGTTGGTGTTAGACGCGAGGGAAATAAACAAAATCATCGTTCCTATAAGAACAAGGCCAGAGAATCTAGAAGAGCAGCTATTAAAGTTTCATGGCGTTAAGTATTTAACATCCCTTGATTTGAAAGCTTCGTACTGGCAAATTTTATTACATGAAGAGAGTAGAAAGTATACAGCTTTCATAAATGCTGGGAGGAGCTACTAATTTAGGGTGCTGCCTTTCAGATTAAATGTGAGCGCTGGTGAATTTATTGAAGCATTAGACATGGTACTTGGACTGGAACTGCTTAGCCAGGTTACACTCTACGTTGATGATCTATTAATTGCAACTCAAACATGGGATGAACATGTAAGTATTTTGGAAAAGATTTTTCAAATAATTGATGAATACAATGTCACAGTTAACTTTAAAAAGTCTGAATTCGGAAAGGAAAAAATAAAATTCTTAGGGCATATTATTTCACCAGTAGGAATTCTACCTGACCCCAGTAAACTAGATGCGATACGGAATTTCCCAACACCCTATACTAAGAAACAATTAAAAGGTTTTCTAGGAATGGCCTCGTTTTTCAGGAAGTTTCTACCACAACAATTGTTGAACAGTAGTTCACTATTAAACTTACTGCGTAAAAACCACAGTTGGTTGTGGACTAAAGAATGTGAAAATGATTTTCAGCAGATTAAGCAGGTGCTGATTAACGCGCCTATCCTGAAACACCCAAATATGGAATTGGATTTTTGTTTAAGCACCGATGCTAGTTATCAGGGGCTCAGTGCGTGCCTGTTTCAAATAATAACAAAGGATGGTAAGGAAGAAGTCAACGTAATCAGTTTTGCCAGTAGAGCCCTCACAGAATGTGAAAGATCTTATTCCGTAACTGAGCAACAGGGTGTTTAAAAAATTACCGGTATATTTGAAATGGCAATAAAAACTAAACAAGCAGCGATAGAAATACACCGTTTGTTGCAATATGCTTGGGACAACAGTACATTTTCAGGCAGACATACTTTCGAAATTACAGTAGTTGCAATTTTCAACAACAGATGGTGCTGCGGTCTGGGAAACTCTATAGTACGATATTTTCCACATATCCACCATGCGTAGCAATAATATGGCGTAGTCTCTGAATGAAATTACCCGAAACCTTTGACAACGTGTCTGGCGGAATGGCTTCACATGCAGATGAGATGTACTGCTTCAGCTGTTCAATTGTTTCTGGATTCTGGCGGTACACCTGGTCTTTCAAGTGTCCCCACAGAAAGAAGTCACAGGGGTTCATGTCTGGCGAATAGGGAGGCCAATCCACGCCGCCTCCTGTATGTTTCGGACAGCCCAAAGCAATCACATGATCATCGAAATATTCATTCAGGAAATTAAAGACGTCGGCCGTGCGATGTGGCCGGGCACCATCTTGCATAAACCACGAGGTGTTCGCAGTGTCTTCTAAGGCAGTTTTTACCGCCACAAATTCACGAAGAATGTCCAGATAGCGTGATGCAGTAATCGTTTCGGATCTGAAAAATGGGCCAATGATTCCTTTGGAAGAAATGGCGGCCCAGACCAGTACTTCTTGAGGATGCAGGGACGATGGGACTGCAACATGGGGCTTTTCGGTTCCCCATATGCGCCAGTTCTGTTTATTGACGAAGCCGTCCAGGTAAAAATAAGCTTCGTCAGTAAACCAAATGCTGCCCGCATGCATATCGCCGTCATCAATCCTGTGCACTATATCGTTAGCGAATGTCTCTCGTGCAGCAATGGTAGCGGCGCTGAGGGGTTGCCGCGTTTGAATTTTGTATGGATAGAGGTGTAAACTCTGGTGCATGAGACGATACGTGGACGTTGGCGTCATTTGGACCGCAGCTGCAACACGGCGAATGGAAACCCAAGGCCGCTGTTGGATCACCTGCTGCACTAGCTGCGCGTTGCCCTCTGTGGTTGCCGTACGCAGTCACCCTACCTTTCCAGCACGTTCATCCATCACGTTCCCAGTCTGTTGAAATTTTTCAAACAGATCCTTTATTGTATCGCTTTTGGTCCTTTGGTTACATTAAACCTCCGTTGAAAACTTCGTCTTGTTGCAACAACACTGTGTTCTAGGCGGTGGAATTCCAACACCAGAAAAATCCTCTGTTCTAAGGAATAAACCATGTTGTCTACAGCACACTCGCACGTTGTGAACAGCACACGCTTACAGCAGAAAGACGACGTACAGAATGGCGCACCCACAGACTGCGTTGTCTTCTATATCTTTCACATCACTTGCAGCGCCATCTGTTGTTGAAAATTGTAACTACTGTAATTTTGAAAGTTTGTCCGCCTGAAAATGTACTGTTGCCCCAAGCATATTGCAACAAACAGTGTATTTCTATCGCTGCTCGTTTAGTTTTTATTGCCGTTTCAAATATACCGGTCATTTTTGAAACACCCTGTAGAAACGTTAGCAGTAGTTTTGGCGTTTCGTAAATTTCAATATTACCTTTGGGGAAAACATGCCAAAGTTTACTGTGATCATCAAGCCTTGTCCTTTCTTCTGACGTGCAAGTTGTTACATAAGAGAATAGCAAGGTGGTGCATGTATGTCCAAGAATTTGATTTGGAGATAGTGTACATAAAAGGGGAACAGAATGTTTTGGCAGATGCACTATCATGGTTACCACAAGGTCTTATCGATTTCCACGAGTTAGAGGAACAAACATCAGACTTCAAGGTGCTTTTAATAAACAATGGAACTTTTAAACCATATTATATTAAAATGTGCAAAAACATGCAACGTTTACAGGAAGAAGACCTGAGATGGAGCAAGGTAAGGAAAAAATTTCAGGCTAGAACACATGAACGTTTAGAGCAGTATTACATTATACATAATGGCGTCCTCTTTCACAGAAGAGATCGACGAATGGATAAGTGGTGTGTGTGCATACCTCAGGAATGTGTGGAAAACTTAATTCAACACACGCACCGCACATGGGGGCACTAAGGAGTGCTAAAGTGTGCCGCCAAAATTTCTACGTATTGTTATTTCCCTAATATGAGCCGACGTATAGAGCAAGTAATCAGACGCTGTGCGGTGTGTCAGAAGGTCAAACGTCAGAATAGGGCATGTCTTAATGTACAAAACCCAATAATACCAAAGCAACCAAGAGATCTTGTATCTATTGACGCCGCAGGACCTTATCCCCAAGCCCGCGGCGGAGTTAAATACATCGTAGCCCTGTAAGATGTTTTTAGTAAGTATCTCCAGCTGTACGCAGTCAAAACAGGGCCTACGGCACAAAGACGTAGTCTTAGATGAGAAAGTACGGCGAGCACTAATAACATTGGAAGAGCAAGTTAAAATAAGGAAAGGAATTTACGACAGGAAATTGAAAAACGTAACAGAATTCCAGATTGGACAGGAGGTACTACTAAGAATGCATCCGAAATCATCGAAATTAAAGGCATTGAATAAAAAATGGCAATTGTTATATGTTGGTCCATATATCATTGTTGACAAGCCACATCCGGGATGCTACTTGATAGGAAATATAAAAAATGGTAAAATAAAAGGCATGTATCCACATAAAGATTTGCGGAAATTTATTAAATGAAAATTCAAATCTCATTCTGTCCTTATCTGTTGCATCAGTAAAACGCAAGAAGGTAGGAGGTTTGTCGCTCTTTGACGAATAAACCGACTGGCACTCGGTTCCTCTTCAGCTAGGTGGTACAATATTTATATTTCCGGTGCCCTCTCCCTCTTCTACTATCCTGCTTAATCAATAAGGAATGTTCATGCAGAGAGTGAGATGCAGCCTAGTGAAAATAAATTTTCCTTGTATTTTGATATTGTACTTTCTTCACTTAATTCACAGCGCGCGAGCTTTAAGTGAGAGGCATGAGCGATGAGGTATACTGAGCCGTGCTGCCGCGCTTAAAGCAGAGCGTACTTCAACAATTATACATGAAGCGGCTAACAGCTGATCATAGGGGCCAAGTAGGCAAAAAGCAAGGTTGAGTTCAGTGTCCCCTGTACGATGTGCAAAGACACACTGCGCACCGCGACGGAAACCATTCTATAATTTAAGCGAATCGGCATCCACACCGCGCAACCAGCTGGACAAAACGGAAGTGACACGAAGTGGGGTACCTATCAGCTAGTTACTCTGACGTAGATGAGCAACACAAACTAAACGAATGGAGACATTTATTCCTAAATCGGCGACTATACTGTAAAGAGCACTAATTTTAAGAGTATATCATTAAGTTAAGCATATGCAGCTTTTAGAAAATGAGCGCATTGACGCAAGTAAACTATAAGGAGAGTAGAATACGCTAAATTTGTGAACTTAACACAATCCATTGAACGTACATAGTTATACTTATTTCTCAGTATTCAACGTAGAAGAGAATAAACACAGGAAATGACCTATCCGACTATATACAACAGGATTAAGACAAGTTGAAAAGGGAAGTAACAACATGTACACTTGAAAGAACGCGATTAGCACATAACTTAAGAACTAAGCGACTTACATACAACACATAAGTGAGCGACGATGTGAAAGGTAGAATGAGATATAAACATAGAAAAATGCGTGTGACAGACGTAAACTATAAAATAACATATCGTACAAGATTTAGCGAGAGGAGCAGTTGTACACGTATACAACTACACTTCTTTACAGACATCATTAGAAGTAGTGAGCTTAATGTACAGGGAGAATACAAATCCATAAATTTGTTATTACAGAACTCACCTATGTTAGTTGCTATTAATTACACGATACCTTATAGTATAAGCAGCAAAATAAAGCCGTAAACATGAATTGAACAACACGTGGGAGATAAGCTAAGTAAATACAAAAACCAACCAATACGCACACAATGTAATTACATGAACTTAAAACAAAAGAACTGAAATAAGTACTGTATGTTTACAAAAGCGATATGGAGAAATAAATGAAATACCACTGCTGGATAATATTTTGAAGTAGAGAGAGTGAAAGGTTTTATTAGATTCGATTGAAGGTATTAATTAGTTAATCTACGTGTGTGGTGACGTACCGTGCATGGAGTGAATCTAGGAAAAGAATGAAAGTGTATTAGAGTAATACGAGTTCATTTATATTTATGGGAAGAAATAAATAGGGCGGTTGTTCTAGTGTGAGAACCCTGTAGGTAGTACATGAGTATAAATGGCGATTTATGTGGAATATTTTTAATGAATAAGTATATGGGTATACGGCGATGAATATGAAGATTAATATTACAAGGGTACCTAGGAAAGGGCCACGAAGCCGACGTAAGAAAGAATACACTATATAGTTTTAAGTCTTAGAATGAATGGTTGTATGAGTGTGGAAAGCAAAGTATGATGATGCATGTACGGTAAGTAATTATGAAAACGAACATCACGAAGAAGCAGTGAGGAGTATAGAAGAAACAGTGAAGTCAATAGTAACAATGGTACATGATAACATTTAAAACACACCACAGCACAGTGATTTGCTACACAGACATCAGAATGTAAAACAAGCTAGTATGAAAAATATTTCCTTAGAGACTAACTGTTACAGCTTGAGAAAATATAAAGTTAATATAAATGAAAATATGATACATGACTCGTATGAGGAATGAACACAAAATGCAGTGAAACAATATTTTCTACACTGAGTTCTTGACGCACGCAGGAGCGAAAGCATTATTTTAGCATATGCGCGTTCTTATTTAGCGATAATGAATTATGAGTGGAGCTACACATGACAAAAATACGGTAAAATTATCGGTCACACGTCACAAAGGTAAACATGTACATGTCGTCGAATCAATAAGGCAGAAATATGGCTTGAAATATGTGTTCACGAATGTGGAATATTACAACGATTAACAAGCAGCGATGAAGTCAGGATTCTCAAGGGATAAAACATCCACCACACTCGCTCACAAATGAGCACTTGTAAATATTATACATAGTATGAAGATTTATCAAATGCCAAGGATAGAATAAGTACGCTAACGACGCACTACAAATAGCGATCCTAGAAGTAGCTTGATCTCTGAAGCAGACCTTAGTGAATCCTGTTTTCCATGTAGTGAGTAGTGCTGGAACGTATTTTCTATGTGTATTTGTGATGGTAAAAACGCGCAGGAGGTTGGGCCTGCAAGTCAAGAGAAAATAAAAAATTCAGAACAAATGAGAGATTCCTTCTAATTCACTTATTAGTGTGTAAGATGGATGATGCCTAACATGGAACCCATATAGGAAATGTGAATGTGGCTTGTACATTTATGTGTCAACTTTACTATTGCCAATGTCGATGTCTATGAAAATATGTCTGTAGTATTTTCTACTGTAGTTGTGGATGTAAAAATGCACAGGAGGTCAGTCCTGCAAGACAATAACAAGAAAGAGCAAACATTCAGAACAAGTGCAAGGTTCCTTCTAATTTACTTATTGCTGTGTCAGATGCTGCTTAACATAAGAGTCCATATACGAAATGTGAATGTGAATTGGACATTTATTTGCCAACTATATTATTGTTAATGTCGATGTCTATGTAAAATGTATGTATGTACTCTTTTCTTCTTTTCTGTGTGTAGTTGTGGACGTAAAAACGCACAGGAGGTCGGTCCTGCAAGACAAGAATAGAAAATGCGAATGTTCAGAATAAATGAAAGATACCTCCTGATTTACATATTAGTGTGTAAGAGGGTGCATGTCATGGAGTCCGTACATGAAATGTGAATGTGAATTGTAAATTTATGTGTCAACTCTATTATTGTCAATGTTTATGTCTATGTATGCACTATTATCAATTTTATGTGAGATTTTATACTTGAAGAAGAACAACTTATGTATGTATGTGAAGTGCAATGCGACGGACGAGTAAAATACTCACACGTGTGAAGTGATACAAAAATATTAAGGCCTAATAATATTGAAAATAACGGCTCAGCTGTAATATGAGTAAACACTACAGTCTAGCAAAGTGAATACAGAGAGTGTGATGCGTGTGCGACAGAGATATCAGAGGAAATCCGTATAACCACAAGTTGAGGTGTGAAAACCGCTGAACTATAATGCACGACGGAAGATAATGCCGTATCCTGCAGTGCGGCTCTTACCTTCAATGTCACTGGCCGAAAACCTCGCCCAGGCGTGAGGTGAGGTATTGGTGTTCTTCGGGTTGAGCATTGGAGCTGAATCCATCGTATCCAGTCTCCAGACTGGAGGGCATATACAGGGTTATTACAAATGATTCAAGCGATTTCACAGCTCTACAATAACTTTATTATTTGAGATATTTTCACAATGCTTTGCACACACATACAAAAACTCAAAAAGATTTTTTAGGCATTCACAAATGTTTGATATGTGCCCCTTTAGTGAATTGGCAGACATCAAGCTGATAATCAAGTTCCTCCCACACTCGGCGCAGCATGTCCCCATCAATGAGTTCGAAAGCATCGTTGATGCGAGCTCGCAGTTCTGGCACGTTTCTTGGTAGAGGAGGTTTAAACACTGAATCTTTCACATAACCCCACAGAAAGAAATTGCATGGGGTTAAGTCGGGAGAGCGTGGAGGCCATGACATGAATTGCTGATCATGATCTCCACCACGACCGATCCATCGGTTTTCCAATCTCTTGTTTAAAAAATGCCGAACATCATGATGGGAGTGCGGTGGAGCACCATCCTGTTGAATGATGAAGTTGGTGCTGTCGGTCTCCAGTAGTGGCATGACCCAATTTTCCAGCATGTCCAGATACACGTGTCCTGTAACGTTTTTTTCGCAGGAGAAAAAGGGGCCGTAAACTTTAAACCATGAGATTGCACAAAACACGTTAACTTTTGGTGAACTGCGAATTTGCTGCACGAATACGTGAGGATTCTCTACCACCCAGATTCGCACATTGTGTCTGTTCACTTCACCATTAAGAAAAAATGTTGCTTCATCACTGAAAACAAGTTTCGCACTGAACGCATCCTCTTCCATGAGCTGTTGCAGCCGCGGCGAAAATTCAAAGCGTTTGACTTTGTCTTCGGGTGTCAGGGCTTGTAGCAATTGTAAACGGTAAGGCTCCTGCTTTAGACTTTTCCGTAAGATTTTCCAAACCGTCGGCTGTGGTATGTTTAGCTCCCTGCTTGATTTATTCGTCGACTTCCGCGGGCTACGCGTGAAACTTGCCCGCACGCGTTCAACCGTTTCTTCGCTCACTGCAGGCCGACCAGTTGATTTCCCCTTACAGAGGCATCCAGAAGCTTTAAACTGCGCATACCATCACCGAATGGAGTTAGCAGTTGGTGGATCTTTGTTGAACTTTGTCCTGAAGTGTCGTTGCACTGTTATGACTGACTGATGTGAGTGCATTTCAAGCACGACGTACGCTTTCTCGGCTCCTGTCCCCATTTTGTCTCACTGCGCTCTCGAGCGCTCTGGGGGCAGAAACCTGAAGTGCGGCTTCAGCTGAACAAAACTTTATGAGTTTTTCTATGTATCTGTAGTGTGTCGTGACCATATGTCAATGAATGGAGCTACAGTGAATTTATGAAATCGCTTCAATCATTTGTAATAGCCGTGTACAACACTGTCTTCATGAGCCTGGAGCGACATTACAGTGTGTGCGCGGGCAGTGCTGCTGCTCACATGGCGCTTGCGTCACTGCGTCGGGCGCGTTAAACAATGAGCTGCTGCTGGCCATAAGTGCAGCGAACAATGAGATAATGTGTGCCGAAAGGACAGCTTCTCAGAATGGCTAGTGAACCAAAAGCCAAGGAGAAAAAAATGGTTCAAATGGCTCTGAGCACTATGGGACTCAACTGCTGTAGTCATTAGTCCCCTAGAACTTAGAACTACTTAAACCTAACTAACCGAAGGACATCACACACATCCATGCCCGAGGCAGGATTCGAACCTGCGACCGTAGCAGTCGCACGGTTCCGGACTGCGCGCCTAGAACTGCAAGACCACCACGGCCGGCAAAAGCCAAGGAGAAAAACAATTATTAAAATATAGTGAAAGGACAATTTAAGAAATGTAACATTTTCCCCCTGGTAATACTGCTTAACAAATGTAAGGAGACATAAGAGACTACGACGTTAGCACGCCATGGATGTGCGATATGTAATATGAATATATGTGAATGTAATTACGTGATATAAGTATATGTGAATGTATTTATATGTATGAATTTGTAATGGCCGAGAAAACGAGCTTTGTAGATATACTTGTAGTAGCATAAGGGTATTAAAACTCCATTGACGTGCACCAAGTGACTGAACTATGAGCCCCAAGGTTAATAAGGATACTGTATACTGTCTCCCTAAATAAAGAGACTTATTTCCGACAGTATACAGTAGGGGGGCATTTGTGATAAACCTTTTGCATTTTCTTTATGTTTTCGTCTTCTTTAAAGACAAAGAGAGAAGATGAAGCGGTAGCCCATCATAGAGCCTATGCCTACCGTCATGTATTTTTTGACTTTCAGTTGTTAAAAAACAGAGGATTTTTCTAGTAGCAGTAGGAGGAAGGAAGGATTCGCGCTCAGCTACTGAACGAGGGAGAAGCACGCCATTTTTAGCGAGTAATTGTAGACCGCCATTTTGGGGTCGCTATGAATTAAGTGAGGAGTATGTATTTCATATGTGCACCGTTTAGAAAAATACAGTATTGTTTTATTAACAGAGAGGTTGTGTGAGTTGTTATTTCAAATAGTACAATAATTACAAGAACTGAAGCCCACTTGTGTACTTTGGAAAATTACGAAGATCCGATAAGCTTAATGGGAACACGGTCAAGACTTCAAAGGTGAACACGGCGACCAAACGTAGCATTATAAAGAATGGTAAGCACAAATCTACAGCGGAGAAAGAAACTACTTCACCCTGCAAAATAATATGAACTAATACAAACTTATTTCCAGGCATAGCTCAGCTTATTGTGCTTGTCATTCATGCCGAAAAATTAATCTCATTAATTCAATACATTTTAAAAAGCCACGCATTTCAACATTTTATTATCATCTATTCCATTATTTTATTATATTATAGTAGTTTCCATTGTTGTTATTGGCAGCCTGGTAGTTATTACCATTCCCACTAGACTGCGGCATACCGTTCTTGTTCTGACCATAGTTATTTTGCCTTAAACCAGCATTTCTGCAGTTCTCATTATGGTGATAATTATTGTTCCAGTTGTTGTAGTTTGATTTCTTGGCATCCATGAGGTCCAATAAATCGATTACTGACAGGAAATTCTCCAGATGAGTATCATGAACATTGACTAATTTCTTTCATACATTAATGGGGAAATAAGCCTTTAGTATCACGAGAAAATCTCTATGAGAGATTTGTTCATCCAAATATCTGGGCATGTTAATATAATTCTTCAAGGATGTTGGGACTTTATAATTCTGGGCTGTATACAAGCTTCCTAAGAAGTTCCTGCACACATGTAGATCAGGAAAACAGGTGCAGAGCAAAATTTTCATGAACCAAAACTACAAGAAAACCCGGTGAGTGGTGTCAAAAATCATTCCATTGGAAAACAGTCACTATTATCCTTTAAAATATACACCATAATGTGCAGTCAATGTTTAATAAGTTACTAGAAATAGGTCTCTTCCTAAAAACAAAGCCACACTTAGATGTTCTCTGTAATACTGAACACTGGTTAACAGAAGACAAAATTAAAAAAAAAACACTTGGCGAATTTACTCTAGCTGGTTATTCTTGTCGGAACAAAAGTAAGGGAGGTGGTACAGCAATCTATGTCAAAAAATATTTAAGATACAAAAGCCTCACAAAGTACAATAATATGCAAATAGAAACAGACTTTGAATTCTCCTTAATTATCTTAACAGACTATAACCTATTGATACTGAATGTATATAGAGCCCCTGATGGGAACATCCAAACCTTCAAACACTCCCTCGAAGCACTACTCACAAA
The DNA here is from genome assembly GCF_021461395.2 of Schistocerca americana. Lineage (NCBI taxonomy): Eukaryota > Metazoa > Arthropoda > Insecta > Orthoptera > Acrididae > Schistocerca > Schistocerca americana. The sequence continues at coordinate 796,105,644 of NC_060122.1, forward strand.
AATTCACTCACTAAACAAAAATCTATTAATAAGTGGAGACTTTAATATTGACTTCCTCACACCTGAAAAAAACAAAGACGAATTGTTGAATATTACAAATTCATTCTGCCTATCCTTAACTGTAAACACACCAACCAGGATCACAAAAAATTCAAAAACAGCTCTAGATCAGATTTTCATAAACACAGACAAACTGCACCACTCAATCGAAGTCATCAGCACAGGTTACAGTGACCATGAAGCCCAAATACTAACAGCGATTTTAAATTACATAGGACAATATCCCACAATAACTAAAATGCAAAGGCAATTTAATGATGATAATATAAGGCTTTTTAACTATCTGTTAAGGGCTGAAAACTGGGCAGAGGTCTATAAAGAAAATGATGTAAACTACATATTTAATTCCTTCCATGAAACATTTCTCCAACACTTCAATACTGCATTTCCACCGAAATCCAGGAAAATCGGAAACAAACACACAAACTCATGGGTAACAAAAGGGATAAGGATTTCCAGCCAAAAAAAGCGTGACTTAAAAAATCACATGAAACACCATGGCATCGATGATCATTTTAGGTCATATTGTAAGACCTATTTTGCAATCTGTAGGAAAGTTATCCAACAAGCAAAAAAATTATACAATGATAAATTTATAAAGGAATCTAACAATAAAATGAAAGGCTTGTGGACGGTTGTAAAAAATGAAACAAACAGTAAGCAGCATGTTATAAACAAGACATTAAAACTAAACCTAAATGATGAAGTCACATCAGATCCCCAAAAAATAGTAAATTGTTTTAATGACTATTTTAGCAAAATAGCAGAAAACCTGATAAAGAACAACTGCCACAGACCAAATGCTCAACACCAAACACTAATAGAAACCGCACCGGTACAGGCATCAATGTTTCTTCACAAAGTCTCCAATCCTGAAGTACTTACAGTTATAAAAGGACTAAAGAATAAGTACTCCAGTGGTAGTGACAATATTCCTGATTTAATTGTTAAGAGATGTGGAGAATCCATTGTAGAACCCCTAACCCACATAATAAATGCATCCTTTACAAACGGAGTTTTCCCTGACCTACTAAAGACTTCTAAAATTACCCCACTTCACAAAAAGGGCTCTAAAAATGATGTAGCCAGTTACTGGCCCATAGCACAACTCAGCTCATTCTCAAAAATATTTGAAAAATTATTTTACACCAGATTGGAAGACTTTACTAATAAACTATCCTTATTGACAAAACACCAGCATGGTTTTAGAAAGCAAAAGACAACTACCACAGCTATTTATGAATATCTCAACGAAACCTTAAAGGCACTGGATAGTAAGAAAATCACTACTGGTATCTTTTTAGATTTATCCAAAGCGTTTGATGTGATTGACCATACCATACTCCTTAAGAAGTTAGCAAATAAAGGTATAAGAGGAATTGCAAACAAATGGTTAGAATCTTACCTGTCAAACAGATTTCAAAAAGTTGAAATTAATTTTGAAAAAAAGAATACAACCACCCATCAATCTACTGTCCACTCCTCTGACACAATGCCTATTAGATATGGTGTGCCACAAGGCTCAATCCTGGGACCCATACTGTTTCTGCTATACATTGATGATATAAGCACAAAGCTTGCTACAGGACATACCACACTATTTGCCGATGACACAAGTATTCTAATAACGGGTACTGATACAGAGGACCACAACCAAAAAATTAAACCGCTTATGTCGTCACTCAGCAAATGGTTCAACGAGAACAAACTGATTATAAACATACAGAAAACAACCTACATCAACTTCAGACTCTCATCCCAAAAACAAGAAATGCCTGATGTGATTCTAAATAACCAAGAGCTTATGTGTGTGGACTCTGTCAAGTTTCTTGGCATATGGCTTGCAGAAAATCTTAAGTGGGAGACACACACAAATTATATCTCAAAAAAGCTCTCAACTGTGTGTTACATTTTAAGGATACCCAAAAAATCAGTCACAAAATCTGTTCTCATACATGTATATTATGCTTACTTCCATTCTACATTACAGTATGGAATCATATTTTGGGGGAACTCACCTGGAGGTAGATATATTTTCAAAATGCAAAAAATGGCAATATGCATAATATGTAATCTAAGACATAATGAATCATGCAGACAACATTTCAAAACAAATGGCATTATGACACTGCCCTCTGCTTACATTTATAATATCGTCTCATTTGTCAAGTCATACCTGTTAAACAATGACTGCACACTAAAATTCAATGGAGATATTCATAACTATGCAACAAGGCAGCAATCTGACCTACATATGATTCAGTCCAGAACTACCTGCTACCAAAAAAGTGTTTTAAATGTTGGGATAAAAATGTATAATAATTTACCCAATGAAACCAAAGCAACAAAGAACCCAAGAGCCTTCACACATAAGTTAAAAAAATATCTCTAGGACCATTGCTTTTATGCAGTTGATCATTTTTTTGAAAGGGATTAAAAATGTAAAAAATATGATAAATGTTCAATTAGGTCTGAAAATTATATACTGTGCATGTCTATGAAATACACTGGACTACTTTACTATTACATTTGTATTGGCTGTTTGTATTTTACCATACAACATTTGCATTTACTGTTTTGTTAAAGATAGCTAACTTCCTCATTGCAAAATAATGTAAAATCAATTTATTAAATATTACCTGCAAATATGTTCCCTTGACCTATCCAATATCGTATGTAAAACCTTACATCTCTTTGATTTGTATTAACTGTTTTGTTGAAGATAGATAATTTCCTTGCTACAAAATAATGTAAACATCAATTACCATACAACATTTGCATTTACTGCTTTGTTAAAGATAGCTAACACAATGCCTATTAGATATGGTGTGCCACAAGGCTCAATCCTGGGACCCATACTGTTTCTGCTCTACATTGATGATATAAATAATGTAAAATCAATTTATTAAATATTACCTGCAAATATGTTCCCTTGACCTATCCAATATCGTATGTAAAACATTACATCTCTTTGATTTGTATTAATTGTTTTGTTGAAGATAGATAATTTCCTTGCTACAAAATAATGTAAACATCAATTTGTAAAAATTACTGTAAATAGCTCTCTTGACCTATCCAATATCGTATGTACAGCTGTACAATACTATGATTGCCTGGATCAATAAAAATACAATACAATACAATACAAGACCCATCCTAAAAAGCATTTCTCAAAATCTAGAAATGTGTTGCATGTCTCTGCAACTTGGAGTACCCAGAGTGATGCATCTCCAGTTATATATGGGACAACAAACTAAATTTTCTGCCTCTGTCCATGATCTTGGCAGAGCACTTTAGAAATTCTTTATGAATACCACAGGGTTGATCAAACTTTCCTCTCACGTTAAGTTTGTCAATGTTGGTATGCCTGGTCCTGTGTAAGATATACTTTTGTTTGTCTCATAGCTAGTGTTACTGCATGGCACTTTTTCATCCCTAGTCACAGGTTCCTACATTGGTGGTGCTATTGGTGTATTACAACACTGAGGATCAATGTGGCTTACATCATTTCACTCTGCATTGTTTTCATTATGCATTTACCTATAAGATTCTCCAACCTGCATTTGTCCGTTACCTTGTTACATGGTGAAGGTAGACTGTCGGTAGAGTTCCCTAACGTTACTTAGCTCCTCATGTAAGCCTTGGCAAGTTTCACTTTTGCCAAGAGCTACCTCTATAATGGCATTATCTACCTCTTTCTTTACCTCCTTCTGGATGGTGTCTACCATCTGTGTACTCATTTCGTCAACAGTTGAAGTGACTTCTTCCACTTGATCTTCTAAAGTGTCACGAGATAGATTAGATTAGATTAATACTAGTTCCATGGATCATGAATACAATATTTCGTAATGATGTGGAACGAGTCGAATTTTCCAATACATGACATAATTAGGTTAATTTAACAACATACTTAAGTTAATATAACAACTTTATTTTTTTGTGTTTTTTTGTTTTCTTTATTTTTTATTTTTTTATTTTTATTAATATTTTTGTTTTTTTTTCTTTTTTTTCTTAATTTATATCTAAAAATTCCTCTATGGAGTAGAAGGAGTTGTCATTCAGAAATTCTTTTAATTCCTTCTTAAATACTTGTTGGTTATCTGTCAGACTTTTGATACTATTTGGTAAGTGACCAAAGACTTTAGTGCCAGTATAATTCACCCCCTTCTGTGCCAAAGTTAGGTTTAATCTTGAATAGTGAAGATCGTTCTTTCTCCTAGTATTGTAGTTATGCACACTGCTATTACTTTTGAATTGGGTTTGGTTGTTAATGACAATTCACTGCAGATCTGCCATCAGTTTTTCCACTTCATCCAGCAGGTGTTTGTAGTTAGTCTGCAAAGTAGTGATCTCTTCATGAATACTATCTAGGTCTTCCTTAAGAGCTTTATCATGAGCATCTAAGATTACATTTAGTCGTGATACTAACTCTTCATCTTGTGCGGTAGTGTTTGATTTAGTTGTTTGATCAGTTATTTCTCCCTAGGCTCCTGCTTAGCATCTCACACTTTTTTGACTGCAGTCTGCTTGGCTTCACACCATTTCTCTAACTAAGTTGTTCGGGTTCATGCTCTTTTTCTAATAAAGCCAGCTTGGCTTCATGCTCTTTGTCTAATAAAGCCTGTTTCCTATCTCAGTCCTTTTCAAACTCAATCAAGAGTTGTTTTTCCCTAAGAGTCTGTTGTTCTTCAAGCTCCAATTGTTTTCCTTTGCATTCTTTTTTTCTTACATCCAGCTTTTGTAACAGCATAGTAGTTAAATGTGCTCCTGGCACAATCTGTATTAGTGGATCAGCTGACGCTGCCTGCTGCACAGGAATATTGATAACATTTACACTACAGGATGCCGTAAACATATTTTGTATGTCTACTACATCCTGTTTCCCAATCTGGAATAGTTTCATCTACACTTTGGGTTTCTGCTTCCCATGTGGGGATTACAGTTGTCAGTAAAGTCTGAATCATTGTCATATCTGTTTCCTGCATACTGTCATTCTGCTGCTTCAGGGATTTCCTTTCACTTTGGCCTAACCATTGTGCTAAGCTATTGTTAAACTTCACACACAATACACATAAAATACAGAAAATAAAAAAAATTAAAAATTAAAATAGCTTATAACTAAATGCATAAATATTTGCACAAAATAGTTTATCAGGGTGTTCTTAAAGTTGCTGCAACAGCTGAAGGCTGTCTCGCAGCTGATATTTTGAATGTAGGTTGTGCTGCATTTATCTATAGCAAGTTCAAAAACTATGTTATGTGCATGTAGGTTAAGCTTACTGTTGAATGATCTCAACACAGGTACATCGATCCTTATCTGTGATAGCTTCTCCAAAATAATACTGTGATACAGTTTAGTATAAGTGGCCATCTCCAGTTTATTAGATCATTTGATTTTGTTTGATTTTCTTTCCTTCATCTCAATTCATTTAACTGTCGAAGTACATGATAAGAAAATGCATATTCATTAGTGTCATATAACGTATGACTATATACATACAAAATTCAGATAAAATTTGTTTATCTGGCCTAACATTATAGAGTGCCCATTGTAGTGAAACTGGCTGTATTGTATCATGTGGAGCACCCAATCAGCAGATTTCAAAGTATGCAGTACTTGCGAGAACAGATGTGGGTAGTGTATAAGGACACTTAGTGAAATAGTTGTAATGCAAATGTTAAACTGTGTCACAGACCAATTTACGAATGTTCTTAACCAGGTAAAGTAATGTACAGTTAGGATAAGTCATTATCACTTTAATACGAATATCAGGATGTTTTGAAGAGAAAGAACAAGTTCTGCAATCAGTGTTAACAGTGTATAAATGTCAGGAACCTTTTTAATTCAGTTTTGTACTTATAATTCAATTAGTAAAGTTCATTGTTTGCCATAATGCAAATTAACTGTGTAAACCAATAATTTTGGGAAAGCTTAACATGTATGTATATTTGCAAGTCTGGAAAACATATTATTATGGAAATCACCAACTAAATATCTGTATTTATTTATTTATTTATTGAGTCCTTTGATCATATGTAGTACAGCATACAGGATGATATTGGACTTATTACTAAGTTCAAAATGATACATATTTAAATAATCATTTTTCAACATGCTACCAATTTCAATAGTTGTAGTTCTTACAATGATACAATGTTACAGATTACAGTAGCTTTAGTTCTTAACAGTTATTCTGGTCCAAGTATTCCTTTACTGAGTAGAAACAGTGGTACTGTAGATATTCTCTGACAGATCTTTCAAAAGCACTAATATTTTGTAAGCGTTTTATACTATTTGATAGTCTATTATAGAATTTAATACCCAGATAGCATGTACCTTTCTGATACAAACTGGTACTGGCTGGGGGTACATGCAAGTTATATTTTATTCGAGTATTATAATCATGTATATCTTTGTTTTTTAAAGTATTATCATCATTTCCAATCATATACTTTTTTACGTACATTAGTGTGTCAACAATAAACATACACGGTAGAGGTAGTATATTCAGTGCTTTAAATATTGGTTTGCAGGATTGTCGAGCACCACTCCCTGTCATAATCCTAATGGCTCTTTTTTGTATTCTGAAAGTCCCTTGAGCTGCTGGGAAATTTCCCCAGAATTTTAGTCCATACTTGAGGTGGGCATTGAAGTACGCATAATAGGCACACAATAGTGCCTGTTCATTTATGCATCGTTTGGGAACCGTAAGAAGATAACAGCCCATGCTCAGCTTGGCATTAATTTGTTCTATGTGTTTGCCCTATTTTAAGTCTCTTTGTATCCAGATGCCAAGAAATTTTGTAGCCTCATCATTTGCAGTAGGGTGTTGATTGATTTTTATTTCTGGATGTATCAATGTGGTGTTTTGGTGGTTATGGAAATTTAAGGCTACTGTTTTGTTGTAGTTTATTATCAACTGATTTTCTGCTGTCCAATTACTTAGATGTTTTGTAACTGTGTTTACTTCCTGTTGTAGATCTTCAGTTTTTGCTGCTTTTACCAGTATTGTTGTGTCATCAGCAAACAGTATTACTTTGTGGGAATCAATATGTATATCCAAATCATTGATATATAACATGAAAAGTAGGGGTCCCATTACCGACCCTTGCAGTACCCCGTAAGTGATTGGGCTTTCTGATGATACATATTCTGTGATTATTCGTGCTTTATCATCTATGAGTCTGATGGATACTTTTTGTTTACGGTCGCTGATAACTGAATGAATCCAATCATTTGTCAACCCCCTAACTCCATAGTGCTCTAGCTTCTTCAATAGGGTTTTGTGGTTTACCGTATCAAACGCTTTGGTTAGGTCCAAAAATATACCTGTTGTTTGCTGTTTTTCATGTATTGTTTTTAATACAGTAGATATGCATTCGTAGATTGCTGTCTCCATTGATTTCTTGCTTCTAAAGCCATGTTGAGTATTAGATAGCACACTATTTTTCTTTATAAACTTTAACAACTTACTACACATAATTTTTTCTATTACTTTTGAGAAACAGGATGTTAATGTAATGGGACGATAGTTTATTACTTCATCTTCGTCACCAGCTTTGAAAATAGGGATGACTTTTGATGTTTTTAGTTGATCTGGAAAGATGCCTGACTCTAGGGAACAGTTGCATAAGTGAGTAAGGGGGTCAATTATATTTTGGATACAGACTTTTAGGGTTCTGTTCAGTATACCATCAATTCCTGCTGAGTATGTTGTCTGTAGTTCTCTGACAGCCTTCAACGTCTCCTCCCTGCTTACTTGGTCCACAAACCTTAAAAAGTTATTATGGTTTAAGTGTACCATTAAAGGTTTCATTTTTCTTTATGTAATATAGCAGAAAACACGAAAAGACCGTACAGCCGTATTTTCTGTTTACGTTCTGCTGCAGCAAATCTATAGAATTTCGTTTAGTTGTTCCTTGCTCTCTCCAGCAATTTAACTTAGTGTACCTCTTCATTATTTAACTAGCATTTCCGGAAAGTAGCATAAAGTTTAAGTTGTTGTTTCAGAAACTTTGCACTTTTGTTTTTGTTTACACACAGTTGCGTATAGGCCAAATTTGTGTAAACATATTTTTGTGTTTATCTGTAATTTAACTGACTTATTCTTAATAAACTATTACGTTTATCATGAGTGAAAAGTGTTTGACTTGTCGTAGAATTGTTAGGTCGGGGCTTTGGTGTGATGGATGCTGTAGTTTTTTCCATGTGGGTGACTGTAGTGGCGTAGGAATAGGGGAAGTAAATGAGACCCATCAGTGGTTTTGTAGGATTTGTAGTAGAGATAAGAAGATACTAGAACAGGAGGGGAAAATTGCCGCCCTTCAGGCTGAGTTAGACAAGGCCAGGGGAGATCTTGACAGGTTAAGGAGGGAGAAGGGTAAAGAGAGGTGGGAAGTGGCAACAGGAAACAGGAGGAACAGGCCTAGAACTTTGTCTGACAGATTTATGGTGAATGTGGGAAATAGATTTGACCTGTTGCTTCAGTTAGAAGCTGGTGAGCCTCAAGCAGTTGCAGGTGTAGACAGGGCACAACAAACTTTCAGCAGCAAATTGAAAAGTAAGAATGTAGAGAAATCAGTAAAGAGAAAGAAAGTGTTGTTGTTAGGTAGTTCCCATGGAAGAGGTGTTGGCCAACTTTTGCAGGATGAACTAGGATCAGAATACCAGGTCACCAATTTTTTTAAACCTAGTGCTGGTCTGGAGCAGGTGACAGAGGATTTAGGATCACTTTGCAAAGATTTCACTAAGGAAGACACCGTGGTTATAGTGGGTGGGGCAGGTAACAGTACTGACAGAGATCCTGGGTACAGTATAGAGTGTGACCTGGCGAAGATTGCATCAGCATCGAAGCATACTAGTGTTGAGTTTGTATCTGTTCTTGGGCACCATGACCGACCTCATTTGAACTCTTCTGTCAAGAGAGTTAATTTGGAGCTGGAACGGCTGCTCATGTCGGGTGCGGGGTCACACATTGGTGTGGTTCATGTTGATTCTCTCAGTAGGTGGGATTATACTAGGCATGGCCTTCACCTCAACAGGAAGGGGAAGGGTAAATTGGCTGGGGAAATAGCAGGAAAGTTAAAGGGGGGAGGCACTGTCATGAGTGGTAAAATACCAGTGGTTATAGGATTCAGAAAAGACCCTTTTTTAGAGTAGGAGGACAGAAAGAAAGCAAATTTTAAGAGAGGTTAGAACTGAGACAAACCTTCAGTTTGAGAAAGAAATAAAAAAACGTAATTCCAGCTTATTACATCAGCATAAACAGCCATTGGTTAAGAATTTTCAACTGTCAGCAGATATTTTAACCCCACCCAATTTTAACTCAGTCAATGTGAAATGTCAGCTATCTTTATTGCATCAAAATATTCGAGGACTTAGAAATAAAATTAATGAATTAACTATCTGCATAGATGAATTAGAGTCTTCAAACCCAGCTGACATAATCTGCCTCTCTGAACATCATGTGACCACTGGTATAGAACTTTTAAGTGTTACAGGGTTTAGGTTAGCATCTCACTTTTGTAGATCAGAAATGGAGAATGGAGGAGTTGCCACATTCATCAGGAACTGTCATAAATTTAAGAACATAGACATTCATAAATTTTGCCTAGAACAGCATATGGAAGCATGTGCAACAGAATTAGAATTTCACAAAAAATCCTTCATAATATTAAGTGTATATCAAGCACCTGCAGGTAACTTTAATCTGTTTGTAAACCACCTTGAAGCTGTACTGGCCCATTTAACAACCAAAAACAAAGAAATAGTGGTTGCTGGTGATTTCAATGTAGATTTCCTTAAAGATTCTCCCAATAAGAACTTATTTGAGTTAGTAACACTGTCATTCAACTTAATTCCCACTGTAAAGTTCCCCACTAGGATAGCCACTTGCTCACAAACAGCCATTGATAATATCTTTATAGAAAAGTCCAATGAACAAAATTATATTACAAAACCAATAGTCAATGGCCTCTCAGACCATGACATGCAGTTCCTTCTGTTAAATGTTAATACTGAACAGGATATAAAATCTGTTAAATCTGAGCTCAAGAGGGTAATCAGTAAGCCAAAAATTGATTATTTTAGGACACTCCTCAGAGACATTCACTGGACTGATGTTTACAGTGCTCATGGCATGAATGAAAAATATAACATTTTTGCTAATAAAGTGCTTACCTTATTCGAACACTGCTTTCCCACAAAACTTACCAAGGTTAGAGCAAAGTCTACAAAGAAGCCATGGATTACTCGAGAAATAGGGGTATCTTGTAAAACAAAAAGAAAACTGTATCTGTCAATCCGAAACATTTCCAATGTTGATGCTATAGCACATTATAAGAAATACTGCAAAATATTAAAGACTGTAATACAGATGTCAAAGCAAATATATTACAAGGAAAAGATATGACCAGATAACAAAATAAAGACAATATGGGATATAGTGAAGGAGGAGACCGGTAGAACCAGACATGAAGAGGAACAAATAGCATTAAGAGTAAATGATACATTGGTGACAGATGTGTATAGTGTTGCAGAACTTTTTAACAAACATTTTATAACTGTTACTGAAAAGATGGGGTTGTCAGGTTTGGTAGATGCTGCTATGGATTACCTTAGACCAGACATTTCAAGTAACTTCCATAATATGAATTTGACCCTCACTACCCCAACAGAAATAATATCCATCATAAAATCTTTAAAATCAAAAACATCCAGTGGGTATGATGAAATTTCAACAAAGTTAATTAAAGAATGTGATTCTGAGCTAAGTAACATATTAAGCTATCTGTGTAACCAGTCGTTATCAGTGGAATATTTCCTGAATGGCTGAAATATGCTGAAGTTAAGCCACTGTTTAAGAAGGGAGATAAAGAAATAGCATCAAATTTCCGTCCAATTTCACTGTTGCCAGCATTCTCAAAAATTTTCGAGAAAGTAATGTACAGTCGTCTTTATAACCATCTTATCTCAAATAACATACTGTCAAAGTCACAGTTTGCATTTCTAAAAGGTTCTGCTATTGAGAAGGCTATCTACACTTACAGTGAAAATGTGCTTAATTCATTAGACAAAAAATTGCAGGCAACTGGTATATTTTGTGATCTGTCAAAGGCATTTGACTGTGTAAACCACAATATCCTTTTAAGTAAACTAGAATATTATAGTGTAACAGGAAATGCTGCAAAATGGTTCAAATCTTATATCACTGGCAGGAAACAAGGGGTGTTATTAGGAAAGAGACATATATCAAGCTATCAGGCATCATCCAACTGGGAACTAATTACATGTGGGGTCCCACAAGGTTCCCTTTTGGGGCCCTTACTTTTTCTTGTGTATATCAATGACCTTTCATCAGTAACATTACCAGATGCCAAGTTTGTTTTGTTTGCCAATGATACAAACATTGCAATAAATAGCAAATCAAGTGTAGTCTTAGAAAGATCAGCCAATAAAATATTTGTGGACATTAATCACTGGTTCCTAGCCATTTCTTTGTCACTAAACTTTGAAAAAACACACTACATGCAGTTCAGAACTTGTAAGGGGTGTCCCAAGAGTATATGTCTAACATACGATGACAAGAAGATAGAAGAAGTGGACAGTGTTAAATTCTTAGGATTACAGCTTGATAAAAAACTCAACTGGGAGGAGCACACCACAGAACTGCTGAAGCGTCTTAACAAATCTCTGTTTGCAATGCGAATTTTGTCAGACATAGGGGATATAAAATGAAAAAGCTGGCATACTATGCTTACTTTCATTCCATAATGTCATATGGGATTATTTTTTGGGGTAATTCATCAAGCCAAGCTAAAGTTTTCCGGCCACAATAATGTGCCATAAGAGTTATACATGGTGTGAACTCAAGAACATCCTGCAGAAGCCTGTTTAGGAAACTAGGGATACTAACTACTACTTCCCAATATATTTTTTCCTTAAATGAATTTGTCATTAAAAATATATCACTTTTTCAAACCAACAGCGCAATTCATGGAATCAGTACTAGAAATAAGAATAATCTTCACAAGGATTTAAAGTCACTTAGTCTTGTACAAAAAGGTGTGCATTATTCAGGAACACACATAACTTGCCAGCAGCCATAAAAAGCTTAACAGCCAATGAAATTCGGTTTAAGAGAAGCCTAAAGGATTTATTGGTGGCCAACTCCTTCTACTCCATTGATGAATTTCTTAGTAAAACCAACTGATTTGTATATAAGTACAACATAACTTCTGCACAATTTCAGTGCAGTAATGTGTTCATTGAAAATGTGTGTGTGTGTGTGTGTGTGTGTGTGTGTGTGTGTGTGTGTGTGTGTGTGTGTGTCTGTGTGTAAGTATAATCTAACTTCTGCACCATTTCAGTGCAGTAATGTGTTCATTGTAAATAAGTATTACAGTAGTTGTATTACATGTTTATTACCTTATAAATAAATAAAAAACTTTTTTATTTTAAATTCAGTGCATTAGTATTTGTAAAATGACTCTTAGTGTTCATTAAAAAATGACGATCATTCCACTTGGGACCTGTGGAATGGTACATTAGCTTATTTGTTTTAGTTGTAAATATTTGTCATGTATTGTTGTTTTTCTGACATGTTCCACATCCTGGAGGACCTCCTCACTACGGATCAATTGGAATGAAAGTAAATCTAATCTAATCTAATCTTGTTTACCACTTGATGCTGAGTTGAACTAAAATTAGTTTTTATTGAATTTTCAGCTATCCCAGTGAAGTATATGTTGAATATGTTTGCTGTTTCTGTAGGCTGTAAAATCTTTTTATTGTTATGTATCAAGACAATGTTCTCCTGAGTTCTCTTATTTTTGCCAGTTTCTTTTTTAATGATGTCCCACATAGCTTTCACTTTATTTGTAGAATTATTTATATAGTAATCATTGTACATTCTTTTTGCCTGTTTATTGACCTATTGTAAGATTTTAGTGTATGTTTTGTAGCGAGTATGCTTTTCCTCAGTGGCATTATTTTCTTTGCAGATTCTGTGGAGCTCAGATTCAGATTCAGATTCAGATTCTTTATTAGTCATTCAGCATTGTTACATGCAATAGACTTCGTCAGTTCACTTAACTTATTAATTTTACAAAAAATTTTTTTTACACATTTAAGTTGATATTAGGCATTTCTAAAAATTCTTCTAATGAATAGAATGGATTGGTTAACAAGAAGTTATGAACATTGTCTTTAAATAATTTGTCAGGCTTGATTGACCCATTTTTAGACAATTTGTTATATATTTTAATTGCCATATACTTATGACTATTGTTAGTTTTGGCTAATCTATTTTGTGGCAACAGCAGAGAAGTACACGTTCTTGTATAGTAGCCATGTCTTTCATTTGTTACACTTAAATTAGGTAGTTCAGCAAGTATGTAGTTAACACTGTCAAGAATATATAAATTAATTACTGTTAAAATTCTATATTTAGTGAACAATGGTTTACAATGTGTTCTATTATCTACCTTAGCCATTACTCTGATTGCTTTCTTCTGGATCACCATAATTTCATTTATTTTTCTGCTGTTTCCCCAGAGTATTAACCCATACCTTAAAACAGATTGAAAAAAGGCAAAGTACGCTGTCCTTACGTACTCAAATGTCACACAACACATCAGTCTCTTCAACAAATATATAACTCTTGACAACCTAACCACTATGTGATCAACATGAGAGTTCCATGTTAGACTGTTGTCAAGTACAATACCTAAAAACTTTGCCTTTTGTTTTTCTATTTTTGTAGACTTTGATAGACTGAACCACATATTCTGGGTGTTTTCCTCATTTAATAGCAGACCATTGGCATTAAACCATGATGTTGCATTTTCTTTTGCCAATTTCATATCACTTACAAGGTTATCAAGTACATGGTTTACAGATAGAAAAGTTGTGTCATCTGCATACATATATGTCTTTACATCTATATTTCCTGGTAAGTCATTTATGTGTACAAGGAAAAGAAGTGGTCCCAATTTAGATCCCTGTGGCACTCCATGTTGAACCTCGAGTATGTTTGACAGATGACTTCCTGAACTCACCACCTGGTTCCTTTTATTGAGGTATGATTTGATGAGTTTTAAACTTTTATCACATATTCCATAGTACTCAAGTTTAGAGAGCAGAAGTGAGTGGTCAACACAGTCAAAAGCTTTGCTCAGATCACATAAGGTTACCTGTGCGTGCGCATGGTCCTCAAATGCTGCTAGAATGTCTCTGACTAAGAGCTCTATGGCATGTATAGCTGACCTTCCTTTTCTGTAACCAAACTGTGATGCACTTAACATACCATTTAGTTCTAGGTACTCATACATCTGCTTATATATTATGCCTTCAAAGACTTTTCCTAGTACTGGAATTAGTGAAACTGGTCTGTAGTTTGCAGGATCTGATTTGACACCCTTCTTAAAGACTGGAGTTACCTTGGATAGTTTGAGAGGATCAGGAAAAAACCCTTCTATGAGACACAGGTTTATAGAATATGTTAATGGTTCTGCAATGTAATGTATGATTTCTTTCAATAGATTGTTTGACATATTAAAAATATCTGTACTGTATGAATTTTTCATTTCTTTGACTATTTTAAGAACTTCATGTTGGCATACCTCTCTGAAGTGTTTCAATGATGATCCGGCCCTATTATGATTTAGGTTTGCTCTCTTCAGATAATCTATATATGTTACATTGGGTTTACTGATCAGCTTTTTGATATCATCAGCACAGCTTACAAAATATTTATTGAATGTATCTGCTGGTATTGGGACTGTCTTGTCGAAGTTTCTGACTTCACCTTTAACAGTATTAATTACTGACCAGGCTGTTTTGCATTGGTTTTTACTATTTTTTATGAAATTTGTGTTGTATCTTAGTTTCGCTAATTGCAACTCTTTCTTATACAGTTTCTTAGTGATTTTTTCAAGATCCTTAATTTCATTAGAATTGTTTACTTTGGCAAGACGCTTCAACAGCAGTAGCTTATTTTTTAGATTCTCCAGTTCTTTGGTGTACCAAAATTTACCTTTTCTTGTTTTATGGTATTTCTTTTGAACAAGATGGGCTTTTAAAATACCTGTTAAGTAATTGTGGAATGTTTCATAAACTGTTTGGGCACTGGAATCACAGTTTTGAAATAATTTGTCCCAGTTTGTTATGCTCAACTGGTGTGTTAGTTTTATGAGATTGTGTTTTGTTAATATTAAGGTATTAGATTTTGTTAACTTTTGTCCAGCTTTGCTCTCATCTCCTTTTATAAAATGTCTTAACTTTACTGTTAACATGGAGTGGTCTGAGAAAACAAACTCCTTTACCTTGGTGGAGTACATATCACGAGCACAGTTGACAAAAGCATTATCCAAGCATGCTTGTAATCTTGTTGGTTCTGAATTTACATGATGGAAGTTGTGCTGCCTCAGCATATTCAGTAACTTATTTACACTGGGTTTGTTACATGTTACATCAAAGCTTGAATTAAAGTCTCCCCCAATTACAGTTACATACTGTTTCCATTTCGTTATGTAGCAGAGTACATTGTCTAAATTATCTAAAAAAGTTTTATCATCTGAGTCAGGGGAATGGTAGATACATATTATGATAAGTTTCATTATATCACATATGATCCCGGTAATTTCAAAGTGTTTCTCTACACATGCCCAACCAAGATCTAGTTCTCTACACTCTATTTCATTTGAAACATAGATAACAGTACCACCATTACGGTACTGAGATCTGCAAAAACTGTTTCCATATTTATAACCTTCTGGTACATAGTATTGTATTTGTTCTGGTTTAAGCCAATGTTCTGATATACATAAGAAAGAATACTTATTCTGTGGCAATGACTCATCCAGAATTTCAACTTTATTTTCAAGACCCTGAATGTTTAAAAATAGGATGTTGTTGTGACTTATCTGTGAGTTAGCAGGCTGGTTTTTCACATTTTTATTTTCTTCTTGGCTTGAAACCATAAAAAATTATCACTGAATGACACAGATGTATTTTTCCTTTGGCTCCTCCTTAAGCATTGCTGTGTTGATGCTCCAGTCGTTGTTGGTTCTGTTACTGCTGCTGCTTCTGCTGATAATGATGGTGCTGCTGCTGTTTCACTTATTTCTGGTGTTTGTTGTTCCATAACTGCTGTGCCTTTCTGTGAATTATTAACATTTGGAGTGTTCACTTGCATTAATAAAATTTCACATTTGTCTTGGAGAGGTGTAGCGTCACTGATAGCAGATTTCACATTGGATTCTACAGGATACACACACTTCCTGTCCATGAGAGGTATGACTTTTTTATCATCACACTGCACATTTGAGATTTTATTTACAAGTTCTAAAATTTTGGTTACTATTACGTTTTTTCCCAGTACATTTAGATGGGAACCATGTGCTGTGTGAAATCTTTTCCCTAAGTTGCTGATGTTCACAAATGTTACATTTTCAAACCGCTTGCAAATATTTTGCATCTCTTTATTTGCAGTTTCAATTTCTTTATTTACACAAGACCATTCTATCAAGTCGTAACGGTGTGGCACTGAAAAAACAATAACATTTGTTCCTCTCAGCTCATACAGTTTTCTTTTTAGCGAGATTAAGAGATCGTTTTTTTCGTTCCTAGCTATATCATTTGATCCCGCCAGGAAGATGGAAAGGTCCTTTTTGCTCAATGAGGAAATTTTTTCTTGACTCATTGACGTAGCAGCACTGAATTTTGCTCCTGGTTTTATTGTACAGTTAAAACTAAAATTCTGACTACTTGTACGCCGAAATTTGGCGGCTGTATTTCGTCCTTGGCTGTCGGCATACAGTTCAATTTTACCGGTACTTGCTGTTCCGAGATTGCCTGTTTTCTGCCTATCTTTGCAGTAAGCGAAGTCTTGTTTGGCACTATTTATTATGTCTTTCTTGCTAACACATGTCGATATTGTCTCAGTAGAGCAGCTTAGCGGTGGAAGATTTTTCGTGAGCACTTTCGCATATGATCTTTTACTTAACTGCTGCTGAAATATTCCATGTTTTATCTTATTCACAAAGTCGTTTGATTTTCCACATGGTACACTCGCATTGTTAACTTCACTTTCACAATCCGTAGTCGAAAGAGCTTGAAAGTAATTTTCGTTCACTATATTTATGTTTCTTTCGCCGTTTTCTGTATCTTGTATTATCTGTTTGCGTCTTTTGTACTTCACTTCCGTCCAATTCTCCGACATATTCGTACTTTCATGGCGCGAGTTTTTCATGTTCCGTTCACTTTTTTCTTCTTTAAGTTTCTTGATATCCATCTTCAAGGAACTGATAATAAATTGTAAACTAGACACCCGTTCGCTGAGCTTTGTAATTTCATCCTTACAACTGTCACAATTTTTCTTTTTCACGGCAAAATTCACACTTTTTCTCGGACACGCACAACGAATTTTTACACTAGCTGCCATCCTTTTTTTTCTGGCAAGAAGTTCTGATTCCCTTAGTAATCCAACCCTTTCCTCTTGTCTTCTCTCTTATATTTACCATTTCTTGAGGGAAGGCTGTATCAAAATGCTTTACCACTTTTTCTAGAAGAATATTGAATTTCGAATTCAGATTTTGCTTTTCATAGACATCAGACCAGTCTTCAGTATGCAATAGTGAGTTAAAGTGGACAATGCTTTTCTGCCAGTAGATCCTTCTCTTGACCTTTAGTAATTTATTCTCAACCGGTCGTCCTTCCTTTGTGGTGGTAAGTATTTGAGCTTTGTGGTCACTATATCCTGTGTTAAACACTTTACTGACCACTCCAATTTCTCTTTATCAATCAGGATTTGATCTTAACCTGTCTGACTGGTTGGTGTTATTTATTTATTGTACTTTTTTGCATGGAGACACCAACTGGTGTCTTTTGCAAACATCATAGTATTTTTTACAAGTTTAGTATAGTCATATATACATATGTGATTACATATACATGAAACAAATGTACCATTGTACCTAATAAGGCACAATATTGGGTGTTACATCGTACCTCTTACAAATATTCAGATTTTACACTACTCTCTCTCTCTGGGGGAAACATTTCACGTGCCAAAAATATATCTATAAACAAAGATGATGTGACTTACCAAACGAAAGCGCTGGCATGTTGATAGACACTCAAACACACACACAAAATTCAAGCTTTCGCAACAAACGGTTGCTTCGTCAGGAAATAGGGAAGGAGAGGAAAAGATGAAAGGATGTGGGTTTCAAGTGAGAGGGTAAGGAGTCATTCCAATCCCGGGAGCGGGTTGCTTAGGGGAAAAAAGGACACGTATTCACTCGCACACACACATATCCATCCGCACATACACAGACACAAGCAGACCTTTGTAATGGCAAAGAGTTTGGGCAGAGATGTCAGTCGAGGTGGAAGTACAGAGGCAAAGATGTTGTTGAAAGACAGGTGAGGTATGAGCGGCGGCAACTAGAAATTAGCGGAGGTTGAGGCCTGGCGGATAACGAGAAGAGAGGGTATACTGAAGGGCAAGTTCCCATCTCCGAAGTTCTGACAGGTTGGTGTTAGTGGGAAGTATCCAGATAACCCGGACGGTGTAACACTGTGCCAAGATGTGCTGGCCATGTACCAAGGCATGTTTAGCCACAGGGTGATCCTCATTACCAACAAACACTGTGTGCCTGTGTCCATTCATGAGAATGGACAGTTTGTTGCTGGTCATTCCCACTTAGAAAGCTTCACGGTGTAGGCAGGTCAGTTGGTAAATCACGTGGGTGCTTTCACACATGGCTCCGCCTTCGATCGTGTACACCTTCCGGGTTACAGGTCTGGAGTAGGTGGTGGTGGGAGGGTGCATTGGAGAGGTTTTACACCGGGGGCGATTACAAGGGTAGGAGCTAGAGGGTAAGGGAGGTGGTTTGGGGATTTCAAAGGGATGAACTAAGAGGTTACGAAGGTTAGGTGGACGGCGGAAAGACACTCTTGGTGGAGTGGGGAGGATTTGATGAAGGATGCATCTAATTTCAGGGCAGGATTTGAGGAAGTCGTATCCCTGCTGGAGAGCCACACTCAGAGTCTGCTCCAGTCCCGGCAAAGTATCCTATCACAAGTGGGGCACTGTTGTGGTTCTTCTGTGGGAGGTTCTGGGTTTGAGGGGATGAGGAAGTTGCTCTGGTTATTTGCTTCTGTACCAGGTCGGGAGGGTAGTTGCGGGATGTGAAAGCTGTTTTCAGGTTGTTGGTGTAATGGTTCAGGGATTCCGGACTGGAGCAGATTCATTTACCACGAAGACCTAGGCTGTAGGGAAGGGACCGTTTGATGTGGAATAGGTGGCAGCTGTCATAATGGAGGTACTGTTGCTTGTTGGTGGGTTTGATGTGGACGGACGTGTGAAGCTGGCCATTGGACAGATGGAGGTCGACGTCGAGGAAAGTGGCATGGGATTTGGAGTAGGACCAAGTGAATCTGATGGAACCAAGGGAGTTGAGGTTGGAGAGGAAATTCTGGAGTTCTTCTTCACTGTGAGTCCAGATCATGAAGATGTCATCAATAAATCTGTACCAAACTTTGGGTTGGCAGGCCTGGGTAACCAAGAAGGCTTCCTCTAAGGGACCCATGAATAGGTTGGCGTACGAGGGGGCCATCCTGGTACCCATGGCTGTTCCCTTTAATTGTTGGTATGTCTGGCCTTCAAAAGTGAAGAAGTTTTGGGTCAGGATGAAGCTGGCTAAGGTAATGAGGAAAGAGATTTTAGGTAGGGTGGCAGGTGATCGGCGTGAAAGGAAGTGCTCCATCGGAGCGAGGCCCTGGACGTGCAGAATATTTGTGTATAAGGAAGTGGCATCAATGGTTGCAAGGATGGTTTCCAGGGGTAATAGATTGGGTAAGGATTCCAGGCGTTCAAGAAAGTGGTTGGTCTCTTTGATGAAGGATGGCGCACTGCATGTAATGGGTTGAAAGTGTTGATCTAGGTAGGCAGAGATACGTTCTGTGGGGGCTTGGTAACCAGCTGCAATGGGGTGGCCGGGATGATTGGGTTTGTGAATTTTAGGAAGAAGGTAGAAGGTAGGGGTGCGGGGTGTTGGTGGGGTCAGGAGGTTGATGGAGTCAGGTGAAAGGTTTTGTAGGGGGCCTAAGGTTCTGAGGATTCCTTGAAGCTCCGCCTGGACATCAGGAATTGGATTACCTTGGCAAACTTTGTATGTGGTGTTGTCTGAAAGCTGACGCAGTCCCTCAGCCACATACTCCCGACGATCAAGTACCACGGTCATGGAACCCTTGTCCGCCGGAAGAATGACGATGGATCGGTCAGCCTTCAGATCACGTATATATTGGGCTTCAGCAGTGGTGATGTTGGGAGTAGGATTAAGGTTTTTAAGAAGGACTGAGAAGCAAGGCTGGAAGTCAAAAATTCCTGGAAGGTTTGGAGAGGGTGATTTTGAGTGAGAGGAAGTGGGTCCCGCTGTGACGGAGGACGGAACTGTTCCAGGCAGGGTTCAATTTGGATAGTGTCTTGGGGAGTTGGATCATTAGGAGTAGGATTAGGATCATTTTTCTTCGTGGCAAAGTGATATTTCCGGACTGAGAAGAAAGGCTGGAAGTCAGAAATTCCTGGAAGGTTTGGAGAGGGTGATTTTGAGGAAGAGGAGGTGGGTCCCGCTGTGACGGAGGACGGAACTGTTCCAGGCAGGGTTCAATTTGGATAGTGTCTTGGAGAGTTGGATCATTAGGAGTAGGATTAGGATCATTTTTCTTCATGGCAAAGTGATATTTCCAGCAGAGAGTACGAGTGTAGGACAGTAAATCTTTGACGAGGGCTGTTTGGTTGAATCTGGGAGTGGGGCTGAAGGTGAGGCCTTTGGATAGGACAGAGGTTTCGGATTGGGAGAGAGGTTTCGAGGAAAGGTTAGCTACTGAATTAAGGTGTTGTGGTTCCAGATTGTTGATTGGAATTTTGGGGTTTTGGAGGAGTGGAGCTGGAAGTGGGAGATTGAGTAGATGGGAGAGACTGGGTTTGTGTGCAATGAGAGGAGGTTGAGGTTTGCTAGAAAGATTGTGAAGGGTGAGTGGGTTGCCTTTCCAGAGGTGGGAAACCAGGAGATTGGATAGTTTTTTGAGGTGGAGGGTGGAATGCTGTTCTAATTTGCGGTGGGCCTGTAGGAGGATGCTTTGAACAGCCAGAGTGGATGAGGGAGAGGAAAGATTGAGGACTTTTATTAAGGATAGGAGTTGACGGCTGTGTTCGTTGGCTGAGTTGATGTGTAGGTGAAGGGTTAGGTGGGTGAGGGCAATGGATTGTTCAGTTTGGAACTGGTATAGGGACTGATGGAAAGAAGGGTTGCAGCCAGAGATGGGAACTTTAAGTGTGAGGCCTTTGGGGGTAATGCCAAATGCCAGACAAGCCTGAGAAAATAAAATATGGGAGCGTAATCTGGCTAGGGCGAAGTGCAGTCTCCTACTACGGCAGACGCTGTTTCCTGACGAGTGTACAAGTGTTTTCTTCTCTCAGTTAACAAGTTGTGCAATGTGCAGGCAGCCAGTGTTATTGTGGTAACTTTTTCAGGAGGCAGATTAATGGTAGTAAGAAAAATCCCGAAACGATTTGCAAGAATGCCAAAGCTGCTCTCCACTAATCTTCTCCCTCGTGACACTCGGTAATTGAAAACCTTTTCTTCTTTTGTGATTCCTTTTAAGGGGTATGGCTTCATAATGTTATAACTCAGAGGAAAAGCGTCATCTGCCAGTACTACCATTGGAGTTGTAATGTTTGTGTTCCCAAGCTTCCTGCCTTCAGGAATGTTGAGCACAGATTGGTCAATGAGACACTCACGTAGTTTGCTTTTTGAAAACACTCCAGCATCACCAACACGCCCATTAGTTCCTACGTCTACATACAAAAATTTGTAGGAAGCATCTACCATGGCAAATAAAATGATACTGTTGAAGGATTTATAATTGAAAAAGTGAGATCCACTAGCCTATGGACATTTAATATGAATGTGCTTTCCGTCCATTGCTCCTATAGTGTTATAACAGTTCCACTTCTTCTCGAAATTCTCTGCAATTTGCTCCCACTCTCCTCTGCTTGTGGGTACCCATAAATAAATAAGATTTATGTATGTGCAAGGAAGTATGTAACTAATGGCTTTTATCTTTTATTTTGTAGCATGAGATGCAAGAGCCTGTCGCATGTAGCGAGGCACAGCCACAGCCCCAGCCCCTGCATTAAGAGCGGCCTCCCACTAAAAGGAGGAAAGTCACGCCAGACGTGGCAACAAACGTCATGGTGGAGGCCAGCAGGACACATCAGGCTATGGCTGATGCTGCTAGAACCATGCCTGTCCATGAAGACCGCTACAGTACCCTTGGTGCCCACATCGCAGCAGAACTGCATGAAATGGAAAAAGGTGGGTGGCAGGGAATACACCACTGCCACTATGCACAGTCTGGAGCGGACATTAATGGACAGGTGGGATTTGCTGCATGCGACAGCCCGTGCACAACCGTCCACCTCTGGATATATCCAGGCTGCCTTGCAGCAGGCTGGAATAGAGGATGAGGATTCCATTCTATAAATACATATGTGTGTATAATTTTTGTATCTCTCCAATCTTCTTAATCTATTTTTATAATCAGGGTGCCTCACATTGTAAAGTGTCTCATCCGCTTCATACATCTCTATTAATTTTGTGGTATCACACATCAATTGAAATTTGCCATGTAAATAAAATTAGATAAATAAAATAATAACAATTTATCTTCATGAACATAAAGTGTATCGAACATTTATTTACCTTGAGACAATGGTCCTTTAGTGCTTTATAAATTGCTTCACACGTTTCAGGTATTATTTTACTTAATGTGCAGTGTGGAATTCGAGTGCTGTACTGTAAGCTAGAGTAACTTTCTCCTGTAGCAAGGAATCGTAGTGTTACAGTGAGAATGTCTTCTGCAGATATAGCAGTTCTTAGGTGAATATTGTGTTTTGAGATACGAGGAATCACTTCACTGAGAACATACTGAAAAGTATGCTCATCCATTCACAAGAAATTGATGTATCACTTGACGTCTTCCACTATTAGCTCACGTAACAAGTTTTGCTGAATGCTTTTTTCGTCTCGTTGTGAAACCCATGGCTTCACCCAGGTACGATTCCTTTTTTCCCCCTGGTTCTGTATCGCATGTGCACACACAGCAATTGTGGCACAAGCAGCAGCTGCTGTGGTTAATAACAATTGGTTTTTGTCAGCCATCTTGAACTTTGACGAAAACTTTGATGAAGGTGTAGTACCACGTCTAGCGCTACGTCAAAGACCTTCGTCAAATATATTGGACGGAATATTGGTTCACATCTTTGATCAAATCTTTGACAAAGAAATTAGATAGTGTAATACCGGCCTAAAGACAAAGAATTTGGGCAGAGATGTCAGTCGAGGCGGAAATACAGAGGCAAAGATGTTGTTGGAAGATAGGTGAGGTATGAGCGGCAGCAACTTGAAATTCGGGGAGGTTGAGGCCTGGCGGATAACGAGAAGAGGATATACTGAAGGGCAAGTTCCCATCTCCGGAGTTCTGACAGGTTGGTGTTATTGGGAAGTATCCAGATAACCCGGACGGTGTAACACTGTGCCAAGATGTGCTGGCCGTGCACCAAGGCATGTTTAGCCACAGGGTGATCCTCATTACCAACAAACACTGTGTGCCTGTGTCCATTCATGAGAATGGACAGTTTGTTGCTGGTCATTCCCACATAGAAAGCTTCACAGTGTAGGCAGGTCAGTCGGTAAATCACGTGGGTGCTTTCACACATGGCTCTGCCTTTGATCGTGTACACCTTCCGGGTTACAGGACTGGAGTAGGTGGTGGTGGGAGGGTGCATTGGAGAGGTTTTACACTGGGGGCGGTTACAAGGGTAGGAGCCAGAGGGTAAGGGAGGTGGTTTGGGGATTTGTAGGGATGAACTAAGTCGTTACGAAGGTTAGGTGGACGGCGGAAAGACACTCTTGGTGGAGTGGGGCGGATTTCATGAAAGATGGATCACATTTCAGGGCAGGATTTGAGGAAGTCGTATCCCTGCTGGAGTGCCACATTCAGAGTCTGATCCAGTCCCGGAAAGTATCCAGTCACAAGTGGGGCACTTTTGTGGTTCTTCTGTGGGAGATTCTGGGTTTGAGGAAGTGGCTCTGGTTATTTGCTTCTGTACCAGGTCGGGAGGGTAGTTGCAGGATGTGAAAGCTGTTTTCAGGTTGTTGGTGTAATGGTTCAGAGATTCCAGACTGGAGCAGATTCATTTGCCACGAAGACCTAGGCTGTAGGATGGCCAGCTTCACACGTCCGTCCACATCAAACCCACCAACAAGCAACAGTACCTGCATTATGACAGCTGCCACCTATTCCACATTAAACAGTCCCTTCCCCACAGAAGAACCACAAAAGTACCCCACTTGTGACACGATACTTTCCGGAACTGGATCAGTGTCTGAATGTGGCTCTCCAGCAGGGATACGACTTCCTCAAATCCTGCCCTGAAATGAGATCCATTCTTCATGAAATCCTCCCCACTCCACCAAGAGTGTCTTTCCGCCATCCACCTAACCTTTGTAACCTCTTAGTTCATCCCTATGAAATACCCAAACCACCTTCCTTACCCTCTGGCTCCTACCCTTGTAACTGCCCCCAGTGTAAAACCTCTCCAATGCACCGTCCCACCACCACCTACTCCAGACCTGTAACCCAGAAGGTGTACACGATCAGAGGCAGAACCATGTGTGAAAGCACCCACGTGATTTACCAACTGACCTGCCTACACTGTGAAGCTTTCTGTGTGGGAATGGCCAGCAACAAACTGTCCATTCTCATGAATGGACACAGGCAGACAGTGTTTGTTGGTAATGAGGATCACCCTGTGGCCAAACATGCCTTGGTGCACGGCCAGCAGATCTTGGCACAGTGTTACACTGTCCGGGTTATCTGGATACTTCCCCCAAACACCAACCTATCAGAACTCCGGAGATGGGAACTTGCCGTTCAGTATATCCTCTCTTCTCGTTGTCTGCCAGGCCTCAACCTCCACTAATTTCAAGTTGCCGCTGCTCATACCTCACCTGTCTTTCAACAACATCTTTGCCTCTGTACTTCCGCCTCGACTGACATCTCTGCCCAAACTCTTTGTCTTTAGGCCGGTATTACACTATCTAATTTCTTTGTCAAAGATTTGATCAAAGATGTGAACCAATATTCCGTCCAATATATTTGACGAAGGTCTTTGACGTAGCGCTAGACGTGGTACTACACCTTCATCAAAGTTTTCGTCAAAGTTCAAGATGGCTGACAAAAACCAATTGTTATTAACCACAGCAGCTGCTGCTTGTGCCACAATTGCTGTGTGTGCACATGCGATACAGAACCAGGGGGAAAAAAGGAATCGTACCTGGGTGAAGCCATGGGTTTCACAACGAGACGAAAAAAGCATTCAGCAAAACTTGTTACGTGAGCTAATAGTGGAAGACGTCAAGTGATACATCAATTTCTTGTGAATGGATGAGCATACTTTTCAGTATGTTCTCAGTGAAGTGATTCCTCGTATCTCAAAACACAATATTCACCTAAGAACTGCTATATCTGCAGAAGACAGGCTCACTGTAACACTACGATTCCTTGCTACAGGAGAAAGTTACTCTAGCTTACAGTACAGCACTCGAATTCCACACTGCACATTAAGTAAAATAATACCTGAAACGTGTGAAGCAATTTATAAAGCACTAAAGGACCATTGTCTCAAGGTAAATAAATGTTCGATACACTTTATGTTCATGAAGATAAATTGTTATTATTTTATTTATCTAATTTTATTTACATGGCAAATTTCAATTGATGTGTGATACCACAAAATTAATAGAGATGTATGAAGCGGATGAGACACTTTACAATGTGAGGCACCCTGATTATAAAAATAGATTAAGAAGATTGGAGAGATACAAAAATTATACACACATATGTATTTATAGAATGGAATCCTCATCCTCTATTCCAGCCTGCTGCAAGGCAGCCTGGATATATCCAGAGGTGGACGGTTGTGCACGGGCTGTCGCATGCAGCAAATCCCACCTGTCCATTAATGTCCGCTCCAGACTGTGCATAGTGGCAGTGGTGTATTCCCTGCCACCCACCTTTTTCCATTTCATGCAGTTCTGCTGCGATGTGGGCACCAAGGGTACTGTAGCGGTCTTCATGGACAGGCATGGTTCTAGCAGCATCAGCCATAGCCTGATGTGTCCTGCTGGCCTCCACCATGACGTTTGTTGCCACGTCTGGCGTGACTTTCCTCCTTTTAGTGGGAGGCCGCTCTTAATGCAGGGGCTGGGGCTGTGGCTGTGCCTCGCTACATGCGACAGGCTCTTGCATCTCATGCTACAAAATAAAAGATAAAAGCCATTAGTTACATACTTCCTTGCACATACATAAATCTTATTTATTTATGGGTACCCACAAGCAGAGGAGAGTGGGAGCAAATTGCAGAGAATTTCGAGAAGAAGTGGAACTGTTATAACACTATAGGAGCAATGGACGGAAAGCACATTCATATTAAATGTCCATAGGCTAGTGGATCTCACTTTTTCAATTATAAATCCTTCAACAGTATCATTTTATTTGCCATGGTAGATGCTTCCTACAAATTTTTGTATGTAGACGTAGGAACTAATGGGCGTGTTGGTGATGCTGGAGTGTTTTCAAAAAGCAAACTACGTGAGTGTCTCATTGACCAATCTGTGCTCAACATTCCTGAAGGCAGGAAGCTTGGGAACACAAACATTACAACTCCAATGGTAGTACTGGCAGATGACGCTTTTCCTCTGAGTTATAACATTATGAAGCCATACCCCTTAAAAGGAATCACAAAAGAAGAAAAGGTTTTCAATTACCGAGTGTCACGAGGGAGAAGATTAGTGGAGAGCAGCTTTGGCATTCTTGCAAATCGTTTCGGGATTTTTCTTACTACCATTAATCTGCCTCCTGAAAAAGTTACCACAATAACACTGGCTGCCTGCACATTGCACAACTTGTTAACTGAGAGAAGAAAACACTTGTACACTCGTCAGGAAACAGCGTCTGCCGTAGTAGGAGACTGCACTTATCTTGAGACACAAAGCACTGAGGACCTACAGCAAATGGAACCAATAGCTTGCCAAACTGCTTCTGGACGTACAGTACACAGGAGAGCAGTTAGGGAATACTTTAAGACATTTTACAATGGCGCTGGGAAAGTGCCCTGGCAAGATAATCACATTTAGTAATGTAAAACGTAAACAAATGTACATACCTCAAACATTTCCTCAAACGTCGGTGTGGCACGTTCACTTCCAGTTTCACTTTCCGTGCTCTCCATATTGCACACACTCTTGTCGGCCTCTGTTGACTGGTCGAGAAATTTGAGCATTTGGAACCAGTACACTTGTGGTGTATACGCCGCCTGCGCACTGGCTCCACTTTTGCTTTTATGCATCTGCAATATTAGTAATGAAAATAATTTAAACTACTTGTAGGTTACGTAAACATTATTGTATGCTTCAAGTCACTGCAGTGAACAAATTAATGCTAATCATTTGCATGACATGTAAACTTTACTTGCATAAATAAATATGTCAATACGTACTTTTGCTTTCTCGTATGAGTAGCTAGTGCGGAGGCCATTTATCTTCCTCTTGATATCCTTGGCCGTACATCCAGGCCGTATGTCACAGCTAATAATCTCTGCTATATTTTTTTAACTCTCCAATCTTGTTAATCTATTTTTATAATCAGGGTGCCTCACATTGTAAAGCGCCTCATCCGCTTCATACATTTCAATTAATTTTGTGGTAGACGCCACACACCAATTGTATTTAGCAGCCATGTTTACAAACACAAAAGATGACAGAACGCTCCAGCGACGCTGGCGCTCCGCGTGGTAACATATTGCATTGCAGTGAACAGAAGACAAGCGATTTCTTTGATCAAATATACGGCCTCGGCCTAGATTTGATCAAATATTGGATGACATTTGTCAAAGATCACTATTACACTATCAAATATCTTTGACAAAGATATTGGACAAAGAAATTTGATAGTGTAATACCGGCCGTACAAATGTCTGCTTGTGTCTGTGTATGTGGAGATGGATATGTGTGTGTGTGTGTGTGCGAGTGTATACCTGTCCTTTTTTCCCCTAAGGTAAGTCTTTCCACTCCCAGGATTGGAATGATTCCTTACCCTCTCCCTTAAAACCCACATTCTTTCATCTTTCCCTCTCCTTCCCTCTTTCCTGACGAAGCAACCATTGGTTGCGAAAGCTTGAATTTTGTGTGTATGTATGTGTTTGTTTGTGTATCTATATATATATATATAATAGAGGGAAACATTCCATGCGGGAAAAATATATTTAAAAACAAAGATGATGTGACTTACCATACGAAAGCGCTGGCAGGTCGATAGATACACAAACACATACATACACACAAAATTCAAGCTTTCGCAACCAATGGTTGCTTCGTCAGGAAAGAGGGAAGGAGAGGGAAAGATGAAAGGATATATATATATATATATATATATATATATATATATATATATATATATATATATATATATATATATATATATATAAAAAAAACAAAGATGATGTGACTCACCATACGAAAGTGCTGGCAGGTCAATAGAAACACAAACAGACACATGCATACACACAAAATTCAAGCTTTCGCAACAAACTGTTGCCTCATCAGGAAAGAGGGAAGGAGAGGGAAAGACGAAAGGATGTGGGTTTTAAGGCTGAGGGTAAGGAGTCATTCCAATCCCGGGAGCGGAAAGTCTTACCTTAGGGGGAAAAAAGGACGGGTATACACTTGCACACACACACACACATATCCATCCACACATATACAGACACAAGCAGACATATTTAAAGACAAAGAGTTTGGGCAGAGATGTCAGTCGAGGCGGAAGTGCAGAGGCAAAGATGATGTTGAATGACAGGTGAGGTATGAGTGGCGGCAACTTGAAATTAGCGGAGATTGAGGCCTGGTGGGTAACGGGAAGAGAGGATATATTGAAGAGCAAGTTCCCATCTCCGGAGTTCGGATAGGTTGGTGTTGGTGGGAAGTATCCAGATAACCCGAACGGTGTAACACTATGCCAAGATGTGCTGGCCGTGCACCAAGGCATGTTTAGCCACAGGGTTATCCTCATTACCAACAAACACTGTCTGCCTGTGTCCATTCATGCGAATGGACAGTTTGTTGCTGGTCATTCCCACATAGAATGCATTGCAGTGTAGGCAGGTCAGTTGGTAAATCACGTGGGTGCTTTCACATGTGGCTCTGCCTTTGATCGTGTACACCTTCCGGGTTACAGGACTGGAGTAGGTGGTGGTAGGAGGGTGCATGGGACAGGTTTTACACTGGAGGCAGTTACAAGGATAGGAGCCAGAGGGTAGAGAAGGTGGTTTGGGGATTTCATAGGGATGAACTAAGAGGTTACGAAGGTTAGGTGGATGGCGGAAAGACACTCTTGGTGGAGTGGGGAGGATTTCATGAAGGATGGATCTCATTTCAGGGCAGGATTTGAGGAAGTCGTATTAACATTCACTTAAAGGATATAAACACTTGTCAATTAAGAAATATTGTACCCTATTTGACCACTAATGCATGGACTATGGTCTGTTGTTTTTAATTTTGTTCTTTGTCTGTAGTAGAAGTCTTTATGTCTTGTATTATAGGCATGCATATCAGAGCACTTTGTTGCTTTGTTTTGATGTGTCACAAAAAATATAGTTAATTTGTAAAGATGCAGTTGCAACTTTAACTCTGGCTGTAAGGTTATGTGTTTTAATGAGATTGCCAAGGGTGGTTTTCTGTTTGAATTTACTAAGAAAATCTATGTTGAAGTCACCACATACTACAACATCACGCCTTGTTTTATGCAGCTTATTTAAGAAAATTTCCATTTTTTCTATTATCAAACCTAATTTTGGAATTTTTATCACTGTCATCTCAAAGTCTTTTTCACAACTTAGGGAGGTGACATTATCTATTTTAGTATCCTCTATATTATCTTTTACATATATGGCCACACCTCCATAGTGACCACTAGGTCTACAATAGTACTCAGCCAGAGTGTAATTGTGTAGGCAGACAGATTTAATTAAGTTCTTGTCAAGCCAATGTTCTGAAAAACACATTACAGAAATATCCTCTAGTTCATGCATTAATAAAATATTTAGTTCTTCTACGTTATTGCTTAGGGACTGAACATTTTGGTGAAAGATCTTTATTACAGAATTTGTGGGAAAATCTACAGTACCACCTACCTTCAGTTTAAATGTTTCCTGTTTGTGCAATTTGTAGCTACTGCTTTAAGCAGTAAAAAATCATTCAGATGAGGAGGCTGCCTGATGTTTTTTCTAGTTTGGCGAGATGAGGCCTCCCTAGTGATCCATTTCTCCAAGGTACTCTGACCTGCAATCTTTTTGTGCTTCTTGTCACTCTTGTTTACAAGACGGCAGATTTCTTCAGCCAAGAACTGTTTACCATAGTAATTCAAATGTAGGCTGTGACTGGTATGCATGTCTCTGTTTAATGTACTGACATCTATTAGATTCACATAAGGATATTTTTGTGGTTCACGGTGTGGGTTCCTGTAGTCATGTCCTAGTTCATGAACCATGGGCAACGTAGGAGTGGCCAAGTAAGTGGTCCCGACAGTCGGGATACCAGTTACTTTGGAATAAGGCTGGGCATCTCGGACATATTCTGAGTCGTGGTCACCTTTGTGCTCATACGGCAAAGACTACCAAATCCACCGGTTAGTCCCTCAACCGTTAGGGGTAAAACCCAATGGGACTCGGGGCAAGTAAGGCTAGCAACCTGCTTTCCTGCTACTTTAAATATGACGCTGGCAACAATCAGAGCAAAATGCCTCGGACCTTTGGAGGTGACGGAGTCCCACCTCTAACTGACAAACCAGGGACTCCTAAGATATGACTTGGCAAACAAATGTTAATGAGATGGGGAGCTATTAATATCAATGGGGGCTACTCTGGGAAGAAGGTAGAGCTGGTAGAGGCTGCAAGTAAGATGGGACTGGACGTTTTAGCTGTTAGTGACATTCGGGTAAGGGGTGAGAAAGAACAGGAAGTGGGAGAATACAAGGTCTCCCTGTCAGGAGTCAAAGCAGGAATAGCACAATGGGGTGTAGGGCTTTACATCAGGAAAGAAATGAAACCCAGCGTAGTTGCAATAAGGTATGTAAACGAACGACTGATGTGGATAGATTTGAGTCTAGCAAGAAAATTTGGATTGTGTCAGTATATTCGCATTGTGAAGGGACAGATCAAGATAAGATGGATAGTTTTTATGAGGCACTCAGTGATGTAGTTGTTAGAGTAAAGGACAAGGACAGTGTTCTGCTCATGGGTGATTTTAATGCCAGGATTGGAAATTGAACAGAAGGGTATGAAAAGGTTATGGGTAAATTTGGAGAGGATATGGAGGCCAACAGGAACGGGAAACAACTCTTGGATTTCTGTACCAGTATGGGCGTAGTAATCACAAACTCCTTTTTTAAACATAAGAACATTCACTGGTATACTTGGGAAGGCAGGGGAGCCAGATCTGTCATTGATTATATAATAACAGATCAGGAATTCAGGAAGGCTGTGAGGGACACATGTGTATTCAGGGGATTCTTTGATGACACTGATCATTATTTAATCTGCAGTGAAATTGGGATTGTGAGGCCGAAAGTGCAGGAGGTCAGGTCCATATGTAGGAGGGTAAGAGTGGAGAAACTTCAGGATAAGGAAATCAGGCACAAGTACATAACAGCGATCTCAGAAAGGTACCATTTAGTTGAATGTAGTCAATTACAGTCATTGGAAAAGGAATGGACAAGGTACAGGGACACAGTACTAGAAGTGGCTAAAGAATGTCTTGGAACAGTAGTGTGTAAAAGTAGGATGAAGCAAACAGCTTGGTGGAATGACACAGTCAAGGCAGCCTGTAAAAGGAAAAAGAAGGCGTATCAAAAATGGCTACATGCTAGAACTCAGGTAGACAGAGAAAGTTATGTTGAAGAAAGAAACAAAGCCAAACACATAATTGCAGCATCCAAGAAGAAATCTTGGGAAGACTTTGGAAACAGGTTGGAAACTATGGGTCAAGCTGCTGGAAAACCATTCTGGAGTGTAATTAGCAGTCTTCAAAAGGGAGGTAAGAGGAAATGACAAGTATTTTGGACAGGTCAGGAAAACTGCTGATGAATCCTGTGGATGCCTTGGGCAGATGGAGAGAATATTTTGAAGAGTTGCTCAATGTAGGTGAAAATACGACCGGTAATGTTTCAGATTTCGAGGTAGAATGGGATAGGAATGATGATGGAAGTAGGATCACATTTGAGGAAGTGGAGAAAATGGTCAATAGATTGCAGTGCAATAAAGCAGCTGGGGTGGATGAAATTAAGTCGGAACTCATCAAATACAGTGGAATGTCAAGTCTTAAATGGCTACACAGGATAATTGAAATGGCCTGGGAGTCAGGACAGGTTCCATCAGACTGGACAAAAGCAGTAATCACACCAATATTTAAACATGGAAACAGAAAAGATTGTAACAACTACAGAGGTATCTCTTTAATCAGCATTGTGGGTAAAATCTTCTCAGGTATTGTTGAAAGGAAAGTGCGAGTATTAGTTGAGGACCATTTGGATGAAAATCAGTGTGGGTTTAGGCCTCTTAGAGGTTGCCAGGACCAGATCTTTAGCTTATGGCAAATAATGGAGAAGTGTTATGAGTGGAACAGGGAATTGTATATATGCTTTATAGATCTAGAAAAGGCATATGACTGGGTTCCTAGGAGGAAGTTATTGTCTGTTCTACGAGATTATGGAATAGGAGGCAAACTTTTGCAAGCAATTAAAGGTCTTTACATGGATAGTCAGGCAGCAGTTAGAGTTGATGGTAAATTGAGTTCATGGTTCAGAGTAGTTTCAGGAGTAAGACAAGGCTGCAACCTGTCTCCACTGTTGTTCATATTATTTATGGATCATATGTTGAAAACAATAGACTGGCTGGGTGAGATTAAGATATGTGAACACAAAATAAGCAGTCTTGCATATGCGGATGACTTAGTTGTGAAGGCAGATTCGATTGAAAGTTTGCAAAGTAGTATTTCAGAGCTAGATTAGAAATGTAAGGACTATGGTATGAAGATTAGCATCTCCAAAACGAAAGTAATGTCAGTTGGAAAGAAATATAAACGGATTGAGTGCCAAATAGGAGGAACAAAGTTAGAACAGGTGAACAGTTTCAAGTACTTAGGATGCATATTCTCACAGGGTGGCAACATAGTGAAAGAACTGGAAGTGAGGTGTAGCAAAGCTAATGCAGTGAGTGCTCAGCTACGATCTACTCTCTTCTGCAAGAAGGAAGTCAGTACCAAGACTAAGTTATCTGTGCACCATTCAATCTTTCGACCTACTTTGTTGTATGGGAGCGAAAGCTGGGTGGATTCAGGTTACCTTATCAACAAGGTTGAGGTTACGGATATGAAAGTAGCTAGGATGATTGCAGGTACTAGTAGATGGGAACAATGGCAGGAGGGTGTACACAATGAGGAAATCAAAGAAAAACTGGGAATGAACTCTATAGATGTAGCAGTCAGGGCAAACAGGCTTAGATGGTGGGGTCATGTTACACGCATGGGAGAAGCAAGGTTACCCAAGAGACTCATGGGTTCAGCAGTAGAGGGTAGGAGGAGTTGGGGCAGACCAAGGAGAAGGTACTTGGATTCGGTTAAGAATGATTTTGAAGTAATAGGTTTAATGTCAGAAGAGGCACCAATGTTAGCACTGAATAGGGGATCTTGGAGGAATTTTACAAGGGGGCTATGCTCCAGACTGAACACTGAAAGGCATAATCAGTCTTAAATGATGATGATGATGATGATGATGAAGGATATTTTTTGTACAGTTCATTTATCTCAATGTTCACTCTTTCTATCAGTTTGTTTACACATGACCAGGGTGGTAAGTCATACCTGTGGGGTTGATTTATCACAGTTATGTTTGTTTTGTTTAATTTGGGCAGCACACTGTCGAGAACTGTGATGAGTATTTTACCTTTATCTCTGCCAACGTCATTTGCGCCTGCACAAATTATGACACAGTCATTAAAGTCAAGGTTTTCACATGATTTTGCAAGAGACTTTGTAACTTCTTCCATTCCTGCCCCTGGCTTTATAAAGGCTTGTACACTTAGGTTTGACTGTGTGTCTGTCACTTGTTCCGCCAGTTGACGACAATGACTATTGGCAAAAATTAGTACTTTTTTGTCTTTTTTGCATTGGTTATGTTTTGAAACATTAGTAGATTTCACGGAACGTGACTCCTGCTGTTTTTTAATAGTTTCTGGACTCACTTGTTTTTCAGCTACACTGTTTCCAGACTCGTTTGGCGTTTTGTTTGAAGCAGTTACTTTGATATGTCCAAGTTTTGTGCTTGTGGCTGCTGTACCTTTTTCGTTTACTTCACTGGTGTCCGATATTGTTTGGAGCTTGTGTTGATAATGTTCTTCTTGATTATTACAGTCCCAATTTTCCAACAGTTTCTCTAGTTGGATTACAGTCCTTTTTAGTTCTTCTATTTCACTATTGTTTGCAGATATCGCAATACGAAAGTCGTCACAATGTTTACACTTGTTGTGCACTGAACTTGCTTCTGTCATTTCACTTGCTTTTGATATTGTATCATAAATAATGTTAGAAGAATGATTCATTAATTTTTTGTAACACGATTTAAAGATTTTGTGATGTACATAATTATTCTGCATTTTAGGCTTTAAATGTTGTAAAAAGTCATTTTGAACGTACATTATCATTGTACTCATTTTAATTTCTACTACATCTCTGTAATGTCAATTTTTGCTGGATTAACTTATTGCAGTTGTAACATCAAGCATGAAATAGTACAATAATGTCAAAGAACGTAATTGGCTTTTAAACAGATATTAGTTAACTATTTTTATCATAGATCTATTACAATCTTTTAAACTGTAAAAATGTTAACATAGATTTACTACACCCAACAATTTCGTGTGCTAAATAATTGTTATAATCATTTCCTTTTATTGAAGTTAGATAATTGTGCACATACGTTATTGCATACCAAACAAAAGCAACAAATGAACATGAGCTCTTTTGGTTTTAGGGGTGGAAACTATTGGGTTCACATGTATCTATATTTATTAGTAGCACACTAGTCTGTCAGTTTTAACTACATGAATCATATTTAGTTATAGCTTTCTCTGTAATGGTACCTATGTGAAATATAACATACTTGACATTTGTGCCCCAATGGGAAACATTTCCATCAGAAAATGAAGATAATGACTGAGATATTTTAATAGTTTCAAAAATGCATAAACTGAATAAGCTACCTGAATAATATCTGGGCTAGAAGAGTCGTAATTATCAAAAATATTTTTACCAAGTGTAATGACAGAAGACAATAGGGTAAGATCGTTACCAATAAAACTTTTAATAACTGCAGGAAAGGATACAGTTCTTCTGTAAATAAAATATCATTTCAACATGTTGTATTCTGAAAATGATTTAGGTAAGTTAACAATTAGTGCACATTTTACAGACCTCTTGATATGGAATGTAGGAAGAGTGCATCTTGCTAGGTCAGCAGTACTACTCATAAAGGTAAAATGTCTTCTCTTTTATTGGATAAATGAAAATTAACTGAGTATATGTTGTCTTTCTTAATTATCACCTGCACAGATAATAAATCATCCTTATTGTCTTTGTCCTTTTCACTTGAAGCACTTCACATGAAAAAAGTCAATGTTTGTCACATATTACAGAAAAAAATATTAAGGCTTTTCTTCAAGTATATTCACAGGGAAAAATATGCCTAGAGACAGCACACTGGAGGCTAGGTGGGGGGGGGGGGACATCCCCCCAAGCTCCCTAATATGGGTGCCCTTCGTATCAAATGCTGGGCTCATATGATGATGATGAATACAGTCTGTTTGTTTTCATTCTCCTTGGACCCTCCACATGTGTATATGTCCGTTATGTTGCTTTGTGCAGAACTGAGGCTGCTTTGCACTGCTGCTCCTGGGTCCAGTGCTGTCAGACATACAGCTGTTGGTATGACTCTCTGGTGACAATTTCTGATGTGCTGGTAGACATTTCTCCTTATTATTTGAGGGATAACATGATCTTCCCATAAACAGTAGACATTCAAATATGATTTCTAAATGGGAAATGTAGTGTGTGGTCTTCCTTGTACACAGAATGTGGTTGACATTACTCTTATCCACTCTGTGTGATTATGCAGAAATGCTAATTATTTACATATTGGAGCATGTTGTACAATTTGTGCTGTGTTTGTTGCATGTTACCTTCATGGAGTTACAATTTAAGTGGTCAGCAGTGTATATGTCCACTGTGATGTGGTCCACATCTGCAAAAGTTCTTCATGATTGACTGATCAGTGGAATACATAATATGTATGACTCAACCAATGTAAGTGGTGATGCATTATACTTCTATTTTTATCTAGTTTATCATTATAGCCTTACTGGACATCAGTGCATCACTGTAAGATGGGTGACCCCCTAATTATTGAACATTGGGCTGATGTCTGACATGTGTGAAGACTGACAGCATCATTGTTTGCACACATATGAGTGAATCATTTGTAAAATATCTTGCACGGAATGGTTGCATGTTAGATTACAATGATAAGCCATTGATCCAGGCTCGCCAACTGCAGTGAGCAAGTACAAATTGATGACTGAATCCAATACACATTCAGTCATTGAATCTCTCCACAATGACCTGTCTCTGCTGGATTTTATGCCAAAAAATTATGTAAATTTTCCACTTGTGATCAGGTTAATTTAATGTAATTATGAAAGTTCTTAAGATATCTCATTTAAATCATCTAAAACCAGCAAACAAAAATATAACTTCCAACAGAGAACTTACACAGCATGTCTGTTTACTAACACAAACTACGAAAGAAAGACACAATAAGAGCGACTGACTTGTGTTCTCTTTCAAAAACAAAGAGAACATTTTTCCCTATTTTGTTCTGTTTCAGGAACAGAACATTTCAATATCACGGATAAATCTCTACTAATTGTGACAGAATATTACTATCATACACAGAAAAAACAATCAAATGTACAAGAGACTGGCCCTTTACAGATATTAACAAAAATGTTTGAGTCTGCCAATAAGTAACACCTTAGTGTAACAGGAATTAAACTATGACAAATTCAGTTGTAACAAAATTAATCTTGGTACTAAATGCAGGTGCAACTTTTTATATCGGCTCATGTATTGTAGATGACAATGATATGCCACAGTATATTTGAGCTTTAATACAAAGGTAACTGTGTTCTACAAATGTAAAACAATATAGAGGGGAGCAAGTCAATTGCTGGCTACATAATTCACTAAACTGATTACGTCCTGCTTGTCAACCAATATTTAATGTTTTATTTCACAGAACTGCTTCTGTTTACTCCATAACAATTTACATAGTCAGAAGTTATATCCAACATGAGAAATATATAAAGCTAGATATTCTCCTTTATTTCCAGATACTTGCAGCTGATGATGATGAGACCGCACTTTGTTCACTGTCCACTGGAACATGTCTTGGAGAAGCTTCTCTTGTTGTAGGACTCATAAATAAATTCAGTGTTAAGTGTTCATCATACTGTGAAGTACTTTCATTAGAGAAAAGAACATTCACAAAACTAATTCAAAACTATCCCATATTTCTTCGATATATTCTTAAACGTATTAATGTAAGTACCCTGTGTTTCGTCTCCATTTTTTATATGAGTTATTTGTTATTACAAATATTGTTTAGTATTTTGGTATGTTATTACAAAAACTCATAGTTGAGGGAAATTGTTCTATGGTGAAAATATATTGAATGAGGTGAGTGAAAATGAAGACAATTTATTCTGAAGAGGATTGTTTCATTCATCCAGACAGCATGAGACAGACACTTTGTCTCACACTCTGCACATAATTAATGTCAAACTCTGTTACCTCATATAACAGAGCCTCTAATTGAGACACAATCTGACAGGCTTGAATCTTCAACCATCAAAAGTATATAACAAGGCATAGAGAAGGCCCAGTACATGGACAACTCTGTTAAGTCATAAAGTTAGATAAATCTGCACAGGTAAATCCATTAATTTGAAATTAGTGCAAGTGCAAGGGTTATTAATATCATTATAATATTCCTAATTCATCATGATTGTTTTCTGGCAATTTATAATGTCTTACAATAATGTATAGCTAGTGCTTATTGAGGTCCAGACCTTTGAGTGAAGGAACAAAATAGTTGTAGTAGTAACACATTAATTGAGATGTCATGAGCAGAACAGTGTGGTTCTTTGTTGTATTATTACTTTAATTGTAATATTCATGTAACTAATAGCCTAAAATAGGTTTTGTACAGTAGCCACAGCCAGGATATTCTACTGTCAGAGGAGTTCTTTATATGTGTACCGGTGTATGAAATTAACTGAACCTTTTAGTTTGATATACCGAGTAATTTCTGTACTGATGTTTCTCAACAGTAATACTGCACTGCTACAAAATTTTGTGAATAGTGAATAGTGTTTTATTCATCTCATAACATACAATTTCTAATCATATGATTAGTGTACAGGAGAACGTCAAAAAATGGATAACACAACTTAGGCCTAATTGGTACAAAGAATTTTAACATTAATATCAGCTTTTATTTTTCTTTCCTCCCTTTTGTGAAGGACAGCTACATTTACACACAAGACTATATGTAAATTTGTCCTGCTCAAATGTTCAGTTCATCCTTCATGAACTCCTCAACAGTGTAGTAGCAGTGTTTGACAAGTATATCATACAACTTTGTATTCAGTGTCTCTAGGTTCATACTCAGAACATTCTTTCCTTTTAGCTTGATGTGAATTTTCATTGCCATATACTGAGGAGACTGCGCATGTAGGTGGGAAGTATAAAATTGTCTTTGTTTCTCGTGTTATATGTGTGATTGAAACAGTTTTTCTCGAATAACTCTAAATTGCTGTGTAGATGTATAAGGAGGAAACTGTTAATAACTGTTGTTCTTTCAAATAGTGGGTGACATGATGTCCTTGGATGGGCAGTACACATGTTCCTTATTATCCTTTTCTGTAACTTTAGTATGCGCAATGTATTGCTTGAATTTCCCCAAAATATAATACCATACCTTACAACTGATTGAAAGTAGCTGTGGTATGCAATTTTCCTTGTATTCATGTCTGTTGCACCAGCTAATATTTGCATAGCAAATGCAAAGCTACATAATGTGTATAACAGGTAGTCAACATGTTCATTCCAATTTCAATTTTTATCTAGGTTTAACCCTAAAAACTTCACAGAATCCACATCTTCTATAACCTGATTTTTATGAGTTATTTTAATTTCTTGGGGCTTTGACTGTTTTGTTCTGAATTGGGCCATGTGGGTTTTGGGGATGTTCAATCTTAATCCATTCAGTTGGAACCATCAATTTTTACCTGAGAAACGTATTCTTCTAGAACTATCCTAGTAGTGACACTAGAGTGACAAAATTGTTGGTTTGGAGCTCATCACTTCTTTCCAAGAATGATTGCCTATAAAAGTCGTGAGGTCCAAGTGATACATATCGAAAGTGCGATCGTAAATCGATCATGCGACTCTGGTTATTTGTGATCGTCATTTTTATCTGTTTTCCGTCAATCCCAGATGATTTATGACATTAGTGAGTGGGATGTCTGGTGTTCTTGATGTTTCTTCATCGGATTCTCTCAGATGGAAAAATCTAATTCCATGTTTATCCAGCACAGAAAATTGTTCGACTTTTTGTCGCAAATATGGAGTACTACCACAGTCTAGACTGTGGTACTACCGGACGAGGAAAGATGGGACTGTTCAGACTGTGGTGGTGTGAACTCTGTAAAACTTCGTAAGAACAGTTTGATGCTGAAATACCATTTATATAGTGAAACTGTCTATAATCAAAATATTGGTTATGTTAGTACTTTGAATCATAAAATTGAAAGTGTGAAAGAGATGTAGTTGAAAAAGATGAACAGCATAAAAATAATGCAAATTCTTTTTATTGTTGCAAACTGACTATAGAAAGGATATAATAAATGGTCTAGTATGCCTGTGTTAAGTTGTCTTGGGGATGGAAACTTCAGTCCTGTCTATTTTATGCAACACTGCAACAATAATTTACTCACTAAGCTGAGTAATGATTTAAAGATTAAATACATAGATCCATCTCATGACAAACAAATGATCTCAAGTGAATGTTTATAAGTGTGTCACTGATTCTATGTACCTCTCAAGATGGCGTCGGTAGAACAGTGCATTGACACTTCAGTCTCAGCTAAAAAAGGGTTTCACAATGACTCAGTGTAAAGAGAAAAAAAAGTGCGATTAAAGGCATCCTCTGTGTGAAATGTAACTTCTGATTGCACGAAAAGTTCGTAAATGATGATTTTAGGTGGTCATGTCGTAACTGTGTTAGAGGTGAATGTGAAGATTTTCTCAGCACGATAAATTCAAAAGACGAAATTATCAAGTTACTGAATAGTGACATTGAGACTCTCAGAAAAAAAATTGTAATCTTGAAGCAAAAAAACGCAAAACTATTAAACAAAAAACATTTATAGATCCGTGGAAACAATGAATCAGTGAAGGAAAATGGCCAAAAAACAAACAGTCAGACTCAAAGTGTTAAAAGTGATATGCAAACCGAAAAACGTGTTGACAATGACGAAAATCACGTGGAAAGTAATACAAAACATGTAAAACCTAGAAATAAATATAAGTGGCTTGCAGTACCATACAAAAGCAAAGGAAGGAAGCATCAAGAACATGGCAAACAAAGCACCGGAGATGACGTTTTAATAATTGGTGATTCACTAATTAAAAACGTTGCAGTATTGAATACGGAAATTGATGTCCGCCAAGGGGAGTTATACATCAATTAAATAATCATCTCAAGAACATGCAGACAATGAAACAAAATGCATTCCTGCCAGTACATCGCAGTGAAAAATACAAAGGTGTGTTCATCCACGTGGGGACGAACTCACTGCGAAATAGAGATGGTAAACGAAGCAAGAAATTTAATCCGAACAGCAAAAAATGTGTACCCAGCATCAAAGTTAATTATTAGTAGTATCCTGCACACAAATCAGTAAGTGATAAATATGTAGACAGGATAAACAATTGCGTTAGAGAGCAGTGCAAGAGACTTGGTGCAATTTTCGTGGATTCGAATAAATTTATCAGTGATAAATGTGTAGGAGAAGATGGACTGCATCTAAACAGGCTAGGATCGGCAACATTCAGCAGTATGTATATTGATATATGTAAGATCATACTTAATAAGGGGAACTAGTATGCAGAGATGGGGGTGTAAAAATTGATAACAAAGTTGCAACGAAAATACACAAACAGCGTTTCAGACTCGATGCCATTAGGAATATTCAAAACCGTAACAATACATGCATGCTGTACTTGAACATAAATGGGTTAAGTCCAAACTACACAATTGGCAGAGAAACAAAACTTAATGAGCTGCAAATCATTTTGTCAGAAATACCAAATATCAAGATTGTATGCTTGAATGAACATTGGCTTACAAGGGATAGTATCAAAATCTTAAATATACACTCCTGGAAATGGAAAAAACAACACATTGACACCGGTGTGTCAGACCCACCATACTTGCTCCGGACACTGTGAGAGGGCTGTACAAGCAATGATCACACGCACGGCACAGCGGACACACCAGGAACCGCGGTGTTGGCCGTCGAATGGCGCTAGCTGCGCAGCATTTGTGCACCGCCGCCGTCAGTGTCAGCCAGTTTGCCGTGGCATACGGAGCTGCATCGCAGTCTTTAACACTGGTAGCATGCCGCGACAGCGTGGACGTGAACCGTATGTGCAGTTGACGGACTTTGAGCGAGGGCGTATAGTGGGCATGCGGGAGGCCGGGTGGACGTACCGCCGAATTGCTCAACACATGGGGCGTGAGGTCTCCATAGTACATCGATGGTGTCGCCAGTGGTCGGCGGAAGGTGCACGTGCCCGTCGACCTGGGACCGGACCGCAGCGACGCACGGATGCACGCCAAGACCGTAGGATCCTACGCAGTGCCGTAGGGAACCGCACCGCCACTTCCCAGCAAATTAGGGACACTGTTGCTCCTGGGGTATCGGCGAGGACCATTCGCAACCGTCTCCATGAAGCTGGGCTACGGTCCCGCACACCGTTAGGCCGTCTTCCGCTCACGCCCCAACATCGTGCAGCCCGCCTCCAGTGGTGTCGCGACAGGCGTGAATGGAGGGACGAATAGAGACGTGTCGTCTTCAGCGATGACAGTCGGTTCTGCCTTGGTGCCAATGATGGTCGTATGCGTGTTTGGCGCCGTGCAGGTGAGTGCCACAATCAGGGCTGCATACGACCGAGGCACACAGGGCCAACACCCGGCATCATGGTGTGGGGAGCGATCTCCTACACTGGCCGTACACCACTGGTGATTGTCGAGGGGACACTGAATAGTGCACGGTACATCCAAACCGTCATCGAACCCATCGTTCTACCATTCCTAGACTGGCAAGGGAACTTGCTGTTCCAACAGGACAATGCACGTCCGCATGTATCCCGTGCCACCCAACGTGCTCTAGAAGGTGTAAGTCAACTACCCTGGCCAGCAAGATCTCTGGATCTGTCCCCCATTGAGAATGTTTGGGACTGGATGAAGCGGCGTCTCATGCGGTCTGCACGTCCAGCACGAACGCTGGTCCAACTGAGGCGCCAGGTGGAAATGGCATGGCAAGCCGTTCCACAGGACTACATCCAGCATCTCTATGATCGTCTCCATGGGAGAATAGCAGCCTGCATTGCTGCGAAATGTGGATATACACTGTACTAGTGCCGACATTGTGCATGCTCTGTTGCCTGTGTCTATGTGCCTGTGATTCTGTCAGTGTGATCATGTGATGTATCTGACCCCAGGAATGTGTCAATAAAGTTTCCCCTTCCTGGGACAGTGAATTCACGGTGTTCTTATTTCAATTTCCAGGAGTGTACTTGACAATTTTTATGTTGCTAGCAGCTTTTGTAGTAGCAACTTGAGGAGAATACCAACAACGATCAATGTGAGTATAAAACAAACAGTGATCTTGTAATTGATAATGATACTAGAAACAGCGGTAATAAATATGATACCAATTGTAAAAAATGAGGGAAAACCGCTAAAAGAGTTATAGCATGTGTAAAATGTGAAACAAAATTCCACTTTCGATGCGCAAAGGTGGACAGCTCATTGAAAGGAAATGAGAAGTTTATAAAAACGTGGAAGTGTAATACATGTAGGCCTACTGATATACTGAGCATGGTCACAAACAGATTTGAAGTGCTCGATGTAGACAGTAACGATGATGCTCTTGAAGCTCAAACAGAACATTCTCAATCATCGAATGCTGCAGTAACTCTTCCTGAAAGCACTATCGCTTCTGAACTTCAACAAGGAGATCAAATTCCGTGTGATGCTGCTGTTCCTGTTCCGAAAACCATCTGTCAACATGAATCGCATTATAGTATTCCGAGGAAGCTTATGATTCTTGCCGATAGTCACAGTCAAGAGATTACTTCTCGTGTAAGTGAAGTTGCTGAACTGTGAAGGCAACAGGATTTGTCAAGCCTGGAGCATTTATCTCTCAAATATGTACGTATATACATTCAGAAGAAATCAATAAGTTGTCGTCCAAGGATTTCATTGTACTACTCGGTGGCTGTAATGACGTGAACCATAATGAAACATCAGTAGCCTGCCAAGAACTAAAGAAGTGCTTGTGTTATCTAGGACACACAAATCTAATATATGTAAACATTCCACAGAGGTACGACTTACATCAGTCATCTTGTATGAACAGAGATATCAAACTTGCAAATGAACAGCTTTCAAACATATGTAAACAGTTTAAAAATGTAAATGTTCTAGATGTAAGTGGTGTTGGTCGAAGATTCCATACGGTACCTCACATGGGCTTCATTTGAACAGTCTTAAGAAAAGGTTCCTAGCACAAAAACTAATTGAAAGAAGCACAGGCAATAGTTTTACTACAAATTCAACATTAATGACAAAATTTGTTTCACTATCAAGCACACAAAAGAAAAATAATGATTTTTTTCCACAGCAACACATTCCAATAATAGTCAACACTCCAATAAGATCTTTTTTAAGCTAAAGAACAGAAGAGAGCACAGTGTAAATGTTGTACCTTTTGATAATTTAACTTGTGTGTGAAAACTAACATTAAGGAACCAGTTAAAAATACAATTGTTAATTAAGCTATATAGTTTAAAAATATTTCATCTGAATATAAGAAGTCTTTTGAATAAAAAAGAAGAGCTGCTGCTTTCTCTGCAACAAACAGCTGACACAGACGGAATTATTCCTGATGTGCTCTGCTTAACTGAACATCACTTGGAAGCCACAGAAATTAATCAGCTACATTTAAATAGTTATAAAATTGGTTCTTACTACTGTCAGAGCAACTTAAGACAAGGCGGAGTGGC
This sequence comes from Schistocerca americana, assembly GCF_021461395.2. Lineage (NCBI taxonomy): Eukaryota > Metazoa > Arthropoda > Insecta > Orthoptera > Acrididae > Schistocerca > Schistocerca americana. The sequence goes on from NC_060122.1 coordinate 796,150,353, forward strand.
AATTTACACACACAATACTATTAGGTCACAAGTTATAGATGTATCTAAATACTGTATTGAACAGCACTTTGAATGTTGTGCAGTCAAATTAGAGCTTGAAACACAGTCCCAGTAACAGTTTACAGGACACCTATGGGAGACATTCAAAAATTTCTCTCAGCTAGGAACAGTTCTTACTAAACTTTATAGAAACAATAGTAATATCATCGTATGTGGTGACTTTAACATAAATTTACTCACAAAAAATAACAATCAGAAACTATTAGAATCACTACTGTTAAGCTGAAACTGCTTCCCATGATCTCATTCCCAACAAGAATATATGGGCACAGCAAGACCCTGATTGATAATCTGTTCCTGGATCCCACAAATTGCAATGAAGTGATGACACGGGCAGTAACAAATGGTCTGCCTGATCATGATGGTCAAATAACAACCCTAAAACTTGCCAGCAGAAAAACAGCGCATGGCCATTGTAACCAAATTAAAGATGTTAGAACAATAAATGCTGAATCTACTTGCTTGTTTAGAAATAGTTTATGCCATGAACAATGGGAGGAAGTATACCAGGCTGACACAGTGAATGAGAAGTTCAACTCATTCCTGAACTTATTCCTTAAACATTTTGAAGCTTTTTTCCCCCAAAGACAGATTAAAATCAAACCAACCTGTAGTGAAAGGAAACAGTTGCTAACTACTGGCATAAAAAATATCATGTAACCAAAAGAGGGATCGGTATGTACAACAGGGTATTAGTACAGACCCAGCAGTAAAATTACATTACAAGAAATACTGTAAAATTCTAACAAGTGTAATCAAGAAGGCCAAACAGTTGCACTATGCACAAAAAATTAGCAACTCAAACAATAAAATAAAAACCATATGGCACATCATAAAAAGTGTGACAAATAGGAACATAAAACCTGACAATAATAAACACAAAGTTGCAGCCTCAGATTTCAACGATTTTTTCCCCACTATAGCTGAAAAAACAGTGAACCATAATAAACAGTCTCACAAAGAAGCTATTGAACTACTTAACCACATGCAAATAATATCCAATGTAACACTTCATTTCAGAAGTACAAATCCTAAAGAAACTGAAAACACCATAAAATACCTCAAAAACTCAGATTCTTGTGGATACAGTGGCATATCAAGTAGGATTTTAAAATCATGTGCAGACTTAATCAGTTATATATTGTGCTATTTGTGTAACCAATCTATGGAAACTGGTGTGTTCCCAGATAGATTAAAACATGCAGTAGTGATGCCAATCCACAAAAGTGGAGCAAGGGATGAAATATCCAACTATCGGCCCATCTCTCGGCTGCCAGTGTTCTCAAAGGTATTTGAGAGAATAGTGTATGATAGGATTTATAGTCACACTACACAAAATGGCTTACTGACTCCTACACAGTTTGGATTTAATAAGGGCTCCTCCGCAGATAGAGCTATATTTAACCTAACAGATGAAATTTTAGGTGAACTCAATTACAAAAGGTATCCAATGGGGATATTTTGTGACCTTGCCAAGACATTTGATTGTGTAGATCACAACAAACTCTTAAAAAAGCTTCAACATTATGGCATTAAAGACAAATCTTTGACTTGGATAGAATCATACTTACAGAACAGAATTGTCTTAAGGGGGACAGGTACAGCATTACATCAGACTGGGGAAATATAAAGCATGGAGTCCCGAGGGGCTCAATTTTTGGGCCACTAATTTTCCTGATCTACATTAATGATCTACAAATCACAATTAATGACAGAGGAAAAATAGTAAAGTTTGCTGACGATACAAGTATCCTTGTAAAAGGACCCAACTCCACAATGCAGGATACAGCCATGGCAGTCTCTACTCTCATACTTACAGAACAGGAAGCAAAGAGTTGTCTTATTGTGAATAGCCTAACCTTAAATCTTTCATAAACCAATATGATACAGCTTCTGACAAAAAATAAAAAAATAAAGCTCCTGAAATACATGTTAACAATCACAAAATTAATGAAACCACACATACAAAATTCCTAGGTATCCAGATAGACAGTCACCTAAGGTGGAAAGAACAAATTGATCAGCTGGTCAAGAAACTTAGCTCATTGTGCTTTGCACTAAGAGCTCTCCACCAGTTAGTAGACATGAAAATAATGTTGATGTCGTATTTTGCATATTTCCATTCTGTTCTCTCCTATGGCATAATCTTCTGGGAAAATGCTGCAGGTGTTGCAAAAGTATTCAGAATACAAAAACGAGCAGTGAGGCTAACAAATGGGGTGCCTAATGGGGTATCTTGCAGAGGTCTTTTCAAATCTCTCAGGATACTTAGCATCACAGGTCAGAATATATACTCACTGATGTTATTTGTAGCCAACAACAGGGAACTGTTTCAGAAAAATTGACATCCACAACAATGACACAAGACAGGTGATAAAATTTTCACCAAGGCTGTGCAACTCTCACTAAAGTACATAGGGGAGTTACTGAGTCAGATATAAAGGTCTTCAATAAGCTTCCTATCAATAAAAAAAGGAAATAAGTAATGTACATGTTTTCAAAAGGAAATGAAAACTATTCCTCATTGAACAAACTTACTATAAAATGAATGAATACTTAGAGTTATAAGGTATAAGAGTAGGGGAAACTGCCTAAGAAAAGCACTCCCTTAAAGATGAAGCGTGATGCTGTTACTTGTAGTTTAACTGAAATTGTGGTGATAAAATGTAAATTTACCTGTGTCATTACGAGAAAATGTGAACTCAAATGTATCCCACTCTCTTGAGCATTAACTTAAACCTCTCCTTAAGGAATGCAGTTAAAATTTGTATTCAATCCAAACCATGACCATGAAGAAAATTTACTTGCTTATATATGTCAGTAGCATAAAAATATGCACTGTCACTTACCCTACTATTTTAAACAGTCACTTATGCACTTTTTTTGCATAATGCAGGCTTTAATACTGAACAATTACTTAATTGTTCTTGTAAAATAAACAAGTGTCTGTGCAATGTGATGTATAAATGTTCATGTACTACTGTAATTGCATCAATTGACTTGTCCTATATTACTTGTACACTGGTTGTATAATATGTAATCAACAGTGGCGTAGCATGAGGGGAGACTTTGAGACTTAGTCTCCCCTGTATTCCTCCTTAAAAATGATGAAATATTAATTCATAACAAAAATATAAACAACTTTCTACTAAGAGCACTAAATGTGCTATGACACCAGTTTTGTAGCCTGCGCCGCCGCATCCTGAGTATTGGTGTATCTGCCTGCTTGAGACTCGACTGCTCGCAGTCTCTGCCTCCCTTCCTTTAGTTGGCTGTGTGTGCCTGAGCATTAGTGGCGCTCTCGGCTCCCCTCCACTAGCCCTCTTCCATGAGCGCCGGTGCGCTGCGCTTGCTAGCAGGTGTCGAGACTAGTCTCTGCCGCTTCTACGCTGGCTTTTAACACGGAAGTGAACAGTCGCATGGTTTGTGTTCATAGTCATTCTCTGTGTGGTTTTAGTGCATATTTTCATTGTGTCGCCAACGTGAGTGAGCCAGCAACTGAACACATTTTAGAATTTTTATTAAAACCGTCTTTTTCTACATTAAGGCACAAAAAAAAGTGCGAATTGAAGGACAAATGACCTACTCCTATACTCAGTGTAGTTTTAAGTGAAGCCAAACAAAAACACACTTTTCAGACAGCCTGGTACGAAAAGTATGCTTGGCTGACTGCGAATGCAGTTAATAACAGATTATATTGTTATATATGTGTTGTGTACATAGTTCTGCGTAGTCAGTGCATACACAACTTTCCCACTAGAGCGCGCCCCGCTAAGCAAAACAGCGCAGGTGCAGCGCTCGTCCATCTCCGCACTACGAGATGGCGCTGTCTTAGAGACGGACCAAATTCTGCTTTCGCCGATCCATGTATTAATATGTAACACAGCCAATGAGATTGCTGCTAATGTAGAACCTTTTCTCCTCGCAGATCACACTCGCGCAGTGATACCTGAATGCGCGAGGTATTATAATGAGTGTACAGACCTCCGATCAGTCAGTCTGTCAGTCTGCATTAGTCTGTACCAGTCTGCATTTGTCTGCCTTAGTCTGTACCAGTCTGCATTAATCTGTAGTCAAGTTTCAGTCTGCACCTAATAAGATTATCATATTCCTGTACATAGCCATGAAGAGAAATGTATAGACACTTTGTCAAGTATCAGAGATATGTGAGAATAAGATTAATGTACCAAGACCAAAGGAACTTCAGATTGTCAATTGTAAATAGCATCCAGAACCAATTTAAGTTATTTTTATGCTTGTTATTATTTTAATAAATGTGTGTGAAAATTAATCAAGTTCTGTTTAAAGTTGGTCACCGTCAATCTGCTTCTCTAAGCGTGCAAGTGGCTTTTCTATTGTCTGACCTAATGGCAGAAGATAAACACGCCACGATAAGACCATGAGACATATTGCTGACACTCGCCTACTTCGCTAGAGCGACAAGTCAAATAATCTGATGGTGTGTGTACCGAAGGTCTTACAGTATGCACACCACAATATGTCTCCTGTTTGGTGGTGAAAAGGATTGATGCAATGAGGGCATTTGTACAATAAAGAACTTTGACAGGAAAGCACAAAAGTATCAGGTATCAAAACGTCATCTGCAGAACAAAGAATCATTTCAGTTACTGGGCAAAAGTAGAATTGAGCACGCCCTTTCTGAAGTCCCTCGTCTGACAGCAATAAAATACAACAAACAAGTTGCATGCAGCGGTAGAGTATTGGCTCGTCTTATTCAGGCAATTGTATTTCTTTGTAAACAAGAACTAGCCTTTGGCGGCCATCGAGAGGATGAATCCTCCAGCAACAAAGGTAACTATCTGGAATTGTTGGATTTACTAGCTCAAGGAGAGCAGTTAATCCAAGACCATCTATCATCATGTTCAACCTTTAAAGGAACTTCTCCAGATATACAGAATGATGTAATATAAATGATAACTCTGGCAGTGTTAATAAGAAAATAAAATCTGAAATTCAGAACTGCACTTTCATTTCGATTCAGGCTGATGAAACATTAGACATGTCATGCAAGAGTCAAATGAGTATTATATTCAGGGACTGTATTGCAGACAAAATTAAGGAAAGATTCATTGGATTTTACGGTGTTTCTGGAGATAAAAGTGCTGAAGGTTTGTCAAACATTATTCATGCATTAGGAAAGTATGGAATGTGTAAGGAAAAGTGGTTAGTCAAACATATGATGGCACTTCAGTAATGGTGGGGTCCGCCCCCAGTAGCCGAGTGGGATGTCCGCAGCTCGTGGCCGTGCGGTAGCATTCTCGTTTCCCGCGCCCGGGTTCCCGGGTTCGATTCCCGGCGGGGTCAGGGATTTTCTCTGCCTCGTGATGACTGGGTGTTGTGTGATGCCCTTAGGTTAGTTAGGTTAGCCGGCACGCTAGCTCAGCGTGCTCAGTCAGAGGGTTAGTAGCCCTCTGTAATAAAAAAACTGAGTTAATCGATCAACAACGAACTTAAATGGATGTCTTACGACGTCCGCCCCGATAGGAGGCCTTAGTCACACGACATTCATTCAGTAATGGCGGGCAGAGAAAGAGGACTACAACAATTGGTGAAGCAGTTCTGTCCCTATGCGCTGTTTATTCATTGTTACACACACCAACGGAATTTGGTACTGTTACATGACTCCAGAATCACACGACAAGTACCCATGTTTGTAAGTGATCTTACTGCATTCCATTCGATTTTCAGCAAATTATCAAAACGAACTGTATTGCTAACTGAGAAAGGATTTAAACTTCCACATGCGAGCAACACTCGCTGGAACTTTCGTTCCAGGGCAGTTTCAAGAACATCTAGTCATTTCTCAGAGCTATATAGCGTTTTAACAGATGATATAGACTCTCAGTGGGATCCAGAATCTTTGAGCTGTGCTGTGGGAATGAAACGATGGATGGATGATCCTACGTTTGTCTACTTGCTTTGCTCCTACCGAGGGTATGATGAAATAAAAGAAATTATTCAGATAGTGAAGGGAGACGAAAATTTAATAGTCATGGGTGACTGGAATTCGGTAGTAGGAAAAGGGAGAGAAGGAAATGTAAGTGAATATGGATTGGGGCTAAGAAATGAAAGAGGAAGCCGCCTGGTAGAATTTTGCACAGAGCACAACTTAATCATAGCTAACACTTGGTTTAAGAATCATGAAAGAAGGTTGTATATGTGGAAGAACCCTGGAGATACTAAAAGATATCAGATAGATTATATAATGGTAAGACAGAGATTTAGGAACCAGCTTTTAAATTGTAAGACATTTACAGGGGCAGATGTGGACTCTGACCACAATCTATTGGTTATGAACTGTAGATTAAAACTGAAGAAACTGCAAAAAGGTGGGAATTTAAGGAGATGGAACCTGGATAAACTGATTAAACCAGAGGTTGTATAGAGTTTCAGGGAGAGCGTAAGGGAGCAAATGGCAGGAATGGGGGAAAGAAATACAGTAGAAGAAGAATGGGTAGCTTTGAGGGATGAATTAGTGAAGGCAGCAGAGGATCAAGTAGGTAAAAAGACGAGGGGTAGTAGAAATCCTTGGGTAACAGAAGAAATATATTGAATTTAATTGATGAAAGGAGAAAATATAAAAATGCAGTAAATGAAGCAGGCAAAAAGGAATACAAACATCTCAAAAATGAGATTGACAGGAAGTGCAAAATGGCTAAGCAGGGATGGCTAGAAGATAAATGTAAGGAGGTAGAGGCTTATCTCACTAGGGGTAAGATAGATACTGCCTACAGGAAAATTAAAGAGACCTTTGGAGAAAAGAGAACCAGTTGTATGAATATCAAGAGCTCAGATGGAAACCCACTTCTAAGCAAAGAAGGGAAAGCAGAAAGGTGGAAAGAATATATAGAGGGTCTATACAAGGACGATGTACTTGAGGACAATATTATGGAAATGGAAGTGGATGTAGATGAAGATGAAATGGGAGATATGATACTGTGTGAAGAGTTTGACAGGGCGCTGAAAGACCTGAGTCGAAACAAGGCCCCGGGAGTAGGCAACATTCCATTAGAACTACTGACGGCCTTGGGAGAGCCAGTCCTGACAAAACTCTACCATCTGGCGAGCAAGATGTATGAGACAGAAAGGTGGAAAGAATATATAGAGGGTCTATACAAGGACGATGTACTTGAGGACAATATTATGGAAATGGAAGAGGATATTCTTCAAGAAGAATATAATAATTCCACCCCAAAGAAAGCAGGTGTTGACAGATGTGAAAATTACTGAACTATCAGTTTAATAAGTCACGGCTACAAAAGACTAACGTGAATTCTTTACAGACGAATGGAAAATCTAGTAGAAGCCGACCTTGGGGAAGATCAGTTTGGATTCTGTGGAAATACTGGAACACATGAGGCAATACTGACCCTATGGCTTATCTTAGAAGCTAGATTAAGGAAAGGCAAACCTACGTTTCTAGCATTTGTAGACTTAGAGAAAGCTTTTGACGATGTTGACTGGAATACTCTCTTTCAAATCCTGAAGGTGGCAGGGGTAAAATACAGGGAGCGAAAGGCTATTTACAATTTGTATAGAAACCAAATGGCAGTTATAAGAGTTGAGGGGCATGAAAGGGAAGCAGTGGTTGGGAAGGGAGTGAGACAGGGTTGTAGCCTCTCCCCGATGTTATTCAATCTGTATATTGAGCAAGCAGTGAAGGAAACAAAAGAAAAATTCAGAGTAGGTATTAAAATCCATGTAGAAGAAATAAAAACTTTGAGGTTCGCCAATGACATTGTAATTCTGTCAGAGACAGCAAAGGACTTGGAAGAGCAGTTGAACGGAATGGATAGTGTCTTGAAGGGAGGATATAAGATGAATATCAACAAAAGCAAAACGAGGATAATGGAATGTAGTCGAATTAAATCGGGTGATGTTGAGGGTATTAGATTAGGAAATGAGACACTTAAAGTAGGAAAGGAGTTTAGCTATTTGGGGAGCAAAATAACTGATGATGGTCGAAGTAGAGAGGATATAAAATGTAGACTGGCAATGGGAAGGAAAGCGTTTCTGAAGGAGAGAAATTTGTTAACATCAAGTATAGATTTAAGTGTCAGGAAGTCGTTTCTGAAAGTATTTCTATGGAGTGTAGCCATGTAAGGAAGTGAAACATGGACGATAAATAGTTTGGACAAGAAGAGAATAGAAGCTTTCGAAATGTGGTGCTACAGAAGAATGCTGAAGATTAGATGGGTAGATCACATAACTAATGAGGAGGTGTTGAATAGGATTGGGGAGAAGAGAAGTTTGTGGCACAACTTGACTGGAAGAAGGGATCGGTTGGTAGGACATGTTCTGAGGCATCAAGGGATCACCAATTTAGTATTGGAGGGCAGCGTGGAGGGTAAAATTCGTAGAGGGAGACCAAGAGATGAGTACACCAAACAGATTCAGAAGGATGTAGGTTGCAGTAAGTACTGGGAGATGAAGAAGCTTGCGCAGGATAGAGTAGCATGGAGAGCTGCATCTGATGGATGGATGATCCTACGTTTGTCTACTTGCTTTGCTCCTACCGAGGGTACTTTGTTTATGTTGATCATCTCTTTAATGTTCTTAAGTCAAAATCTGTCAGTATAACTGCTTGCCACAACGAAATAAGAACTGTTTTGAGAATCTTTCGACAATTAAGAACAGAAACTTCGTTGACGAATACATTAAATGCAGCTTGTGTTTGAATGGCAGTTTATCATTCTGTGACAGTCAAAAGCCATCTCTCAGGGCACTAACTTAATAGATACTGGATTTGCAAATTGTTCAGATGGAAAGAAGGTTTCAAGACTTTCCTTAAATTCAGTTTGTTGAACTTTAGAATGAAAAGTGTTTCCCAAACTATTAAAAAAAATTCCCAAAATTGAAACTACTTCAATTATTAGAACAGTACCCTTTTTTCAAAGAAGAACAACTTGAAAATGAACTGTGTAACATAATCGCTGATGAGAAAAAACACTTATCTCCAAAAATCCCCTTAAAGTACATTGTCAACAATGATTCAGACTCCATTTATGAAGAAACAATGAAGTTCCTGTGTTTGATTTTGACCCTACTCGCAACTACGGGAAGCAGTGAACGAAGCATGAGTGCTCTTAAACGAGCGAAGAATTGTTTAAGGAATTCAGTGTCCAACATCCGGCTGTTGTGTTTGAGCACATTAACGATAGAAAAAACACTACTTGGAGAGCTATCCAGTGATCCTTTGTAGACCGAGTTATAGACTTATTCATGATAATAATAATAATAATAATAATTTTACTGTCGTTCAGCTGATTACAGCAATAGACAAAGTCAAGAGCATATATTTTTACATAAACTACTATATCGATGTAAATTGGTTTACATAAAATAGGTACACGTTGGAATACAGTATTTTCATCTTCAAAGAATTCATCAGTGGTGTAAAACGTATTGTTCACTAGTAGCTTGTATAATTTAACTTTAAAGATATTTGCAGGCAGTTCTTTAAAGTCAGCACTTAGTCTATTAAACATCCTTAGTCCAAGAACTAGGTAAGAGTTACGCGATTTTGATAATCTATGATATGGTATGTCTACAGATGTTCTGTTTCTAGTATTATGGCTATGAATAGCACTTCTCAACACAAAATTAGACACGTTGTTTCTAATGTACATTAAAACATTGTAGATGAATAAGTTTACTACTGTAAGACACTGCAATTTAATAAACAGAGGTTTACAATGTTCTGTTTTATCAGAATCCGTTATTATTCTTATTACTTTCTTCTGTAAAAGTAAAATGTCATTTACATGACAGCTACTTCCCCACAGTAAAATTCCATAAGAGATGATGCTTTGGAAGAAGGCAGAATATGCTGATCTCACATAGTCATTGGGAACATGTCTTTTTAAATTTCTAATTAGGTAAATAACTCTTGAAAGCCTAGCCAATATATTTTTAATGTATGGTTCCCACGTCAATTTATTGTCAATAGTAACACCTAAAAATTTAACAGTTTCTAATTCCTGGTGAAAATAAATCAAAGGCATTATGGTCAGTGATCAAAGATGAAACAGGTGCCACAAGTAGAGGCTGTGATAAATTCTGAAATCAAGATCGAGGATAAAACTGCTGACATTTCTGAATTGTTTAATGAATTCTTTAAAAATGTAAACAAATCTAATGGCAATGTAGCAGAGTACCCAGACAAGGTAAATTTCTTCAACAGTGAGGAACTTGATGGTGAATTTTTCAGTACGTTTACCAAAACTACTGTAAAAGTTATATAAAATGCGATACCGTCACTAAAAAGTAAAACACCAGCAGGATGTGGTGGGATACCAACAAAATTGTTAAAAACAGTCTCTAAAATAAACGCGCAGCCATTAACTACAATAGATAACCAGTCCCTTCAAGAAGGTTATTTTCCAGACACACTGAAGTACGCAGTAGTTAAGCCAATATTCAAAAAAGGTGCAAAAGAATGTATGGGAAACTATTGTCCAGTCTCTCTTCTTCCATCACTATCAAAAATGTTTGAGAAGGTAGTCACTATACAAATTCAAAATTTCATAGAAAAGTTTAAAATAATCTCAAAAAATCAGTATGGATTTCAAAACCATAATATCTGCTATAAATAATTTTGTTGATAAAATTAGCTCATCTCTAGACAACTCACTGCATGCCACAGGAATTTTTTGTTACCTATCAAAGGCCTTTGATAGTGTGAATCACTCCTTGCTACTCTGTAAACTGGAAAAGTATGGAATTAGGGGCACAGTATTAGAATGGTTTAAGTCCTGTATAACCAACTCAGACAAAGAGTGGTTATAATATCAGAGAGGGGAACTTATACTTCAAAATGGAAAACCATTATGCATGGAGTACCTCAAGGTTCTGTCTTAGGTTCCGTTCTCTTTTTGTTTTACATAAGTGATCTGTCACTTAATATTGAGTGTCTCTCAGTTTTATTTGCAGGTGACACATCGTCAATCGTTGAAAGTAACAGTACTCATCAAATTCCACAGATTGTATTAAATACTTTAGAAAAATTGATACCTGGTTTGATTTAAATGGGTTAAAATTAAACATGAATAAAACTCAGTTAATGCAGTGTAAAACAAAACAAACAAAATTAAATGATATTCAGGTCAGTCACAGAAACCAGGATTTGCAAGAAGATAGCTGTGTGAAATTCTTAGGAATGCAACTAAATAAAAATCTATCATGGGGACCACATATACAGCAGCTTGCAAATAAATTAAATAGCCTAGTATTTCCAATGAGAATATTTTACAATGCTACCAGTATGGGCATAAGAAAAGTAGTATATCATAGCTACTTTGAGTCAGTAATAAGGTATGGAATTGTATTTTGGGGTAACTCAAACTATATGTGTCAAATACTAAAACTTCAGAAAACCATCATTAGAGGGTTGGGTTGTTTGAGGGTGGAGACCAGACAGTGAGGTCATCGGTCTCATCGGATTAGGGAAGGATGGGGAAGGAAGTCAGCCGTGCCCTTTGAAAGGAACCATCCTGGCATTTGCCTGGAGCGATTTAGGGAAATCACGGAAAACCTAAATCAGGATGGTTGGACGCGGGATTGAACCGTCGTCCTCCCGAATGCCAGTCCAGTGTGCTAGCCACTGCGCCACCTCGCTCGGTCGAACCATCATTAGAAATATGCACAATGTAGAGTGAAGAAAGTCATGTCGCCCCCTCCTAAAAAATCTAAGTATACTAGTGTTCCCTCACTATACATATATGAGCTGATTATCTTTGTACCCAGTAACCACAATTTATTTGTAGCAAATCATTTTCAACATGGTTACAACACCGGAAATCAAAATAATTTTATGCTGCCCACCCACCATTTAAAACGTTATTCTCAAACTCCACATTATATGGGTATGAAAATTTATAACAAAGTGAAAGGAAGAGAATTGGTCAGCATAAATTTAGAAACACTGAAAAAATCCTTATATGAGAAACTAGTGCCGAAATGTTACTACTCAGTAGAAGAACTCATAAATGACAACCTGAAAATTTGAGCAGGAGAGAGGAAGTACTTAGGACTGTTAATCTTAAAAGTTTGTTACTTTTGAAGAATAATTATTAATTGCTTAATTAAGTAATTATTCAGTACTATATATTATATTACTGGCATTATAAGGAAAATTGTAAACCAGTTTTTGTGTTTTGATGAGTTTCCTGTACTTTAAGTCAATGGCTTTAAATTATATGCTGTGAGGCAGTTAACTTCTACTTGTACTACTACTTCTACTACCTTTAATATAGTAACATGTATAATACAAGTTAGTAAAATGGCATAATAAACAACAAAACTGCCAATCATCCTGCCCATTGACCACTGAGCTTACCATACATGAACAGTGAACAACTCATAAATCCAAGAATGTAGGAATGTATATGTCTGACAAGAGCATTGAGTAAATGGCTTCACAAAGTGCAGTGACTTACATCATTCAGACATTCTTTCCAGCATATTATTTAGTACTGATTTGCATAGATTCTGTATGTGTTCCATGAAACATAGATAACAAATGTCTTTTATAAATAATACATTTTCAGTAACATAATAGAGCATGTACATTCCGTTCAGTTAAAATTACTTTTAGTGGTGTGTTTAACACAGACAATGTAGAACTCTTTCATATAAGCATGTATGAGACATTCTATTGATAAACTCCATCAACGTCTTCCTATTGGTCTGCCAGACACTTAGCAGACTGATGGCAAGAACAATAGTGTGAAGTAGTATTTGTCACTTTCATTGTGTATCGCTAGCTCCATTTTACTTTTAGAAGTAGCACTGAAGTCATGTGGAATAGCTTATGAAGTCAATATGCATCTATAATGTAGCAAATGAAATGTGTGTGCAGTGATTGAAAACCGTATCATCTCCTTCCTACTAATCACAACCAAACCATAACATTATCTACAATATACAGGGTGTTTCAGAAGTGGGGGTCAATATTCAGGGATGTAAAAGGAATGATCATTCGTAACAAAAAAGTCAAGTAAACATGGGGTCTAAAATGCATGCCTTAGGAGCTATTGGCAATTCTTGATCTTCGACACTGTGAAACAAATCTCTTCTACTGCAAGCTCTTTGCTTTCCATAGTTTGGGAAGTGGTAGTATGGACCAAAACAAGAAAAAAAAGTCCAATAAACATGTGCTCTAAAATGCATAATTTAAAAGTTATGAGCACTTGTTTATTAGAAGAGCTGTGTTTCAGAATAGTGAAGATGAACAAGTGCTAATAGCTCTTAAGTTACGCATTTTAGGGCACATGTTTACCAGACTTTTTTTCTCGTATTAGTCCATACTACCACTTCCCAAAATATGGAAAGCAAAGAGCTTGCACTAGAAGAGATTTGTTTCACAGTATCGAAGATCAAGAATTGCTTATAGCTCTCGAGGTATGCGTTTTAGACCCCATGTTTACTTGACCTTTTTGTTTCAAATGATTATTCCTGTCATATCCTTGAATGTTGACCATCACTTCCGAAACACACTATATACATAAATTATGTAACATAAATTTGCGGCAGTATTCTTCTTATAATGTAGTGCTTTGTATCAAAGTAATTCTCACACAGTAATACTTAAACAAGCAGCTTCCTCTTATCATCTCTTATTAACCTGATGAAATATGTCTTTCAGTATCAACAGTGTTTCATGTGTGTGGCATTTTTCTTAAGATTGCTAGTACAACTAGCTGATTTCAAGTATAAAATTCTGTGTGCATAATTAAGAATTTACTATAAAACAATTCAGAATAGTTTAGTTTTTGTAGGTTATGTAGTGTGTAATATTACTTGTTACATAACTTTTGGTATATAGTTATGTAGCTGACAAACTCACAGAATACAAATAAGATGAAATTAATACAGAAAAAAATAAAGTTTTTGTACACAGCTCAAAACTCTTTGTAAACATTTCATCTTTTGTAACAGAGTAATTTTTCTATGTGGCTTGAAATATTCTTGTAAATATTCAAAATGACCATAATTCCGCAGAATTAAGTAATGAAAAATGAGATTCACAAGTCACTCATCAGCAGTAAGAATACAGTAAAAGTATATTCAGAGAATAGCTGTACCATCAGAAGGCTAATTTACAGCAGCAAATGGTACAGGACTGGATCCCTAGAGGTTATCATACTCTTAATGTGCGAAGACAACATATTTCTATGAGGAAGTAATTACATTGTTGTAAAATAAAAATCATATATCACACTTTATGTATTTAGAAAATACTTTGTAAAAGATTTCTAGCTGTTCCACTTGAATCACATGAAAATTTACTTTCTCTGTAAACTCTGTAAACTTCTACTTGTGCTATGTTCCTTAATCCAAATAACTTTTTTATTTTATGTTAAACTAATCTGTAAGTAACTGGATGAGGATTTAATATCACTTCAAATCATCCATCATATGTTTCAAACAACTTTTTGTTCCCTTCACTAACTGCTCTGCATTTTTCGTTGATTTTCACAAGAACCAGGTCCCAAATGCTGAATTACGTAACATCAACTTACCCATATATCTCTGTTTTCGTAAATTATTCAGTTGTTCCATGATGGTTGTTCCATTCTCTTCCTAACAATTTCTTACTTCCCTGTGGAGTTAAGCTTTCACATTCAAGGTACTCTAATAAGTTATTGAAAAATCAGTCGGTTTTTTTTTTTCCTCCCCCCCCCCCCCCATACGTCCACGTCCACTGCTCTTGGTCTCACAGTAGCATTTTTGCTTCCCAAGCAGGGGGTCCTGGGTTCAATTCCCAGCGGGGTCAGAGGTTTTCCCTGCCTTGAGATGACTGGGTGTTGTCGTGTCATCTTCATCATCATCATTATGGTAGGAGAAAGGCAATGGCAAACCACCTACACTAGAACCTTGAGAACCTTGCCTAGTATGGCGGTGCGGGTCTTCCGCATCGTTCCCCTACACTCTGTCACGGAGAATGGGACTTCATCATCATCATCATTTTGTCATACATAATTTCATGAAGAGAAACTCCAATAGTAGAGTAATGTAAACTACACTGTGATCAAAAGTATCCAGACATCTGGCTGGAAATGACTCACAAGTTCGTGGCACTCTCCATCAGTAATGCTGGAATTCAGTATGGTGTTGGCCTACCCTTAGCCTTGATGATAGCTTCCCTCTCACAGCCATACATTCAGTCAGATACTGGAAGGTTCTTGGGGAGTGGCAGCCCATTCTTCACCGAGTGCTGCACTGAGGAGAGGTATCAATGTCAGTCAGTGCGGCCTGAGGTGTTCTGTAGGATTCAGGTCAGGACTCTGTGCAGGCCAGTTCATTACAGGGATGTTATTGTCATGTAACCACTCTGCCCAAGGCCATGCATTAAGAACAGGTGCTCGATTGTGTTGAAAGTTGCAATCACCATCCCCGAATTGCTCTTCAACAGTGGAAAGCAAGAAAGTGCTTAAAACATCAATATGGGCCTGTGCTGTGATAGCACTATGCAAAACAACAAGGGGTGCAAACCACCTCAATGGAAAACATGACCACAGCATAACACCACTGCATCTGAATTTTACTGTTGCCACTACACACGCTGGCAGATGAGATTCACCAGGCATTTGGATCAGCACATTGTGTACCATGATTCATCACTCCACACAACATTTTTCCACTGTTCAATCATCCAATGTTTACGTTCCTTATACCAAGTGAGGCGTCATTTCGTATCTACCGGTGTTGATGTGTGGCTTATGAGCAGCCCCTTGACCATGAAATCCACATTTTCTCACCTCCTGCCTAACTGTCATAGCACCTGTAGCGGAGTCTGATGAAGTTTGTAATTTCTGTGTGATGGTCTGGATAGATGTCTGCCTATTACACATTACGATCCTCTTCAACTCTCAGTGATCTCTGTCAGTCAATAGATGAGGTCAGCCTGTACGCTTTTGTGCTGTGCATGTCCCTTCACATTTCCATTCACTATCACATTGGAAACAGTGGACCTAGGGATGTTTAGGAGTGTGGAAATCTCATATACAGACATATGACGTAAGTGACACCCAATCACCTGGCTACATTCGAAGTCCGTGAGTTCCACGGAGCTCCCCATTGTGCTCTTTCACAATATCTAATGACTACTGATGTCACTGATATGGAGTACCTGCCAGTAGGTGGCAGCACAATGCATCTAATATGAAAAATGTATGTTTTTGATGGTGTCTGGGTATTTTTGATCACATAGTGTATATGAAATGTCTACAAAATTCTTCACATAATCTATCCATCCACAATGATTTACACCACAATATGTCCTAAACAATCTACCTATCTCTCTTATGTACCTAGCCAGAAAAGATACAAAAATTAATATGTGTTTTTTTTTTTTTTTTTGTTTTCATGCCTCAAAATTTTTTCCATGCTTTGGAAGTAAACTGTGTTCCATTATCTGACAGTATGGCTTTGGGTCTCCCTAAATCCTGAAAATAGTCTTTAACAATATAAGGAAAGGATAGTTGCTACTCACCATATAGTGGAAACACAGAGTCACATGAAGACACAACAAAAAGACTGTCAGAAAGTTAGCTTTTGGCCAACAAGGCCTTTATCAAAAATATACAACTCTCTCTCTCTTCTCTCTCTCTCTCTCTCTCTCTCTCTCTCTCTTCTCTCTCTCTCTCTCTCTCTCTCTCTCTCTCTCTCTCTCTCTCTCTCTCTCCTCTCCCTCTCCCACACACACACACAATGTTGAATTTGTATCTGTCCTGAGACGCCATGACCGGCCTCATTTGAACTCTTCTGTTGGGAGAGTTAATTTGGAGTTGGAACGGCTGCTTGTGTCGGGTGCAGGGGCTCATATTGGTGTGGTTCCTGTTGATTATCTCAGTAGGTGGGACTATACCAGGCACGGCCTACATCTCAACAGGAAAGGGAAGGGGAAACTGGCTGGGGTAATAGCAGGAAATTTAAGGGGGGGAGGCACTGCCATGAATGGTAAAATACCAGTGGTTACAGGTGTTAGAGCAGCACCTTTTTTAGGATAGGTAAGACAGAAAGATGTCAAGTTCTACGAGAGGTCAGGATTGAAACAAATCTTCAGTTTAGGAAAGAAATTCAACAGCACAATTCTAGCACATTGGATCACCAATCACAGCTATCAATTATAAATTTTCACCAATCACCAGAAATTTTATCTCCACCAAGTTGTATCTCAGTCCTAGGTAATTGCACTGATGAACTAAAGTCACCCAACCCAATTGACATAATCTGCCTCTCTGAACACCATGTGACCACTGGTATAGGAACTAGGCCTAAGCACAATGAGAAACTCAGACAGGAGAGTACTGCAAATGTTAGAATAAGGAAAGGTTCTCAGAAAAGTATAATTAAAAATAATGTAAGTATATTTCATCAAAATATTGGGAGTTTAAAGAATAAAGTAGATGAGCTTCTGGTTTGTTTGGAAGATTTAGAAGCTGAGAATGAAATAGATATACTATGCCTGTCTGAGCATCACATTGTTACTGATATGGATAAGGTAAATGTAAGTGGTTATAAGCTCTCTGCACATGTAATGAGAGAAAATATGGAGAAAGGAGGAGTTGCCATATATGTCAAAAGTTATCATTGTGCAAAAAGTATAGAAACAAAAAAGTTTTGTGTAGAGAAACATATAGAAACATGTGCCTGTGAGCTTAAATGAAATAAAGGCACATTTATAATTGTAACTGTATATAGGTCCCCATCAGGAAATTTTCATCTATTTCTGAAAAATTTGGACTCATTGTTGTGCTATCTGTCAGACAGGGGGAAGCAAATTATTATTTGTGGGGACTTCAATGTAGATTCTCTGAAAGAGGGTAATAGGAAAAATGACCTTGAAGTATTACTCGGTTCTTTCAATTTGACACCCGTTATTGATTTTCCTACTCGGGTGGTAAAAGATAGCAGCTCACTGATAGATAACTTCTTTATAGACCAAGATAAGTTTAACCAGATAAATGCTCAGCCTGTTGAGAATGGTCTTTCTGATCATGGTGCACAGCTAGTTACAATATATGACATAGCTCCATTCAGCAACACTAAACAGTCCTCCAAAGTAGTACGTTCAGTCAACAATTTAACAATTGCAAATTTCAGGGAAAGCCTACAGCAGTTAGACTGGGATGAGGTGTACCATGAACCTGATGCCAATTTAAAATATAATTTATTTCATGACATTTTTGTAAATGCATTTGAAAACTGCTTCCCCAAGAAAATAGTTAAATATACTCGTAAGAAACCTTGTAACAAACCATGGCTTACTAAGGATATAAAAATATCTTGTAACCGGAAAAGGGAAATGTATCTGACAGCAAGAAAGAGTAGTGACCCAGAAACTATCAAAAATTATAAAAACTACTGTGTTATATTAAGAAAAGTTATTAAAAAATCCAGGAGTATGTGTATCATGTCTGAAATAAGCAACTCTGATAATAAAATTAAAACAATTTGGAATATTATTAAAAGAGAAACAGGTCAACCAAGAGCAGAGGAAGACAGTATTACGATCAAATTGAATGAAAACTTTACGAACAAAAAGTCAGAAGTTGAAAATATTTTTAATAATCATTTTCTAAATGTTGTGGATATAGTAGGATCCAGGTGTTCAATAGAAGATGCTAGGCTGTTAATGGAAGAGGCCATACCTATGCAATTTGATACAATTGAAATCTCACCCACTTCTCCCTCTGAAATTAGGAAAATAATAAACTTGCTTAAAAGCAAAAACTCACATGGAATTGATGGCATTTCCAGCAAAATACTAAAAGCTTGTTCTCAACAGATAAGTAAGATTCTCAGCCACCTGTGTAATAGCTCTCTGGAACAGGGCATTTTCCCTGATAGACTGAAATATGCTATTGTTATACCTTTGCATAAAAAGGGGGATAGATCTGATGTCAACAATTACCGTCCAATCTCCCTTCTAACAGCTTTATCCAAAATTTTTGAGAAAGTAATGTATTCAAGAGTAGCTTCACATATCTGTAAAAATGAAGTACTAACAAAATGTCAGTTTGGTTTCCAGAAAGGTTTTTCAACAGAAAATGCCATATATGCTTTCACCAGTCAAATTTTGAATGATCTGAATAACCGAACGCCACCCATTGGGATTTTTTGTGATCTCTCAAAGACTTTTGATTGTGTAAATCATGAAATTCTGCTAGACAAGCTCAAGTATTGTGGCATGAGTGGGACAGTGCACAAATGGTTTAATTCGTACCTAACTGGAAGAGTGCAGAAAGTTGAAATAAGTAGTTCTCGTAACATGCAAAGATCAGCACATTCCTCAAACTGGGGAACTATCAAGAATGGGGTTCCACAAGGGTCAGTCTTGGGTCCTTTGTTGTTCTTATTATATATTAATGACTTGCCATTCTATATTCATGAAGAGGCAAAGTTAGTTCTCTTCGCTGATGATACAAGTATAGTAATCACACCTGACAAACAAGAATTAACTGATGAAATTGTCAATACTGTCTTTCAGAAAATTACTAAGTGGTTCCTTGTAAACGGATTCTCACTGAATTTTGATAAGTCACAGTACATACAGTTCCGTACAGTGAATGGTATGACGCCATTAATAAATATAGACCTTAATCAGAAGCATATAGCTAAGGTAGAATATTCCAAAGTTTTAGGTATGTCCATTGATGAGAGATTAAATTGGAAGAAACACATTGATGATCTGCTGAAACGTTTGAGTTCAGCTACTTATGCAATAAGGGTAATTGCAAATTTTGGTGATAAACATCTTAGTAAATTAGCTTACTACGCCTATTTTCACTCATTGGTTTCATATGGCATCATATTTTGGGGTAATTCATCACTGAGGAATAAAGTATTTATTGCACAAAAGCGTGTAATCAGAATAATAGCTGGAGTCCACCCAAGATCATCCTGCAGACATTTATTTAAGGATCTAGGGATATTCACAGTAGCTTCTCAGTATATATACTCTCTTATGAAATTTGTTATTAACAACCAAACCCAATTCAAAAGTAATAGCAGTGTGCATAACTACAATACTAGGAGAAAGGACGATCTTCACTATTCAAGATTAAATCTAACTTTGGCACAGAAAGGGGTGAATTATACTGGCACTAAAGTCTTTGGTCACTTACCAAATAGTATCAAAAGTCTGACAGATAACCAACAAGTATTTAAGAAGAAATTAAAAGAATTTCTGAATGACAACTCCTTCTACTCCACAGAGGAATTTTTAGATATAAATTAAGAAAAAAAAGAAAAAAAAAATATTAAAAAAAATAAAAAAAATAAAAATAAAAAATAAAGAAAAACAAAAAAACACAAAAAATAAAGTTGTTATATTAACTTAAGTATGTTGTTAAATTAACCTAATTATGTCATGTATTGGAAAATTCGACTCGTTCCACAACATTACGAAATATCGTGTTCATGATCCATGGAACTAGTATTAATCTAATCTAATCTAATCTAATCTAACACACACACACACACACACATGCAAATGCAGCTCTCACACACGACCACAGTCTCTGGCAGCCAGACAGCTGTCTGGCTCCAGCTGCCAGAGACTGTGGTCATGTGTGAGAGCTGCATTTGCATGAGTGTGTGCCTGTGTGTGTGTGTGTGTGTGTGTGTGTGTGTGTGTGTGTGTGTGTGGCAAAGGCTTTGTAGGCTGAAAGCTAACTTCCCCGAGAGTCTTTTTGTTGTGCCTTTCTCTGACTCAGCACCTCCGCTATATGGTGAGTAGCAACTATCTTTTTCATTATACTGTTACATTCTATCCTGGATTTTCCATTGTTTGAAAATAGTCTTTACATATTTTAGAGATAATGTTCTTCCTTGTAGCTTTTCTGAAAGACGAAAGTTTGATGAATTTTGAGAATAGATCAACAATTACAAAACTGTAACTATAACTACCTTTAGATATTTCTAACTGCCCAAAAAATTGACCTCTATCAATTCCATTCATGTCTTTGGCAGAATATTTTGCATGTGGCTTCTACATCTTTGATTACTAACTTCTGTTCTATGACATCAGTCACAAGTCCCTAAAAGTTTTCTAACCCTTCTTTTCATGTTATAAAAATATAAATTTTTCTAAATTTTCTGTATATATTTCAGTGCACAACAATACCATAGCTTTCTTGTACATACCAAAGAAGTGTGTCAATAACTTCAATTTTCACTGTCTGGTCTGTTCCTCTAAAAGAAGAGTCCTGCTGAAAACTTTACAAGTACAGTCTCAGCTTTTCTTTTCCCTTCATATCAATATAGCTTTTAACTAGTTTCCAATTTACATCATGGTTTTCATTCCACCTATGTCCTTACAAAACTTAGTTATCCCCTTCTAATCCTTCATTCCCTCTTAAACAATATTTTGTAATTTTTAGCACATTTCCCCTCATTCTTCTCATTCTCAACCCCCACCCCTACCTCCTTTCCCAATGGTAATCCAAACAATGCATTGACAAACACATTTTTATATATCTAATGATGTAATTAAACAAGTGAAAAAAGAGTACCTGCTATGTGATCCTGTTATGATATAACTTAACAGTCCTTCGAGTAGTTCATTGGTTTATTATACGAGTATGCAGTGGTTTAATGTCCTAACAGATAATTTCTGAATCTGAAAAATGCCCACTGAGTAGCCAATAGTTCCTTTTCTGTAACTGTGTGAATTTTTTCACGTTGCTGCAAAGTTCTACTTGCAAAAGTGATTGAACAGTGCTCCACTTTCTTGAAATAAATTCCCAATTCCACAGTTACTGCTATCACAAATTATACAAAAGGGGAGAGAAAGATGAAGGCTGCATAAGATTTTGGTGTCACTAATTTGTGACTTTATCACCTCAAAGGTTTGTTGACAATTTTCAACCCTAGTTCAAGTACTGTTTTCTTAAGACGTTTATTCAAACACGGCACATCAAAGGATTGTGTCTTTACATAGCATAGATTTTCTAATAAGTACAGTATGAAAAAAAATAGTCATCAACACAAAACTTAATTACTATTCAACTCAAAATTAAGGGGATTGAAGTTGTACCACATCAAGTGACACTTCTCTACACAACTCTAAGCAATAGTCTCATTCAACCAGAAAATTAAATCATCACAAAATCACAAATGTTACCAATTAGTTGACCAGTCAGAATATTTACATCAGTTTAGCATCACAGTTATCAGTTAATTAGAAAAATTACTTTTCTTCATTCCAGTATTATCACTGTGAGCTCATAATTCCTCAGAACACAACTAGAAGTTTCAGATAATGTATAGATCTGATAATGTAGCATTATATGATTTGTACTTCACTAAAATATTGCTCTTTCTGTTAAGCTCTCACTCCCAGCTGCAGTGTCATGAAATGCACCAGATACACAGTACCCAATATTGCATAGTTCAAAAGTAGATCATCAATACAGTCACACCACATTTGTTTGTATACATTTATCTTTTTCATTACTCAGTCATATCTTCAGCTCCATTATTTTACTTACCTTTCTTGGAATGCATTCCCAAAAAATACTCCTACTGCACAGAAAGAATCCCTAACCATCGAGACCCTAACATTATTCATTATTTTATTATTTCATTAGTGTTTCATTATTAATAAATAAACACCTGCTCTGCTTGTCCAATGAAAAATTGATTCTACAGGAAAACACTCCACAATAAGTGGTCCTTACGATAAGGCACACTTAACTCTCATTACCGGTCAGACAAAATTATCAGTTAGAAAAATTATTATTTGCATGACATGGTAGCCTGAAGGGTGATATACATACAAATCTTGCTTATTTTTTCCACACATTACTCCAGGAAACTCTGTTTAATGTTGTAATTCCTGAATGTTAGAAAAGGCTGTACCATAGCACTTTTATAGGTAGTTACCTCAATATACTGACTGCACTGAACACAAACGCTTCTATTATACCACAGTTAATATTAAAATCTACTACTTAATATGGTTTATACTGCATGTTGCTGCTGCTGTTGCACTCAGGAGCTGATTGCTTCAAATGTTAATTATTCTCCACATATGCTGAAGCCTTCCATTTTCAGTTTACCTTGCCTCTTTGTTTGACAAATTCTTTAACCATGGTACCAATGTACTTTCTTCCATCCTCTTGTGATTCCTGTAGTTATAACTAACACAACATAATATATACATAGATACCTGTACCCAATGACATGACAGTTGCAGACAGACTGTTTCTGATTCACTTATAAACTACAGACAAGATAGGGGAAGAGTCTGACTGCCTCAGGAAACATGAAAAGATGAGACAGACAGCTGGGGTGAGCATTATCGCCACATAATGAATCCAACACAGAATGTTGATCCCCCTACTTGTTATTTTCACAGGAGATTAGTCTCAAGTATAAAATCAATGCAGAGATTTTGAATCACCAAGAAACTGATCTTCAACGTTACTATCTTCATATATATAGTTAAAGGCTACCCAGCCATTGATCTTCGTCTGTGCGAATGCACACAGGTTGCCCGAACTCTTAGGGGAACAGTCACCTTAGTGTGCATGAGTAATGAGTAGATGGGTAAATATCTATTAGGTACATTACATATGTAGAATGTGGACAGTTAGGAATGTGGGTCTAACAGGAAGCGTGCAAGGGATAATTCCCTGGAGTTGCGCTATGCATGTGTGTCCTCAGTGGCTCAGATGGATAAAGTGTCTGCCATGTAAGCAGGATATCTCTGGTTCGAGTCCAGGTCGGGATATACATTTGCAGCTGTCCCCAGCGAGGTATATCAACAACACCTGCCAGCAGCTGAGGATTTCAATTAATTATCATTTATTCTAGAGAAGCTGCACTGTCATCAATGGTATCTGTTCTTTCAAGAACATTTACTATCTTCATATGTATAGTTAAAGGCTACCTAGCCATTGACCTTCGTCTGTGCGAATGCACACAGGTTGCTCGAACTCTTACGGGAATCACCACCTTAGTGCGCGCGAGTAATGAGTAGATGGACAAATATCTATTAGGTACAATACATATGTAGATTGTGGACAGTTGGGAATGTGGGTCTCACTGGAATCGTGCCAGGGATAAGTCCCTGCATTCGTGCTGTTCATCTGTGTCCTTGGTGGCTCAGATGGATAGAGCGTCTTTCATGTAAGCAGGAGATTTTGCGTTTGAGTGCTGTTTGGGGCACACATTTTCAGCTGTCCCCATTGTCGTATATCAACAACACCTCTTGGCAGCTGAGGGTTTCAATTAGTTATCATTTATTTTAGAGAAGCTGCATGGTCATCAATGGTATCTGTTCTTTTGAGAACAGTTACTATCTTCATATATATAGTTAAAGGCTACCCAGCCATTGACCTTCGTCTGTGTGAATATGCAAAGGTTGCCCGAACTCTTACAGGAATCACCACTTTGGTGCACATGAGTAATGAGTAGATGGGCAAATATCTATTATGTACATTACATATGTAAATTGTGGACAGCTGGGAATGTGGGTCTCACGGAATCATGGCAGGGTTAAGTCCCTACAGTCACGTTATTCATCTGTGTCCTCGGTGGCTCAGATGGATAGAGCGTCTTTCATGTAAGCAGGAGATCCTGCATTTGAGTGCCGTTTGGGGCACACATTTTCAGCTGTCCCCATTGAGGTATATCAACAACACCTGTCAGCAGCTGAGGGTTTCAATTAAATATAATTTATTCTAGAGAAGCTGCATGGTCATCAATTGTATCTGTTCTTTTGAGAAAATTTACTATCTTCATATATATATAGGTACAGGTTACCCAGCCAATTACCTTCGTGTGTGCGAATGTGCACAGGTTGTGCAAACTTTTACGGGAATCGTCACCTTAGTGTGCGTGAGTAATGAGTAGATGGGCAAATATCTATTAGGTACATTCCATATGTAGAGTGTGACAGTTGGGAATGTGGGTCACACTGGAAGCATGCCAGGGACAAGTCCTTGCAGTCATGTTATTCATCTGTGTCCTCAGTGGCTCAGATGGATAGAATGTCTTTGATGTAAGCGGGGGATCCTGCATTTGAGTCCCGTTTGGGGCACACATTTTCAGCTGTCCCCATCGAGGTATATCAATAACACCTGTTGGCAGCTGAGGCTTTCAATTAAGTATCATTTATTCTAGAGAAGCTGCACTGTCATCAATGGAATCTGTTCTTTCAAGAATAGTTACTATCTTCATATATAGAGCTAAACTACCTTAATTTCATTTTTAATTTCTTTCTTCAATTCATCTTTTAAGCTAGTCATTTCAGTTTTAATACTACTAACATCTTCTTTCATGCACATACCACTCACACTACTCATAATTTGCATTAACATCGCTTTCACTTTTCAGTCTGCCACATATTTTTGCCCTTGCTGACTTTTGTTACTAGATTCCTCCTCCTTAATTTTAAATATCTCACCCACTTCAATACTGTTTACAGTTATTCGCTCACATCACCACACAATGTAGATGATGCTTTTATCATTTCACCTACAATAGGACTTTCATCCCCATCATTCAAAGTTACATTCATGTCTGATTTATATATCAATATCATATACAGAACCAGTCCCCATTAAGTCTTTCTGTTCATTTAAAACTTAATCTCTACAGCTTTGTTTTCAAGCACAAACCTCCCCTGGTGTCCATTGTCCTCCATCACTCTGTCTTGTTTGTTAAGGCCCCTCTTTATGTATCACTTAATACACAACAGCTTTTGATATGAAATTACCTCATTTTTAATCACTCACCTGCTGCTGCTGCTGTGGTTGTTATCTCTATTTGACAAATAATGATCTGCACGGCTGCTGCATAAATTCTCTGAGCGAGGCTTCTTGATTACCTCAGTTGGCTGTGATGATTGGCTTCTGCTGTACTCAATGGCTGCTACCATAGAATCTGCTGCCTAATTGGCTGCTGTCCTACTGTAGCCATGAAACCCCAGCACTGGTTGGCTGTTGCACGTCCTCCGTTTAAATCACAGTAAGCCACTCGAGTTCACTGTCAAAGTTAATTAGTCCTAGTTTAATGTGCCCACATAAAATAGGTCTCACCTGGGGCACCATGTATGGTGTTTGCTTGCTTTATTTCATCATTGATTGTCCTCAGTATCCTTATTAATACTTTGCATGCAAACATCCACATACGGCTACAATAGTTTACTGTTGAACATCTATGAGCAGTAAAATCCTAACCACACATTTCACAGTTCTTGATGAATAAAAAGGAAAGTATGGAACAGACAGTGTCATTGTTTTAACACACGGCCTACACTTATTCTACATTTAAGTTGATGCATTGCTGTTAATCTAATCATAATGGGCGTCTTGTCTGAAATTCAGCCGTGTACTGACTGTCTTGGGACCAAAAATCAGGCCCTTATATATTCTCACAATAATAAGCACTGAAACTACACATTGTTGGTGTTTAATTTACAGAAATTAAAATTAAAATTTCACTTGTTAAATTAACTAAATCACCGAAAACTTTGTCTTTATAACAGTTTCTTCTACTACATGAGTTAGGCCTAATTATTTGCTTAAATGGTGAAATTAACATTAATAGTTACACAAACAATACTTTTGATGAAACAGGGAGTTACTTTGGAATTAATTAAGAGCTGGCTTTGTTAACATGTTACAAAATTAGATCTGGTGTTGTATTCTTTAAACTTGAGGGCCAACATTTATCTTTTATGAAAATGCAGATTATACTCACATATGTTAATGGTAATTAGTTGGGATAAATATGAATTTTTAGAAGGCAGATGGCAAAACAAGAGGGTAATTAAAAATGTCCCTGCTTGCTTAGTCACATACTGACTGAGCTACCCGAGCACAATTCATGACCTTTCCTCACAGCTTCAGTTCTGTCAGTACCTGTGAAGTTTGGAAGGTAGGAGATGAAGCGAAAGGCAAATGTCCTGAATTTGAGTCTTGGTCTGGTGCACAGTTTTAATCTGTCAGGAAGTTTCACTTACATTGTTAATATGGAAGGAGTGGAAGTTGTCTCTTCAGAACTTATCAAGTGGATTTTTATCTGCTTTTTTGAATAGGTATATTTTTCTTTTATTTTTGGATCATTTGGGGGTTACAATATTCAGTCTCGCTATGACAACCTTGTGCTCATTAAATCCTGTATCCATTTTGATGCTTGTTATTAGCTCGAGTTTATTTGTTGCTAAGAGATCGAGTGTCTTTTTCTCAACCCTTTTTCTATTTGCATGGTCTCATGAAGTAACAGCTAGAAACAATTTTCAGAGATTGCATTTAGCACAATTTTGATGAAGTTTTATGCATACCTCCAGATTTAAAAATATATTTTTTTCAGCATATTGAAGATAAATTAAAGTCACCAACAACTATAATTGTATGAGTTGGGTACATGTTTGAAATGAAACTCAAGTTATCTTTAAACTCTTCAGCAATTGTATCATGTGAGTTGGGAGGTGGGTAAAAGGATCTATTTATAATTTTATTCTGATTGCCAAGAATGATGATGACCTTGTAGTGCCTCAAGAATTTTAGTCTAAATTCTAGAAACAATCAGCCTTCCACCATCTCAAACACCCGACATTTTAGGTACGAGTGCAGCAGAGTGAGAACGTTTCTACTGGTCCACCTGTTTCTATGTGCAGGTCAGAAGTTTGTTATTAGAAGACTGTAAGAGGGGAGAGTCACTGACAATGACAAGTGTTTGCCACCAGTGCCACAGAAGACGTGATGACAACTAAAGGAATAATTATGTAGTATTCTTTGATGTATTAGTGAAAGTGATTATTGTAGACAAAGAGAAGAAATCAATTGGGTATATACTTTTAACTTCTTCATGTCTTAGCTCTGCATGAGGCTGGATGTATGCGATGTCCATAAATTATTGGATTATTACAACCTATGATATTGTACTTGTATTTTATTGAGTCTGACGTTTAAAGACCCCAGTTGGCTTGCCAGAGTTTACATACTTACGTGAGAAAGAGTAAATGTTACTTTGCATTGAGAGATGAAAGTATACCAAGAATGAACTGAAAGTGTTCCTCAAGTACACAAATTATTTCAAGAATAGAGAAGTAGCTTAATAAATTCCTGTAATCTGCTATAGTCTTCAGAGTACAAGTATGACTAACACTAATCACACACCCCACCTATCAGACAACCCTCACAGACAAGTGAAACTGATTCTTCACAATTTGCCATTCCATAGGTGTTGCTAGGACTTTCTTCTGAGGCTACAATGGTGAAGGTGAGAATGTCAGTTCTGTAGGAGACGTTTAACATCATACCTTCTCCAGCTTCTCACTCAAGTACCGGTGAAGTAGGGATCCTGGGGAAGGGGCTTGGGAAGAGTTCTCCTGTCTTTGGGGCTATCTTCTTCCTCAACTTTTATCTTAGCAACCAGTTCTACTTTTCCCTTTCTTACTTCTCATTTGAGTATCGGTCTATCTTTCCCTCTTTCCACATGCGTATACTTCTATTGCTGAAGTCCTTATTTTCTGTGGTTTCCAATAACCTTCAACTTATTTCATATAAGTAGGTTGAAGAATCAGGATACACAAACACACGTCTACATACACACAAAGATATACTTAAACACAAACAGGAGAATTACGAAGTAGAAAACACAAACAGGAGAATTACGAATTAGAAACATGAAGTGATGTCAGAACTGCCAAGGTATGTAGCGGAATAAAGATATATGTACATCTGAGTAGATGCACATATTACATTGTTAATATGTGCTGCATCATTATTTTGTTTTTGTCACTCTCAAATGCATACATGAATATAAAGACAGGAGAATAACAATCAATGCATGTGCTGTGCTACTCCTTTGAGGAAAGGCATAGTATCTACTGGGAGTTGGTAAATACAGCTAGACATAGCATCTACTATGAGTTGAAATATATGTGTAGGCATAATATTTGTTTATATATTAGGAGTGAGGAATGAAAGAGGTCTCTAGGGTATTAGACGGAGTATTGGAAAGTGGAGTTGAGGTGTAAAGTAGATTTGTAATTTTACCAGAGAATATTTAAGAATGTATGCTAGGGCAATGAACCAGGAGGCCTACTCAAGAAGGATACGGTTTGCGCACCCAGCTTTTATGGGATATAAAAGGCAGATAGACACAGCTCTGAAAGGCTGACCTATACTGTGTGGACAGGGGCACCAAGAAGGGGATTGACCTGTACCATAGGAGGATAGGAATAAGAAAGGGGTGTACCTACCAAAACAGAAGGAGAAGGGTACTCCAAGGATCAAACCCTGTAAGATATAGGTACTGTTCCTAAAGGGAAAAAGGGCAATATCGTGACAGAAGTCAGATGTTTAAAGGAAATAGTCTGGAAAGTTTGAATTCTATGCATCAATAGCCTTATAATTTTCAGGTTTACAAATGTCCAAAAAGATAATACTTTTCTTTTACCCAGAGTTCCCCCAGATTACAATAAGTAATGAAGAAGTAAATACTTAGGAAAAGTAGTATGGGAAGTAAGAACAAAGCAGTAGAGTATTCATGAGTTATGTTCACCTGGAATTTGCGATTGGAAGAGGAATAGAAAACAAAAATTTGGTACTCACGAATTTTTGGACATTGAAAAGAGCTAACTCCAACATGGATTGAAAGGTTCACGTTTTATAATTGTGGTAAAATATGCATGGTCATTAACAGAAAGAGTTGTAGTGTTAAAAGATAAAGAATTATCTTGTGTGATATTGTACACAATGAAATGTATAAAATATCGCGTGTTCGAGCTAAGGGGAGGGATATCTAGTGCCTCAAGGATTTTGGTGTAAATTCTAGAAATACTTGGCCTTCCACCATCTCGAACAGCCAATATTTTAGGTACGAGTGCAGGAGAGTGAGAATGTTTCTACCGATCCACCTGTTTCTACGTGCAGGTCAGAAGATAAATGCCTACACATATATTTCAACTCATAGTAGATGCTATGTCTAGCTGTATTTACCAACTCCCAGTAGATACTATGCCTTTTCTCAAAGGACTAGCACAGCACATGCATTGATTATTATTCTCCTGTCTTTATATACATGTATATATTTGAGAGTGGAAAAAAAAAAAAAAAAAAAAAAAAAAGAGATGCAGAACTGTCACATATCAACAATGTAATATGTGCATCTAATCAGATGTACATACATCATTATTCCGCTACATCCCTTGGCAATTCTGACATCACTTCAGGTTGCTAATTCATAATTCTCCTGTTTGTGTTTAAGTGCATCTTTGTGTGTATGTAGATGTGTGTTTGTGTATCCTGATTCTTCAGTCTACTTATATGAAATAAGTTGAAGGTTATTGGAAACCACGGAAAATAAGAAGGACTTCAACAATAGAAGTATATGCATATAGAAAGAGGGAAAGATAGACTGGTACTCAAATGAGAAGTAAGAAAGGGAAAAGTAGAACAGGTTGCTAAGATCAAAGACATTTAAAGACCCCAGTTGGCTTTATTTGAAAAAAGAGTAAATGTTGCTTTATGTTGAAAGTTGAAAATATACCATGAATGAACTGAAAGTATTCCACAAGTACACAAATTATTTCAAGAATAGAGAAGAAGCTTAATAAATTCCTGTAACCTGCTATAGTCTTTGGAGAAGAAGCTTTTAGAGGTCGATGTAGCTGATAACCCAGAGAAGAGGATTGGCTGCACACAATACATAAGTCAATTGCGAGAAACATGTGAGTCTTGCACCCCAGTACCACACTGTCTCGTGTCGTCTGAAAAAACGTTAGAACCTCTGCCCATATTAACTCAGAGGAACTATCTACTTCAATTTTGTCACAAGATAATCTATTTCTAACAGCAACCAACACGCCACCATCAACTGTGTTTAGACTATCATTTCAGAACACAGTTAGGTTCTTCGCAAAAATGTTGGCTGAACTTTCCCCTTCTTTAGCCAGCTTTCAGAGCTTATAATGATTTGAGCATCAGTGCTTTCCATTAGTGCTTGGAGCTCTGGTGTTACTACAATCTACAACTGCTACACCAATGGTTCCTGTAGCTAAGTTCTTCCCATGTTTGGCCTGCACCCTTCTCAGCTGAAGCCCTTTTTATGTTTTCCCGAGATCCTCCAACCTAAAAAACAGCCCAGTCCAAATCACACAGCCCCTGCTACCCATGTAGCTGCCTCCTGCATCTAGTGAACTCCTAACATATTCAGTGTAACCCAAATCCCTCCCCCCCCCCTCCCCCCCTCCCCCCCGCCCCCTCCCCCCCGCAATGGTGCAATATGAGGAATCTGTAGCCTACATGGCCGCATTACTGCCTGAGCCTCTGGTTCAGATCCTCAACTTGGCTGTGTAACCTGTGTAACATAGGTCCACAATTTGTCCTGTTGACTATGTTGCAAATAGTGAGCTCTGCTTTCATCTCACAAGCAGGACAGGCAGCATTACCATTTCTGTTAGCACCAGAATCCAGAGAGAATCTCTTCCAATCCAAAGCAACACACATCATTAGTACCAATTTGAGCCACAACCTGCAGTTGGCTGCACACTGTGCTCTTCATGGCATCCAGAAGGACCCATTCCACATCTGGAATGATTCCTACCAGTATACACAGATGGAAACAACAGTTTCTTTACGTACCTGGTTGGTGAGTATGTGGATGTACCACTGTTGCTGACAGCTGACGACAGTGGCATGCCCTCTTGGTGTACTTTCAGCAGCTCATTTACACTATATTGAACTGGTGCCCTTTATTGTAGTTGTTTGTTAACCTTTCAGGTGTATTAATTTCCTCCAAGAGATCCCAGGTCTTCTTGTGCACTTTGTCTGTTCAGTCAGATTCCAAAAGCCTGTAAGCAGGGTCCTCAAAAAGTTGATGCACTTTTGCATCATAATTTGCAGGTGACAAATGATGGGGAGTTCCTCTTGTCTGTGGATGACACCACAACATTACTGTCTTCTCGAAGGCTATATTTATGTAAAGGAAAGTGCTTGAAAATGAGAATAAATTTTCAAAATGCATTGTACTAAGCATTTAAAAAAGTAACTGATGCAGTTTTTCATCATTAAAATCACTTTCACATATTGGTACAGGTTTGTTCTAATGTTATTAAAGTTTGACAATATGAAACAAATGATATGGGTGTTGCTTCTACTATTTCTCAACGTGCCCTAGTTTTCAGCATTCTTTGTGACTGAAAGGTTCTGAGTCATGGTGTAAGTTTTGCAAAGTGCTTAACAGTATGGATACTAACATTTATAACCAGTCTCATATGCAGTCATTACAACTACTAAACCTATATTTTGAGATCTAAGTAATAAAAGCCTTTTACCACATGTGACTCATAGTTAAAGTCTATGAGACAGAGCCACCCAAAGGAGACATTCTGGATCTATTTTGCTGTGTATCCATTCTTGGAGAATACTGATTGTAGATCATCTATTTATGTTGTCAAACTGTGTCTGGCAAAGTGTGTACTCTTTGCATCCTTGTATATTTTACAATAATCCATTAGAAAATTTGAATTATCAAGAAGTGACATTTTGACAATCAATACTTTTAGAACTGGCAATATCAACAGATATTTTTCAAACAGGTAGTACAATTACTTCACCAAAGCAGAAACCTGAGAATCTGACTCAAGAACAGTTGCCAAAATGTGTAACTTAGAAGTAGATACCTGGGTGTAGTGACAATCTAATCACTTAACAAATAAATGTCTTCTGGTGGAGTTTGTATAGCAGTTAGCTTCATTTCAAAGTATTATGATGTAAAAGCTCCATATGTAGCAATAATATACAACCACTTCCTTGATGATGGATTTGTAGCTAATGAGTTGCAAGTTATGCAGGTCACACCAAAGCATAAGAAAGGAAATAGAACTCACTGGATTACAGAATCATATCACTGATGTTGATATGTAGTATGACTTTGAAAAAATCTACTGTGTTCAAACATTATGAATTACATTGAAGAAAATGATCTATTGACACACAGTCAATACAGATCCATAAAATATTTTTCTTGTGAAACACAACTGACTCTTTATATTTATGAAATAATGATTGCTATAGACACAAGATCTCAAATTTATTCCATATTTCCAGATTTCCAGAATGATTTTGACACCACTCCTTGATAGCAGTTTCTAATGAAATTATATACCTATGGAGTATTGTCTCAGTTGTGTTACTGAATTTGTGATTTCCAATCAGGGAGACTACAGTTGATAGTAATTGACCAAATTCTATTTAAATCATTTAAGAGACAGTCTGAGCAGCTCTTAGATTGTCTGCAGATGCTGTGCCATTTATCAACTACCATAGGTATCCTAAGATCAAAAGTAATTGTAAAAAAAAATTAGATAAGATATCTATAAGCTGCAAACAGTGGCAGTTGAGTCTAAACAGTATAAAGTGTGAGCTCATCCAAATGAGTATAAAGGAATGTATTAAATGTTAGTTACATTATAAATAACACAAATCTAAATGCTGTCAGTTCAACTAAATATGTATGAGCTACAAACAACTCAAATTGGCATGATCCCACAGAAAATGTCACTCCCACTCAATGGACTCCTTGCCAACTATTGAAGTGTGAATGTAGACTAGTCAGCTAGATGTAGACAGCATTTCCAATTTGACTGTCACCTGTGGTTCATAGCACTCAGAGTATTTAGGAAGTATATGGAAAATATATATGAGGATATGAAACAAAATTGCATTGAATTGTGTCATGCACATAAAACATTATTGATCAAAAGATTGCATACAATATTTTCTCTCAAAGTTCACTATTATTAGATCCCTCACATGTCTCACTCATAGTTTCTCTATTCTATTATTTATTGCAGTTTTTTATTAGTTTGGAAAAATGAACTCTTCTATTACTTTCTATGGGTTACTTTTCACCCAGATGAAAACTGATCAACACTAACAAAAATATTGTCAATGATTTCAACTCTTAATGTGTGTATCTGTAAATAAATGAAATTGGTGGTGATTTTAATTAATGTGAATGAAGCAGTAAGATCTCTGTCCCAATTGGAGTTAGTCTGGATAAGTGTGATGTCACAGTAGATAGAGACAGTAGAATTCTGTAATTTTTTATTATTTACCATGTGCCCAAAAATTTTAAATTGTTAAATATGTGAATAGAGCCATCATATTTTACAATAATTTCAGACACTGTATCTAAGGAAATATTACCACATTGCTAAATAGTTGACAACTTGGGGCTGGGAGAGTAATTTCTCTGTTACTTTTAACTCAACTCGAGAGTGCTTCATGACAACACATTTATTGTGCTTGGAAAAATAAAACAAAAAACTTTTCAAGTTGAAGAGCTACCATGTATGTCTTTCATAAATATAAATTTTCAATATAAATAATTGTCAGTATACTTTTTTCCACAGAATTATTTTGGGATTAGAGCTTGTTACCCAAAGAACACTACAAAACATCTTATGCAAGGCGGCTGTGAGCCAAGTGTTAAATAAAACTGAAATATTAATATCATATCTCCTTACTTCACATGCTATGGACTGTCACATGATCTCTTGTAAATGTAAAATGTGATTTATTAGTCTCATTACATATATTTTACAGATCATATGATCTGTTGTACAGGAGACATGTCAAGTTTAGCAAAAATATAATCAATAATGATTTACAGAAATTCTTTTTACACTATTTTAAGAATAATGCCAAGAAATATGACACTACAATATTTACTACAAATTAACAGTTTACCAATTTCCTTTGTTGTACACAGACAACAGTGCAATATTAGCTATACAGTTTTATTGTTCTAAGTGTCAGACTGTCTTCCATGAATTCTTCAATGGTATTGTAACATTTCTCTATTAAAATGGAACTTTTCAAGATTATGTTGATTATTATATAGAAAAATCAAAATTTCAAAAATCTACAATGAAGTGATTGTTAGTATTTTTAATTTCTTGAACAATGGATGATATCACTCATTTTTGTGGGCAGCACACATGTTGCTGATGATTTTCTTCTGAAGAATTAGTAATCTTATACTGCTTCTAGAGTTTCACTAGAAAATTATCCCATACTGAAAAACAGGTTCAAAATGACTGTGGTAGATTGTCTTCCTTGTGTCCATATGAGTGGCATCAGATAAAATAAACATTTCAAGAGCTAGGGAATTTAATTTATTTGGCAGGAAGTCTATAAATGTCTTCCAGTTTAAACTTTTATTAAGGTTTAAACCAAGAATTTCACATGGCTCACCTCTGTCATCAGTTGATTATTATGGGCTATTAGTACAGGACATATTACTGACAATTTAGAGACAAATTTCATTACCTGGGTCTTAGTGACATTGAGCTTTAGTCCATTTTTATGGAACCAAGATTCCAGTTTCTGCAGAACATTTTCTATAATATCTGGAATCTTTTCTATTGTATCATTTTCTATTAGAACTGAGGTGTCATCTGTGAACAAGACTGATTTAGCATCAATATTTAATGGCAAATAGTTTATACACAACAAGAACAGTTAAGGACCCAGTATTGAACCCTGTGGAACTCTTTGGGAAACTGTTTTTCATTTGGAGTGGTAGTTAACTGAATTTTTGTTTACTTTCTGTCAGATAAGAGTTGAACCACTGTAATGTAATATCTTCAATCCCATAGCTTTTCAATTTGTGAAGTAATAATGAGTGGTTCAGCAAGTCAAAGCCTTTCGTTAGATCACAGAATATTCCAAAGACTTTTGTACCCTGGTCTATTGATGTGCTTATTTTTTTCTGTAAATTCTCTGATAGCATTTATAGTGATTTTTCCTCTTTGAAAACCAAACTGATTTTTACAAATAATGTCATTTACTGTAAGGAAATTTTCTAGTTGTTTTGACACAAATTTTTCAAATATTTTAGAAAAAACAGGAAGGACAGAGATAGGCTGGTATTTTCCCATGTCTTCTGGCGATTCCTTTTTAAATAATGGCTTAATCTCTGCAAATTTTAGGACATCTGGGAATGACCCATGTTCAAAGGAATTGTTTACAGTAATAGTCAATGGGTATGAAATAATATGGTGTACTGGCTTGATTACCATGGAAAGTATTCCATCCCATCCAGCTGAATTTTTGTTTTTTAATGATAATATTGCCTTCCACATCTTCCTAAGTGATTTTTCTGAATTTTTTAAAACAAATGTTTTGTATGTCATCTCAATACCTGGAAATCATATTGTCCTGATGGCTGCCATGTTTACATAAGATTTTGCTATATTGACAAAGGAATCATTTAAACAGGATTTACAATAACATCACCCTGAAACCCAACATGAGAAATTTCTTAGCTTTTAACATTGACTCCCGACTCTAATTTCATAACAGACCAGACTGCCTTTGTTTTATTTCTTTGTTTGTTTATGCATATACTATTTGCCAGGTTTTTTGCTGCCAGTATCACTTTTTTGAATATATCTTATAGTGCTTAACATAAGTTACAAAATTAGGAGTTCTATATACTTTCAGCTCATTGTGCAGCTGACTTTCTCTGGCACTTGAAATTTTTATGCCCAGTGTAATCCAATTTCGTTTATTCCTGGCTCTCCTTTGATAAGTAAGTTAACTCAAGCAAGGCTTTGTACTGGGGAATAGAACTGGAAACTGGGAAGCTGAGAATAGACTTACAACACTTTAATCATAGAAAATAAATGATATGAAGGTTAAAATTACCTACAAAGTAGTGTATCATGAAGTATAATATTAGCTAACCAGAATGAATATTGTTTTCACAGGCAAGAATACAGCTTGCAAAAGATCTTCACAGATCCCAAGGATTAGTAGATACTGAAAGGTAAGTTGTCTATAACTATCTGAGAACCCTTAACATTTCTCTTTTCCTTTTTACCATTTATTTATTTATTAACAAAACTCGCAGAGACGGGGAATACAATGTATTAATTATGTTCTTGCATCATATATTAAGACAATCTATGAATGGTTACACATGTATTTGATAATATGGACTTAATTTAAAATGTGGTAGAATATGTAGAAAGATTGTCACCAGGTGTCAATAAGGTTTCAGTCTGAGACATTGAAAAAGACTCTGAATGAACCATACAAATTGGCTGGACACTTTTCAGTGGCATTTCAGTCAATCAAGATTCTTGCAATGGTATTTACTGTCAAAAATGTCACCATTGACTACTGCTATAGTGTTGTCATTAAATACGTGAAGGGAAAGGTCATTAGGTCAGGCTGAGCTTTATTACAATGGTGCAGAAATTCTAAGTACATGGCATACATCAACTCATCCATAGACAGCAAGAGACAGTCAGACTTTGTTGAAAGAAAGGAATAGTCAGCTTGTGTTGAAAGATCTATGTGAATTAAAGCTCAATTTGTTTTCACCACACCTAGCACTCTTCAAAGAGATAGGATTTCACTGCACACAACATAAAGTCAGATGTTCAAGAAAGTTGTATTAATTATTCTGAGGTTAAATCTACATACGGTAATATGATGGAATAGGTAACATGATGGAATAGTTAATGGCAGCATAAGTGAAGTGGTAACAAGTAGTTATAGTGCTGCAAACAGAATAATTGGTTCAGCAGCAGAACTGCAGTATCATGTTTATACCTGGAAAAATAAATAAATAAATAAATAAAACTGATAGCATGGTAAGGGGCAATGTTGTCAGTTCAATTATTTCTATACATACAGTATGGCTGTGTCAGCAACAGCTGGGCATTTTTGTTGTGTATACATTCACATGCTGCCCCTTAACATGCTCCTTTTCTTCTCAGAGAATTAACAGCCTTATCCATTTACACCAGACTTTCACAACTCATCTTGGACTTTCTGTTTTGCAAAACAAACACCCACATAGAGAAGGAATGCAAAAAATGTAAACAAAGTTCAATTATTATGTTATCAGCTGACTGATATTACCAAATTCATTCTCTGACTGATTGTTCCTGTGGTAGCTGTGCTGTATATGACCACCTCTGAATTACTTTGTTACTCTGACCTGGATATAGTGCAACATCAGGAGATACAAACATTAAGAACAGTTTTAAAAAAATGGGTATGAGATATGTATGGCAAAACATAAATTACCTTTATTCAATTGCCCTCATACATAACCTCAGTTATGACTAGCAACAGATGACTGACATTTTAATGAGAAGTTAAAGAACCTACTTGAAGGATAATGAGAGTTGATTTATTCTGCCCACATGATACAGGGCTGTTTTGTTATTGTCTGACTGATTCTGCTTGGCACTTGAAAAAGAACGTAACAAGCCACACTTAAACATAGGTAAGCTGCACCCAATTTACCTGCGCACACTGCCCCATTAAAAAATTGCAGAAACCCAGAGCAACCTTGTTAACGTATTCTAGTTGGTTGTACAGGGTGATGATGGGAGCAAATAATCTTCTTGTACAATTAAAATAATTAACATTTTAGGATTAAAGGAGAGCTCTCACCAGAAAGCAAAAGCATTGAGTTGTTGATAGACACAAAAGGAAGAGAACTTGCTAGCTATCAGATACATCAGGGATATGATCCCTGTGGCAAGGGATGGGAGTGGAAATGGCATAGGGATAGACCAGGATGTTGTGTAAGTTGGGAGGGCAACAGAATATCTCCTTACCAGGTGTACTGGTATGAAATGAGCGTTTTCTTTTGTGAAAATGAAACACTAAATTTGAATTGAAAAGTAAAAACATTTTATTCAAAGTACTGACCATTGCTTTCTATACATTTTGACCACCTTTCTGGCAATGTGTGGTCACCACGCCATTAGAAATGTTCGTCTTTTGAAGCAAACCAATCAGACGCCCAATTTTCGACTTCTTTGTAGGAATCAAAGTGTTCCTCAGCCAATGCGTGTCCCATTGATGAAAACAAATGGTAGTCGGGAGGGGCCAAGTCTAGTTAATACAGTGGGTGGGGTAGCAGCTCCCAGCCAAGTGTTTTGATTGCATCCTGAACCAGTTTTGCTTTGTGTGCAGGTGGATTGTCATGTAAAAAACTTACTTTGCCATGTCTTCTGGCCCATTCTGGTCCTTTTTGATCAATGCATAGTTAAAATTAATCATTTGTTGTCTGTAGTGATTAGTATTCATAGTTTCCCTGGGTTTTAGAAGATCATGATTCACCACACCTTTCTGGTCCCACCAAATACAGAGCATTGTCTTCTTGCCGAATCAATCTGGTTTTGCAGTCGATGTTGACGGTTGTCCCGGATTAACCCATGATTTTTCCCATTTAGGATTCTTACAATAAATCCAATTTACATCGACAATAACAATTCAATGCAAAACTGATTTTCTTTCATGTCTTTGAAGCAAAGTTTGACAAATGGTTTTTGGTTTTCCACCTGTCTTACATTCAATTCATGTGGAACCCATTTTCCACACTTTTGGATCTTTCCCATAGCTTTCAAACGGTCAGAAATTGTTTGTTGTTCAACATTTAGCATTGCTGCCATTTGATTCTGACTCAAAGTATCATCTTCATCCAATATTGCTTGCAATTCGGCGTCTTTAAAATTTTTTTGGTGGTCTTCCATGTTCTTCATTTCTTACATCAAAATCATTATTTCTGAACCATTGAAATCATCTTTTGCATGTTGCTTCTGATAGAGCATGATCGCCATATGCCTTGAGAAGCATTCGGTGTGACTATGCAGCACTTTTTTTCAAATGAAAACAAAAAGTTAATGCTTTCTGTAAAATCATCACTTTCTGGTACAAATTCGACATTGTTAACATGATGAAAACATATGACGTTGCTTATTCCATGATTTGATGAATACTAAATATCTTT
The DNA here is from genome assembly GCF_021461395.2 of Schistocerca americana. NCBI lineage: Eukaryota > Metazoa > Arthropoda > Insecta > Orthoptera > Acrididae > Schistocerca > Schistocerca americana. The sequence goes on from NC_060122.1 coordinate 796,190,226, forward strand.
GACAGATGTCATACCAACCAAACAAAAAACAAAAAAAAATTAAGGCTGATTCACAACAAATGTTTCCTATCGACACATTTGTATCTTAATGCTCATCTCATACTTGTACACCTGGTAGAAGGGGTGGGACGGATTTTGGGTAGGATGTCCCTCATATCAGGGCAGGATGAGAGATTATCAGAGACCTGGAAAAGAATGTGCTTCAGTTGGTCCAGTCCAGGATGATACTGGGCGATGAGGGGGAGTCTCCTTAGTAGCTGATTCTTGGGGTGGTGGCAGGACTGGAAGAGTGAGAAAGGTGGACTTGTGGCATGCCATGGAAAGTCTGTTTTTGAACTAGGTTTGGAGGCTATTGCCTGCCTGTGAAGGTATTTTTGAAGTCTTCAGCATACTTGGGAAATGAATAAATTGTAAAGGAGTGCCACTTTGTCACTCAGTACCACCCTGGACTGGAAAAAATGAACAATATCCTTTGTCAGGGCTTCGACTGTCTCTCATCCCACTCTGAAATGACAGACATCCTATCCAAGACCCTTCCCAACCCTTCTAATATGGTATTCTTTTGCCCACCCAACCTACATGACATCCTAGTCAATCCCTATGCCACATCCGCTCATGACCCCTTGCCACAGGGATCATACCCCTGTGGCAGACTAAGGTGCAAGACTTGCCCAGTCCACTCAGCCAGCACCTCCTAACTGTGCTGCAAACACTCCACAGCGTTTTATATTGGAATGGCTACCAACCTTTTGTCCACCAGGAAGAATGACCACTGCCAAACTGTTATCAAGAACAAAATTGACCAACTGGTGGCACAACTGGAGCTGAGCAAATGTGTTCAATTTCAGTTGCTGTTTCACAATGTAAGCCGTACGGATGTTTCCCTCCACCACCAGCTTCTCGAAACAATGCAGATGGGAGTTGTCTTTACATCACATCTTCCACTCTGGTGATAGTCCTGGCCTCAATCTCAGATAACCCACTGTCCCTGAACCCTCCACTCAACAGTTTCCCCTTCCTCCCTCCTCCACCCCCTCCAAATTCACATCCCCACATCACCTTTGGCGTCTGCCACTTCCCACCAGCCATTACAACTGTCCCAGCCCATATACATGCCACCTCTCCTTCCCACATTCCTAGCCAGATGGTCTGAGCTGCTAGCCACCCATTCCCAGACCTTCTCCCTGCCTCCCCCTCCCCTCTCCCTCTACTCACCCCACCTGACACTATCTCCATCACAACCAGTCCACTTGCCACAAAAGAACACTGGCACTGTCAGCTTAGTTGGCACCATGTAAGGGGCACAGGCATGTGTCTCCATGTTTGGGAGTGTGTGTGTTTGTGTAATTTACTTGTCTCTAGCTCATCAAAGGATAAAATCCAAAAGCTAGCAAGTTTTCTTTCTTTTGAGTGTCCCTATTGACAAGTCAACACTTCGGTGTTCCAACGAGTTTTCTCCTTTAATACTGAAGTATTTACATTCTTCAAGAACTTACCACACCATTTAAAGTCATTAATAAGACTATAAAGCCCCCCCTCCCCCCATGAACCATGGACCTTGCCATTGGTGGGGAGGCTTGCGTGCCTCAACGATACAGATAGCTGTGCCGTAGGTGCAACCACAATGGAGGGGTATCTGTGAGAGGCCAGACAAACGTGTGGTTCCTGAAGAGGGGCAGCAGCCTTTTCAGTAGTTGCAGGGGGAACAGTCTGGATGATTGACTGATCTGGCCTTGTAACAACAACCAAAACGGCCTTGCTGTGCTGGTACTGCGAACGGCTGAAAGACCTAATTTTTCCTGAGGGCATGCAGCTTTACTGTATGGTTTAATGATGATGGCGTCCTCTTGGGTAAAATATTCTGGAGGTAAAATAGTCCCCCACTCAGATCTCCGGGCGGGGACTACTCAGGAGGACGTTGTTGTCAGGAGAAAGAAAACTGGTGTTTACGGGTCGGAGTGTGGAATGTCATATTCCTTAATCGGGCAGGTAGGTTAGAAAATTTAAAAACGGAAATGGATAGGCTAAAGTTAGATACAGTGGCAATTAGTGAAGTTCAGTGGCAGGAGGAGCAAGACTTCTGGTCAGGTGAATTCGGGTTTATAAATACAAAATAAGTAGAGTTAATGCAGGAGTAGGTTTAATAATAGAAAAAAAAAAAAAAAAAAAAAAAAAAAAAAAAAAAAAAAAAAAAAAAAGAAAAGAAAGATGCATATAGGCTACTATGAACAGCATAGTGAATGCATTATCTTTGCAAAGTACTACACAAAGCCCATGCCTACCACAGTAGTACAATTTTATATGATAACTAGCTCCACAGATGACAAAGAGATTGATTAAATGTATGATGAGATAAAAGAAATTATTCAGATAGTGAAGGGAGTCAAAACCTTAATAGTAATGGGTGACTGGAATTCGATACTGGGAAAAGGAAGAGAAGGAAACGTAGTAGGTGAATACAGAATGGGGGTGAGGAATGAAAGAGGAAGCCGCCTGGTAGAATTTTGCACAGAGAATAACTTAATGATAGCTAACACTTGGTTCAAGATCATAAAAGAAGGTTGTCTACATGGAAGAAGCCTGGAGATACTGACAGGTATCAGATAGATTATATAATGGTAAGGCAGGTATTTAAAAAACAGGTTTTAAATTGTAAGACATTTCCAGGGGCAGGGGTGGACTCCGACCACAATCTATTGGTTATGAACTGCAGATTAAAACTAAAGAAACTACAAAAAGGTGGGAATTTAAGGAGATGGGACCTGGACAAACTGACAGAACCAGAGGTTATAGAGAGTTTCAGGAAGAGCATTAGGGAATGATTGACAGGAATGGGAGAAAGAAATACAGTAGCTGAAGAATGGGTAGCTTTGAGGGATGAAATAGTGAAGGCAGCTGAGGATCAAGCAGGTAAAAAGACGAGGCCTAGTAGAAATTCTTGGGTAACAGAAGAGATACAGAATTTAATTTATGAAACGAGAAAATACAAAAATGTAGTAAATGAATCAGACAAAAAGGAATACAAATGTCTCAAAAATGAGATGGATAGGAAGTGCAAAATGCCTAAGATGGGATGGTTAGATGACAAATGTAAGGATGTAGAGGCGTATATCACTAGGGGTAAGATAGATACTGCCTAGAGGAAAATTAAAGAGACCTTTGGAGAAAAGAGAACCACTTGCATGAATATCAAGAGCTCAGATGGAAATCCAGTTCTAAGCAAAGAAGAGAAAGCAGAAAGGTGGAAGGGTCTATACAAGGGCAATGTTCTGGAGGAAAATAATATGGAAATGGAAGAGGATGTAGATGAAGTTGAAATGGGAGATATGATACTGCGTGAAGAGTTTGACAGAGCACTGAAAGACCTAAGTCAAAACAAGGTTCCAGGAGTAGAAAACATTCCATTAGAACTACTGACAGCCTTGGGAGAACCAGCCCTGACAAAACTCTACCATCTGGTGAGCAAGATCTATGAGACAGGTTAAATACCCTCAGACTTCAAGAAGAATATAATAATTCCAATCCCAAAGAAAGCAGGTGTTGACAGATGTGAAAATTACCGAACTATAAGTTTAATAAGCCATGGCTTCAAAATACTAACACAAATTCTTTACAGACAAATGGTAAAACTGGTAGAAGCCAACCTCGGGGAAGATCAGTTCGATTTCCATAGAAATCTTGGAACACGTGAGGCAATACTGACCCTATGACTTATCTTAGAAAATAGATTAAGGAAGGGCAAGCCTATGTTTCTAGCATTTGTAGACTTAGAGAAAGCTTTTGACAATGTTGACTGGTATACTCTCTTTCAAATTCTGAAGGTGGCAGGGAGCGAAAGGCTATTTACAGTTAGTACAGAAACCAGATAGCAGTTATAAAAGATGAGGGACATGAAAAGGGAAGCAGTTGTTGGAAAGGGGTTGAGACAGGGTTGTAGCCTCTCCCCAATGTTATTCAATCTGTATATTGAGCAAGCAGTAAAGGAAACAAAAGAAAAATTTGGAGTAGGTATTAAAACCATGGAGAAGAAATAAAAACTTTAAGATTCGCCGAAGACATTGTAATTCCGTCAGAGACAGCAAGGGACATTGAAGAGCAGTTGAACAGAATGGACAGTGTCTTGAAAGAAGGATATAAGATGAACATCAACAAAAGCAAAACGAGGATAATGGAATGTAGTCGAGTTAACTCAGGTGATGCTGAGGGAATTAGATTAGGAAATGAGATGCTAAAAGTAGTAAATGAGTTTTGCTACTTGGGGAGCAAAATAACTGATGGTCAAAGTAGAGAGGATATAAAATGTAGACTGGCAATGGCAAGGAAAGCGTTTCTGAAGCAGAGAAATTTGTTAACATCGAGTATAGATTTAAGTGTCAGGAAGTCTTTTCTGAAAGTATTTGTATGGAGTGTAGCCATGTATGGAAGTGAAACATTGACGATAAATAGTTTGGACAAGAAGAGAACAGAAACTTTTGAAATGTGGTGCTACAGAAGAATGCTGAAGATTAGATGTGTAGATCACGTAACTAATGAGGAGGTATTGAATAGAATTGGGGGGAAGAGAAATTTGTGGCACAACTTGACTAGAAGAAGCGATCGGTTGGTAGGATACATTCTGAGGCATCAAGGGATCACCAATTTAATATTGGAGGGCAGTGTGGAGGGTAAAAATCGTAGAGGGAGACCAAGAGATGAATACACTAAGCAGATTCAGAAGGATGTAGGTTGCAGTAGGTACTGGGAGATGAAGCAGCTTGCACAGGATAGAGTAGCATGGAGAGCTGCATCAAACCAGTCTTGGACTGAAGACCACAACAACAACAACGTTCTGTTGTGAAAGGAAAAGGATAATGTACTGACATTAAGACTAGTCCAGTCAGCCTTTAGTTTCCCATTGTGTTTCACAAGTAACTCTTCACTCATTTCATTGTGGAAAATGATCTCTCAGCTTCATATGTAGGAATGCAAGAACACACTAAAGATACTGTATGCTTGGATAGAAATTCTAATCACAAGCATCAAAAACCAACATAAGTTTAACAGGGAGGAGAGACTTTTCTTGCTAATGGTATTTCTCACACCATAATGTGCTTTAAGTTCGTTTTGCGATACCCTATTCTCAAAGCGAAATTTCAGTTTGGATAGTTTATTGCAATTCTCCTGGTAGCAGTTAATGGATAAATTATTTTGATAGGAAATAAGAAATATCTGTTTAAATGAAATTTTCAGATTTTAAATGAGTGCATCTATTGCTGACAAAAATACTGCTTTTCTACAATAGACTGCAGGAGATGTAATGTGGATGCTTCTCTTTCAGTTTGTTTCTTTATTCTGTCTAGGTATCTGGATAACAGATTGAAACACTCTTTTAGGTTGATCATCTTTAAATATCCTGTAAAATCAATTTTCCTACTTTATTTTTTGTCATCAAGTTAACTGTTGATTTTCTCATTTACTTATATGGGATTCTGGATACAGATCGTAATATACATAATAGACAGTTCCCAAGTTTTCTATATACACATATATTTTACCATAAAGACGTATACACATGAACACTGCGTGAATTACAAAGGCAGACTGAACTAAACATGGTGGCTTGTCAGAGCAGTTAATGTTCCAAAGAATGTAATTTGTATGGTCTGTGTGACCTATCGATGCCGCACAGCACACACCCTTCTACATCTACATCTACATCCATACTCTGCAAGCCACCTGACAGTGTGTGATAGAGGGTACCTTGAGTACCTCTATCAGGTCTCCCTTCTATTGCAGTCTCGTATTGTTCATGGAAAGAAGGATTGTTGGTATGCTTCTGTGTGTGTGTGGGGGGGGGGGGGGGGGGGAATAGATCGGGAGTAGCGGTATGGGAGAGGAGGTGGCATGTGAGCATGCCTTTCCCGAATGCATACTGAGCTGTCCAAAGAAATGAATCCTCAAACACATGATGGGTCACACTTTTGTGGGAGGGACAAGCTGTGCACTATCTTGAGGTTGAGTTCCTCAGTGAGGGTTGGGTTTGTGCTGTCGGTGAGCAGTACAAGCACACGATTATCTGACACCAATATTGACACATCGTCGACGGGGTCAGGCGGTACGTTGCAACGCAAAATGAAGCAAGGGACAGCTGCATCTCTAGTACCAGAAATGTCTTCAAAACCTGTGAATGGGGTTGATGATGACATGTCTGAGGAACTTGCAAACCACGGTGGTTAATCGTTGGACAGAGAAAACCAAACTGTAGGTTGAATGGACTCATTAGCGGGTTCGTCAAAAGAGCATGTGCTCAGGCAGTCCGACTGGGATGGAAGGGGGGTGTCGGAGTCTACAAAGGCAGGCTAGAGCTTGCGTAGACAAATAGTTTGTGGGCGATCTTTTATCATAATGTCGAACATCGTCTCGCCTCTTCAAGGGGGCCAAGGTAAGGCGTTGTAAGGGGTGTCTGACAAAGTTGTCTCTGAACATGACGTGTGAACAAGAGCTGAGTGCAGTCAGCACGATAGTGTGAGGTGGGGAATGGCTGACAGGTGGGTTTTTGGCAAAAACTAATTCGGAAATCATCCCATGTAAATCTGGTTTAAATGTAGAATGTAGGCCCAGCAAGAACCAAGGAAGTGCCTCTGACCAGAGACAGTCATGGCACCTGAGTTCAGTTTGAAGGGTGCAATGCTATCATTCCACCAACCCGTTGCTTTGTGGGTGGCAGGCTGTTGTATGGATCTTCTTAATACCGCAAAGATTACAGAGAATCATAAAATGTGCAGATTCAAACTGTTGATCCTGGTTGGTTGTGATAGGGGATGGACAGCCAAACCTAGTGATCCAAGAAGAAACGAATCCTTTGGCCACAGTTTCTGCTGTAATGTTGGGTAAGGGGACGGCTTCCACCCAACAAGACATTTGGTCTATTGTGGACAGGATATACCTGTGGCCCTCCGACGGAGGCAGGGGACCGATAAGGTCGATATGTAGATGACGGAAACGTCCCTTAGGGATGCCAAACTTGTCGAATGGTGGAGAGGTGTTACATCCTATTTCATTTCGTTGACAGGCAACGCAGCTGTGTGCCCATATTTGACAATCCCGTTTCATATCTGTCTGCACAAAACACTTGGTTACGAGGCAGGTGATAGCCCGGATGCTGGGGTGGGTGAGATGATGCAAGGCGTCGAAAACCTGTCGGCACAGCATTGGCGGGAGCAAAGGCCGCAGAATGGCTGTAGAAGAGTCACACCACACTTCGTCCAAAATGCCAGGGAATTTAGTCTTGGTAAACACGAGCAAAGACTGCAGGTCCACAAGCAGACCCTGAGTGTCCTCATCCGAAGCCTGTAGAATGGTGAGGTCAGATAAATCGACGATACTTAAAACGTCATTGATCGGTGAGAAGAAATCAGCGAGGATGTTCTCATTACCTTTGATGTAGCATACGTCTGTAGTAAATTGAGAGACCAGGTCGAAGTGGCAGAAGAATCAGGGGGAGGATCCTGTGGCAGGTTGCAGAAGGCGTCTGCGAGCACTTTTCTGATCAGTAAGAATGAAGAAAAGACAGCCCTCGATGACAGTACGGAAATGTTTGATGGCCTCATACACCAACACGAGCTCTATCAAAAGTGGAATATTTGTTCTGTGCTGTAGACAGTTTTTTGGAGAGGAAATGAAGTGGTGAAACTGTGTCGCCTTTGCTCTGTTGTAATACTGCCCCGACCGTGATGTTGCTGGCGTCTGTAGTGATGTACAAATCGGCAGATGGATCAGGGTGGGCAAGTATGACTGCATGAGCTAAAGCTGAAAGCTGAAAGCCTCTAGCATGGTTTCAGTCCAACAGACTGGTTTAATGCCCGATGTTTGTTTGCCAAAGAGTAAGGCAGTCAGCAGGATCTGCACAGTGGCGGCAGAAGGTAGATGATGGCGGTAGTAATTTATAGTACCTAGGAAAAGTCTGAGTTCTTTGTACGTAGTGGGGGTTGGGAATGATGTGATAACCTGCACACAAGATTTGTGAAGCTGTACTCCGTCTGTGGAGACAGGGTTACCCAGAAATGTCACAGAAGTCTGACGCAATTGGAATTTTCCTTTGTTGACTTCGACACCGTTGGATGCCAAAGTCTGGAGGACCTGGGATAAATGATCTTCATGGCCTTCAGTCGATTTGTTGAAAATGAGTATGTCATCCAGGTATGTGAAGCAGAACTCAAATCATCATAAGATTGAGTCAATGAAATGCACATTTGTGTCACATTCTTTAAACCAAATGGCATGAAGTTTTGCTGGAACAAGCTGAGTGGCATGATGATCACAGTCTTTGGAATGTCTTCTGGTGCTACAGGAATCTGGTGATAAGCACGTTTGCAGTCAACCATACTGAAGATTGTGGCGCCCGATAACATATGAGTGAAATCATTTATATTTGGCACAGGGTAATTGTCCATGACAGTGCGAGCATTTAAACATCTGTAATCGCCACACATTCAAAAAGAACCGCGGTGATGAGGTGAACTGGTGATGACCAATTGCTGTCCGATGGCTGTAGAATGCCTGCCTCCAGAAGTTCGTTAATTTGCTGCCGGGCTGCATGCAACTTAATGGGGTTGAGGGGTCTGACCTTGTGTCTAATAGAAGGGACAGCAGTGGTGATTATATTGTGTGTCATTTCGTCAGTGTTGGAAGAGACTGAGAACTGCACATGAGGCTGGGTAACATTGGGACGAGTGGGTTACGATGAGGCGTGGCCGTTAGCGCGAGTGGGAAAAGGCGGCACGAAAGTCACATGCCTATTACGCGAGCGCAGCGTGCACTTGTTTGTAGAGGTTGGCTGCACACACAGCATGGAGTGGAGTGGGGCGCGCAGCAACTGTCTGTTGTTAAGTTTGCCTTGGGTAACTGGCGCTGATGAGAGAGGCACTGGCATCGTGCAATGGTCAGCGATGGCCGTGGAGTTGCTTGGCTGGTGCACAGGAGAGGGGGAATGTTTATCAACAAGCTGGGTGGCTGCCTGCATAGTGGGCATGGTCATGCTGCATAAGTGACTATTATTAGAGACACTGTTTGAAACACGAGACACTGCATCTAGTGGGCGCTTGGGCGGTGTGGAGGTCAGTGAACGCGAATCGTCACATGCAGTGAATGTATTTGAACTACCGTGATGAGTGTTCGAACTGATGCTTGGCGATGAAATTCGATCCAGTGAAGGAACTGTGGATTGCAGATTCAACAGTGAGGTGCGGGCCTCAGCAAGATTGTTGTAAGTGTGAGAAATGCATTGTTTCAGCTCATCGTTCTCCCGGCAGGAGTGCACTGTTGAGTCGTATTATGAAAGTAGGTTAGTGACGCAGGTCACAATCTTGCCTGTGCGGGTGGAACACTCGTGAACTAAATCCCTTGTTGCGGCAGAAACAGAACAAGGAGTATCGGTGCTGGAGCACAGTATCTGAGTGTACGACGGGTGGTGTAACACTGAGCATTGGAATAGGTTCAGGGAGAGCTTGTAATGGGACAAAAAATCCATACTGAGAATTGGTTCGTTAATGTCGGCGATGTAGAAGGTCCATGGGAAATGCAGAGAAGGGGATAGGTGCAACATCACTTTCACAGAACTGACAGTTTGTAATGTTGATGCGTTGACAGCTCATAGGAGAGACTTTGTCAGTGAAAAGCCAGTAGGAGCCAATGATCGAGGTATGATAGACACGTTGGCACCAGCGTCAATTAGGTAGACAAGCTGTGATGAAATGTCTGTCACGTAAAAACGACCACTCTGCCGAGGGGACAAGTGGATGGAGTGCAAAGTTAGGGGACACCTGTGAAGTTTTCCGCAGGACTCGGTGTCACTTAGTTCCTGTGATCAGCATTTGGGTGTTGGCCAGGTAATCTGCACTTCTTAGCCTCAGCCCCAAAAATCTTTTGGTACCAACAGTACGGATGAGTTGGATGTGGCGGTGGCGGTGACCATGATAGCGGGGGAGGCTTGACCTCGTTGATCTGTTCTGGGATGTAAACTGGGACTTATGGAGCGTGGGTGAGTCTTGAGCGCTCAGAAAGAGGAGAGAACAAACGAGTACTGCCTGGCGGCATAGAAGGTGTGAAAGCGGAACGGGCTCTGCCCCTGCCTGCAGACGGCCGGTAAACAGGAGATGTGGTGTCACACAGTGGTAGTGGATGAGTTGGGTGTTTCTGGTGCAGGAGCACATACAGCTGATCTGCGATGCATAGGTGAGAACTGATAGACTCAAAAGAGTGTGCCAGTAGGTGCACCTGTAGGTCGATGGGTAACTTTGCAGACCACACCGCCCACAAAGTGACGTCTGGCATCGTGTGTTCACTCATGAGTAACCTGAGGCGGCGCCAAAGTTGCGATGGAGTACGGTCCCCCAGATGCTCCTCATACAGAATCTTGATTATCAATTCCTGTGGCAAGCAGGCAAGTCTGTCCAATATCATTTTCTTGGTGAACTCGTACTTCGGTGGCAGTGGAAGCGAAAGTAGGAAAACACAAATTAAATCTGAGTGGTCGTGAAGGTGTGTGTCCAAACATAGGAACTTGGAGTTGTCATCAGTCAATTGATGCAGTTCAAAGAGGTGCTCCACCAGTGTGAACCATGAAACTGGATTGTCCTTGTATAGGGGAGGTAGCTGGGGTAGGGTGTCTGGAGGTGGAGACAAAGGTGGCTTCGACATGTATTGGAAGCCCTGCAGTCCTGCTGCACAAGAGTTCAGGCTGGGATCCGGCATCACCGGAGTAGAAATGTTACTAGCACACACATTTGGAACGACGGATGGTTGTAGACACCCGAAAACACGACACGGCAGGCTTGGTCGGTACCGTGGGAGCAAACGGGTGAGCAGCACGTAATGGGAGCCCGTAAACTGGACCAGAAATTGCAGGAATAGCACTGAAATTGTCCAACTCAGAAATGACGTGGACGGCAGGCATGGTAGAAGCAGACGATACTGTGGAAGGAACGAGCAGTTGTATGGGCAGAATCGAGAGCCCCCGTGGGTGAGGGTGGTAAGGGGGGTAAGGGGGGGTGGGTGGCCTGGAGCTTCAAGTGCCAACAATGAGAGTTTTCCACACACACTGGCCATGCACCATTTGTGGTAGGACCATAAAACACTGGTGAAACCTGTTGTCGGTCACACTGTCGTAGTACAACATTGCTGGGTGAAGAGGCTATGTTGGGTGCACTCATACCCAAGTGGTTACGAAACTGGGCCGCCAATCTGACGGTTTGTTCTGGCAAACTGGATGCATATAAATTCCTGTTACCGATTTGTGAGGAAGGCGAGGCTGGTGTAATTTGGTAGTAGCTGACAGCGTGTGCGTTTTGCATAAATGGCAGCATTGCACACAGCACTACTGTAACTGATGTTGTTACGCTTAGGGGATCAAAGCACGTGTGCAAATTTCGGTCCCTTTGAACGTCATACGAGTGAGCGATCATCATGAGTCCATTGCCTGAGATAACTGTGTAACACTCGGTTGTTGTGGAGTTGCTAAAGTAGAGGTTATCCTCATCGAAGATCATAGATCATTGTCCATTAGCTGTGAAAAAATGAATGGTGGAGGGTTCCATTGGCCTGGTCATAAGAGCTGGGCCTCCAGATCTTCGTAAAGAATGTTTGGTGATCTAGCCATGGCATCAGGCATGAAACCTGTTGACTCTATATGACCAGCGTGGAAGTCGCAGAAGACGTAGAACTTTTTTGTCCGGGGTCACCAATATGGGAATTCTGGTTATGGATCATAATATATGTAATAAACAGTTCCCAAGTTTTCTGTATACCCATAATTTTATCACAAAGACACATGAACACTACATGAAGTACAAAGGCAGACTGGATTAAACATGGCGGCTCGTCAGAGCAGTTAATATTCCAAAGATTGTAATTTGTGTGGTCGATGTGACCTATCGGCGCCACACTGTCTTTTATTTTCTTATTGATACTATCTTCTCGGGTATTAAGCATCTCCAGCAATTTCGCAAATAAAGTCATATCTATTCTTTGTCCTTCCATGGCCATTTTCATGGTCCACATAGGTATTTGCTATTATTGTACTGCTGTTATTAATCAGTCTTTTTGCTTCCCACACCATGTTACTAGCCAGTTATTGTAGTCTCCCTTTACCACAACACAAAGAAATATTGCCATAATCACAGCTCACCTGATGACGAAACAGCATGCTTGGGATAAGCTGCAACTGATTTGCACCTACATTGCCTTGCTGCTGCTGGCGTGCTGATGAATACTTGGTGTCTCATGACTGTGCAGTGCTGTAAACAGTCTCTTGTGGACTGGGCAATATGATGTCTGTCAGCTGCTACAAACTCATCAGTCCTCCTCTCTAACCTCATTGAAAATACTTTCACTTCGTAACACAAAACTTATGTGCTTGCCTCCTATTCATATTTTCTCATACATACGCAATATTAGAGCGGTGGACTCTTTTAGTCAACCACACTATGTATTATTTGCTTTTGTGAGGTTTCTTCCTTTTCTTACAAAAACCTTGGCAGATATTTTCTTCTTTTGTATTCTAATAACTTCTTCAATGACACTGAACAATGTGTACTCTGCTGTAAGCCTTGTTCTATAACCATTTAGTGTTGTTGCCTCTGGGAACATGTATTTCTTCAATATTTCTTGCTATTTATTTCAAATTTTTAACTTGTTTATGTCTCTTTTTTTTCTTACCTTCACTCAGTCCTGTCCACAACAATAGATATATACTGAGTGCATAGAGCTCACAGAGAGATATCAAACCTACCAGTTACATACAACCTCCTGGAATTGCACACAGCTTTTGTAGATTTGGTTTGTTTGCTAATATCTTGGGAATATTATGGTTGCCTGTAAATTTATTGTGTAGAGTTGATCTTGCTGCTCAGTCCCAGCTAATAACCTTCTTCATCATGCTCGAATCCTCTTCCCCGATGATTTCATGAATTAGTTGGAAAAAGAGCTCATTTCTCCCCTCAAACAACATAAAGCATTTAAACCAGAATTCCATCATTTCATTCATATATTATCAAATGAACCATTAATACCATGAACTTTACAATGAGCACCAGGCTCCTCCTCCTCTGTAGTTTATACACAATAGAGTAACTCAAACACATTATATTTTACACTGTTTTAATTGCTAATACAGACTCTTTAGTTATTCCTTGACAGGCACCATAACACCTTCCATCAGCAGCTGCAAGGAAGACACATCCATCACAGCAAATGATGAAGCCCATTCACCACTCATACTCACAGGAGGTGCAACTCTTGTGTATATTCTTGGCTCTGTGTAAGCAGAAGACTAGCGACAATGTTTTGCTCCTCTCTAGCCCAATTAACTTAAAATAATAGTTTTTATCTCCATATTCACATGAATATCTTCCATTTCTCGAAGAGTCTAAAAGTGTACCATGGCATTTCCTAATGAAATGTTATGTTACACTACAATGGCTGTATTGTGACGGCACTGCAGCCCAACGTGGGTAAGGTGTAGTGTCAGGTGGAGTGCATGAGAGGAACAAGGAGGACGGGAACAGCTGATAGTCAGCTGAATGGGTTGGGAGAAAGTTAAGTGAGGGAAGGGGAATGGAAGGGAAGGGATGTGAACAGTGGTGACCATGGATATAGCATCATGGTGCTGGGGTATCAGAGCATATGTTTTGAGGACAAGACCAATTTACACAATTTAGAGAAGCTGCTACTGGGATTTCTCTCACAACCAGAGTTTAGCAGTGAACATTAGTTTGGGTGGAAAGCTTACTGATGATCATGTCCACATACAAGGAACACTCAGAGTTCCCAGATTGACCTGCCCAGCATAGAGCTTGTGTAGTACACATTGATCTCACTGGGGTGTGGTGTCCAACTCATAAGTTCTGTGCTGCCTAGGAAGATTTTGTCTCCCAATAATGAATATTTTTGCTGCAGCATCTTTGCTCTCTCCACCTTTTTTAAGAAGGTGGCTGTAAGTGAACATCATGGTTCTGACTCATTCTGGGTGTCTGTCAACTGTCCAGACAGACAGAAATATTGAGAGAGTTCATAAACTTTAGTTTGAAAACCAATAGTGAAGGATTAAACACATGGTAGAGTCATCTTGATTGTGTTGGGAGCTTAGCTCAGTGAATTTTCTACAGGATATTTAGGAATGAGTATGGCTGCTGCCAGCTTTTGTGTCTCAGATTGAGACTGATTAGGAAAACCAGCACTGAGTGGAGCCCCCAACTGACCCAGAATTCAGAATTTTTGTTATCTAGGAGTCATGGAGCTATGGTTTAAAAAAAAAAAAAAAAAAAAAAAAAAAAAAAAAAAAAAAAAAAAAAAAAAAAAAAAAAGGAGAGAGAAGAGAGAGAGAGACTGTTTTCGCCAATGACACTACCTATGATTGGGTAGCTGGAATGGAGTAAGGTGTCCTAGGTCCCTGTATAGGGCAGCTCTTACACCTACGTTTTTCATGGGAACATGATACATGAGGTAAGAGGTTGGGAGAAAGGATTGGCATAAGAAAGGACTAGGATACTTTTGGGTGGGGGATTACAATTTTGTTGAGAGATGGGAAGATTTTCAACAAAATATGTTCTACATTTCAGAGTAAAATCACAGTTAGTCACCTAAATATATAATTTTAACACATGAAAATACAAATAACAGCAACTGAAAGCAGGCCAATTACTTGTATTACAGTATTATCAGAATATTTGTGTTGTGTGTTGAGATGCTGTTCATTATTTTATTGCATGGTAATTAAACTTATGAAGTGAGTGTGCATGAACATCCTCTGCTAATGAAGTTATTAATGTAGTTTGTCACTGAATACATGGCTCCCCATTAAGGAGTTTATTGTTAGCTAATGACAATGTATTGTTAGCTTGTGGATTTTCAGTTGGGTTGTAGCCCAAGAAAACACACTCATTTATGTAAGTCTCGGTATATTTCATGCAGATGCCCACATTACAACAAATCATATACCAAACTGAACAAGCAAGATCACGTGGGCCATTAGGCTACAGAGTCAAAGAACTTTCAATGGCAGAGATACCATTTGTACTTGTTGACACCACACAGCCCCCCCCCCCCTCCCCCCTCCATAGTGTGGAGCACGGTTTGACCACAGTGGAAGGGGTGCATGTCTGGCGGTGAAGGTGATGAGGGCAACGACAGTGACGTGTTGGGGATGTCCATCTCTGGAGGTTGTTGCGGCAGGGACCATGCTGGGAGGTTAACGTGGAAATCCTGTAGGTGGTGTGGGTGGATGAGGCATCAGCCCACGCATGTGGATGGAGCAGTGTGCGGAGGGACTGTGCCCCTGCATGATCAGCTGGCAGCATTTGAACTGTAACCCTCCCTTAGGGGTTTACCGAAGCTCAGAGAAGTGTGTGGTCAACACCACATGGGAGTGGACGGGAACCGGCGATAGACTGACGAACCGGGTCCCCAGTGAGGTGGGGAGAGTTGTCTTGCAGCAGGATGAAGATGTGGTTGTTGTCAATTAGGATTGTGACATCCTCCACATGTTCAGGCAGGACGTCAGCTTGCAGAACCACTAGAGGCGGTAGGGGGAAGGAGGTAGAGAGAGAGAGAGAGAGAGAGAGGGTGAGAACCCAAGGAACGTCGTTGATGGCAACGCAAATGCATGTTCGGGTGAGGGCTCTGGCCGCAGCTCTGAGGGGTCATAGCCTGAGCACGAGTCTTCAGTGCTGGGAGCTGCATAACATCATCGGGTGTGAAAGGTGAACCTTTAATCTGGATGTCCATTGTGTAAGCGGTGCAGTTTATGACCTCGTATGGGCCTGAATATGGTGGGGAAAGTGGGGCCCAGATGGTGTCATTGTGGAGAAAAACGAACTCTTGCATGAAAGGTATCTGAGGGCACATAGGAGCAGGGGGAAGTATAGCTAGATGGCAGGGGGTGGGGGGAGAGTGGAGATGGAGGGGGGGGGGGGGGGGGAGCAGGGAAATTTTTGCAAAATGCATTCACATCTGGCTTACAAAGTCGGGAAGGGGAGTGGGATTGTCGGACGGGAGGTGGGGAAGAGGTTGTAACAGCTCCCCTCCGAGGAGGACAGCACTTTCATCTTAGATGAACACTCATGGTGCCCTCAACCCTCAATATCTGCTTCTTACAAGGACCGTAGCCCAAGGAGTACCCATGGGAGGGCATCAGTCCAAAGACTGTCATGACACCGCAGTGCTATCTTGAAAGTGCGATGCCACCGTTCTACCAGTCCATTTGCTTGGGGGTGGCAGGCAGTCGAGTGATGTTTGTTGATACCACACAGCTGGCAGAGTTGGGCAAAGAGTGCTGATACAAACTGCCGGCCCTGGTTGGTGGTGATGGTAACAGGGCAGCTGAAGCAGGAAATCCAGGAAGAAACAAAAGCCTTAGTCACAGTTTTGGCAGTTGTGTTGGTGAGAGGTACAGCCTCTACCTACCGAGATAAATGATCAATGAAAGAAAGAACATCATAGAAGCCCTCTGAAGTGGGAAGGTGGCTGATGAGGTCATGGTGTACGTGGCAAAAGCAGTCAGATGGAATGTCGAATTTGCGGAGAGGTGGAACAGTGTGCCTGGTGACTTTGTTGCACTGGCAGGTGATGCAGTTCCAGGCCCAGGTCTGACAGTCACGCTTCATGTCTTGCCACACAGATCGTTCGGACACGAGGCATATTGATGGCTTAATTCTGGGGTGTGCTAGAGAATGTAGTGTGAATGGCGGAGGGAGGTGGGGATGAGGGGTCGGAGGGTGCCGGAGGAGGAGTGTCACCAGACTTCCCCTTGCACGCTGGTGAATTTTGCAAACCGATGTTGTTACGCTTAGGGGATCAAAGCACGTGTGCAAATTTCGGTCCCTTTGAACGTCATACGAGTGAGTGATCGTCACACTATTTAGTAGATCGTCCACTTCACTTTTCACTTGTTGTTGTGCGTAAGCTGACAAAACAAATTCTGAGTCCATTGCTTGAGGTAACTGTGTAACACTCGGTTGTTGTGGAGTTGCTAAAGTAGAGGTTATCCTCATCGAAGATCATAGATCATTGTCCATTAGCTGTGAAAAAATGAATGGTGGAGGGTTCCATTGGCCTGGTCATAAGAGCTGGGCCTCCAGATCTTCGTAAAGAATGTTTGGTGATCTAGCCATGGCATCGGGCATGAAACCTGTTGATTCTATACGACCGGCGCAAAAGTCATGGAAGACGTAGAACTTTTTGTCCAGGGTCACCAATATGGGAGTCTGGATACGGATAATAATATACATGATAAATAGTTCCCAAGTTTTTTATATACACATATATTTTACCATAAAGACTGATACACATAAACATTGCATGAAGTACAAAGGCAGACTGAACTAAACATGGCGGCTCGTCAGAGCAGTTAATGTTCCGAAGATTGTAATTTGTGTGGTTGACGTGACCTATCGATGCCACACTTATTTGAATTGCAGAAATAGTACTTAAAATTCATGAGTGATAGATGATTACAAATAAACTAAAAAAGTTAACATATTTATAGTGTAACCTGCAATCAAACTCATTTTAAGTATAGTTAATGTTAAAGGCAGGATCACCTTTGTATATGTTGTTTACACATTTCAAAGCCTAATATCATTCAGTTCATGGCCTAGTAGTACTATATAACCATATTTGTTCTGTGCATGTTTGCATACCTTGAGCAAATAGGAAGTAAATTCATGCATACTGCATATTTTAATTTTTTATGCTTAACACGGTATATTTGACACTTTAATCTGCCATGTTAATCATCTTTTGTGCCTTTAGCACATAATATTATGCTGTTTTGCGTATAGTGTATTTTATAAGTTTTTCTCCATAAAGTATGGAATTTCCATACAGAACGATAAACCATTTTATTCAACAATGATCTTGGAGGCTTGACCAGTGAGAGATATAATCTCATTACTTAAGAATGCTGTATTTTGGAAAGACATTGTAAGACAGTTCCACGGTCAGATGTGGACTCTGACCACAATCTATTGGTTATGAACTGTAGATTAAAACTGAAGAAACTGCAAAAAGGTGGGAACTTAAGGAGATGGAATCCAGATAAACTGAAAGAACTAGAGGTTGTACAGAGTTTCAGAGAAAACATTAGGGAACGATTCACAAGAACAAGGGCAAGAAATACAGCAGAAGAAGAATGGGTAGGTTTGAGAGATGAAATAGTGAAGGCAGCAGAGGATCAAGTAGGTAAAAAAAAAAGGTAGTAGTAATCCTTGGGTAACAGAAGAGATACCGAATTTAATTAATGAAATGAGAAAGTATAACAATGCAGTAAATGAAGCAGGCAAAAAGGAATACAAATGTGTCAAAAATGAGATCGATAGGAAGTGCAAAATGGCTAAGCAGGGATGGCTAGAGGACAAATATAAGGATGTAGAGGCATATATCACTACGGGTTAGACAGATACTGCTTACAGGAAAATTAAAGAGACCTTTGGAGAAAAAGAGAACCACCTATAGGAATACCAAGAGCACAGATTGAGAACCAGTTCTAAGCAAAGAAGAGAAAGCAGAAAGATGAAAGAAGTATATAGAGGATCTATACAAGGGCGATGTTCTTGAGGGCAATATTATGGAAATGGAAGAGAACATAGACGAAGATGAAATGAGAGATATGACACTGCATGAAGAATTTGACAGAGCACTGAAAGACCTAAGTTGAAACAAGGCCCCAGGAGTAGACAACATTCCAGTTGAATAACTGATAGCCTTGGGAGAGCCAGCCATGACAAAACACTACCATCTGGCGAGCAAGGTGTATGAGACAGGTGAAATACCCTCAGACTTCAAGAAGAATATAATAATTCCAATCCCAAAGAAATCAGGCATAGACAGGTGTGAAAAGTACCGAACTATCAGTTTAATAAATCATGGCTCAAAACACTAACATGAATTCTTTACAGGCGAATGGAAAAACTGGTAGAAGCCAACCTCGTGGAAGATCATTTTGGATTCCGTAGAAATGTTGGAACACACGAGGCAGGGGTAAAATACAGGGAGCAAAAGGCTATTAATAATTTGTACAGAAACCAGATGGCAGTTATAAGAGTCGAGGGGCGTGAAAGGGAAGCATCAGTTGGGAACGGAGTGAGACCGGTTTGCAGCCTATCACTGATGTTATTCAGTCTGTACATTGAGCAAGCAATAAGAGCACAAAAGAAAGTTAGGCATAGGAGTTAAAACCCATGGAGAAGAGATAAAAACTTTGAGGTTTCCTGATGACATTGTAATTCTGTCAGAGAAAGCAAAGGACCTGGAAGTGCAGTTGAACGAAATGGACAGTGTCTCTAAAGGAGGATATAAGATGAACATCAACAAAAGGAAAATGAGGATAATAGAATGTAGACCACTTAAATAAGGTGATGCTGAGAGAATTAGATTAGGAAATGAGGCACTTAAAGTAGTAAATGAGTTTTGCTATTTGGGGAGCAAAATAACTGATGATGATCGAAGCAGAGAAGATATACAATGTGGCATAGAGCGCCGTAAAAATTGATATTTGTTCTGTGCGTAAGTGTGCTATCTTTGAGGAGAGGGCTTTGGAGAGCATGTTGGATGCTAACGGCAGTTAGCCTCCGGACTTGTATCTGTGTAGACGCTAAGTGTGAATAAATCTGTATATGAGAGAATTCTAGTTGTTTACCTACAACTATACCATATTCCCTCACTGGTGACCTGTCCAGACTGCAATCTCTGTGTATGAAGATAGGCCAGTAAATGAACGTTTACGCGCCGCCGACAGAGCATACTCCGCCAGGCAACGTGAGCTCTGTGCACTGCATTCTGGACGTGACCGCACTAAGACGCTTTCTGACGCCACGCCCTTGTCCGGTGCTGCTGATAACAAGTTTTTTAAACTAGCCGCCCTACCTGCACCTTCAACTCCTCGCAACGACAGTGCATCAGCCTCTGTGGAAGATTCTGGGGCACATACTCCGTCACCTAGCAACTACCCACAAGGGCACAGGCCCGCCCAACCTTACTGTTTCTTCCTCGCGACATTCGGGGAGCAAGCTCGCAAATGCCAGTCACCGTGTTCTTACCCAAACTCCAACCGCAGGTAGGCTACGGTGCCACCTCCTGCAATGTAAACAATGGGCACCATCCCACGTTGCACTCCGTTTCGGACAATAACATTAAGTGTGGTCTATGTTCGTGACTTACGATCAGGTGTATGTTTTCTGGTAGACACTGGCGCAGATGTCTCTTTGCTGCCGGTTCGCCTAGCAACCAATAAAGTGCAACCACACAAAACAGTACTTTGTGCAGCGAACTTGTCTACCCTACAGTGTTCGGGTTCCACTTTGTATACAGTGAAACTTTCGCCCGAGTGCAAGCTGGAGTGGATGTTTCTAGTGTCAACAATTGAAGAACCTATTCTCGGAACTGATTTCCTCAAGCACTATCAGTTGTCACTAGATTTTATGCAAAATACTGTGTTTTACCCCTCCCTTAACAAACATATTCCTTTCGCTTCGCCGAGTGACAGTTCGGCTAACACCAAACATGTGTGCTGTGCTAAGAAGTGTGTAAACCTATCCTTGGAGCTGGAATCTTGGACAAACAAGTGGGTAGTGGAGTGCGCCAAGTCGTCTAAGTTGCGGATGGAACGTATGGAAATGCTGCTGCATCTCCGCGACATACACCACGAGTTGGCCTCCACACAACAACGCCTCGTGGCACTACAAGCAGACGACTCGTCGGCTACAGACAAGGTCAGTCCGTGCCAATCTGGTGTTCCCGTGCCCGCGCACGTTAACGACAATGTTGTGAACTCTGTAAACTGTGTCAGCACCCCCTTTTGTAATGATAGGGTATGCCCGAGTGCTCATGCTCCTTGCGTTCCGAATGGGAAATTAACTTGCCAAGCTTGTGGCAATGAACTACGGCCATCTGCTGTCTGGCCACACCCACTCATGCCTACAGCGCTCGTAGTGGCATGGCCCGCTACCAAGAACCAGTGTACCAACATCGCCCATGTTAACACGTGTGCGGCCTTTACGCAGCCTACGAGCGGGTGGCACACCTGTACTTCCGTGCCCTCAGCGCCACAGCTTGGCCCGTCCGCCACTGCCTGCTCCGCTTCACGGACATCTGACTGTCGTGTCGCGCCACGTATTGCAGTAGTCACTAATGGCACAGTTCATCGGTTACGTCTAACCGATGGGCCGCCCATATCGCAACGTCCACGCCGCCTCAAGCCGGAATTTATGAAAATTGCAAAAGAACAATTGGACGATCTTTTACAAAAGGGAATAATTGAACCTTCTTCCGGTTGCTGGGCTAGTCCTATCCTGTTTGACCAAAAGAAAGACGGTACTTGGCGTATGGTCGGAGACTATAGGCGTTTAAATGCCCGCACCATCATTGATAAATATCCGGTCCCACACATCGCAGACTTCAATCATGCACTCGCAGGTGCAAAGTACTTCTCTGTTTTGGACTGTAAGCATGCATTTCGTCAGATTCCTATGGCTCTGGAGGACATTGGAAAGACTGCCATAACCACTCCCTTCGGGCTGTTCCAATACAAATTTATGCCGTTTGGGTTGAAAAATGCACCCCAAACGTGGCAGCGTTTCATCAATCAAACTTTATCCCATCTAGACTTTTGTTTCGTATATATGGACGACATATTGGTTTTTGCTTCTACTTTAGAACAGAGTGAGGAGCGTGTTCAAGTCGTGACAGATATTTTAGCAGCCGCTGGTATTGAACTGAACAATAAAAAGACTCAATTGCACCAGTCATCCGTCACATTCCTACGTTATGTTGTGTCATCGGACGGTCTGACACCACCACAGGACAAGATCAAGCCTGTTCTCGAGATGCTATGCCCTCAGACCTACAGGGAATTATGCAGGTTCATTGGAACAGTTAATTATTACCGGAAACATTTGCCAGCTGCTTCTGCAGTGCAGGCTCCTCTCACAGATGCTCTCGCTGGCCCACAAACTTCTGGCACCCGCCAGGTACCATGGACACCAGACATGGACAAGGCATTTAATGAACTCAAACAGCTGTTGGCCTCCGCTGTCACTATTGCTCACCCACAGGCGGACGCCACAATGTTTATCACTACTGATGCTAGTGACAATGCTATCGGAGCAGTTATAGCGTCCCCAGTGCCATATTACGAAAAGACAATATTTATAAAGAAGACATTCATAATTTGTAAGAGATTTTTTTTTTCATGTAGCCGTAAAATAATAATTTCTCTGTGTAGGTTTAGATTGCAAAGAAATAATTTATGACAGAATGATCTAAAGAGACGCTCAGTTACACTCTTTTGTTAATTTTTTAGTCGACCTTACTTCTTCGCTTGTCTTGAATGTGTCTAGAGGGACATCTTGCGTGTGCTGACAAATGTAAGCATATTTGTATGAGTTAAACATATAATATAACTATTTAATATTATTGTGCACTTTTAATTTGTAAGAGGTGATCCCGATTTCATGTCCGCCTTCCTTGAATTAACCTGCATTCAAGTAATTTACAGCTCAACAATCGCAGCGGCCGATGCAGCCAACGACGCCATTACGTGGCGATATTAACTTATGAAAAATTAGCGGAAGCGGAAAACTCGCCCGCTATTAGCATAATATTAATTTTTCTCCACAGCCGCACGAAGTTGCAGAAATACTTAGGTTTAAGATTCTTATTTTCAGTAGCATAGCCGAGACCCAGAGCCAGGACTCTGACTACAATACAATGGTTAACGGAGGTAAGAAAAATACTCTCGCGCGTGTGTGGGCCGCAATTGTAATTAATAACTAAAGATCTTTTGCTTTAACGTCAACTGACTAGCCGAGGAAATTTATATGAAAAGTTTATTACATTGTTCAACTTAAATATCATTTTTATGAAGGCCCGCCACGTAAGTCGGCAACAATCAAAAAATAATAATAACAATAATAATATATTAAATTACGACGGCCGTCGCGGAACGTCAGAATCAGCTGATCGGCTGCACCGTTGGCGATGCGCTTCTGTCTCGGCCAGGCGCGGCGGAGTGGGATGATATCCGCCCCCCGCTCTTGTTGGCAGGAGTCAGCTCTGCTACGCATCTCCGACGTAGTACATGAAACACACACACAACCAACGTAATATTTGTTTCCCGCTTCAGATGGTTACGCTAGTGGGAAAGGAGCATTTATTAGTGCGGCAGTTGTTGTTAAGTTTTCGCCAGTTTCCGAGTGTCAAGGTAGCACTGTCTTGCAGAATACATGACATGGACCTTCTCCCGTGAATGCAGTTTTGATGCAATACTGTTTCCATCATACGTCAGTTTTTGTCTTGACAAAATTATTTATGTTTTCGCCGCACTCGCAGGCACTGGTGAGTGTCCCAATACGAGCTTAGCACAAACGTTCGCGGTTTCTGCGGTCGCTGTTTTGCAACAGTCCACGCATCGCATTCCAATCTCGCATTGTTGTACTCACTGAAATTACAGTCTGTCCCAAAAATATTGACTGTGGGTTCACTTCACGTTAACAGTTCATATTTATAGGCAAATTCACAGTTTTTCGTGCGTAATATTGGCGTTTGGCGTCCTTACCGCTGTTGAACGTTCAATACTAGCACTTCACTGTCCGTATCACAGTTTCACCTTCACAGTTTTTCACACTGTTTAAAGTAACTGTTTCGATTAGTTCACAAACACTAATGTATTTCATTCAGTCTGAACTGGATTTTGGCTTGTGCTGGATTTTACCAGTCTCTCGCACTACTTGTCTCTTTTCCTTTTCCACTTAGAGTCGTACTTGCCTTCAGATTTTTTTTTACTATACAATTGTATTTCCGTCTCATCTGAGGTAAGTCCCCATGTCATGTCTGCCCACTCATTGCGTACTTGCCCTCCAGAGCCAGGCTCGACTTTACAAAACTTTGCCTCTCGCATTATCGTACACATTTTATAATCTAGGCCTAGCGTGCAAGGTCCTAGATTAATGTTAGATTTGTGACTTTTGTTTACACTACAAATTCGTGCAAATCTCTGCCTTAGCAGATGGCAATATGTTTTAACAGTGCTTAGCGGTAGTCGCGTTTACTGATTTGCTTTGTACCTTGTCCACAACACATGAGGTACCTTGGGTGATGTACACCCTGCACTCATGTTGTTTAGTAAATTATGATTGAGCATATTTCAAGGTCGGTATAGACATAAATACATCGAACAACATATACATTATAATATTAAATTTTCATAAGTTTCATTACTACTACAGTTGAAAAATATTCATGACACTCTAATGAAAAATTCTGTCATCATTACATGCTATTGAAATTCATTTAATGAACTCAAACAGCTGTTGGCCTCCGCTGTCACTATTGCTCACCCACAGGCGGACGCCACAATGTTTATCACTACTGATGCTAGTGACAATGCTATCGGAGCAGTACTGAGTCAGACATACAACGATGTTACGACCCCCCTGCAGTTTTTCTCAAAAAAGCTAAACAACGCGCAGAAGAAATACTCAGCATTCGACAGAGAACTACTTGCAGTTTACAAGGCCATAAGACACTTCAGAACTGATGTTGAGGGACGAGATTTCTATGTGCTCACTGATCACAAGCCGTTGGTTCCTGCCATAAAAAATCCTGCGGCTGATCCGCCCCCATGATGCTTTCGTCACATTGATTACATCTTGCAATTTACAAATGACATTTGCTACATCCGAGGAGCGGACAATGTGGTCGCTGATTTTCTCTTGCGTGTTGGTGCTGTCACAACCTTAATT
The DNA here is from genome assembly GCF_021461395.2 of Schistocerca americana. Lineage (NCBI taxonomy): Eukaryota > Metazoa > Arthropoda > Insecta > Orthoptera > Acrididae > Schistocerca > Schistocerca americana. The sequence continues at coordinate 796,214,996 of NC_060122.1, forward strand.
GACTTAACGGACCTACCTCGGTTGCAATCGGCAGACCCCGATACCATGCAGTTAATTTCAGACCACAGCTCCTCTCTCCAACTGGTACGCTCTACTTTCCCTGGCATATCTGACTTAGTGTGGTGTGATGAATCGACTGGTACGTTGTGGCCATTCATTCCTAAGCCCCTTCAACGCCAGGTCTTTGACAAACTACACACATTAGCACACCCCGGTGTCAAAGCCTCCACCCGTCTGGTAGCTGAACGGTTTGTCTGGAGAAACATGCGCCGTGACTGTCAGTCTTGGGCAAGGGCATGCATGGTGTGTCAACAGAACAAAGTTTCCAGGCACACTTCTACACCCCTTGGCTGTTTTGCCCAACCTTCAGGCCGGTTTCACCATGTTCATGTCGACCTCGTAGGCCCTTTGACCCCCTCCGAGGGTTTCCGTTACTTGTTTACAGCTATTGACAGGACGACTCAGTGGGCTGAGGCTAAGCCTATTCCAAACATTACCTCTGAGACAGTAAGTCGAGCATTCTTAGATTCGTGGAGCTCTAGATTTGGTTCACCTGTTTACCTCACCACTGACCAGGGGCGACAATTCGAGTCTTCAGTTTTCTCTGACTTATGTAAAATGTGTGGTATTGTCAAAATTCATACTTCTGCATACCACCCCCAAAGCAATGGGCTTGTCGAGCGATGGCATCGCACCCTGAAGTCTGCCCTGCGTTGCCATGACTCACTATGGACAGAGGCACTGCCCTTCGGGCTTCTTGGCCTTCGTGCGACTTTCAAGGAAGACCTCAAGGGGTCCGTAGCCGAGTTCGTAATTTGGCCAACCTCTGGTTTTGCCTGGAGAATTAGTCACTCTGACCCCACTTCCACGGCCCTCTGAACTCCCTTCACTTTTCGAGCGGGTGCGCTTGCACTGCAGAAAAATTCAGCTGCCACCTCCGGCTGCTCATACACCTCCACGTGTGTACGTACCGCGCATGCTAGACTCTTGTGAGTACGTGTTTCTCAGAGACGACTCAGTCAAAGCCATGCCTCAGTCGCCCTACACAGGTCCTTACAAGGTCGTCAAACGCTCTGAGAATAACATGGATCTCCTCATAAAAGACTCTGTAACCACGGTCTCACTCAACTGAGTGAAACCAGCTTTCATTGAGCCTCAGATGAACGTCCCTGATCCTGCCCCTATTTCTCCCACTCCTGCTTCGAGCGGCCATCCATCTTCCCACACCATGCATTTGGGTATTGATTTTCCACAGCGTGTTTCTCTGCCGAGCACTGCTCCTTCTCCGCGTTCATCTAATTCAAGTGGCCAATCTTTTCGGGGCTTCACTCCTCACAGCCCTCGCAGTGGAACTGCCAACCACTTGGATTCTACCATTGTGTTACCATCTTCGTGTTCAACCCACGCTGGCTCCTCATTGCCTTCGGTCACGCTCCCTCGTCTGTCAGCTGATCGCCCGAGGTTGTCTCCTGCACAGTCTAGTGCAACTGCCACCCCCCTCTTAGCAGATGCTTCCCCCTGCCATGGCTTTCCCACACCTCCCTGCATCCCTACCATTGCTCGTACAGGTGCCATCCATGAATTCACAACACATGTGCACCCTGATGACATACATAAATTATCTGTTGTCGTAGATGGCGATACAGTGTGTGTGGTACTCGCGTGTGACAAATATTGAGGGAGGAAGTGCAGAATCTCGTGTGGTGCGCCACTTTAAATTGAGCAGAAGTGCTGCGTGTGGCAATTTGTGTGCCTTTGTTAGGCCTTCTGGCAAGGTGATTCTCCGCCTGCCGGCTGACGAAGTGCTACACCTTCACTCCAGGACGGGACATCGTCTTCAGCCGCCGGCGTCGCTTGCTGACTTCACCGTTGACGTACCGGGCTTCACCCCCCGGTCTCCTACCAGTCGACCGCTTCCGCCTGACACAGAAGAACTGTGCGTTACCTTCCTAACTTCTCACCCCCCCCCATTCACAGGGACGTACTCCATACTGCGTGGGGGGGGGGGGGGCTATGTGGCATAGAGTGCCATAAAAATCGATATTTGTTCTGTGCGTAAGTGTGCTATCTTTGAAGAGAGGGCTTTGGAGAGCATGTTGGACGCTAACGGCAGTTAGCCTCCGGACTTGTATATGTGTAGACGCTAAGTGTGAATAAATCTGTATATGAGAGAATTCTAGTTGTTTACCTACAACTATACCATATTCCCTCAACAATGTAGACGGGCTTACAGCAAGGATGGTGTTTTTGAAGAACAGAGATTTGTTAACATCAAGTATAGATCCGTTTCTCAGGAAGGCTTTTATGAAAGTATTTGTGTGGAGTGTAGCAATGTATGGAATTGAAACATGGACAATAAATAGTTAAGACAAGAAAATAGAAGCTTTTGGAATGCTTTGTTTCAGAAGAATGCTTAAGGTTAGATGGGTAAACCACATAACTAATGAGGAGGTACTGAACAGATTTGAGGAGAAGAGGAATTTGTGGTACAACTTGACAAGAAGAAGGGATCGGTTAGTAGGACCCATTCTGAAGCATTAAGGGATCACCAATTTAGTACTGTAGGGAAGCGTGGGCGGTAAAAACAGTAGACAGAGACCAAGGAATGAATACACTAAGCAGATTCAGAAGAATGTAGGTTGCAGTAGGTACTGAGAGATGAAGAAGCTTGCACAGGATAGAGTAGCATGGAGAGCTGCATCAAACCAGTCTCTGGACTGAAGACCACAACAACAACAACAACATTTTGGCAAAACACTATAAAGCAGTCATGCTCCAATTTCCCTTTACTTTCCAAGTCTCTTTTACAGCCTTCTTCTTTCAGTCTAGATTTGAGTAAGAAAAATCAAAAGAAGGATTTTGAAGCAGTAGCCATTCAATTATATGGTTTAAAGAAGAAAATAATTGTTGCAGCAATTTACAGATCACCTTCTGGAGATACTGAAGTCTTTCTTAAGAATTTGGAAGAAATACTCAACATTTTCTCAAATGAGAACTCTACCATAATTCTTTGCGGTGACTTTAATATTAATCTATTGGTCCAAAGTTCAGTAAAATAAGTTTTTAGACATACTGAAAAGCTTCAACACGTTCCCCCACATATCAGCTCCCACTAGAACAACAGATTCCAGTGAAAGCCTAATAGATAACATCTTCTCAAATGTGGTCACACATGAAGTTGCAGTTACAAATGTGAATATAGGATTATCAGATCATAATGCACTAACCTTTAATCTCACTGCAACTCCCAAGGAGAAGGAAAATAAAAAGGAGTACAAACGGTTTTTCTCTACTGAAAATTGTAATCAGTTCAAAAATAATTTAAAAAATGTAGTTTGGTCAGAGGTCTTGGCACAAACAAACACAAATGAAGCTTACAATACATTTGCTTCCACTTTTATGACATACTTTGAAATGTGTTTCCCAAAAAAGCTTTTGAGTTATAGATCATCTGGATCCAAAGGGATCTGTATTACACCCGGAATTAAAAAGTCAAGTGAAACCATGAAAATACTAAGTTTAAAGTTAAAAACATGTCATGATCAGCAATTTGTTGAGTACGTGAGGACATACTAAAAGACTTACCACAAAGTAATAGCAAAAGCAAAATTATTAAGTAATGATAGATTAATAAGGCAGGCTAGTAACAAGTTCAAAATGATGTAGAAAATGGTAAAAAAAGAAACTGGAGGTCAAACTAGACAACAGGAAATCAATAATGAAAATATCCCCATAGAAAAAGATGCCATGGCAAACTATGTAAGAAATTATTTTGTAAATATTCCCCTTACTTTAAGTAGTAAATTTAAGCAACAACCAACAGTGACGACTCCAATGGTAAATACCAGCATGATGGCAGTCCCAACAGATGAGCATGAAGTTCTAAAAGTCATTAAATGCTTGAAATCCAAAATGTCCTCTGGATTGGATGATGTACCTGTATCAATAATTAAGAAAATTGCTCCATGTGTTGTCAAACCTATAGTGCACATAGCAAACTTGTCCCTTAGTGAAGGGATATTTCCGGACAAACTTAAAATCTCTAAAGTGATATCTCTATACAAAAATGGTGACAGACATAAAATAGAAAATTACTGACCTATATCTCTCCTCCCAGCCTTCTCCAAAATACTTGAGGAATTAATGAAAATCAGGGTTACAAAATATCTAGAAAAACATAAACTAATAAATAACAGTCAATATGGTTTTCGAGCAAGGCACAGTACAGAAACAGCCACATTGGACTACACAACAGAAATAGTAAGAAATTTGGAGTCAAATAAACAGGTTGTTGGAATTAATCTAGATTTATCCAAAGCCTTTGATACTGTGAATCATGTAATATTACTAGGGAAACTTGAAGCAATAGGCATCAGGGGTACTGTTAAAGAATGGTTTGAATCTTATCTGTAAAACAGGTCACAAGTTGTTGAGCTGAGGTCATCCAACAATCTTCATAATTTTAAACTCATATCTGAACCAAAACAAATTGAAATAGGTGTTCCACAGGGCAGCATTCTGGGCCCATTGTTATTTCTAATTTATATCAATGATATACAGGCTCTAGACAGCTCAGTCAAAATTCTACTATTTGCAGATGACACGAGTATCATAATTAGTGATATAAAAGAATCATTGTGTATTACAGCAGAAAAAATGCTCTCATACGTACAGTCATGGTTTTATTCAAATAAGCTGACATTAAATACAAAGAAAACAAACTTTATACAGTATGGAAGCAAGTGTCAAGGGGAAAATATGTGCCTTATGCTGGATATCAAACAAATAGAAAAAGTGTGCAACACAAAGTTTCTGGGAATGCGAATTGACCAAGATTGAAACTGGAATGAACACAGTGTATATCTTACTCAGAAACTTAGCTCAGCATGTTTTGCCTTAAGAATAATATCCAAGGTATGTAGCAAGGAATGTATTAGAGTGGTGTACTTTAGTTATTTCCAATCAGTTGCAAGCTATGGCATAAGTTTTTGGGGAAAAAGCAGGTCAAGACTAAATTACATTTTTATTAGGCAAAAAAGAGCTATTCGTATCATGACACACACCCCACCACAAACTCAATGTAGACCCTTATTCAGACAACTAAAGATACTGACAATACCATTGATATATATTTTTAAATGCCTGGAAATGTTCAGTAAAAATAATTGCGATCTCCAAACCAACTTAAGCTACCATGATCACAATATAAGGCATTGTAAAGACTTCCACTTTCCCTATGTAGCAAAAACTAGATGTAAGAAACATGTTAGCCACTTAGGAATAAAGCTTTTAAATGCACTTCCATTTCAAATTAAAGAATTGAAAGGCAAAAATAATTTCAAGCGTGAAGTAAAAAACATACTTGATGGAAAAATGCTACTACAGTGTAAATGAATACCTGTCTCAGACTGTGGATTGAAACCTGTACTTATTTTAAAAAAAAATTATACTAATTTAATTATGTTTTCAACTTTGTAATTATGGTACTTATGAAAAATCTGTTAAATATCCGTAATACGTTTTGTGTAGTTCATGATCTATAATTGTTTATCATGAGCACATACTTTTGTTTTTGTGTAATAAGTTCTTGTACACTACTTTGTACTATGTGTATGTAATCTGTTTTGCTGTCTGTATATGTTTGTCCTTTTATTATGTGTATGTGTTGTTATGTGTCACATGTAATCAAATGACAAATCCTGTATCACATGTGTGATCTATTGGATGCTAAATAAATAAATAAATAAAATAAAAGTGATCAGGAATAGAGAATGAGAATGTTTTGTGACACCATCATTATTGTTGACAAGACTATTGAAATAAACAGATCTGATATTATTCTGTTCAACAGAGATGCTAGAACAATTCCAGGTGACAAAACTGAAAAGAATGTGGAAGTGTTCATCCTTATACTTTCTTAGTTTTCCTCATTTAAGCATGCATTTTTCACTTCTTGCTATTTAGAGAGATCATTTTCTGCAGTAAAGAATGTCCCGGCAGTTAAACAAGTGAGCCTAGATAAAGATAATTTGGATTATTATTTCTTTATCACGTGACCTTTAGTGTCAGGAGTCTCCAAAGAGATGTTTGATTTGCCTTTGATGCAGGTCTTCTTTTGTCCTAAGCAGAGTGGCTGCATTGTTAAGGGAATTGTATTCTGTCAGGGAAGAAAGAAATTCAGAAGTAATTGGCTGTGGCCTATAGGAAGGGATCAATCCCAGCATTTGCCTAAATTGAAAATGGGGAAGCAGCCAAAGAAAACCATTTTCAACTCACTGCCTCTATGTGCACAGCTACCCAGTTGGTGGAGAATTTTGAGAAACTGGTTGCTGTACATTGCTGGTGTAGATAGCCGGCATAGACCTTCACAAACTTACTCCTTTCAGTCAAGTACTACAGTGGTAGATCCTTTGTCTGCTGTGAGTATAATGATGGAGTCATCAGCTTTTATGGAATGTAGAGCCTGGAGTTCTGCAGAGGACAGGTTACGGCCATGTTGTAGGGACGTGAGAGAGGGTTGTGAGGCAATGCTGGATGTGAGGAATTCTTGGAAGGTTTGTAAGGGATGACTTTGAGGTAGTGGTGGTGGATCAAGTTGGGGCCATGTTCTGAACTGTTCAAGGCAGGTTTCAATGTCAGCTTTGCTGTTGGAAAGGTTTTGGGGTTGGGTTGCAAAGTGATATTTCCAATGGATATTACATGTGAAGGAAAGGAGGTCCATCACCAAAGTAGCATGACGAAAGGCAGGTTTCAGGGTGAAAGTGAGGCCCTTAGATAATAAAGATAATTCAGGAGGGAAGAGTGCTTTAGATGAGAGGTTAAGGCCACTGTACTGTTTTGACTGGTTCTTGGGATTATGGATTATTCTTGGTTGTGAGGCAGTCGTGAAGGCTGTGGGATGTTAAGGAGGTTGGCCAAGCTCAGTTTGTAGGAGAGGAGTGATGGTTGATTATGTGTACGTATATATCAAGGTAACTTTGAATGTTGTCCTACTTTACATTACAATGAATGCCTGCCTATTAGATGGTGCAACAATAATGTCTTTATGTTAGTCCACTATATCTATACTTCATCCTTATTGATTTCTCCCTATCCTTACTGATATCTACCTATGATGGAGCTAACATCCAGCTCCAATTAGAAAAAAAGAGAACTTATCTAGTTTCTGCAGTCTATTTGCTGTATAAGGTTTGTTAACATCTGTTGTCATGACATTACAATGTTAAACTATGTTAGTTGTAGGAGATGTTTCTTATGACACTTATCTTTTAATTATGTCTATATTATAGGGACCTTTTTCTTTTCCATGTGATGGGTCTACTAAGAAAACTGCCTTTGCTTGTGGAATCCGTATAATTTTGTGTGGGCCGTTGTAACAAAGGAAAAAAAACTTTCTCATTTCTTTCTTTAACTTCGAACTGCAAGGAAAATTTTTCACTACCATCGTGTCATTGAGTCTAAAATTAGATGAAAGTAACAGTGCACTTAACATAATGTGCCCTTCACACTATGATTGATTCCTTCTCCACAGTAAAATACCATTAAATATTTAATCCTAATCTAGTAATTGTGGAAAGTAACATGTATTAGCTTTTACCTGTGAGTAAACCAATGACTTTCTGCGTTTTGTTAACATTACAGAATGACACAAATAATATTACCACTATTCTCACAATTTTTCTGCTCCAATCATAAGCAAATAAATTACAGATAATTTCTTTGTTTCAGGTAAGTAAATAAAAGTAAGTAAATGCAACAACAAATATTAAGCAACATACTAAACTAAAACTGATTCTAGTTCAGATACTGGTTTTTGGGAGGCACTCCACATCAGACATGCAATATCATTTCCTCAGGATAAAATAACCAAACCCCCAGGATTTGGGCAATAGACACACTTATCTAGACTTCTGACTCTTTTACTGAATAGTGCACTTTTTCCTACTCAGCACCAAGCATGTACATAAAGTAGCAATACTTGAAATTATGCAGCATTACACAATTAATAAACATTACACCTTCTTCAGATAATAAATTGCATAATAGTTTTATGTAAACATTTTCATATAATGACGCTTCATTCAAATACATATTTCTGTTGAAACACTCCTCACAACAGGAATAAAATCCACTATAAGCTTTGGTACACCCACTCATTTCCAACAGAACTTGACACAGATAGTGCTTAACGCTAGAATCCCATAAATGTAGTCATTACAGTTTAAGTACCTTTCAAAACTAAGTTTGGAAGCATGGTATACTTCAGTCTGACAGACATACAAATGTTTACTTAAGATCTGCTTCCTTAGTCTTAGTTAAGGCCTCCCAATTTTTCTGTGGTTTACTTTAGGTTCTAACTGTTTCCATAGTAGAAGAGGTGTACCTACAGATAATTCAATTCTTTCCTGTACTTTATTATTGACTAGGTTCACTGCATGCTCCTTGAAAGTAACATTGATGACTAGGTCAGCTGCATGCATTTCAAAGTAACAAGTGGAGCATATGAGATCATGGTCACATCTGAATCTTTGCTTTGTTGCAATGCTCTCAGTCTTACTTCCTTTTCGCATCACATTGTTTCAGTGTTTCTGAATTAATTTCATATGGTATGGTGGAAAGTTTCATCTATAACCATGAGATGCTATTCTGTATTTCCTGATTTTCTCTGTGTGACTCAGATATATGCTGTTGTAGTGTGCTGATTGTTTGTTTTAGTGTCATGGTTAATGTTTTGGTTTCCTTTTTTATATTTTTAGCTAGCTGCTCACTAAATGTCATAAATCACACTGGGACACTATTGACTTTTCTCATTGAATTGAATTGAATTGAATTTTATTTGATCCTGATTGTGTGCAGAAAATGTACGTGTAATATAGGACATGTCAAAGTATTAACATTCATTATCACTTATTTTTCTACACCTTTAGCTTACATTTTTACATAATTGATAATGAATAACAATACATACAAATTTAATGGCATAAGTACTCTGCAACACTGTAAAACTCTTTTTTCAATGAGATAGTCTTTAAGTTTCTTTGGAAAGTCATTGTGAAGTACACTATCTTGCAGGTTTTTAGGCAGACGTCTTAGTAGTCTGATACCAGAGTACTGGGGTCCTTTTTCTACCATTGCCAGTCGGTGGGGTATGCTCCGTACTTCATTCTTCCTTCTTGTATTGTGGGTGTGTACACTAGCATTTGTAATCCAGTCCTCACTACCTTTTATGATGTACATTATTGTTTTGTATATATACAATGAAGAAAAAGTTAAGATACCTAAATTCTTGAAACAGTTTCTGCACGTTTCAGAGGTCTTTCTTCTTAAAATGGTCCTAATTGCTTTTTTTTTTTTTTTTTTTTTTTTTTGTAATGTGAACATTCGTTTTGTCTCTTGTTTGTTTGAGTTACCCCACACAGTCACTCCATACTGTAAGTATGGTTCGAAAAGTCCATTATACAATGTACACAGAAGGTTCTTGTCTGAATACTGTGATAGCTGCATCATTAAGAATATGACAGAGCTCAGTTTCTTACAGATATTATTAATATGTTTTTTTCCATTTCAGTTCATTATCCACGAGAATACCTAAGAACCTTGCAGATTCTACATCTTCCAGCCTTGTTCCATCAACCTCTAAATCCATGTCTAAAGCCTTTTACTTGTTTTTAAACACTGCATACATAGTCTTTTTTTAGATTTATAACCAGTTCATTTTCCAACAGCCATTGAGCTGTGACATTTGCAGATATGTATGCTCTTCTCTCAAGCTGTTCCATATTTTGGTCACTATTTAGTATTGTCATGTCATCAGCATACAATATTTTATTTTCTTCCTCCTCAACACCTATATCATTAACAAACACATTAAATAACAATGGCCCCATTACCGAACCCTGCGGCACTCCGTATTTGATGGGTTTGGTTTCTGATTGGTATGAGTTTCCTAATGATACATACTGCTTGCGGTTGCACAAGTATGATTTTATCCATTCACCTGGTTGCCCTGAAATGCCATAGTTGCTTAATTCATTTCATGGTCAATGGTGTCAAATGCCTTTGAAAGATCCAGAAACATTGCCGAGACAGCCTTCTTCTCATCTAAGGACTGTAAAATGTATTCTGTTAGACTGGCAATTGCTGATTCTGTAGATTTACCCTTTTTGAAACCATATTGTGAGGGTATGAGAATGTTATGTTTGTCCAAATAGTTAACTAATCTGGTATACATAAGCATTTCTAGGATTTTTGGGAAACCTGATATCAGTGAAACTGGCCTGTAGTTGTTGGGATCATCCTTATACCCCTTCTTGTACACTGGCACTACCTTCGCTATCTTCAGTTCTTCTGAAAAAATTGCATCTCTGAAAGAACAGTTTGCTATGCTCAGCAGTGGTGTTATTATTTCCTCACTTACCAGCTTTATTACATGATTTGATATTTCATCATCACCAGCTGATTTCTCAGACTTCAGTTTCTGTATAGTTTTCCGCAATTCATGTTCTGTGACTGTTCTTAAGAACATAGTACTGCATGATCTTTTTGGTACGTTAATGCCCTTCTGTTTTTGACTATTTCTTTCCAATGTTAAGTTTTCTACTACACTGATATAGTTATTATTCAGTATGTTTGCTATTTCCATACCATCTGTGACCACTGTGTTGTCTGTTTTAATCGACCTAATACCATCTCATTTGTTTGGCCCGTCTTTTTCCTTTCTTTCAGCATTGATTGCATTCCAAGCTGCCTTTGCCTTGTTTTTTGAGTTCGTTATGGTGGTGTCAATTGCTCTTGCTTTGGCTTCTCTTGTCGTTTTTCTATACTTCTTTTTTAACATTTTATAGTTTTCAGCTTCACCCATCCGTCTCACATCCTGAAGCTTCCTTCGCTGTCCTAGTATTTCACTGGTAATCCATTGTTTTTGATCTTGCTACCTTTCTTGTCTATTTACTTTGGGAAATGCTACATTAAAATGGTACTTAATTGTTGAAATAAATGCATCATATTTTTCATTTACATTTTGGGCCTGTAGGGTTTCATTCCAGGTTTCCTTACTTAACATTGTTCTAAAGATGTTGATATTTTGTTCAGTGATGATCTTAATTTCTTTGGTTGTTTGTTTTGGTTCTGATACTGTGTCATTACTTCTGCAAAAGCTGATTAGTTGTCCATGATGATCAGATATTTCTGTATGAACTACAAGTGACTCATAGTTACTCATATTAGTAATTATCTTCTCAATAACTGTCTCACTTTGTGAAGTCACTCTCGTTGGTGCAGTTATTGTTACTTTCATGTTATGCTGTATTAACAAATCTTCAAAATCCTGTCTTATTTTTGTGTCTTTTCCCATGTCAATGTTGAAGTCTCCACATATAATAAGATTTCTCTTCATGTTCATTCTCAATAAGCTGGCAATTTTTTTCAGAAAGATGCTAATACTCCCACATGGTGACCTGTACACACAAAACATTCTAAAATCCTCTGTCACTATACCAGTAACTTCAAAGTCTTTTTCTCTAGCTATGGGCAACGTAGCAGCTTCACTGTTTACATTCTTTGATAGAGTACCTGTTTTAATATATATACAAACGCCACCACCCTTATATTTAGATCTGCAGAAGTAACTAGCTAGTTTGTAGTCCTTTATTGCAATATTATGTATTTTACTTTCAGTTAGTCCATGTTCACTTATGCATAATATGTCTGGTCTTACTTCACTCAGTAGTACTTCTGCTTCTAATTTTTTGCTACCAAAGTATTGAATATTTTGATGAAGTACTCTTATGTAATTTTTCTTTTGTTGGTTTACATGTTGTGAGCTGTATTCTGGGGCAAATTCTTTAGTATCGTCTTTTTTTGTATGGTGCTTATATTTTTCTTTTCCACGTAGAGTGTAAGATTTTTCACCCCCTTCTGGCCATATTGGTTTCCCTTGCTTCTAATGATTTTGCAGACATCTGCAAACATTCTGCTGAATGTTACAGACCCCAGTCTATTTAAATGCAAGCCATCCTTCGCTAGTGAGTTTTCACATAGGAATTTGTTTGGGTCTATAGAAATTGCCCCAAGACGATCGCATTGTTCTTTAAGAGCACAGTTTATTTTGGCAATATATTTTTCACTCACCGACCTTCTGTTTATAATTCCGCTAAGAATCAGTCGAGATCCTGCATACATGTTTCTTGGAGAACGAATTATGTTTCTTGTTTCGTCTGCCACTTCTTCCTCACTGCTGCTCCTTAACGAATTCGTTCCAGTATGTATAAACACCCCCTTATAATTATGTCTGGTTTCAGAATCTGGTTCTGTAGTATCTTGTCTTGCATTTACCATATTTTAAAAATGTTTACCGAGTTGTTGCGTTCTAATTCCAGGTCGTACGTCGATCTTTCAATTGGGGACAGCGATATTCTTCAGCAGCGAATCGCCAATTATTAAAAAGGCATTTTCCTTTTGTTGCGTATCTGTCACCTTGTTTTTCCTTTTGCTGTATGCCACCACCTTCCATTTATATTTTTCTTCCGGTTTTTGGCTTACTGAGTTTACCGAGACATCAACGGGAACACCTGAAATGTTATTGTTTTTAAAGTCCGGTCGGTAGCTCGTATTTTCGCGATCTTCTTGCTTTTCCGTTTGATGGCTTTTACACACACAGGACTTCTTTTCTTCTCTTAATGTATCGTTTTCTTTCTTGATGGAAGAAAGTTCGGTTTTTAATGCCTCAATGTCACTTTGTAGTAACTTTGTAATTTCGTTTTTTGTATCAACTGCACTTACAAGATCGGCCGTTTCGTCACGTAAACAACCGTGACATGTCCACGGAAAATCATCGCTGACGAACTTTAGATTTACTTTCGCGTACTTTTCGTGTAACCTGTAGTTGCATTTGATACACAGAATACCCTTCATCACATGCTTTTCACATTCTTTACACCAAGAACTGTTCATTTTTTGCATTTTTAACGAGAGAGAAGCGTCACTACACTTGCCTATCGGCGCCATCAATACTGGCATGCAACATCTACAATAATATATGTCTAAATGGTCTCAGCTTAATTTTGTATCAATGGTAGGTACTCCACTGTAGTAGTCCCATAATCTCTGTTTTCAAAGTCACCTTGCTGCACAAACATTTTTTTAAATTTTTTTGTTTATTTCAAAAAAGGGAGAGTGACACTGGAAAGCTGTATCCGTGCATAGGTTATTGCGTCACTGACTTTGACTGCACCATAGATACTGTTGCTGCTGTAAGTCCATGTCCTACAGCTCCAATCTGCAACTGCTGGTGTTATTACAATTGAAGTGCTATGAAGTCACAGATGAAATCTTCTAACTCATTGACTAGTTAATTTCTTCTGTATCATAACTGCACTCGAAGAATTTAATACCTATCCTTTGACTACCCAAACCTCTTTAGAATTTTTTATTTGCAGAACTAGCAATTGTTTGATGCAATGCACCGTAATTTTGGCTGTTCGTCATCATTACCATTGAAAACATATATGAACTCCTGCAAAGGTGTGTGCTCAAAATTCACCAATTCTCTTAAAAATTTGAAACTTCTGTTTGCTATTCTTCATAAATTTTATTTACTTCCAGCTGTATTTTTGTGAGTCCTGTCACAGTCATGACATGCTTTGTTCCACTGGTTCTTCACTGTGATATCACGGGGCAAAGTAATGCCTGATCAACAGCTGAGACATGCTGTTATTTCATCTCACTTACCTCATTATTTCAATATGCTTACCAATATCTTCTGATTGGACTTCTTTTCTCAAATTGCTACAGCAACATGGACGCCAATTTGATAAATTTATGGCCACATGCAAACATTTTTTGAAATAGTTTTCCTAACATATTTCAGTAATTAATTCCATGAACAATCCAAATAAACTAATCATAACATTAATAAAAATATTATGTGAACACTCAAAGCAAAACACAAATCCTGATTTTATTAATTATTATAAACAAATTCTTAGACAAGTTATATCAAAAGCAAAGATGGAAAATGACAAACATATAGAAAATTCCAGGAACAAGACTAAAGCAACCTGGAATATGATAAAAAAAGTAACAGGTAGTACATTACTAGATCACAACAATGTAGAATTTTATGAAAATAACAGTAAAATAACTGACCCCACAGAAGTGCCTAATAAATTTAACAGTTATTTTTTCAAATATAGCACAACACCTGATTACTAAACACCACAGCTCACAGACAGACAGCAAGACACTACATTCAAATTCAAATATTTGTTTATATTTGTTTCCTATAATATCTGAGAAATTGTTTATGATTATAAAAAAAATTACCCAGTAGATATTCAACAGGTGCTGATGAAATACCAAATATCATCATAAAAGCAAGTGCACTGTTTATCATAGAACCATTAATAGGTACTTTCAACTCATCATTTACGAGTGGTGTGTTCCTGACAAATCTGAAAATGGCAAAAATAACACTGCTGTACAAGAAAGGAGACAAATATGAGGCTGAAAACTACAGTCCCGTATCACTGTTGTCAGCCTTTGGCAAGGTTCTTGAAAGACTATTTCTTAGGAGACTAACAGCCTTCCTGAATAAAGAAATGATAAGTGATTCACAACATGAATTAGCAACTGGCAGATCAGCACAGTCAGGTATTTTACCTTCCTAGATGAAACTCTAACTGCAGTAGATAACAAGCAATATGTTTCTGGCGTATCCTTTCAGCGAGTACAAACATTTGTAGGGGAGGAGTGTATCATACTGGCATTATGTTATATAACTACATGCCATCCTCTTTGAAACAGTTACAAAATTTACCTAAATTTAAAGTGAAACTAAAAGAGTACTTTCTTGACCACAGCTTCTGTTTCTGAGTTTTTGGAGAGCCAAGAAAATATAGTGTGACTGATCACATAATTACTCTTAACCATATTACTCGTTCAGTCATCTTATTGTTTTTATAATTATGATTCCATTATTCAACATGTATCAAGTATTCATTTCTAAATAACAGTATCTATAAACTGTACCATCGAATGGGGATACTTTGACCAAATTTTCAATTTAAGTGTGATATCGGAACACAAATAGTTTCCTGAAACTGGATATTGTATTTTGGGGGCTAGTCACCTAGTTACTGAATAATTTGCCTAACTCTATTTAAAACGATGTACATCAAGCAAAATAATTTTTCTTGTCACTGGTCAAAGTTACCCCATGGTTGAGGCTACTTTGACCTCTTTGACAAACTTAATGAAAAATACTTACCTGGGTAAAATATCCCCAGCTGGAGTGTATATTGACCAATTCCATGATATACAAATGTATATTTATATTTCAAAATATATTTTAAGTAACAGTAATGAGGCTGCAGTACATTTATCATCAGTCGTACACCATTTAAGCTAAAAGTATTATACAAGCTTATTGAAATACATTTGAATTTAGTGCTATGTGAGGTAGCAGTATCCTCCTTAAACCACTCAATTTATAGAAAGCCTTCAAGTTCTTTTTCTGAGAAATGAACATCACACTTCAAAAAATCTGGTTTGCTGAGCACAAAAGATATTTGCTCATGTGATATTAAGCTTTCGTCCAACACTTCTGGCCACACAAACTTATTTTTCTGTTTGCTTAGAAACCTAAAAAGAAATTCTGAGCCATTTGTCTCTCTGATTTCACCCACAAAGTCATCAGTTTTTACACTTTGTTGAGTCATCCTTTAATTCCCCAGACCTTCAGCAATCTCTCCAGCCATTCTTTCTACATTATCTTCAGCTGTGAAAAAGAAATAAAATAAAATAACCTAGGTGATTCAAAAGAGCAATAACAAGAACCAAGATAAAGCAGAAATAAGTTAATAAGTGATTATACAATCATACATGATTTTACCAGTATTTAATAAATGAATATCTGGATCACTGTCCTCAGTGGAAGAGGAATCTGGGTCATCTAGAAGGTCTTCCATACACAAACTCTTTCCTGCTATGACATTTACTCTGGAACACCATCTGTAAGGTTTGGCATTCTCTCCATGTCTCATCGATTTCAAAAGATCGATCAATGCATTGGACACTATAGGCATAATTTCATCCAAGCTAGAGTTGTTTGACCAGGTATATGGCTCAGTACCTGCTCTGGATTAAAAGGCCAGATACCACATTTTCTGAAGCCTGAAATAAGCTTCTGACTTACAGCTTCATTTTCAAGTGAACCTTTGATCTTATCATAGAGGGTTGATAATAATGCTGGGAAAATATCTTTTGACAAAATATGTGACCTCATTTTTGAGCCACTTTTCCAGTTGTCCTAAATCTGTCTCCAATATTTTTATAAGCGGCCATAAAATGCCACATCCAGTGGTTGGCATATGTGTGTGGAGTGTTTTGGGATGCACAAAAAGGCAATGTTATTGCTTACAGCTACCTGTATGACTTCAGGAGTGAAGTGAGAAGATAGATTGTCTCCAATAAGCACAACTTAGCCTCCAAGCTTTTTGGCATGTGGAAGAAATAATTTCATAAACGAGTCACTAAAAATATTGGCATCAAACGAACCAGAACGACTTCAATTGTACCTGGTTTTGCTGGGACCCCCTTTCATCCAGGTTTGCCACAAATGTTCACACTTATAAACTACATATAGAGGTAGAACCTCTCCAGCTGCAGAACCACAAAACATCAGAGAAATGCTGGTTTTGCTACTGTCCTTCAACTGTTCTGCATCTTTCACCCCTCACTTGAAAATGCACTTCTTCACACCCGGATCATCACACAGGTTCGTTTCATCAAAATTAAAAATTATTTCTGGAGGTACACCAGTAACTTCATTTTGGTCTTGAAATGACTGTTCAAGATGAAGGAAATAGTTCTTTATCACATCTGCTGTAATCCTGATTTTTCACGCCAGATATTCTGGCAGTTCCTAAATGTAAGGCCATTTTTACGTCTGTTAAGAAATGAATGTACCCAATCAATTCCTGGCAACTTATTCCTGCCAAATAATTTAACTGGTCTTCCCTGCATATCTAAATAAGACTTAGCAAGATGTCGTAAATCAAGGCTATCAAAAGGGAACCCTATTCACTAACAGAAACATGATGCATCAAATCAATCTCCTCTTCATTAGAAAATACAGTGGGCTTGCCAAACTGTTTTTCATGGCTGTTGTGAAACCTATTACCTAATGTTCCTTTCGCTATATTGTATGTCTTAGCAGCTGCAGTGATTGACAATGTACCTTTTTTAACCTCATTTAAAGCTGACTCGATATTTTCTGGAATAGTACTGTTATATCTTCTTGCTGAAGGGAGTCTTTTATGAATTCTTGTCATTTTCTCTTTGTTTAGGCCCACCTACAACATAAGAGCAAAAAATACTGTATAACGGAAGAAAAACCATTAAAATCGCTATTTTTGTGTAGTGAGGATACTTTGACCACTAGCCAAAGTAACCCCACATAACTTAACAAACATGTAGTCCTCAACAAAATGTTTATTTTTAAGTTTCATGAGTCCATTCTTGCGCAAGATATTATATAAACATTGTCAATAGATATGTTAGAACTTACTACAGTACATAAAGACTGCAAATCACCACTGATATTCTTGATATAGGTAAATTTAGGCAGACGAAAAAAACTTGCGAAATGTAACATTCAATATGTCTGCCCATGATGATGGGATTTGTGGTGCCATCTAGCGACGATGTGGAGAACTACGACGAAAAGAGTGCGCTCAGCTAAGTTCAGTAATATCTGTGAAAGAGAAGCTCAATGTTTTTCGTAATTTTTGGACAAAGTAAGACCTGCAGTCAAAGTATCCCCACTTGATGATATGTAGTAGTACCGGTATATCAAAACTGGCTTATCCCATATCATTTGTACAAACTACTGTATGTACTTAACCACAGTTTAAAGGAAGAGTGATCAATTTGTAGGTATAGGATAATAATATTGGCAGGAGTAATGTGGGACACAAGATGTTGCACCAACAATCAGCATAGCCTTGCAGTCGTCTGATGTGCGCAGGCGAGAAACTTGATACAGTGTGGCTCATAAGTAGAGCGTGCAGTATGATTTGTAAGGCGACAAGAGAAACACAGGAAAGAAGAGAAAGAGGGATGGACACAGTATAGTACGAGGCGTGTTTTTTAAGTAAGTACTGTTTTGAAACTAAAAAACACGTGCTAAGATATTTCAATAATTTTATTTTTACATGAAAGCCTGTACCTTAATCTACGCACTGACGCCATTACAGTTTGATTCTGCCTTGTTTACATTGTGTACTGAGTGTTTGAGATGCCTCCGATAATCGTGAGTCCTGCTGACTGTGAAGTACGGGCTGTTATAAGATTTCTTAGTGCTAAAGGTCTAAAAGCAATCGATATTCACCGTGAGCTCTTTGCGGTTTACGGAGAAAACATTATGAGTGATGGAATAGTAAGAAAGTGGGTGAGAGCATTTAAAGACGGCCGCACAAATGTGCATGATGAACTACGGAGTGGGCATCCATCTGTCGTTAATGAAAGTTTGGTGCAGGAAGTGGACAATAAGGTGAGAGAAAACAGACATTTTACGATTTCCTCCTTGCGGGATGACTTTCCTAATGTTTCTCGTAGCTTTTTGTATGGCATTGCGACAGAGCACTTGCATTACCGAAAATTGTGCACACATTGGGTACCGAAAATATTGACCGATGTGCACAAAAGTGTAGACAGTGCATTGACTTTCCTTGAGTGGTACCACAACGATGGTGATGATTTCTTAAGCCAAATTGTTACGGGCGATGAAACATGGGTGTCCTCTGTCACACCAGAATCAAAGCAACAGTCCATGGAAGTTGAGCAAGGGCATTGTTTTGCTGCAAGACAATGCCCATCCGCATATGGCGAATCAGACCAAAGACCTCATCACATCTTTTCGATGGGAAACTCTAGATCATCCTCCGTACAGCCCTAATCTTGCACCCAGTGACTACCATCTGTTCCTGCATTTGAAGAAACACCTGAGCAGTCAGCGTCTTCAAGACGATGACGAAATCAAAACATTGGTGATGCAGTGATTAACAAGTCAGGCGGCAGACTTTTATGAGGAGGGTATTCAAAAACTGGTCCAACATTTTAACAAATCCCTCAACATTGACGAAAATTATGTAGAAAAGTAGATTAGGGTACAGGCTTTCATGTAAAAATAAAATTATTGAGATATCTTAGCATGCCTTTTTTTTAATTTAAAAATGGTACTTACTTAAAACCCCCCACCTCGTAATGTATTAGAAAATAGTAACAAAGAAAAAGAGCACTGGGTTATAATGAAAGAAAAGCTGACTTGCAAAAATCAAACAATGGAAAAACCAGGATGGAATGTAACATTATGAAAAGAAAAGTTGCTACTCACCATATAGTGGAGATGTGGAGTTGCAAATAGGCACAACAAAAAGACTGTTACAAATAGGCTTTCGGCCAATGAGGCCTGTGTCAAAAATAGAGGAAACACACACACACACACACACACACACACACATCAATGACCTTTCATCAGTAACATTACCAGATGCCAAGTTCGTTTTGTTTGCCGATGATACTAACATTGCAATAAATAGCAAATCAAGTGTAGTCTTAGAAAGATCGGCTAATAAAATATTTGTGGACATTAATCACTGGTTCCTAGCCAATTCTTTGCACTAAACTTTGAAAAAAAAAACACACTATATGCAGTTCAGAACTTGTGAGGGGTGTCCCACGAGTATATGCCTGACAAACGATGACAAGCAGATAGAAGAAGTGGACAATGTTAAATTCTTGGGATTACAGCTTGATAATAAATTCAACTTGGAGGAGCACACCAAAGAACTGCTGAAGCATCTTAACAAATCTCTGTTTGCAATGCAAATTGTGTCAGACATAGGGGATATACAAATGAAAAAGCTACCATACTATGCTTGCTTTCATTCTATAATGTCATATGGGATTATTTTTTGGGGTAATTCATCAAGCCAAGCTAAAGTTTTCCGGCCACAATAATGTGCCATAAGAGTTATACGTGGTGTGAACTCAAGAACATCCTGCAGAAGCCTGTTTAGGAAACTAGGGATACTAACTACTACTTCCCAATATATTTTTTCCTTAAATGAATTTGTCATTAAAAATATATCACTTTTTCAAACCAACAGCTCAATTCATGGAATCAATACTAGAAATAAGAATAAACTTCACTTACTGTTGTACAAAAAGGCGTGCATTATTCAGGAACACACATTTTCAATAACTTGCTAGCAGCCATAAAAAGCTTAACAACCAATGAAATTCTGTTAAAGAGAAGTGTAAAGGATTTACTGGTGGGCAACTCCTTCTTTATGATGGATGAATTTCTCAGTAGAAGCAACTGATTTTTGTGTGTGTATAAGTATAATATAATATCTGCACAGTTTCAGTGCAGTAATGTGTTCATTGTAAATAAGTGTGTGTGTGTGTGTGTGTGTGTGTGTGTGTAAGTACAATCTAACTTCTGCACCATTTGAGTGCAGTAGTGTGCTCATTGTAAATATGTATTATAGTAGTTCTATTACATGTTTCCTTATAAATAAAAAACCTGTAATTTTAAATTCAGTGCATTAGGGTTTGTAAAATGATTCTTTCATATAGTGTTCAATAAAAAATATGATGATCATTCCACTTGGGACCTGTGGAAGGTACATTAGCTTATTTGTTTCAGTTGTAAATATCTGTCATGTATTATTGTTTTTCTGACATGTTCTACATCCTGGAGGACCTCCTCACTACGGATCAACTGGAATGAAAATAAATCTAATCTAAACACACATGCTGCAGTCTCTGGCAGCGGAAGCCACACTGCGAGCAGCAATAGCAGCAGTGCATGATGGGAGTGGCAACTAGGTGTGAATAAAGAGGAGGTTGGGGTGGGGTTGGGGCAGGATAGTACGGTAGGTGTGGGGGACAGTGAAATGTTGCTGGGAAGGTTGCAGTGACAAGCAGGAGTATTTTTGCGTGTTATTCCCGCACCTTTCTGGTGCCGCACTACCTTGTATCACATTTTACGAACCCCTCCCCAACCCCTACTCTTTCTCCGTTCTATTCCATTTCGCACCCACTAATTGCATCTCATCGAGTCACATCTGCGATCCCCTTTCTTCACACTTACCACCCTCAGACATGCTACCCACAGTTATATATTTTTTTATTATTTATATCTTTTCTTTGGTCTCATTGTGACTTCACGCCTATTTTAGTGAGTTTTCACCTTTCGCTTTTGTCGACGCCCTGAGATTTCGTCTTGTTTCCCCATTTTTCATTCTTTTCATCCTCCTCATGATTTTTCCCACGTGTTTGGGTGTATTTTTGCAAAATTCTTTTGTACATAATTCTACGTTATTTGCGTAATTTATCGTATTTTTTCCACCACTAAGGATCCTTGTTCCTTTCATCTGCGTCAAATCAGAAAAGCTTCATTATCCCTAGCCAGAACCCAGTCCAACATACTGTTCCTGCACTGTTGCTTGGGTCATGGAATCCCCTAAAATGGCCTTACCATCACGTCACCCATCTCTAGTTGCCACCCCTCCTTCCACAATGACCTCCATCTGTACAGATTACGCCAGTACTTAGCCCCCACCGACATATTACTGCAAAACCGTATCAACCAAGCCCATACCTCCTTGCAGTACATTCTCTCCAACCGCAAAATTATCCTGCTTTTGCAATCCCAATTTCATGGAACCCAAAAACACAATGATACTCATGTTCACCAGGAACTAGAGCAACATCCACAACACCATCTCAAAAAAACTTTCCACCCTGCTCACTTGCTACTCCTGCTTTGGAGTAACACTGTCCACCACCACTATCAGCAACCTCCAAACTTCCGCCATGTCCCCTCGTAGCTGACATACCCTGTCTCACAGACCTACAACATTTACCCCAACCTCCAAAACTCCCTCCAACCACCACTCAGAATTCAGAACCTAAACATACCAGAAACACAGTCTTGATCTTCTCCTCCAGAAGCCTTATCCCCACAGAACTATCAGTCCTTTACAACGTCCTCACCTTTTGCCCCACTCCCAAATTTAATCATGCAGGACTTGTTAAAGACCTTCTCTCCTTCTCCAGTCCCTACAGTTGAAAGACTTCTTCGCCACTAACACTACCAATCAGACTTAAGCAAAGGCCAATGTTGAACCCTGCCTGACTCACAAGGCAATGGTCCAATAACACATGTCAAAACTACCCTGAAATTTTTTACACAGGAAGAAGACAACGAAAGAAATGCACTAACAAAATTTTAGCTGCTAAGAGGCACTGCAAGTATTTTGTAAAAAACTATTGAAGTTACACATTTTTGAAGAACAGCTTATAACAGCGATTTGTACAGCCCTGCCCGCCTAGCGTGCGACTCAGCGAATCACTCACACTGTGCAACACAGCGGAATTATCCAGAGTTCATAGACAACAATTTTAAGCACCTAGAGCCTGGTTTACAATGAAGCAAATTGAAGCAAACATGTGCAAATGAGTATTTGTTGAAAATTCACAACCATTAGCTTGTATATGGGTAGAATCGTTGATACCGTATTAGAGGGACCGAAAGAGGATACGAGGTAGGAAACAAGGCCTATGAATGCTGTGTTATTAGTTTTTAGTTTTTGGAGCTAATATTTGGCATACAGGATACAACTGTATCTTATTAGAGCCACAAAGCAAAACTTTGCTATTCAGTGAGGTATATTGTGCATGGAAAGAGCATTGTTATTGGCGGAGTATGCAAAATGGTGCAGAGAAGTAAGAATTTAAGTGTGGAAGCGTCAGATGCGCGGATATCCTGCACTTTACACAGCAATGCATCTCCATCTCTCCTTGGCACTGGCCAAAAATTTTCCTTATGTTTTGGCTGCCATTTTTCCCTGGCTTCTCATTACCATTGAGGGGAAATTTATGAACTGAACGCTAGTTTCCAACATCAAGTATCATCTCAAGAGGTGACACAGCTAGCGTTTCCACTACGCTTGTAGCGTCTAATAGTCATATTCTTTTCTTTCTGAAACAAAAATGGTGTAGTGGCAAAGTGCACGCTTCATGATACAGTGAGCTTGGGATCAAATCCCTTTCAGTCCGCAACTTTTTCACTATGATTTTTAACTGATCATTCAGATGTTCGAGTGACCGTGAAAGACATGTAGTTCAGATTTTACGTTAAACTGCAGGTCTCCATTTTCTGATTAGGTAACTGGGGAAGGTTAGGGACATGTAACTAGCTGCAGTGGCATTCTGTTGAAAGACCTGCAAGAGACCTACCAGCTCATGCTTGTTAGCTTGTTTGGTCCAGTGGAAACCTGGCTCAAACTATACAAATATTTCTTTGAATAACTTCATATCAAAAGTTCAGTTCTTATAGGACGAGGAATTCTGCCTTATGCAAGACACCTTTTTCACTTTTGTTTTACTCAGACATGTTTTGATAATTTCTGTGCTACCTTCAGTGGGTTATTTTTTATTTTCTTACTGTAAAATTGATGTTATATATTAACATTTAGCGTAACTTTTGGTACATAATATTTACAACTGTGAATGAATAATTGTTGTAAAATATTATAAATCATTTTTTCATAGTTCACAATTGAGATATGTATTAACGACCTTTTGCAATGTGCATTGTTTATAACATTATGTCTAAAGTTCTAGTTAAATCTTAATGGGTAAGAGAGTGTATGTATTCATTAGTTTACATACCTTACATGATGTTATTGGACAATAGTTTCTGATGTGTTCCATAACAGCTGTGTTCACCTCGGTGCATTGTCATCAGAATAACAGAGGCACTGCAATATTGTATTTATCTGCCGATACCAGGCCTGCAACTTTCAAGCACAACATCTGACCTGTACGGAAATACACATAATGGATGTGCGAGTACACGTTGTAGATGTATGGTTGATAACATAGGGGAGTGGGGGCTGGCTGTGAGTCATGCATGGATAGCCAAATGGTAAGGCGACTGCTCACTATATCTGGGTTTGAGTCCTGGTCCAGTACAAATTTTCATTGTTGTCATTCCATTCTACAGCTGAAGCTAGTCATTATTCGCAATTGCGAATTCATCTGTTGTGCAACAAGCTGTCTCTTTGCATGAATGGCCAGCGACTAAATGTGGCCAAGAAACATGTGGACCACCCTATTGCTGAAAACTCTGCCCAACATGACATCCTTCATTTCAATGACTGCTTGACAGCCTTGGCCATATTAATACTTCGCATCGTCACCAGATTTTCTGAATTGCATGGGTCGGAACTCTCCCTGCAATATATCCTATGTTTCTGTAACACTCCTGGTCTTAGTCTTCATTAGCCATTGTTCTTACCCACCCAGACTATGACAAAGCAAGCTGGGATAATTTTAATTCCCCTCTTGTTTTGCCATCTGCCTCCTTAGAATTAATTTTTTTTTCAATTTTAACTCATTACCATTAACATATGTGAATAGAATCTTTATTTTTCATAATAGAGAAAGATTGACCCTCAGTTTGAAATTATATAACACCAGATCTAATTTTGTGCTTAGTTTTAGGTATGTTATTGAATATCTGTTTTTACTGTTCCTAGTTAATATCTTTTGTTATGGGGTGAAATTAGTAATTGTTTCACAAAATAAATTCTAATGTTGACATATATATAAATTCAGCAATAATTGTAAACATTAGGAAGATGAAATGCTAATAATCTTAAAGTATATATTTGGCTCTATTAAAAACCATGTTAGGAAAGACAGCCCTTAATTAATTCCAAAGTAATTAACAGTTTTGTCAAAATTATTGTTTCTATGACTATGTATATTAATTTCATCATTTAAACAAATAATTTGGCTTAACCCTCGTAGTAGAAGAAACTGTTAAAAAGGATCAATTTTTCGATGTATTTAGTTAATTTAATGAGTTAAGTTTTAATTGTAATTTCTGTAAATTTAACTTCAAACAGTTTGAAGTTTCAGTATCTCTTATTGTGAGGATATATATAAGGGCCCGTGTTTTGGTCACTAGTCAGTCCACACCCATGTTTCAGACCATAAACATTTATTGGTTGGAACAACAACAATGCTTGAACTTAACTGTGAAATAAGTGTTACACAATTAGGCCATTTGTTAAAACAGTGACAGTGTCTGCTCTATATGTACCCTTCTATTCTTCAAGAACTGTGAACTTTGTGGTCATGTTTTCACTGCTCATAGATGTTCAACAGTAAACTATAGTAGTCGTGTGTGGAGGTTCGCCTGGAAACAATTAATGAGGCTTATCGAAGGCTATAACAATAGTGTACTGGCCGTATAACTGGGTTTTATTGGGGGTTGTGAACAGTGAAATTAAAGTACTGCAAAATGCAACTGTGCACCTGTCGGCTACATTATTTACAGTAGTCCGTGTTGGAATCCACAACTCATTTTTCTGCCAGTGTACGTCAACACAGAGAACAACAACCGAAAAAACAAAGTGGGCAGAACTGCTAGATGTGATGCCCTGCTGGGTGAGGATTATTGTATGTTGCCACAATAAAACAAGGACTCATGAACTTTAAAAGTGAAATCAGCAGCAGTTTACAGTGAAGATATGATACAGCCAATCAACACATGAGTTTCATAGGCACTGTATGACAGCAGCCAATCAGTGAGCGGGTTCTAAGGAAGCAGCCATTGCCTACAGGAGCAGCCAATCAGCATGCAGTTGGACACAGCTGACTGGAGATAAACAAGACACCTTACCGAGAGAATTACAACTTGCTGCAGAATGTGCAGACAATGGACAACCACAACAGCAGCAGCAGCAAAAGAAGAGTGAATTACAATAAGGTAATATCATAGCATAATATGTTTTGTATTAAGAGATACTAAATAATGAGTGACCTTAATGGAGAAGGCAGTGTGACTGAGGACAAAACTGTAGAGGTTAAATTGTTAAATGAACAGGAGGATGTAAGTTCGACTGGTTCTGTAGATGGTGACGATTATAAATCAAACATAAATACAACTTTGAATGATGGGGACGAAATTCCTATTGTAGATGAAATGATAAAAGCATCTTCTACAGTGTATAGTGAGGTGAGCAGAATGGGCGAAAACAGTACTGAAGTGCATCAGATCATTAAGGTTAAGGAGGAGAAACCTAGTAGCAAAAGTCAGCAAGGCAAAAATTGATGGCAGACAAAACTTTTGGAGCAATGTTAAGGCAAATTATGAGTTGTTTGAGTGATATGAGTAGTAAAGAAGACATTAGTAGAATGAAAGAAGACATGAATTGGATGGAAAGTAGTATGAAAGAAAATATGAATGGGATGGAAAGTAGTATGAAAGAAGACATGAATAGCATAGAAAGCAGCATGAAAGAAAACGTTAGTAGGGTGGGAAAGAAAACTAATAGCATTAGAACTGACATGGTTAACTTAAAGGATGAACTGAAAAAAGAAATTAAAATGGAGATTAAGGTAGTCAGCTCTAATGTTGTAGAATTAAATAAGAAGGTTGAAGTAGTAGCTAAAGATTGTGATGAAAGGGTAAAGACAGTAGAATAGAATAGAAACCCTTTTGTCAAATAACATGTCATATACAATCAGATGATTGGGACATAGATGACTCCTCAGTTTAAAGCTACTTTCTGATTGTAAGTATACAAAATAATTACAGGTATTTTGTAATTTTAAGTACCAGAAATGATTTAAAATAATCATGTTGAAGATAAAGTAAAATTAAAAATAAGTATTTGCTTAAAGTACTTTTTTAGCATGACAGAATAAAATGTAACGTCAGGCACAATTATTGGTGACAGTCAGTCGTAAATTCGTCTACACTGTAATAATATTTACTTACTATGTATTTTTTTAAACGATGTCCAAATAGTTCTGGTTCATAATTTTTAAATTTTTCACAGACTTTATTTCCCAGCCTCATACCCATATAGTAAGGTGTCTTCTCTAGCAGTTTTAGCCTATGATTTGGTAACTTACACTGATATTTGTTTCTTGTTTCGTAGTCATGCTTAAACAGGTTATCCTTAAAGGTTGTGGGTTTTGTTTAGTAAACGTAATTGTCTCATAGATATAGAGGCCAGGAACAGTCATAAGATCAAGGGTCTTGAACAGAGGCCTGCACGATTGTCTTTTTTCTGCACCTGCCATGGCTCTAATGATTTTTTTTCTGTAGCCTAAACGCTCTCTGTTTTCTCTGGTCCCCAAAAAATTATACCATATCCAATCACAGATACAAACTATGCATGAGAGACAACTGTTTTGACTGGTGTTTCTACTATACTGCTTATAACATTCATTGCAAATATTAAACCATTTAGATGGTGACACATGGCATCTACATGGTCAGTCAACGATAAATTCTTGTTCAGCATTACAGCTAGAAATTTGTTACAGTTTGTGGTGACAAGGTTATGTCGTCTTATGGTATTCTGGTATATCCTGTACAGCTTGTTTTGCGGTAAAGTGAATGATTTGTCTCATTGTTAGATTTAATTTCAGACCACTATTTCTCACCAAGGTCTCGATTTCAACCAGAGACTGCTGAATGTGACTAATTAAATTTTCACTTTTCTTGAAAGAGGCTATTGCTGTAGAGTCATCCACGTGTAGAAAAGCGTATGGATTTATGTTAGTCAGCATGTCATTTATATAATACTAGAACAATATTGAACTAAGGATAGATCCTTGTGGCACACATTGTTCTGTCTTTTTCCAATTTGAGATGACTCTCTTACCAGTTTCTTTTATTACTATTCTTTGTTTCCTGTTTAATAGGTAAGATGTCATCCATCTCAGCGAATTTTCACTAAAACCATATGCTTGTAGCTTGCTAAGTAGGAGTTTGTGATCTATTGTGTCAAAGGCTTTACTTAGGTCACAAAAGATGCCCAATACATTCATATTTTTGTCTATACTACTATTAATTTGTATAATAAGTTCATTAATGGCTTTCACAGTACAGTGTCCTCTTTGGAAACCATGCTGATTTTTCTGGATAATATTATGCAGGTTATTATAGTTAGCTATCTGGTTACTTGCAACTCTTTCAAATATTGTGGAAAACATTGATAACAATAAGATTGGTCGATAATTACTCACTTCACTGTGTCTGCCTTTTTTGTAAATGGGCCGTATTTCAGCATACTTCAGTCAATTGGGAAAACATCCTTCCTTGAAAGATTGACTCATTATAAGGGACAGAGGATGTGAAATACTATGGGTGACTGCTTTTATTATTTTTGTAGGAATTTCATCACAGCCTACAGAATTAAAATTCTTCAAGGAGTATATGATATCAGCTACTTCAGAATAGGATATATGGGTGAATTTAAATTTAGTGGGGTTACATAACATGGAAACAGGGTAGACGTTTGGTGGTGATGTTTCATCAGTTTTATGAATTTATGAAGTGGCTGTTAAACGCTTCACAGATTTGTGCAGGGTTCCGGACAGTCTCACCTTCAACCACCAGTTCAAGTTTCCATTGTCTGCCTTCTTTGATACCTATTTCATTCTTTACAATTTCCCATACTGCTTTAGACTTATTGTACCACTTGAAATGTAATTATTATTCGCGATCTTTGCCTTATCTGACTACTTTATCAAAGATATTCTCATATTGCCTTACATAATTTAAGAATTCTGGGACTTGATTGACATTCACCTCCATATGAAGTTCTCTTTTCCTCATGCCTAGAATCTGAAAACCCCTTGTTATCCATGAATCCTTCTTAGTTTTGTAAGTTTTTATAGTTATAAAAAGAAAGCATTCATTGAACACCATCAAGAAGGCCTCCAAAAGTTACTGAAATTTTCATTTACTGAGGACTTAGCAGTAAATGGCCATGAGATGAGGCTGATATTATTTTCTTGCTTCAGTTGATGCTGGTTTTTCTGCTGCTGGTGAGGGCTGTGCTGTATCAGCTGATGATGGTGGTTTTTTTCTGATATTGGTAGTGCTTTTTTTTTGTTGCTGTAGTTTTTGATAATTTCACTGCTGTAGTTGGTGGTGGTTGATGCAGTATTATTTGTGGATGGCATGGTAATTTTGGTTCTGCTGTTGCCATCAACGTCTCCATAATAATAGAGCTGAGAAGTCTCTTTCCCTTTCCGTTTAACTGTATACCATGTCTTGCAAACTGTCTCTCTCTAGGTAGTTAACAGGTAGAAATTGAGCGTTTTCATCCATTTTGCATATGTTCTCGAACTGTTTGTTGGCTTTCATGATTTCATTATTTACACACAAATCGTTCATAAGGATGCGTCTATTCGGAATTCCACTGATGATCATTGTTTTACTCTCATTGGTATCCAATATTTCCTTTTAAGTTTTCGGCGGCACTCGATAATTCATTTTTGTAAACATCATTGGCTTCCCCCTCCCCTCACACACACACACACACACACACACACACACACACACACACACACACAAACACACTATTACTGTGCATTCATTTGCATTAGATGAAGTTCCTGATTTCGTGCCTTGGTGCCCCTGGTTTCATGTAACCAAATGCGTTTGTACCATGTGCCTAATGTAACATTTTTGCGAGTCCACGCGCATGGCTATCCGAGTGTATGTTTATTTTGGAAAATTTCGTTCCTACCTTTCATATCGAAATTATAGTCGCACTTTTAGTTGTGTTTTGATTTGCATATAATTCGTCTGGTCTTTCGTCTGTTTCTAAAACACTGAAACTGTTTTTAATGGCACTTCGAATACGTTTTCACTTTCGTTTACACCAGTTAATTGTTTAGGCCTAACAGACTCGGCATAGCTTTTGTTTGGCACAACATGCGTCATATTTGCACTTTTTATGACTGAATATTTCAGGTCTTGCCGTAATTTTATATCATGACACAAGATGTTAAAAAATTTTTTGTGTCTATTTTACGAACTATTGCGTCTCTGTTTGTCTGCAAAGGTCCGCATTTTGAGAGTTGGTCAGTGTCACTTTTACTTACACAAGGATTTGCTTTTCTTTTCTTCTAGTGTTTTTTATTAAGATATGACAGGGCACACACATATTTTCATACGCTGCACTATATTTCTCGCACAGAGATATTTATGCATGCGTTTTTTTACCATTATTCACAATTCGTGCTGAGATTTTGTTAGCAAACGAATATTTGCATGCTTGGAAGTACACATGGTTTATTAGGTACCGGTTCAACACAAAGCGCGTACAACAACCACAACATACAGAGAAACCACACACAGATGCGTATTACCAACCACTGAACATAAAATACTGACTTTAGTTATTAAAGAACACCAAAGATGTAAAATACATTAACACTCTCCCTTATTTAATAACTTGCAAAGTATAATCTTATTACATAAATACTGATATCTAATGGAGAACAGTGGCTTTCTTAGTATATCAGCAAGTTGTTCTTCAGTGTCTGCTTTTGCAACTGTGATTTCACCAGCACTAACAAGTTCACAAACAAAAAAATGCCTTATATGAATATGCTTCATTCTTCAGTGAAACTCGGGATTCTGGGCAAGACCGTTAACAGCTTCGTTGTCAACCTGCAGAACTGGTGTTGCCTCCAATTGGCCCAATTCTGTCAGAAGCTTCTTGATCCACACAATTTCCCGAGCAACTTCACTGGCAGCCACCACCACAGCTTCAGTTGTGGATATGGCAACAGAAGATTGCTTTCGACTAATCCAGGAAATAGGTGCCTCAGAATACACACAAAGAACACCTGATGTTAAGCGCCCATATCCAAGATCACCACCATGGTCAGCATCACTATAACGCTCTAAAACCTGCTTCTTAGAATTGTTTTTATATTGTTGTGGACTTCAGTCCTGAGACTGGTTTGATACAGCTCTCCATGCTACTATATCCTGTGCAAACTGCTTCATCTCCCAGTACCTACTGCAGCCTACATCCTTCTGTATCTGCTTAGTGAATTCATCTCTTGGGCTCCCTCTACGATTTTTACCCTCCACGCTGCCCTCCAATACTAAATTGGTGATCCCTTGATGCCTCAGAACATGTCCTACCAACCGATCCCTTCTTCTAGTAAAGCTGTGGCACAAACTCCTCTTCTCCACAATTCTATTCAATACCTCCTCATTAGTTATGTGATCTACCCATCTAATATTCAGCATTCTTCTGTAGCAACACATTTCGAAAGCTTCTATTCTCTTCTTGTCCAAACTACTTATCGCCCATGTTTCACTTCCATACATGGCTACACTCCATACAAATACTTTCAGAAAAGACTTCCTGACACTTAAATCTATACTCGATGTTAATAAATTTCTCTGGTTCAGAAACGCTTTCCTTGCCATTGCCAGTCTACATTTTATATCCTCTCTACTTCGACCATCAGTTATTTTGCTCCCCAAGTAGCAAAACTCATTTACTACTTTTAGCGTCTCATTTCCTAATCTAATTCCCTCAGCATCACCCGAGTTAACTCGACTACATTCCATTATCCTCGTTTTGTTTTTGTTGATGTTCATCTTATATCCTCCCTTCAAGACACTGTCCATTCTGTTCAACTGCTCTTCAATGTCACTTGCTGTCTCTGACGGAATTACAATGTCTTTGGCGAATCTTAATGTTTTTATTTCTTCTCCATGGTTTTAATACCTACTCCGAATTTTTATTTTGTTTCCTTTACTGCTTGCTCAATATACAGATTGAATAACATTGGGGAGAGGCTACAACCCTGTCTCAACCCCTTTCCAACAACTGCTTCCCTTTCATGTCCCTCATCTCTTATAACTGCCATCTGGTTTCTGTACAAACTGTAAATAGGATTTCGCTCCCTGTATTTTACCCCTGCCACCTTCAGAATTTGAAAGAGAGTATTCCAGTCAACTATGTCAAAAGCTTTCTCTAAGTCTACAACTGCCAGAAACGTAGGTTCGCCTTTTCTTAATCTAGCTTCTAAGATAAGCTGATGGATCAGTGTTCCAATATTTCTACGGAATTCGAACTGATCTTCCCCAAGGTCGGCTTCTACTAGTTTTTCCATTCGTCTGTAAAGAATTCGTGTTAGTATTTTGCAGCCATGGCTTATTAAACTTATAGTTCAGTAATTTTCACATCTGACAACACCTGCTTTCTTTGGGATGAGAATTATTCTTCTTGAAGTCTGAGGGTATTTCGCCTGTCTCATACATGTTGCTCACCAGATGGTAGAGTTTTGTCAGGACTGGCTCTCCCAAGGCTGTCTGTAGTTCTAATGGAATGTTGTCTACTCCCAGGGCCTTGTTTCGACTTAGGTCTTTCAGTGCTCTGTGAAACTCTTCACGCAATATCATAGCTCCCATTTTATCTTCATCTACATCCTCTTCCATTTCCATGAAATTGCCCTGAAGTACATCGCCCTTGTATAGATCCTCAGTATACTCCTTCCGCCTATCTGCTTTCCATTCTTTGCTTAGAACTGGGTTTCCACCTGAGCTCTTGATATTCATACAAGTGGCTCTCTTTTCCCCAAAGGTCTCTTTAATTTTCCTGTAGGCAGTATCTATCTTATCCTTAGTGATATATGCCTCTACATCCTTACATTTGTCCTCTAGCCATGCCTGCTTAGCCATTTTGCACTTCCTGTCGATCTCATTTTTGAGACGTTTGTATTCCTTTTTGCCTGCTTCATTTACTTCATTTTTGTATTTTCTCCTTTCATCAATCAAATTCAGTGTATCTTCTGTTACCCAAGGATTTCTACTAGTCCTTGTCTTTTTACCTACATGATCCTCTGCTACCTTCAATACTTCATCCCTCAAAGCTACTCGTTCTTCTTCTACTGTATTCCTTTCCCCATTCCTGTCAATAGTTGCCTTATGCTCTCCCTGAAACTCTGTACAACCTCTGGTTCTTTCAGTTTATCCAGGTCCCATCTCCTCAAATTCCCACCTTTTTGCAGTTTCTTCAGTTTTAATCTACAGTTCATAACCAATAGATTGTGGTCAGAGTCCACCTCCGCCCCTGGAAATGTCTTACAGTTTAAGACCTGGTTGCTAAATCTCTGTCTTACCATTATACAATCTATCTGAAACCTGTCAGTATCTCCAGGCTTCTTCCATGTATACAACCTTCTTTTATGATTCTTGAACCAAGTGTTAGCTATGACTAAGTTATGCTCTGTGCAAAATTCTACCAGGTGGCTTCCTCTTTCATTCCTTACCCCCAATCTTTATTCACCTACTACGTTTCCTTCTCTTCCTCTTGCTACTATCGAATTCTAGTCACCTATGACTTAAATTTTCGTCTCCCTTCACTATCTGAATAATTTCTTTTATTTCATCATACATTTCTTCAATTTCTTCTTCATCTGCAGAGCTAGTTGGCATATAAACTTGTACTACTGTAGTAGGCGTGGGTTTCTTGTCTATCTTGGCAACAATAAGGCGTTCACCATGCTGTTTGTAGTAGCTTACCCACACTCCTATTTTTTATTCATTATTAAACCTACTCTTGCATTACCCCTATTTGATTTTGTATTTATAACCCTGTATTCACCTGACCAAAAGTCTTGTTCCTCCTGCCTCCAAACTTCGCTATTTCCCACTATGTCTAACTTTAACCTATCCATTTCCCTTTTTAAATTTTCTAACCTACCTGCCTGATTAAGGGATCTGACATTACACGCTCCAATCCATAGAGCGCCAGTTTTCTTTCTCTTGATAACGACATCCTCTTGAGTAGTCTCCGCCCAGAGATCTGAATGGAGGACTATTTTACCTCCGGAATATTTTACCCAAGAGGACGCCATCATCATTAAACCATACAGTAAAGTTGCATGCCCTCGGGAAAAATTACGGCTTTCAGCCGTTTGCAGTACCAGCACAGCAAGGCCATTTTGGTTAGTGTTACAAGGCCAGATCACTCAATCATCCAGACTGTTGCCCCTGCAACTACTGAAAAGGCTGCTGCCCCTCTTCTGGAACCACATGTTTGTCTGGCCTCTCAACATATACCCCTCTGTTGTGGTTGCAACTACGATATGGCTATCTGTATCACTGAGGCACACAAGTCTCCCCACTAATGGCAAGGTCTATGGTTCATGGGGGGGGGGGGGTTGTTTTTATATAAAAGTCCATAATTTGTTGTACCTCGCAGGTATCGTAAGGTTCTTTTAATTTTGACTACATCACGATCTGTTGGTTTTTCAAGATTTCTTGATTCAACACTGACAGCATATGCAATTTCAGGATGTGTCCCACACATCAGAAACATCAGTGCTCCAACAGCTTGCCCGTATGGAAATTGGGAGTTGCAAAGAGTTTCTTCTGTATCATTGTCCTTTATAATGGGTGTAGCTACAGCCTTGCAGTTCATGTTGAAATGCTCTAGTATTTTCTCTGTGTAATGAGTTTGACTTACACATACAGTTCCACATTCTTGTTGGTCAATTTCCAGACCTAAGAAAAATGATGCAGACACTGAAATTATTTTAAACTCTTCTCCTAAATCACTGACTATTTTTTCAAGTTTCTGTTCACTGTGGGCTGCAATCAGAACAGCATGAACATAAAGCTGAAGGAATATTTTCTTACAGCCTTTCTGTCTCATGAAAAGACAGGGATCAGCTTGACTCCTCTGGAATCCCAGTTTGGTGAGATGGTTACTGAGCTTCTCATTCCAGCAATGCAGAGCCTGTTTCAGTCCATATAGACTTTTCTTCAAGTGACATACTCTCCCAGCCCCATCATCACATCCGTCAGGTTGTTGCATAGAAATGGTTTTTTTTAAAACACCATAAAGATAAGCAGTTGAAACATCAATTTGTGAAAGTTTCATGCTCTTACTTGCAGCAACACTTAGTAGTGCTCGAATAGTAGACACTCTAGCTACAGGACTAAACGTCTGGTCATAGTCAACTCCTCTCTGCTGCGAATAACCCTTAATCACCAATCTTGCCTTGAATTTATTGACTGAGCCATCAGTATTTGTTTTAACTTTATACACCCACTATTAGGAATGGCTCTCTTTCCATATGGTAGGTCAACCAGATCCCACGTTTTATTTTCTTGAAGAGCTTTTATTTCAGAATCCATAGCTTCCTTCCAGAAATCGTTTGGAACAGACTTCATGGCATCGCTGTATGTTACTGGTTCCTGGAAAGATATTGAGAGGTGCATTACATAATTATTAAATTTTTGTGGAGGTCTGAGGGTTAACCGATCACACAGATATGGTAAAGCTTCTCCACTTGTGTCTTACTGATCTTCCTCTTGAGGGTCTTCATTTACATCCAAGGAACTGCCATCCTCTTCATTCTCACTATCAGTACCACACTGGTCATCAGTCTGAGGCGCTGGATCCTGATGATTGAATACATTCACTGGAAGAGTTGAACTTTTCTCAGTCTTCAGTGACCTGTCCTCAAAGATGACATCTGGTGACCTAATGAGTTTGCACACCTCTCCACAATAAATTCTGTAACCCTTATTGTGATCATATTGAATAACGACATTTTTCAGTGCTTTTCGGTCCATCTTCCTTCTCTGTTGTTTTGGAAGATGAGCATAGCAGATGTTTCAGTCTTGACTTCTTTCCACACCACATTTCATATGGAGATGTTCCTGGAATACTGGAAGGCCCTGTATGGTTCAGAATGTAGGTTGCAGTGTTTACCATCTCTGCCCAAAGTTTCTGTGGAATGTTTCCGTGTGCATGCATTATGGCTCTGGCAGTTTTCACAACTGTACAGTTCTCTCTTTCACTGCACCCATTTCGTTCTGGAGTGTGTGGCATTGTGAGGTGTTGAATTATACCCTCTTTGTGAAGAATCTCTTTTGCTTGTTTATTATCAAATTCTTTTCCATTATCACTCAAAAGTTCCTTGATGGTATGTCCAGCAGCTTTTGCTTCAGCTATGAGCTGCCTTAACTTTCCTGCAACTCCAGACTTTTCTTGTATGAAATATGTTGCCCTTAATTTTGTATAATTACCTTTGAAAAGAACAAAATACCGGTGCCCTGACACAGAAGGTACTTGAAACGGACCAGATACATCAGCATGAATAAGCTCACCTGGTTCTGCTGTCCTCTTTCTGGTGCCAAATGGTAAACGATGAGCTTTGCCATAAATACAACCTTCACAAAGTTCACTGTCCATTTCCACCTCTATATTTAACACATTACGAAGTACAGACTTCACATGGCGCTTGTTCTAGTGAGCAAATCTTTCATGATGAAGCTGCAACATATTGTCTCTGCTAGTGGTATTAACTTCACTGAGGGTGTCAGGTTTCACATTTCTTACAGCAAGTTTAAAAAGGCCTCCAAAGCGATCACGGACACCTAACAATCTAGTGACATTATCAATCTTAAGATGACAAATTTCTGCAGTTGATGTGAATTTACTTTCTGGATGATTATCCTGTGCTTGCAAGAACACAGAATAGATTCTTATGAATATGAGGTACATACCATACATCTGTCAAGGTAATTCTGTTCCATTTTCCTCCAACTGCTGCTTCCTTTTCCAATTGCTTCAATTATGTCACCATTAGCTGCAGTAACTGAGTGTTCTGTTAGAAAAGTCTGAAATGTTTTGAAACAATTCCTATCATTTGTAATGTGACTTGTTGCACCATTGTCTATATAGCAGTCCTCATTTCTACATTCAGAGTCCATCACAGAATATGTCATAGCAAGAAGTATCATATGTGTATCTGTGGTTGCTGGTTTTGGAGGTTTGCCATCAGCTGCCCACTTTCTGAACACTTTAATTGTATGGTTGGGTTTCTTGCAGTAATTGCATATTAATTTCTTTTTCTTCATTCTCTCCATTGAATTTACTTGCTGAAATGACAGCCGTGATAAGTCTGTGGTGAGGGCTTCTTGTTTACTAAAATCATACTCCTTTGTATCAAAGCTTTTTCGTATACACGCAATTGTTCTGTTAAGGGGCTCCGGAATGCCCTATATTTGCAATGTTAAAATAACGCTTATAAATTACATCTTTCCTCACAAAGTATTTGAG
Organism: Schistocerca americana; assembly: GCF_021461395.2. Taxonomy (NCBI): domain Eukaryota; kingdom Metazoa; phylum Arthropoda; class Insecta; order Orthoptera; family Acrididae; genus Schistocerca; species Schistocerca americana. The sequence goes on from NC_060122.1 coordinate 796,251,988, forward strand.
GTAGGAAGTTGAACTTTTTATAGATTATTTATTGGAATATGGGCTACAGCTTAACACAGGGATTTTACAAAATTTTAGTTCAGTTATTAAAGATGATTTTTTTTTAATTGTAATGAAAATTCACAACATTTTTTTGCAATTTTTTATTTATATATTCAAAAATATACAGTTTTTTGGAAAAAGGCTGTGTTAAATTATGCAGAAGGTACTGTGTAACATTTACTGAAAGTTTGAAACAAATATGTTTGGAAGATCCTTAGAAAACATGTAATTAGTATGAGAAAATAAAAGTTTTGGGAATCGAGCGACAAAGATTGGATTAACTTTTTAGTGCATTCCAGGTCCATAGGATGGATTATCTGCATCCCCTGCAAACTCCTCCTCCAGCTTCCTCTTGTTCCTCCTCCTGTTTACTCTTGCTTGTATTTCTAGACTCTTTACAGCCCTGTCTGCAGCCCGAAGGCGTTCCTTGTCTAAAGCAAGCATCGTTCGTTGTTGTGTTCGTAGATTTTGCTACCATTTTCTTCAGTTGCAGTTACTGCAACACTGTTCCAAAAGGTGGTCATGTATGAACACTTATCAAATTTCAGTTGTATTTCACTAGCAAGTCCTACATGCTTTATTATGGAGAGTTCCAGACCAACTTCACTACAATGAATACATCTTACACAGTTTGAAAAAATTCCTTTGAGAACCGACATATTTCATTCACATCCGATTCGCCCATAAAACATTCATAGTTTTCACTCATTGAACCAAGCTTCTTCTGTGAAGTATTTTCTTTCCCACTTTGACTGCTATGGGCAGGTGTACTTGAGAGGTTAGGTTCATTCACTTGGTTATCGTCTTTATTGTTTACAGTAATAACACATACCTTTGGCTTTCCAACATTTCTCCTTTTCTTAAAAGCCTTCAGAGGATTTCTAATAACTTTACTTTTACTCATTATTATACTTCAACAAAACAGAGACTCAAGAAACAGAATTAATTACGAATATTTTCGAGATAACGACAGAGTAAATAAATATGAAACAATCGACAATCACACCAGCGATATATATTGAACCATCACAGGTTAGCCACAACACATACTTTATCTCACATCACTAAAATGTACGTGATGAACACGGACCTTAATAATAACACCATTTGACAGCAGTTTAACAGCGCCAGAGTGGGTCACGCCCATGTAGAACACATTTCAAAAAAAATTTAAAAATAGTTGTAGTCTTCAGAATTGAATAAATTATATATCTATTAAAAGATAATAATCTGCAGATTCAGAAAACGCAAAAAAGTAAAAATTGAACTTTTCATGAATTTGAGCCTTTCCGGAGCCCTTTAAATTATCAGTTGTTCTGTCATCTCGAGACATTAGCATCCAACTAGATTTAAACGAAAAATAGCCTTCTGGTAGTGTACCTAATGTTTTACAAATCAAAAACAAATCAGGCAATTCTGAATTATTTTTGATATCTTCAGCCATTACCTGTTTCAATTCACTCCACAAATTTTTCAGTTTGGAAATATGTCGTAATATCGTCTTCAGGAGCCTTTTTGTAACTGAAGAACTGCAAACAAAGGTTGTAAGCTTTGTCTTCAGAGACACCATCAAATATTTTGGATAATTCTGTCCACACTTCGCATGCTGTATTTAGGCGCATTATTTTCTGCAAAGTTTCATCCACCATATTTGTAGTCAAAACAAGTAGAGCGTTGCTGTCTGCTTTGTTAAAAACTTCTAATGCACTTTTGTAGATCGCCCTTTGTTCAATGGTAGCACTTTCTGAAAGAATACTGGGTTTCACTAAACTGCCTTCCACAACATCAAGTGCGCCAGGAATTCCTCGCAGACAAATACTTATTTTGTATTTCCAGGTGTTCCAATTTGTTTTGCCTTCCAGAAGCGCGATGTTGATAATTTATCATTGAATCCATCGCTGGTTGCGTGGAGTTAACAACTGCAAAAAGGTTTTGTTGGAGATAACTTTAAAAAACTTTTGCATGGAGTTACATTATTATTTTCGTACAAGTGTCCTTTTAACACGCACCTGGGCCGATAACCTGCTGAGATTTTGTTAGAAAACGAATATTTGCATACTTGGAAATACACATGGTTTATTAGGTACCGGTTCAACACAAAGCACGTACAAGAAGAACAAAATACAGAGAAGCCACACACAGGTGCGTATTATCAACCACTAAACATAATATATTGATTTTAGTTATTAAAGAACTCCAAAGATGTAAAATACATTAACAATTCGTACATCTTTTGCGGCCGCCATCTTAATAACTCTCAATCATAGTACAGAACACTAATGAGAAATTAACATTGAAGAGTAATATATTTGTAGAAGAGAGAAAAAATATTTGTGATGACTATAACAGGAAGGTGGAGGCTTCTGAAAAACAGTGTAAAGAGGAAGTCAACGGTTCCAGGAAATTTTGTGCTGAAACCAGGGTTAAACTTGAGAACCAAATAGATCCATTAGAAATGATTCAGAAATGTGTGCAGTAGTAGTAGAAGAAAAACTGAAAAATGTAAATGAAATTATAGATTAAGAATTGACAGAAATAGAGAAAAAAGTAGTACCAAATATAGAGCATAGCGTAACTGAAAGTGTGTCTGATTCTGACTGTGGTTGTAATAACAATAGCAATGACGAATCCATTACTGATGAGAATGGGGTATTTGAATTAATAAGTGATGATGAGGATCATGCTATTTGTCATTTGACTGTGTCTAATAATCTTTTTGGTAAGCAGGATTATAGTTTTTCCTGGGAAAAGATTAATGAGGGTTTGTTGTATGAATAAAATCACATAGTAAGTAAAAAGGAAGTGTGGTACCCTGTAATAACAGCAAGTGTGCAAGGTTACATGTTGAGTGCTTAGTAGACAGTGGTAGTGATTTGAATGGCCTGTCGCAAGCAATTTTTGAATCTATTAAGAACACAGAGGGTATAGTAGTGATGCATGTACCTGGAATAAAAATTTTTAATGCTACTAGTAAGCTGACAAAGAGCGTGAAACAAGAGGTACTGTTAAATGTGGAATTGGCAGGACAGTTGTTGAAATACAATTTGTTGGTGGTTCAAAATCTCAGCTTTGATGTAATATTTGGGACCAGTTTCTTGTGTAAATAGCAAGTAGTAGTATCCATTATGCTTACCCTAATTGTCTGCCTCATATTTCGTGTTTCCTGAGACAAGTCAAACTCTTTTACTATCCTATCTGTAGTTTACAAGTTAATCAGAAGCACTCTTCGACCTTCATGTAATTTTGTGCAGTAGGATACTTCAGTATAGAAATATGTTAAAAAAAGCTTCTCCAGTGTTGTATATATAGAGTGGTGGAAATATTTATTGCATCACCATGAATTACTTAGTCTTTTTGTGTTTTGCAGCAGTTTGCTCCAGGTTATACCAGTCCCATTGTTGCTAAACTTTGTTGACATATTCTTGCCTTAATAATTTGACTGACTCATGCATCTTTTGCAACAATACACAACTCTTTGTTGTTGTCGTTTGGATTTATAATGAAACCAGTGTTTGTACTGCCATTTTGAGTTGAGACTTTGTAGTGAGAAGATGGGCAGGTCAGTTGAATTAACGCCAGGAAAGAAAGCTGCTATACTTTCTTATTTGTCTATTGGTCTCAGCACCAGACAGATAGCCTCTAAGACAGGACTTAATCAGTCTACGATTTCGAGGTTAGTGGAAAAATACAGGGAAAAAGGAAATGTTGATCGTGAGAAAGGAAGAGGTCAGAAAAGGGTTTCTAGTACCAAACATTCCAGGGTATTGAAAAGGCTTTCGCTCAACGATCGTCGCCTGTCATCAGCTGAACTAAACTGAGACTGGGAAGAAAAGTGCAACATCTAAGTAACCAGTAGAACTGTAAGAAATATACTACTGGAAGCTGGACTCTCAGCCTATCGTCCTAGAAGGAAGCCTTTATTGACCAACATAATAGGACAAAAGCGACTAAAATGGGCAAAGGCCCATTCGACATGGACACCAGAGATATGGAACAAAGTAATCTTTTCTTTAAGTCCAAATTTAATCTGCATGGCTCATATGGAAAAGTGTTCGTGCGTCGAAGAAAAGGTGAAGAATTTTTGCCATCATGTATAACACATACAGCCAAACACCCACAAGGACGATGGTCTGGGGGTGCATTTCCAGTCACGGAGTAGATTGTCTGGACTTCATCAATGGCACTGTCAATGCAGATGCCTACACAAGCATCCTTGAAAGGAAGCTTATGCCAACCATTAGAGACCAGTTTGGAAATGTTTCCAATTGCATTTTTCAGGATGACTCCAATACTTGCCATAGAGCTTTGAAGATGAGTCCTATTACTAATATTTGTACCAAATACAAAACAGATTACTTTCTTGGTTAATTATCACATAGTTCTAGATTTCAGGTAAAATCTTTCCTTCGACAAAATGGGGTTCGAGTATTAGAGTGACCTGGAAACAGCCCTGATGTCAATCCTATAGAGAACTGTTGGAAGGTTATGGGAAGTTCTAGCGCCAAAAAGATGCCACAAAATAAACAGGAGCTGTTGGAGACCCTTGTGCGTGTGTGGTTTCATGAAGTGAGTGAGGAGTACATTAAAAAGTTAATTCTTTCAATGACTTCATGGTGCCAAGTGGTGATTAAGGTGCATGGTGGAGCAGCAAAGTATTAAATGCAACAGTGTGTTCATATAAAGCAATACAAACACTAAAATCCATCAATGTTATGTTACAACATTAATATGCAGTGTTTCTTGCAACATTATTATTCATATTTCAGAATAGCAAACAGAATAGCTGACATATCCAATGACACAAATTTTCCAAGGAAGTGTTAAATTATAAAAAACAAACATTTTTATAGAAATAAATTAAGAATAAAACAAATTGACAAAAATTATTGTGTACATTCATTTCTGATCGAAATCGAGATAAATCAGGCAAAATTAGCTCAGTTATTCAATGATTGTAACAAAAATATTTAATTGTAAGAGGTGATACAATAAATAATTCCACCACTACATATATATATATGTCTTGGAAAAGGAATCTTCTGAGATAGAATGAAGATTGCCAGAGTACTACCACTATTCATAAAAGGTGATCACATGTGCCCAGATAATTACAGACCAGTTAGCCTCCTTCCCATTTTGTCAAAGATCCTAGAAGGAGTAATATTTGTTAAGTCAATGGCATTTTTTTATATAAAAACTGTATCATAAATGGTAGACAGTTTGGGTTTCAGAAGGAAACATCTTATAAGAGGCCATCAGTAAAAGTAATCAAACAGTTGAAATGATCACCCACTGGCTTGAAGTGAATAGATTAATTCTCAATTATGAGAAAACTAACGCAGTTCTATTTAGGAACAACAAAAGAAAAACATGTGAACTGACAAATTTGCAAGACCTAGATGTAAGAGTAGTCGAAAGTGCCAAATTTTTAGGAATTGCTGTGGACAGTTGTTTAGGATGGAAAGATCATATTTCCAATATAAGCAATAAACTTAGCAGTGCTGTTTTTGATCTGAGGCAAATTAAGCCACTAATAACTGATGAAGATGTGCACCTGGTGTATTTTTCATACTTCAATGCTATAATGAGCTATGGTATAGAAATGTGGGGCCACTCGATTGAGGCAATTAAAACATTCAAATTACAAAAGAGAGCAATTAGAATAATAGGGAAAGAAGAACAAGAGATAGTTGCAAGCCTCTTTTCAAAATATATAAGATTCTAACCTTCTACAGCTTGTACATGTATAAAATTCTGCCCCTTGTTTGGGATCATAAAGATAAATTTAACAAAAATGAAGATGTACACCACCACCACGCCAGAAACATCAAGAAATTAAGAATTACAAAGCATAACACAACTCAGTATGAGAGAGGCAGTGGTTACATGGCAGTAGAGTTGTACAACTCTTTACCACCACACATCAAAAAACGTTCAGATGTGTGTGCAATCTTATGGGACTTAAACTGCTAAGGTCATCAGTCCCTAAGCTAACTCACTACTTAACCTAAATTATCCTAAGGACAAACAGAAACAACCTTGTCCGAGGGAGGACTCGAACCCCCGCCCGGACCAGCTGCACAGTCCATGACTGCAGCGCCATAAGCCACTCGGCTAATCCCGCATGGCCACCACACATCACAAATGCCAAATCGAAGGATAAGTTTACACAGGCAATCAAACAACTGCTATTAGAAACCCCTTTATATTCAATCAGAGAATCTCTTTCAAATGAAATAGCTAAAGCAAACAGGTGTAGTACACTAAAATGCTGTACACAGGTAAAGACAAAAAGAAAAAGTAAAATGTCTTAACTTCTTAACAGCACTGTTTTATCTAAATATTTTGTTTTCTACAGCATTAGTGCTGTTAAATTTTTTATAAATGTAGACAAAATGGGATCTAGAATATGTGTGTGCTGTATGACTGTATTATACAATATATATAAAATGATGGGCCCATAGTATAGAATTATTGTAATTAAATGTTCTGTAATTTAGGTACATAGGTTATGTATGCCTAATAAAATCCATTCAGTTTAAAGTGTCTCAACTTTTGTAACTATGATGTAAATTTCCACAAATATTGTGGTTAAAATTTACTGGTTATCTTAGCAAAACTGTAGTTAGAATCAGTAAAAGTAAAGTATTTTATTGGAAAACTGACAAAGCAAATATGTACTTGGACTTGCTTCTTAGATGTACATCATAAACTGCTAAATAAATAAATGAAGCAAACTTGGCAATTCGTTCACTACATAAAGCCTTCTCAGCATTACAAAATACAAATGTGATTATAGTTGGTGTACCACAGAGGCATGACCTGCCTGAATGGTCTTGTGTGAACCAAGAAATTCAATCCGCAAAAAGAAAACTAAAAGAATAGTGAAAGGCTTCCATAACACTTGTTTTGTTAATACTTCTAGTAACAAGGAGATGTATACAGCACATGGACAGCATGTAAATGCAACTGGTAAAGAACTAATTGCCACAAGGATTTATGAATCGGTGGAAACAAGCAGGGAAGTGTACAAAACAGCAATAGGACTTAAATGGAAGGATACTGCAGTCTCAGATAAAGAACCAGCAAGAATTGTTACTGACACAACTCCAGCACCAATAACAGCACAATCCTTAAAAGTGAATTCTGTATATGTGGAGAGGACAATTACTCAATAAATGAATATACCCAAGAGATCAGTGCAAAGTTAGTACAAGCAGCAAATGATGTGCCAGGAAAGAAGACACCATATAAGACGAGAGAACTACTTGCAAAAAGAAGAATATAGCAACTCAGGCTCAAGGAATGAGAATACCAACAGGCAGAATGCGGCAGTCAACCTGAAGAAAGAAACCACAATGAAGGGATCAGGATTTTTGGTGGGATCAGCGGTGGTTTCACAAAAGAAAGCAGTTAACAAAGTGAGTCATCAAGTGGATGAACAGGTATGTGACTATCATAACACAGACGATCACAGTGCATCAAGATTAAAGACATTAACTGAACCTACAACTTCAAATATAGGAATACAGACATAGACAAACTACTTACTTTTCGACAAGTTTACATACATTGTGTTCGAAATAAGATTTTAGAATTAGAACATTTATGTAACACTGAACATGTAGATGTTATATGTGTATCTGAGCACTGGTTAACCCAAGAACAAGTAAGTATATCTGTTCCCCAAAGGGTATGTTGTGGGACACATGATATGTAGGAAACAGAGAAAGAGTGGTGGTGTTGGAATTTTTGTCCAGAATTGATGTACTCCTCAGAAGTAGATGGGGAGTTTAGTTGTGTAAAACTAATGAATGAAAATATAGTGGTAGTTAATATATATAAGTCGCCAGATGGTGATGTGAATTTGATTATTGAAAAATGTGAATTAATATTTAAAAAGATATTGAAGTGTAGAACAAGAATTGCTATATGTGGTGATTTCGACATAGAAATGGTAATACACAGAGGCCAGTTGCTCGGACATTTTTAAATATGCTAAGATCATTAGACCTCTATTGTATAAATAACTGTGCCACACATAAGAATGCCTGCATAGCCAATATTGTTGTGAATTTCCATAGGGAAGATTTTACAGTCAGACTTGCAGGAAGTGGACTTGCAGATCATGAGCCACTACTCCTTACACTATGTAAGAGGCAGCCAGTTAAAACTGAAGAAGCTAAAGAAGTAATGGTATGAGGACAAAAGGAAGAATACATATGTATGTTTGTTGATAGATTAGGAAGTGCAGATTGGGACTTTAGTTGTCAATCTGGGAAAAGGGAAGCTGAAATTAACTTTGATAACTTTTAAAAAAAGTACACTGTTTTAGGGTATTCTTGCTCATCAGTGAAAACATTAGATATCCAAGTGAAATGAAAAAGAAATGTCTGAACTCGTTTACAGAAGAACTAGCAGAAATTAGAGGAAACATGCACATGCTGTACCAGATGCATGAGCAAGCCGCTAACCAAGGAGCAGAACAGAGTGTGAACATTCATAGGTCATATCAGAAATGCAAAAAACACTACAAAGCTAAAATTCGTCTGGCAAAAAAGCAAGCAGTGGAAAACTATACATAAAGGGCTCCCAATAAATGCAAGGCAGCAAATAATAAAACAAGAGAATACACCAAAATGCACAGTAACAGCTCTGCTTGAACCTGAGGAATTAAATCAGTACTTTTTAAACTTGGTTAAAGAAATAAGTAAAAGTATTAAAGCAATAAATTCTTCTGCAATGGACCTTGTTGGAACACCACTGCCTGTTTATCTGATATTCCAATGGAGGGCTGTCACACCTGCTGATGTTATAAAATCTGTATCCAAATTTTCAGGTTCTAAAAGTATGAACTGTTATTGGTTATCAAATAACACAATTAAAAAGATAATATACTTATCGCCAAACCATTAGCTTTATTTTTAATAAATGTGTAGAATTTGGAGTTTTTCCAGATGCACTTAAGATACCAAAAGTTTTCCCAGTTTTTGTAAAAAAAAAGGGGACAAACATATTCCCCAAAGCCACAGACCAGTCTCCATTGTTCGAATATTCTCAAAGATATTTGAGGCACTGATACACACAAATAAGCAGCTTCTTTGAAAAACACAATATCCTGTGAAGCAATCAGTTTAGTTTTCGCGAAGGGAAAAACACAACAGGGGCCATCTTGGAAATCATTAACAGCTTTTGAAAACAATAACATGGTATCACTGGTATTTTGTGAACTAAGCAAAGCTTTCGACTGCATTCCTGTTGATGTACTACTGGGGAAACTAGAGTTTTATGGGGTGAGAGGGAGCAATTTAGCTATGATAAATTCTTATTTAAGTAACCGAAAACAATTCGTATCAGTCAGAAATGTAAATTCTTGCATAGTGGAAATCAGCATAGGTTTACCACAAGGGTCTATCCTTGGACCATTCTTCTTCATTGTAGCTATTAATGATTTACCTAAAAGCATAGCCCACCCTGTCATGTGTTATGCTGACGATACAAAACCACTTACCACACATCAGAACATTTCAGATCTGAATAAACTAACAAAAGAAACACTTGATAAGGTTCTGGACCGGCTTGCAGCCAATAAGCTCCTGTACAATCCTGATAAACCCAACAACTTTTAATGGGAACATCAAATGAAGTAGGCAATAAGTCAGTAAAACTCTACGTATTGACACTGATACAAAACTCTATTAGGAGGAACATGTCAATCATGTATGTGAAAAAATATCTCGGGTGGCATACCTTATCTTGAAACTAAAGGAGTTAGTCAGCTTGGAGTACCTTAGGGTGACATACTTTGGGCTATTCCAGTCACATATTTATTATGGTATTATTATATGGGGGCACTCCCCTCACATCAAGAACATCCTGAAATTGCAACAAAAAAAAAAAAGTCTTATGAGTAATATATAAAAGAGGTCATAGCGAGCACTGTCGTCCTCTTTTTCACAGACTCAGAATACTCACAATTATAAATTTATGTGTTTATGTGTCTATACTCTATATTAAACATAATATTTCAGAATTTATTGCCAGAGGGGAAATACATGAACACAACACCAGGACTAAGGGTAATTTAAACATACCACGCCACAGATAAGCAAGAACAGGAAATTCCCACAAAGTAAACCCACTCAAAATATTCAATAAACTGCCAATTCATGGTCAGTCTATGGATATAATTTTTTTTAAAATTAAGTGGTACAGCTGGCTGTCAGATCATCCATTCTATGACATTAAAGAATTCTTTCAGATGCCTGAGGAGGATATTAGCATTTAAAAGTTGTCCATAGTTAAACATATTATTGTGTACTGTGTCTAATCTTGTGTATTTACATAGTGTATACAATAAACAACACGATACTATATTATATTAAATTATAGTATAGCTTATTGCATTAACTTTTAGAAGCTATCCTGGTGTAATTTGGTACACTGCCATGCTTGAAATGTGTTCTATAAAGTCCTGACACTTGATATTTTATTATCTCTATGTACTAGTACATCTTGTATGATGAAGCCAATATCATTGTAAAATGATCTATGGTGAACATAGTTCTTGATTCTTGAGTCTTGTCTGTGTGTCATGTATTTTTGACAAAGTCCTCCTTGGCTGAAAGCATATTTGGGTTTTTGTTGCGCCTATGTTTGACTCAGCATCTCTGCTTTTGTGATTATTTATGTTTACATGTCCATGAGTATTGGGCAATTTGCATAGAAAAATTTACACTGTTATATTGTCTTCTTTCTTAGACTGTTTTGTACACTTATTTTAGAAAGATTTTCTAAGGGTTGTGTCACTTTAACTTCCATTATGATCTTAAGCTGAAAAAATTGTTGAAACTTTGAATGGCCCTTAATTTTACTATAAATGAATTATGTGTGGAGTGTCTAATGGATGGTTGAAGTTTGGTACTTTGTGTTCATAATGTAACCACTAAACCAAACTAATTAAATTTGTATGGACCAAGAAATGAAGTTTATTCTGAATTCTGATATTAGCAGGTGTCCAAAGAAGTCAATGATGTGGCTTAAGGCAATGTTTAAACTTCTGATAAAAAAGAAGAAGGTTGATGTTAAACTCACACTTGAGGAAAATAGCTGCTGGTTTGATGGCATGTTGTACACCCCAAAATATCTTGATTTGATAGCATTTTCTGAGGTAAAAATTTTCCACAGTTGTAGATATAAGCATAAATTTCTTAATATTTGCCACATATACAGCTGCTTTAAATTTTAGAAAGGTAAAATATATCATACCTTTATAAGTACATAAGTGGTTTCAGTATTTTAAATATTCATATTTGTTACACAGTTTTGTGTTTGCTGCAAAATTCTGTGGAAACACACGAATGTAAGATGGTCACAGCTGTGCTGCAGTTAAATGGAAGGTTGTATTTAACTGTGGGCATTAATACAAAGCTTTTCAGTGTGTACTCCCTTTTTAAAGAATTTATTCTATAAGACGATAGCTGCACTGCTTTCCCGTATGTCATATAGTCCCACATTTCATGATGGTTTTTTTCTTTTATCAAATCATATGTGGTTCTGTGTAGTTAATATTTAGCTCTTTTCCTAAATGGTGAATACTGTATAATGACCATGACATTGTGTCCAATTTATAATTTTATTTATGGTGAATTGATACTATCTCACATGTATCAGTTGATTTCCAGTATCTTGACATTATCTGGAACATGTTATATGGTGTAGAAAAAATATCTTTCATTTCACTAAATGTATAGCTATATATAGAGCATTTACATGAGTGAATTGTGGACTGGAATTATTAATACAGGGTTTTAACTTTTTTATTGATCCAGAGAGGTGGAGGATAGTATTCAGGATTACTATTTGTACATCTAAACTCAGCAAGCCACCTTGTGGTGAATTGGGAAGGGTGCTTTCTGTATCATTGTTACTTCCCCCTTTCATGTTCCAGTCATGAATAATTAGCTGGATGTATATTGTTGGTAAGCCTCCATGTGGTCTCAAATCTCTATAATTTCATCTTCATGGCCTCCTTGCAAGATATATGTAGGAGGAGACAGTATAAATGTTGACTTGTCTAGACACGTATGCTCTTGGGACTTCGTGGCCTCAAATCTCTATAGTTTCATCTTCATGGCCTCCTTGCAAGATATATGTAGGAGGAGCCAGTATATATGTTGACTTGTCTAGGAATGTATGCTCTCAGGACTTTAATAGAAAAACACATTATGATGCAGAATGCCTTTGAATTAAACGAAAATTTCAAGCAAGAATAATTTAGGTTATTTAAAATATATAATTCTTAAGAACTATAATTCATTGCAAGAAGTGTTTTAATAATTTGGTGGCGAATAGTTGTGAAGATAGTGATACAGACTGATATAGATTTTTTTCCTTTTTTTCTGTATTTTCTTTTATTTATTTCCTGTATTATTTTCATCATACATTGAAAATATTATCTCAGAATGCGTTTTGTAAATATAATTCAGGTTAAAATTATGTTTCTGTTTACATAATGTACATTTTATGAATGTGATTCCCATTTTCATCTACTCTGAAGATGTATGTTTCCCTATTAGTTAACATGTAATTTGAGAACATTTTCTATGAAAAGAACAACATGAGTTGTAGTGCTGCATTTCTGTGTGTGTGTGTGTGTGTGTGTGTGTGTGTGCGCGCGTGTGTGTGTGTGTGTGTGTGTGTGTGTGTGTGTGTGTGTGTGTGTGTGTGTATACCTTTTAGTTTTGTTCCTACAGTCCAGCTACTTCATATGATCAGTATGCATGAACTTATTCCTCTCGACTTCAACAAATTACATCAGTTATCAAGACCTATTCAAATATCAGTTACTCATAAACTCAAACACATCATTCAGTGTGTACAACCACATCAAACTCGACTTAAGGTCTAAGTTTTACAGTCTTATTTTGTCTTGAGCATTTACATTGTAGTATGCCTGTTTTCTCTGAGGTGTTCAGGGGTTGTCACTGAGGCACAAACACCCACATCCAGCAAGCGCTACTGCACTTATCGTGCCAAGCTTTTCCCCCTGCTATGTTATGTGACTACATATAAACCATCTGCGCAAGTTGCAGTTGGGGTGCAGGTAGTGTATTCTTTGCACAACATAAAATGTTTATAAAGGACATAATGATCTTCCATAAACATCCTCAGTGGAATATAGGTTATTGTCATGAATAACCCACATTTCACTATAGATTCCCCCACTGAGATGAAAGATGTGTAAAATTCCTTTAACACAGTCTTTACAATTAATTATAACATATCTGGTATCATATCACGGTTTTTTATTCATTTCATTTACCTTTAATAAATGTATGGAATGTTTTCATTAAATATTCATGCATGATTATTTATGTGGTCTCAGAGTGTTAGCATGGGAGGTTTCTCTCGCAATTAAGCATACCACGGTGTTCATGCCCAGTAATTTCAGATTGCAAACCATTCTTCGTGCTTTTAACTTGCAAGAGCACTTAGATGACAAGAATGGTATAGTACACTTACTTTCATCATTAACCATACAAATCTTAGATTTCGAAACATCAACATACATGGAATGCAGATTACCACACATTAGTTCCAGGTCCTAACTAGTTTCTATAACTCTTTCAACAAAGTGACCAATTGTCATCCAACAAGTCTACTCCAATCTTGGTAACTGAGTTGAGCCCTTTCTATGGGCAGTTGGTGTACAACTCTTCTTCCTTTCAGATGAAAGTATTCTGTATTTATTTCCTACCAAAAACAGCTCAGTTTATCCCACTATGGATTCACTTAACTGAAGGAAAGGATTAAGTCCTTGTGTTTGATATATCTGTCCCCAGGCTCCTCTACACAAAATGTAGTACAGGCTATTTCTTTCCTGAATGCACCTGACTTCAGGTGTGTGGCAGCCTCTGTACAAGTCTTCCTACGCATTTCAACTCTTGTCAAATCACCTAAATCAGGGTACACTTTACCATATAAAATCTGTCTGTACAGTGCCTCACTTTCATTTCTCACATCGTGACAGGAAGGGGTTGCTACACTTCTAGTGTGTCTTTACCCAAGTTTTAAACCACCTACTTTACCTACATGTTTTTGCTGTACAAAAATACGTTTGCATTAAAGTTTAATATTAGGTATCAATTCACTTTCTTTTGTGAGCATCATTTATATCTGCTACTACGTTTGTACTTAAAATTATCCAAGTCAACGCATACAGCTCCATTTATGGTTAAAAGCTGCACAAGGCAAAACAAAACAAGAACTTAAATTGCAATTTTTATCCTTTGAAGAATCAACGGATTTTATATTGATGTTAGAACCTCCTAGGGTACTCTTTTTCTTTTCTCCATTGTCACTTATTTTATAAGACACTTTATGTTGTGGTGCTTTGCGAATTTCCGCGTAAATTTAAGAACCACTCGTCCTTCTTCCGTCTCGTACACACGATATTTTAAATATAAGTGGGAGAGTGGAAACGTGTCTACTGTGCCACCTGTTTCTGTGTACAGGGTGGAAGTTTGTTATGGGAGGACTGTAAGCGTGGCAGTCGAACGACACCGCCAAGTGTTTGCTGCTAGAGCCATAGAAGCCATGGTGAAAGAATAAGGAGTAATTATGTAGTATTATTTGTTGTTTTAGTGTCTGATTATTGCTAAAGTAAAAATGAGCAACTGAATTTAGATATTTAAGTACTTCATGTGTAGTGTTTGATTGGAGCAAGACATGTTCATAAATTATGTGGTTGTAAAAACTACGCTATTGTAAATGTATTTAATCGAGTCTAATTATGACGATTCGGTTGACGTGGAAACGTTCAAATATTTATGTGAGAACCGGTAAATATGTTATTTGTGGAAGTTGAAATACACCAGGGCTGAACTAAAAGTATTTTTCAAATACTAAATTACTTCAAAAGTAGAGAGAGAGTCTTATAAATTCCTGTAACCAGCATTATTCTTTCGGGAAGAAAGTTTTGAAGATCGACGGAGCCAGCAATCCACAGAAGAAGATCGTCTGTGCAGATCAAGTAAGTCAACTGATGCTAGAGAGATGTGAATTTTGCATTCCAACTTCACATTGCTTCGTGTCGTCTAAAACGTTAGAACGTGGCAACTAGTGAAAAGGACTCGAAAAAACGGGAATTTTGAGAGGAAATCGAAGCAAAAAATGTGATGTGTTGCCATAGCAACCAGGTATAACAAGACAAGAGAACTGTTTCGCGTAATTGGATGAAGTCCAAAAATCAAATGAAAAAATTCGTGAGTGCAACACAGTGAAAGACGTATGACAGTAATAACCTTAAAACAGCGGAAAGAAGACCTTGACGTATTAGACTAAGAAGAGATACGAGAATAATTAAACTAAGAAGATCCAGTGTGGGGAGTGTACAGCTGTCCCATGCATCGTGGGGACACACATGTGAAGACAACGTGCGACACCATCGGCACCAGTTACTGCTAACCGGTGCTTATTCTACATCCACACACTGACACCGATTTGGAAACCAACAACCATCAACACCGGCTATCCACCGGAGCTGATTCCACACCTGCTCACTGACGCAGCCTAGAACTCTACACCGGGTGAGCATAAAACAATAATTGTTTGAGTATAAAGTTGAATAAACTGTTCAATCGGCTGTATTTGTGTAATTATTAAGTATAAGCTAAGTATAGAGCTGATTTGTTAAATGATTACTAGATCAAAAACTAAGAGAAATATGGATAATACACAGAGAATTGGGGAAACTTCAGAACCAGCCATGGCAGTGAAAGTGAGTAAGGAGATCCCAGACTGGTCTGAATTAGTGAATTTAATCAAAGCTCAAAATATTAAATTAGATGCCCAGAGTGCAGCTTTAAATGCTCAAAGTCTTAAATTAGACTCAGTGAGTACTCAGTTAAATGATAAAATGGATGAACAGGGTACTCCTTTGAGAAATGAATTAAGTGCAACTTTAAATGAAAAACTCGATGCACAGGGTGCTAATTTAAATAGAGAACTAGACGCAGTGAATAATCAGTTAAATAATAAATTGGACTTTCAAAATAATTTTAGGATTTTTAATCGCTAGGGTAGATTCATGAAGTAAAGACTTCAGTAATTAATGTGAAGGTATGGGAAATTTCAAAGGTGAATGAAACAACTCTTTAAACAGTCATGTAAATCAACTGTTCAATGACTTTAATCAGAGACAGAATGATCAATTTCAGAATTTGGCAAAAAAGTTAGAATTTGATATTGAAGATAAATTTAATAGTGTAGAAACTGAACTGAGTGAAAAATTAGGATCATTTCAAAATACAATGTTACTTTCGATGCTGCAAAGCAGAGATTGCATTCCTTAAAAGAGAATGTTGAAAAGCAGGATAAATTAATACCAATAGTCTAGTCGCAAATTGCAGGCATCAACACTCGAGTAGATAATGTGGAAAGAAACTTTAAAGAGAAAATAGCAACCTCAGACATAATAAATATAAGTAGTCCAGAGGAACAGGTAGAAGAGATGATAGACCAAAAGGTTGCCATGTGAGTAATCTCCAAGAACGTATCTCCTGTTTTATCTTATGAGCTTAGTAATACCAAGAGAGGTATGGATGAACTATGGAAAGAATTCAAACTTATCCAGGATAAAGTAGAACATAGAATAACTTCACTTAATGTAGTGTTACCTAGTGAAGTGGTGATTGTTTTGCAATGGGAAAAATGTCCAAAGAAATGTACAGAGAAGTACTGGTCTGCACTTGCTCAAGTGTAGGTGATATCAGTACCATGGCCTCAGGGAGGGGTCAAATCTATCTCCCAGGGAAGTTAATGTTCTGTGTTAACTGGTAGAGTGACGAACGTCGCATCCCAATTGATTTCAGTGTTTCTTCTGTCATAAAATTTTCCTGCACTTAATTCCCCCAACTTCTTACACTACCCCCCTACTACTTACACTATTCTATCATCCCCCGCTAACAGTTGATTAGAGAAACATACCATTGAGAAATTGTTATTATGTCACCCAAAACTGTTCCTAGTCAGTGACTGCATCATCCTTGGTTGTTAGAGAGTTGTGCCCGCTAGGAGTTTGACTGCGTCATCCTTGGTTGTTAGAGAGTTGTGCCTGCTAGGAATTTTGATTGTGTCGTCCTCAGCTATTCCAGGGGTGCCCCTACCTGTCCTAATGACTCGTCCTATCTCATCCCAACTTATTCTGACTTGCTAGGTGGCGACATGAGATGGGAATTGGTGCACACATTACCCTTGAGGTAAGCTGGACTAAATCTGCCTGGACAGCCAGTTCTCCCACTCTCCACGTATAGTAAGGTTTTATTTTTGCCTGAATTAGTCTTTGTAAGTAATTGATTCACCGATTTCTGTGCAAATCTGTGGACAGAAGTCTGGGTGAAGTCAACGACATTAAATCTATTAATATGAATGATTCTAAAGTATGGTTTTCTTGAAAGCTGCCTGGTGATCCTACTCCTAAGTAAAGAGGGAGAACCAATCCTGGCACATAACTTTTAAATAATTTCCGAATTCGTGAGAATACCATTCTCACACTGAACGTAAAATAATCGAGTTAAAGTCATTGAGGCATAATATTCCTAGTAAACTGAATGGAACATTATACTTGTGGAAAACATAATATTATATGACTAGCTAAATGACTGTGATAATGGAATATATAATTTTATACTTGGTACAGAATATTTTATACCTTTTATGGGATGTGATGTAGATGGGAGTGTTTGTATCAATTTTGGAAGGGGATGGGTAGTGTAGGTAAAAGCATGATTTACACTAACAGATAAATCATGACTAGCACAAACACATACCACACCTTCCAAACAATCCTCGCAAAAAAGTGTGACTGGTTGTTCACTATTAGCCTTTTCCATAAGGTTGCTATGATTTTCTTCGGGGACCTCAAAGGTGAAGGTGGGAATGTCCATTCGATTTAGCTCCATAACTCCTCCGACTTCTCACTCAAGTACTGGAGAGGTTGGGGTTCTGGGGAAGGGTTCCTGTCTTCGGGGCTGTCTTCTTTTTCTTCTTCTATCTTAACAACCACATCTATTTTTTTCTTTCTTACTTCTCGTTTTAGGACCTATCTATTTTTCCCTCTTTCCAAATTCATCTACTTTTATCGCAGAAGTCTTCCAGGTTTCCATGGTTCCCAATAACCTACAACTGATCTTCATATAAGATAGCTGAAGAATCAGGCTGCACAAACACACATCAGCATACACACAAAGATACAAGGGTATGCAAACAATGAAACTACTGATTAGAAACCTGTCAAAAGGTGAGAACCGTCAAGTGTAGTGGGGGGGGGGGGGGAAGGTATGTGTTCATTGGGAAATATGAACACATTGGTGTTTATTGCGATAGTTCTACATTGCATGTGTACACACACACACACACACACACACACACACACACACACACACACACATATATATATATATATATATATATATATATATATATATATATATATATAAATAAGAACTATGACAATTCAATATCGCATATATATACATACAAAAAACTAGAAGGATTCCATGTCGAGTATATAAGAAGGAGGCACGAGTAAGGAAAGAAAGCATAAGCCAGAGAGGAATCGATTGTGATAATTATTAAGGCATGTCGAGTTGAAGTATAGGTAGACATAGTATCTGTTAAGAGTAAAGAAGTCGAAAAGTAGAGGAGGGCTCCAGTGACTAAATGAAGTATCAAGAAGTGAGAGTGAAGTCTAAAATAGAATTTTATTCTTACCGGGAAATATTTAATTATAGTATACATAAAGATGTATACGAGGCAATGAACCATGAGACCTAATCACAATGGATAAAGGGGCTGTACCTGGCGTTTGCTAAGGATATAGGGCAGGTGTACCTTCATAGAGTTTGGACGACCTGTGGCCTGATGAATAGGGATGTTTAATGATGGGGCATACCCATCAGAAAGGAAGGAGGAAGTGCGCTCACAGGGTCAACCCAAATGTAAGGTATAGGTACTGATCCTAGGGGAAAAGGACAGTTTCGTGACAGAAGTCACACATTTTGTAGGAATTATTCTGGTAAGTTTGAATTCTATGTACCACTAGCATTATTGTCTTTTATGAGTGTCGGAAAGACCACTTTCATTTGCCTAGAGTTCCTCCAGACTACAAACTACTGTGAGTAATGAAACTAGTACATGCTAAAGAAAAATAGTACAAAGAATTAGAATAAAGGATGAAATAATCGCGTGTCTTTGACAGCTGGCGTTTATGACTGAAAATCAGAAATGTTGTCCACACGATACCTAGATATAAAAGAACTAACTCCAACATTAGGTGAAATGCTCAAGTTGTTATTATCAAAGTAGAATGAAAAAGGAAGAGCTAAGTATTAAATAAAAGGCTTTTCATGGTTATTCAAAGAAATTGAATGTATACTAGTTAAAATGTGAATTAGTATTATGTGGGACATTAACGTACATGATGATTATGTATAACATATCGTGTGTTCATGCTGAGGTGAGGGATATGTAGTACTTCGAGAATTTCTGCATAAATTCGAGACCACTCGTCCTTCTACCGTCTCGAACACACGATATTTTAAATATAAGTGGGAGAGTGGAAACGTGTCTACTGTGCCACCTGTTTCTGTGGCAGGTTGGAAGTTTGTTATGAGAGGACTGTAAGCATGGCGGTCGAACAACGCTGACAAGTGTTTGCCGCTAGAGCCACAGAAGCTGTGATGAAAGGACGAGGAGTAATTATGTAGTATTCTTTGTTGTTTTACTGGCTGTGATCATTGCTAAAGAAAAAAATGAACAATTGAATATAGATCTGTGAGTACTTCATGTGTAGTGTTTGCTAGGAGCAAGACATGTACATAAATTATATGGCTGTAAAAACTACGCTATTGTAAATGTATTTAATCGAGTCTAATCATGACGATTCGGTTGACTTGCAAACATTCGAATATTTATGTGAGAAGCGGTAAATACGTTATTTGTGGAAGTTGAAATACACCACGACTGAACTAAAAGTATTTTTCGAGTACTAAATTATTTCAAAAGTAGAGAGAGAGTCTTACAAATTCCTGTAACCAGCATTATTCTTTCGAGAAGAAGGTTTTGAAGATCGACAGACACAGCAATACAGAGAAGAAGATCGGCTGTACAGATCAAGTAAGTAAACTGATGCAAGAGAGATATAAATTTTGCAATCCAGCTTAACATTGCTTTGGCTCGTCTAAAGAGTTAGCATATTATAACGTGTCTGGATGAATAACAATCATTTATGTCTTCGCACACTGGCTGAACGTCATGTTACTTCAATACAGGTCTTCTAGGCCCATTCCTTGTGTAGCACCTTCTCTATATTTACAACTGATAAAACAATCTTGTTTTGTTGTTCACACATCTACACTATCAATTATCAATTTCTCACTAGATATCACTGCTGTTTTCTTCTCATTATGCTCATGTTAGCACGTCATATTTCCATCATACACAATATTTGTCTGGTGCAAAATTGCATCCATTTATTCAAGTCATGTTATCACACACGTGTTACACTGCTTGGCCAACCTGTGGCAACAGGTTGTGATAGAAACGTGAATAAGAGAAGGGTTTCACCATATAGAAATGTATGAACGTGCACAGCATGAAAGATAGAACTGGTACTCCTGGCGGAGAAAGAAGAAAGGAAAGAGAGAAATAGATATGTTGAAGTTGAAGAAAAAAGAAAGACAGCTCCAAAATAGAGAAACGCCAGGATTTTCCACTTATGTTAGATAGCTCCAAAATAGAGATATCCCAGGATTTTCCACTTATGTTACAATTCTTTGTTGTGGCATCGGAGGGAGAAGGTGTTCGGAATTCTCTGCTTAATGGACTTGTCAGTCACAACATCACCATTGCAGACACCAAAAATTAACCTAAACGAACCTATATTGTGAGCATGGAAAGGAACAACAACAACAACACATGAAAGAAAGAAAAAACAGTAAATAGTTAATCATCATTGTCATAAGTTGGTCCATCTACTGTCATCTCTGTCAAGTACCCATGAAGAACCTCCCATATAAAACTAACAGAAACCCTAACATTTTGTATAGCCGCTGTTAAAAAAATATAGAATCCCAAATACACATAACAGTATACATAGATAATGTATGTATCTCTCTTTTTGTATAGGAAATGTAATACTCCGTAGGAAATGTAATATTCATACATAGCAACACTTAGTGCTATATTATCGTTTTTACAAACAAGTATACAGTTTAGGTACTAAATAGGATAGAATAGTATAAGCTACAGAACAGAATACTGAATAGTGGAAAGGAAAGGAATGACTCTGGAGAAACAAAAGAATAAATACCAAAGCCATTAATTAGGACTACAAATGGTCATTTTTTCCACTGAATTTGCAAGGTGTGTAAATTCTCCCGGTGATATATATTTCTTAACCTTCAACACTGTGTAATCCCTTTTCCTGGCCTGTATCTGGATCAACCATGATAAGTGCCTTAGGATGTGATATTCTGACCTGTGACTGAATGTTATTATTGCAAGTTGTTTTTGGCTCATTATGTTTGTTGTTGACACAGTAGAAACTCATCTCCCTTTTCTTTGCAAATGAAGATTGAAAGTGTCTATTGTCTTTATTCTCCTCTTCTGACTAGAACTGTTAACATTTCCATTACATTCTATGCTGAGGGTATCTAATCCCTCAATGTAAGTAAGTAAATCATTCACAGTTGTCAAGCCTCTATGCCACATTTCTTTACACATATGACGTGCCAATTGATGTAATAACACTTGTATTAAGTATAATTCCTCTAATGGGTTATTTAAGTATTTTTATCTTGTTAGATGCCACTCTATGTAATTCTTATAACTACCCCAAGAATTACTATAATGCTTCGGGTGAAGTAAGTCAAGTATCAACATTTCTTGTGGGATGGGAGGCCAATATTTCCTCTTAAAACTTTCATGAAAATTTTCCCAGGACTTGAAATCTTCAGAGGGGCATTCCCCCATTCTGCTGCATCACCCACTAAATAACTTAAAACATAAAATCTATCTTTTCGGAGTCTCCCCATCTTTTTGATAATGATCTAGATAACAACCTTAAAAATGTACAGGATGTACAAATTATTCCATTTCACATTTGAATATCTTCAAAACAGTCCAAGATACACCAAAATTGTAACATTGTTATTAGTCTCATGAGTGCTAAATCCTATTATTGCATTTTCTAAGGTGACCTACAATTCATCTATTTCCTTTTTGTGGTCTACAGTATCTTCCAAAGAATTGATGTTAGTATTAGCATATTCAACCATTCCAGTACTTTTGGTCACACAAACTTCTGTAATCTGTCTTCCAAACCAGTTAATGTTCCTGTGAGACTCAAAACGTCATTCAATAATTTCCCCTAATATTTTGACCACCTCCTGTGAACCTAAGATTTGGTTGTCTAAGGTCTGCAATTTATTATGAATTTCTCTCAAATGATCATACACTTTATTACTCACTAAATCACACTGTGCATTAAGGTCCCTTTGTGCTTTGCTATGGAAATCATCTCATTCCTTCTCCATAGCAGTAGTTTTATTTCCTTGTATATTAACTATAGACATTAACTCCTCTTCAAATGCTTCTGCCTGCAGTTAATCTCCACCAACTTGGTAGTGGTAGCCTCTCTCTTTTGGTTGATACTTTCTTCTAGATTTTAAAGAATATTATCACCTTGAGCCTTAATGGTAGCTTCCAATTTTGGATTATGCTCTTCTAATTTTCTGTGAAGTTTATCTTCAAATTTCTAACTACTTTCATCTTCTGCTTTGACAGCTTATTCTAGTTTTTTTATCAACTCTTAAACTCAGTTCTCCTTTAATACCATCCCAGTGTACTTTAACAGGTATATTTGTATTAGAATTCAATTTGGTTTTAAGTGTTTCCTGTGAGTTTCTCTATGTTTCTTCTAAGTAGTAAAAACATCAAGATCAGTTACACTAACAACAACAAATGCAGTAACAACTCTATCAACTACAGATCCAGCCCTAATACCAGCACGAAAATCAACAGCAAAAGCAACAGAACCATCATTAGCAACAGCAGAACCATCCACAATAGCAGCAGAATCAATTCCAACATTACCAGAACCAGTACTGTCAACTAAAAAACTTCAGACAGCAGACAGAAGCCAGTGCCTCCATCCCATCTAAATGACTTTTTAGTGGAAACCAGAGAGAGGAGGAAGCCCACAAGAGAAACAGAGATATGACCTTATTTAAGTCAGTAAAGCAGAGAAATCTACAACAAGGTATTTGCAACTTTAAAATAATCCACCAGAATGTACAGGGCTTGAGCAAGAAATATGAACAATTAGACATGTTTGTAAATGAAACTATGCCTGATGTGCTTGGTATTAGTGAACACTGGCTATCTGATGCCAAATTAGAACTTTTTTAACCTCTAAACATGGTACTAGCTAAGAAGTTTTGCAGATCTACCATCAGAGGTAGGGTGTGTCAATGTATGTAAAAAGCACATTTGATTTTAATTCTGTAAGTGTAAGTAAATATTCATTAGAAGGAACAATTGAATTACATGCAGCACATATAAAGGTACCAAATGAAGAAATTTATGTTGTATGTTTATGCAGACCGCCAGGTGGAAACTTCGAAGTTTTCTTTACAAAGTTTTGTGACATGATGGAGAATGTTTTTATATCAGACCTGAACAAGTTAATAATTATAGGAGACTTCAACATAAATTATTAGCAGATAAGTTACACACTAGACAATTCAAGAATACCCTGCTTGAATATAATGTAAGATACCTGATAAACACTGTAACCAGGGAGACTGAAACATGTCGGTCTGCAATAGATAACATAATCACTGGTATTCGTCTTTATGATCTTACATATTCTGTTATTATAAGTGCTTTGTCAAACCACCATGCAGTAGAACTAAGTGTGCACATAAAAAAGGTTCCCACACACAGTTGCTATAGATATATTAGGATGAATACAGACCAAAATATAACTCATTTGAATAATATGCTAATGAATGTGGATTGGAACACTGTTCTAACGACACTTCATAGTTATGACAAATTCTCAAGTGAACTATTCTACATTTTTAACCAAGCCTACATTATTAACCAAGCCTGCCCTTAGTTCTACTCGTTCCACATCATTACGAAATATCGTATTCATGATCCATGGAACTAGTATTAATCTAATCTAATCTCTAATAAAAAAGAGAATTCAGTCACATGCTGTAACCCAAAACTGGATATCAAGTCAGTCACTGAGGCTAGAGAAAAACTAAGATGGTATGAGTATGCTATGTTAAATGACTTGAGCAATAAAAAATTAAAAGAAGAGTTCAAAAAGTATCAGAAATACTATGTAGACATCCTAATTTCGGGAAAACAGAAACATTTTGAAAGCGTCATTCAGAGCTCAAATAATATCTCCAAAACATCATGGTCACTAGTAAGTAGAGAAATAGGTAAATCTGAGAAAGATACAACTGAAAATCACTTGCTGATAAATGGCACAATAGAAACTGATCAGAATAAGATAGCTGATCTATTTAACAATTACTTTGCTTCTGTTGGCTCCAGCATAAACAATCAGCTTTAAAATCATAAATACAAATTCAGGATAACGCCAGTGTCAGGAAGAGTATTTTTGATGCCAACAAGTAAAGAAGAAATAATTAAAATAGTGAGTAGCTTAAGGAATTCTCATGTGGCAGGATATGATGGTCTTAGTCTGGACACTCTTAAGAAATGTATACACAAAACTTCACCACCTTTATTAGATTAGATTAGATTAGATTAGATTTACTTTCATTCCAATTGATCCGTAGTGAGGAGGTCCTCCTGGATGTGGAACATGTCAGAAAAACAACAATACATGACAAATATTTACAACTAAAACAAATAAGCTAATGTACCATTCCACAGGTCCCAAGTGGAATGATCGTCATTTTTAATGAACACTAAGAGTCATTTTACAAATACTAATGCACTGAATTTAAAATAAAAAACGTTTTTTATTTATTTATAAGGTAATAAACATGTAATACAACTACTGTAATACTTATTTACAATGCACACATTACTGCACTGAAATGGTGCAGAAGTTAGATTATACTTACACACACACACACACACACACACAAATTTTCAGTGAACACATTACTGCACTGAAATTGTGCAGAAGTTATGTTGTACTTATATACAAATCAGTTGGTTTTACTAAGAAATTCATCAATGGAGTAGAAGGAGTTGGCCACCAATAAATCCTTTAGGCTTCTCTTAAACTGAATTTCATTGGTTGTTAAGCTTTTTATGGCTGCTGGCAAGTTATTGAAAATGTGTGTTCCTGAATAACGCACACCTTTTTGTACAAGACTAAGTGACTTTAAATTCTTGTGAAGATTATTCTTATTTCTAGTATTGATTCCATGAACTGAGCTGTTGGTTTGAAAAAGTGATGTATTTTTAATGACAAATTTCATTAAGGAATAAATATACTGGGAAGCTGTAGTTAGTATCCCTAGTTCCCTAAACAGGCTTCTGCAGGATGTTCTTGAGTTCACACCACATATAATTCTTACTGCACGTTTTTGTGCCCGGAAAACTTTAGCTTGGCTTGATGAATTACCCCAAAAAATAATCCCATATGACATTATGGAATGAAAGTAAGCATAGTATGCCAGCTTTTTCATTTTTATATCCCCTACGTCTGACAAAATTCGCATTGCAAACAGATATTTGTTAAGACGCTTCAGCAGTTCTGTGGTGTGCTCCTCCCAATTGAATTTATTATCAAGCTGTAATCCCAAGAATTTAACACTGTCCACTTCTTCTATCTTCTTGTCATCATATGTTAGACATATACTCTTGGGACACCCCTTACAAGTTCTGAACTGCATGTAGTGTGTTTTTTCAAAGTTTAGTGACAAAGAATTGGCTAGGAACCAGTGATTAATGTCCACAAATATTTTATTGGCTGATCTTTCTAAGACTACACTTGATTTGCTATTTATTGCAATGTTTGTATCATCGGCAAACAAAACAAACTTGGCATCTGGTAATGTTACTGATGAAAGGTCATTGATATACACAAGAAAAAGTAATGGCCCCAAAATGGAACCTTGTGGGACCCCACATGTAATTAGTTCCCAGTTGGATGATGCCTGATAGACATGTATCAAGCTCTTTCCTAATAACACCCTTTGTTTCCTGCCAGAGATATAAGATTTGAACCATTTTGCAGCATTTCCTGTTACCCTATAATATTCTAGTTTACTTAAAAGGATATTGTGATTTACACAGTCAAATGCCTTTGATAGATCACAAAATATACCAGTTGCCTGCAATTTTTTGTCTAATGAATTAAGCACATTTTCACTGTAAGTGAAGATAGCCTTCTCAATATCAGAACCTTTTAGAAATCCAAACTGTGACTTTGACAGTATGTTATTTGAGATAAGATGGTTATAAAGAAGACGGTACATTACTTTTTCGAAAATTTTTGAGAATGCTGGTAACAGTGAAATTGGACGGAAATTTGATGCTATTTCTTTATCTCCCTTCTTAAACAGTGGCTTAACTTCAGCATATTTCAGCCATTCAGGAAATATTCCACTGATAAACGACTGGTTACACAGATAGCTTAATATGTTACTTAGCTCAGAATCACATTCTTTAATTAACTTTGTTGATATTTCATCATACCCACTAGATGTTTTTGATTTTAAAGATTTTATGATGGACATTATTTCTGTTGGGGTAGTGAGGGTCAAATTCATATTATGGAAATTACTTGAAATGTCTGGTCTAAGGTAATCCATAGCAGCATCTACCGAACCTGACAACCCCATCTTTTCAGTAACAGTTATAAAATGTTTGTTAAAAAGTTCTGCAACACTATACACATCTGTCACCAATGTATCATTTACTCTTAATGCTATTTGTTCCTCTTCATGTCTGGTCCTACCGGTCTCCTCCTTCACTATATCCCATATTGTCTTTATTTTGTTATCTGATTTGACTATCTTTTCCTTGTAATATATTTGCTTTGACATCCATATTACAGTCTTTAATATTTTGCAGTATTTCTTATAATGTGCTATAGCATCAACATTGGAAATGTTTCGGATTGACAGATACAGTTTTCTTTTTGTTTTACAAGATACCCTTATTCCTCGAGTAATCCATGGCTTCTTTGTAGATTTTCCTCTAACCTTGGTAAGTTTTGGGGGAAAGCAGTGTTCAAATAAGGTAAGCACTTTATTAGCAAAAGTGTTATATTTTTCATTCATGCCATGAGCACTGTAAACATCAGTCCAGTGAATGTCTCTGAGGAGTGTCCTAAAATAATCAATTTTTGGCTTACTGATTACCCTCTTGAGCTCAGATTTAACAGATTTTATATCCTGTTCAGTATTAACATTTAACAGAAGGAACTGCATGTCATGGTCTGAGAGGCCATTGGCTATTGGTTTTGTAATATAATTTTGTTCATTGGACTTTTCTATAAAGATATTATCAATGGCTGTTTGTGAGCAAGTGGCTATCCTAGTGGGGAACTTTACTGTGGGAATTAAGTTGAATGATAGTGTTACTAACTCAAATAAGTTCTTATTCGGAGAGTCTTTAAGGAAATCTACATTGAAATCACCAGCAACCACTATTTCTTTGTTTTTGGTTATTAAATGGGCCAGTACAGCTTCAAGGTGGTTTACAAACAGATTAAAGTTACCTGCAGGTGCTCGATATACACTTAATATTATGAAAGATTTTTTGTGAAAATCTAATTCTGTTGCACATGCTTCCATATGCTGTTCTAGGCAAAATTTATGAATGTCTATGTTCTTAAATTTATGACAGTTCCTAATGAATGTGGCAACTCCTCCTTTCTCCATTTCTGATCTACAAAAGCGAGATGCTAACCTAAACCCTGTAACACTTAAAAGTTCTATACCAGTGGTCACATGATGTTCAGAGAGGCAGATTATGTCAGCTGGGTTTGAAGACTCTAATTCATCTATGCATATAGTTAATTCATTAATTTTATTTCTCAGTCCTCGAATATTTTGATGCAATAAAGATAGCTGACATTTCACATTGTCTGAGTTAAAATTGGGTGGAGTTAAAATATCTGCTGACAGTTGAAAATTCTTAACCAATGGCTGTTTATGCTGATGTAATAAGCTGGAATTATGTTTTTTGATTTCTTTTTCAAACTGAAGGTTTGTCTCAGTTCTAACCTCTCTTAAAATTTGATTTCTTTCTGTCCTCCCTACCCTAAAAAAGGGTCTTTTCTGAATCCTATAACCACTGGTATTTTACCACTCATGACAGTGCCTCCCCCCTTTAACTTTCCTGCTATTTCCCCAGCCAATTTACCCTTCCCCTTCCTGTTGAGGTGAAGGCCATGCCTAGTATAATCCCACCTACTGAGAGAATCAACATGAACCACACCAATGTGTGACCCCGCACCCGACATGAGCAGCCGTTCCAGCTCCAAATTAACTCTCTTGACAGAAGAGTTCAAATGAGGTCGGTCATGGCGCCCAAGAACAGATACAAACTCAACACTAGTATGCTTCGATGCTGATGCAATCTTCGCCAGGTCACACTCTATACTGTACCCAGGATTTCTGTCAATACTGTTACCTGCCCCACCCACTATAACCACGGTGTCTTCCTTAGTGAAATCTTTGCAAAGTGATCCTAAATCCTCTGTCACCTGTTCCAGACCAGCACTAGGTTTAAAAAAATTGGTGACCTGGTATTCTGATCCTAGTTCATCCTGCAAGAGTTGGCCAACACCTCTTCCATGGGAACTACCTAACAACAACACTTTCTTTCTCTTTTCTGATTTCCCTACATTCTTACTTTTCAATCTGCTGCTGAAAGTTTGTTGTGCCCTGTCTACACCTGCAACTGCTTGAGGCTCACCAGCTTCTAACTGAAGCAACAGGTCAAATCTATTTTCCACATTCACCATAAAGCTGTCAGACAAAGTTCTAGGCCTGTTCCTCCTGTTGCCTGTTGCCACTTCCCACCTCTCTTTACCCTTCTCCCTCCTTAACCTGTCAAGATCTCCCCTGGCCTTGTCTAATTCAGCCTGAAGGGCAGCAATTTTCCCCTCCTGTTCCAGTTATCAACTCTCATATGGAAGATGGTCTATTTCCAGATGAGTTGAAAATTGCTCAAGTTGTGCCTATTTTTTAAAAAAGGAAACAGGAATCTAGTAGAAAACTTTTGACCCATTTCTGTTCTTCCAATAATATCCAGAATCTTTGAGAAAGTAATATACATAAGAATCTGGAACTTCCTGGTATGCAAATAAGTGGTTTCTAAGGGGCAGTATGGGTTTGTCAAGGGGTCATCCACCATTACAGCAGCATCCAACTTAATCGAAAGTGTCACTCAAGCAATAGATAATAAAGAACATGTATGTGGCATCTTTCTACACTTACAAAAAGCATTTGACTGTGTTGATGCGACCATATTGCTGGACAAACTTTGGAACTATGGCATTCGAGGCACAGCTCATAATCTGAAGAGGTTCTGCTTGACAAATAGGAAGCAGTTTGTGTCTATTAGCACTACAGAGGGAGCATACAAATCAAACATCACTGACGTAAATTTTGGTATTCCGCAGGGGTCAGTATTAGGACCACTTCTTTTTATTATTTATGTTAATGATATTCAGTCCATAACAAACCACGCAACAGCTATCTTATATGCAGATGATACCACGTTAATATGCTGCAATCCAAGCTATTCACAGCTCAAAGTGGAATCCAATACTGCAGTAGGCTTAATTCTGCAGTATTTTAATGAAAACAAATTAAAGTTAAACACAAATAAATCTCTCTATATTGAATTTGACCTTTGGAGGCAAAAAACTCATGAAAACCAAACCTTAATGGGTGACAAATACATTAAAAAACAATACTCGACCAAATTTCTTGGCCTGACACTTGATGCAGAGTTAAACTGGTCTGGTTGGTTCAGATGGCTCTGAGCACTATGGGACTTAACATCTATGGTCATCAGTCCCCTAGAACTTAGAACTACTTAAACGTAACTAACCTAAGGACAGCACACAACATCCAGTCATCACGAGGCAGAGAAAATCCCCGACCCCGCCGGGAATTTAAACTGGTCTTATCATGTGAATTATATTTGCAAGAAGGTATGTAGTACCATATATGTCCTAAGAAAAGTGACACCTTTTTGTAACATCACCACTCTGAGGCAAATGTATTTTGCACTATTTGAATCCCGTCTAAGCTATGGGATACAAGTATGGGGATCCAGCAGTAAAGGGAATATGAAAAGTGTACTTATCTTACAAAAGAAGGCACTTAGAATTATGGGAAAGAAATGTGCCAGAGAGTCCTGCAGAAATTTCTTTAAAGAATTTAAAATACTAACTGTTCAAAACCTGTATGTGCTGAAGATAATCATTATGGCAGTAAACAATAACAAAACACTTAATAAAGAAGTACACGATCACAACACTAGAGGTAGAGGGAGACCCCACATCATCTCTCATAGAACAACACTTTATGAGAAAAGCCCTCACTATGCAGGCATAAAACTACTGGATTGCTTCCATCCTCTTATCTCCAATTTGCCCATTACAAAACTAAAAACGAAATTAAAATTATGGCTCCTAAACAATCCTGTATATTCAATAGATGAGTTTCAAGATTTAGTAGACTCGTACGGTGGAAGACCACCTATCTAAAAATATATATAATCTCAGATCTTAGACTGTGTCACAAACTGTAAATATTTGAATGTCAGATATGAATACTGTGTCACAAACTGTAGATTCCTTAATCTAAGTATGGCAATAACAATTTTTTTTATGTATAGTCCATATATGTAACTCTGTTCTCTCAATTAAATTTAGAAAAAGTTGTGTAGACAAAAGCGCCAGCCAATAATTTGTTACCCTAGTATGTAAGGCTCTGACTTATCCAGAAGAGTGGAACTGAAAAAAAAACCTTTTTTTGTAATCAGTTGATGTTGGATCAAAATAAATAAATAAATAAAAATAAATACTGTTCTGTTCCACAAACAGCCTAAACCACTCTAACGCCTCTCCTGACATTTTGTAATCCGTATAGGCATAAACTAGTAAATAAATTCCCAATTTATTAGTTCAGCTGGCTGGTCACCAAGTTCCTTCACTTGCAGATGTTGCTAACTAATCCCACACACTTCTGTACACAAACAATAAATTTAAAAAAGTGCTAAACTGAAAAAAATCACTGCTCGCCTGATGTGTAGAACAGCAAAGTGGGGTTACTGCTGTTGACTGCAAAGGTGAATCTGGTGCATCACGTTGAGAAGCAATCACCTGAGACTCACACCACCATAGTCAGTGCAGTCAATACTGTAGTCAACCATGATGATTTTCAGAATATGAAAATTCCTTCTTTTATTCTTGTTATATAATACCGTTAACTTGTTTTCATTAGGTGGCCTTTTGGGCATGACACAGTGTGTACAATATTGATTCTTGAATTGCCCCTGTCAGCCAAGTATTTCTTCGAAATAACTCTACAAATTTTACCAAATACTTCTCCTTTCCAGCACCACAGTTTTTTTGTATTTATATTTTGTGTTTTATTGATCCAGGCAATCATAGTATTGTATAGATGTACACATGATACTGGATAGGTCAAGAGACCATATTTACAAGTAATTTTTACAAATTGATTTTTACATTATTTTGTAGCAAGGAAATGATCTACCATAAACAAAACAATAAATACAAATCATAGAATTGTATGGTTGTACATATGATATTGGATGGGTAAAAAGAACATATTTGCAAGTAATTTTAATAAATTAATTTTACACTATTTTGTAATGAGGAAATTCTCTATCCTTAACAAAACAGTAAATACAAATGTTGTATAGTAAAATACAAACAGCCAATACAAATGTAATAGTAAAATAATACAGTATATGTCATAGTCATGCTCAGTATATAATAATCCAGTATACTTCATAGACATGCACAGTATATAATTTACAGATCTGACTGAACATTTATTATAAAATTGTTTACAATTTTAACCCTTTTCAAAAAAATGATCAACTGCATAAAAGCGTTGGTCCAAGAGATATTTTTTAACTTTTGTGTGAAGATTCTTGGGTTCTTTGTTGCTTTGATTTCATTTGGTAAATTATTATACATTTGCATCCCAACATTTAAAACACTTTTTTGGTAGCAGGTAGTTCTAGAATGAAACATATGTAGATCAGATTGCTGCCTTGTTGCATAATTATGTATATCTCCATTGAATTTTAATGTGCAGTCATTGTTTAACAGGTATGATTTGACAAATGAGACGATATTATAAATGTAAGCAGAGGGCAGTGTCATAATGCCATTTGTTTTGAAATGTTGTCTGCATGATTCGTTATGTCTTAGGTTACATATTACGCATATTGCCTTATTTTGCATTTTGAAAATATACCTACCCCCAGGTGAGTTCCCCCAAAATATGATTCCATACTGTAATGTAGAGTGGAAGTAAGCATAATATACACGTATGAGAACAGATTTTGTGACTGATTTTTTGAGTACCCTTAAAATGTAACACACAGCTGATAGCTTTTTGAGATATAATTTGTGTGAGTCTCCCACTTAAGATTATCTTCAAGCCATATGCCAAGAAACTTGACTGAGTCCACACACATAAGCTCTTAGTTATTTAGAATCACACTGGGCAGTACTTGTTTTTGGGATTAGAGTCTGAAGTTGATGTACGTTCTTTTCTGTATATTTATAATCAGTTTGTTCTCATTGAACCATTTGCTGAGTGACAATATAGGCTGATTAATTTTTTAGTTGTGGTCCTTTGTATCAGTACCTGTTACTAGTATACTCGTGTCATCGGCAAATAGTGTTGTATGTCCTGTAGCAAGCTTTGTGCTATGTCATCAATGTATAGCAAAAGCAGTATGGGTCCCAGGATTGAGCCTTGTGGCACACCATATCTAATAGGCATTGTGCCAGAGGAGTGGACAGTACATTGATGGGTGGTTGTATTCTTTTTTTCAAAATTAATTTCAATTTTTCGTACTCTGTTTGACAGGTAAGATTCTAAGCATTTGTTTGCAATTCCTTTTATACCTTTATTTACTAGCTTCTTAAGGAGTATGGAATGGTCAGTTACATCAAAGGCTTTGGATAAATCTAAAAAGATACCAGTAGAGATATCCTTATTGTCCAGTGTTTTTAAGGTTTTGTTGAGATACTCATAAATAGCTGTGGTAGTCGTCTTTTGTTTTCTAAAACTGTGCTGGTGTTTTGTTAACATGGATAGTTTATTAGTAAAGTCTTCCAATCTGGTCTAAAATAATTTTTCAGATATTTTTGCGAATGAGCTGAGTTGTGCTATGGGCCTGTAATTGGCTACATCGTTTTAGGGCCCTTTTTGTGAAGTGGGGTAATTTTAGAAGTCTTTAGTAGGTCAGGGGAAACTCCGTTTATAAAGGATGCATTTATTATGTGGGTTAGGGGTTCTACAATGGATTCTCCACATTTTTTTACAATTAAATCAGGTATGTTGTCACTGCACTGGAGTGCTTATTCTGTTGTCCTTTTATTGCTGTAAGTACTTCAGTATTGGAGACTTGGTGAAGAAACATTAATGCCTGTACTGGTAAGGTTTCCATTAGTGTTTTGTGTTGAGTATTTTGTCTGTGGCAGTTTTTCTTTATCAGGTTTTCTGCTATTTTACTAAAATAGTCATTAAAACCATTTACTATTTTGTGGGGATCTGATGTGACTTCATCATTTAGGTTTTGTTTTAATGTTTTGTTTATAACGTGCTGCTTACTGTTTGTTTCATTTTTTACAACTGTCTACAAGACTTTCATTTTATCGTTAGACTCCTTTATAAATTTAACATTGTATAATTGTTTTGCTCGTTGGATTACTTTTCTATAGACTGCAAAATAGGTCTTACAATATGACCTAAACTGATCATCAACTTCATGGTGTTTCATTTAAGTCACGCTTTTGTCGGCTGGAGATCCTTATCCTTTTTGTTACCCATGAGTTTGTGTGTTTGTTTCCGGTTTTCCTGGATTTCAGTGGAAATGCAGTATTGAAGTGGAGGAGAAATGTTTCATGGAAGGAATTAAATGTGTAGTTTACATCATTTTCTTTATAGAACTCTGCCCAGTTTTCAGCCCTTAACAGATAGTTAAAAAGCTTTATATTATCATCATTAAATTGCATTTGCATCTTAGTTTAAGTAATTTCATGGTCACTGTAATCTGTGCTGATGACTTCGATTGAATGGTGTAGTTTGTCTGCGTTTATGAAAATCTGATCTAGAGTTGTTTTGGAAATTTTTGTGATCCTGGTTGGTGTGTTTACAGTTGGGGATAAGTTGAATGAATTTGTAATATTCAACAATTCATCTGTGATTTTTACAGGTGTGTGGAAGTCAATATTAAAATCTCCACTTATTAATAGATTCGTGTTTAGTAGTGAGTGAATTTTTGTGAGTAGTGCTTCGAGGGAGTGATTGAAGGTTTGGATGTTCCCATTAGGGGCTCTATATACATTCAGTATCAGTAGGTTATAGTCTGTTAAGATAATTAAGGAGATTTCAAAGTCTGTTTCCATTTTTTATTATTGTACTTTGTGAGGCTTTTGTAGCATAATTTTTTTGACATAGATTGCTGTACCATCTCCCTTACTTTTGTTCTGACAAGAATAACCAGCTAGAGTAAATTCGCAAAGTGGAGTTTTTTAAATTTTGCTAACAAATGTTCACTAATACAGGGAACATCTAAGTGTGACTTTGTTTTTTGGAAGAGATCTTTTTCTGGTAATTCATTAAACATCGACTGTACAGTATGGTGTAATATTTTAAAGGATAATAGTGACTGTTTTCCAATGGAATGATTTTTGACACCACTCACTGGGTTTTCTTGTAGTTTTGTTTCACGAAGATTTTGCTCTGCATCTGTTTTCCTTTGGTTTGCTGCTAGCAGGGAGCTACTGGTGTTCTTGCCCATAAAAAAATCATGGCTGTAGGCTGGAGGTCTGCGTTTTCGTGTTGAAAATCTTATCGCAGTTTCCAGTGGTACTTATTTGGAGTGTGGCTGCACATTTTTTGCTGATGCCGCTTGGATGTCGTGGGCTGACTGATTTGTGGCACTTGACGAGATTTTTGCACAGAATGTTGGTGGTGACTTGGTGCTGACTGTGGATACCTTCTTCTTTCCTAACACTGTTTCTGATGTTTCCCTTGATGATCCTGACTGCATATTCACTTTTGTTGTTGTTACTGATGGCTCTTCAGCTCCTGGTGTTGTTGTTGGTTCAGCTGCATTATTGCTCATTCTTCTGAGATTGTCCGCCAAATTAGCTTATTGGACCACGAATATGTTTGATGTCCTGGCGTAACACGTTTTATGGCACTTCCTGTTACCAGTGAACTTTTGATGGCATTCAGCAGATTAACACACAGTTTCTCTTTGCCATTCTGATGTAAGTGAAGCCCATGCCTAGTGAAGTCTTTCCGTTGGTGGAAGCTATTTACATCTAAAACTCTGATGCGTTCACTGTAAGAAGGCCTTCTGCATCAAGTAACTGTTCATTTCGTAGATTTTGCAGTTTTAATTTGGCATGTCATATGTATATGGTATTGTGCATAGGATTAGTTGTGTGTGCCTAGTTTCTGCAATGGTTTCATCTAGTGATGTCATAAAACCATGTTTTGATCCATTAATATCGTTTGCACCAGCTAAGACGACAACATAATCATTTTGTCCTAGACTAGACGTTTTGCTTTGTATATTGCATGCTGCTTCTTTAAATATAGCGTTTGGCTTTATCAAATATGTAAATTTATAGCTGGTTGTTGAAATTTCATTCAGTACTTTTGCATAGTTCCTACCGTGACTATCTGAAAGTAACAGTACCTGTTTTTTATTATTTGTAAGTTGACTCATGTAAGTGTTTGTTTTCAACTTACTGCAGTCAATTTTCTTAACCATTTTTAAATTACATGAGAAGTTTTCAGAAGCTCTTTGTAGGTTACCTTTGTTTACTGTTTCACATTTTTCATGTTCACTCTTCTTCAATGGAGCATCATTTCTTTTGTTGGTACAAATATTTAACACAACATCACTGTACAAATTTCGAACTTTTTCCTTATGTGGCGGTTCAGAAAGTTTTTGATCATGCTTTCCAGTAGCAGAGCATGTTCTCTTGTGGCTTGGAGTTCTTTCTGCAGTGTTTCTAATACATAGGTTTCACGATTTTCACCACACATTCCAGTCACAGCTAGATAACCATTGCACTTTTTTCCACAAGCACACGATATGTTTTCGAGGTTTACTTTCGCAAAGCAGTGTGGATGATACCACTAGATATGTTCTAATACCGCTGTTTACTATTTTATTACGCGATATTCACTTTGTAGACGCTGAATACTCATAGTTTACAGAACGATTTATTACTACATCAACACGCGCAGCCATCTTGAATGATTTCTTGTCCAGTCACAGTTCCCAAACACTGTGTAGTGATTCGAGAATTTCTATGTAAATTCTAGAACCACTCAGCCTTGTACCATCTCAAACACACGATATTTTAGATATGAATGTGGGATGGTAAGATCATACATACTGTGCATCACATGACCGTGTGTGCAGGTTTAAAATCAGTCACAAGAAGAAGATAGACATGGCGGTCGAACGGCACCGAAAGATACCTGTCGGACAATCCATAGGTGTGTTAGAACGTGTGTGAGGAAGAACCACAGAGTTTATATGCAACTCTGTGCATATTGTGCCACTGGCTATTGTTATGTGAAACAAGAACAATTGAAAAAAGTACTCTTAATGAGAATTAATACACCCTTGTTAGAGGCAAGATCTATTTTATGATTCATGCGAAATAGAGTCAAGGTTATTAAGCCAGCTCTTTTATAAGTGTTATTAAATTTGTTTCTGACGTTGGACGGAGCGAGTGACTTACTGTAAGTCATATATGTATGTGGAAAGTGAGTTCAAATATACCGTTGGTTAACGAAATGTAAAGTTCACGTACCTAATTACTTCGCAAGTAGAGAGAGAGGCTTAAATATTCCCGTACCTAGCGTCATTCTACGGAGACTAAGTCAAGAGAGTTTTCCAGCAGCCAGGTACATGGTCTAAGAAGATCGGCTCCGAATGTCAAGTAAGTCACCTTGTATAAAAGATGTGGGAAGTTTGTACGTCTACTTCACTCTTTAAATCGCCGACAAAAAGGTTAGAACGTGGCGACAGTGACAGGACAAATTGAAAAAAAAAAATTTGGGGGGACTTTCTAACGTTTTTGATGGCGATTTAAAGCGTGAAGTAGACGTGCAAACTTCCCACTTCTTTTATACGAGGTGACTTCTTTGAGATTCACAGCTTTGCTGGATAGCTGGCTGCTGGCTCCTGGAATGGGAATATTTAAGCCTCTCTCTCTATTTGTGAAATATGCAGATACGCAAACTTTACATTTCGTTAACCAACGGTACATTTGAACTCCATGCAGAATCAAATTCTTACTTTCCACATACATATATTACTTACAGTAAATCACTCGGTCCGTCCGACGTCTGAAACAAATTTAATTACGTTTATAAAAGAGCTGGCTTAGCAACAATGACTCTACTTCACATAATACTGAGTAATAAAATAGGTCTGGCCTCTACCACGATTGGATTTAGAGTCTTAATA
The DNA here is from genome assembly GCF_021461395.2 of Schistocerca americana. Taxonomy (NCBI): domain Eukaryota; kingdom Metazoa; phylum Arthropoda; class Insecta; order Orthoptera; family Acrididae; genus Schistocerca; species Schistocerca americana. The sequence goes on from NC_060122.1 coordinate 796,289,830, forward strand.
GTACTATTTCAATTGTTCTTGTTTCACATAACAATAGTAAGTGTCACAATACGCACACAGTTGCATATAAATTACGTGGTTCTTCCTTACACACGCGTTAACAAATCTATGGATTGCCCAGAAGGTATTTGTCGGTGCGAATGGACTGCCTCGTCTACCTTCTTCCTGCGACTGATTTTAAACCTGCACTCAAGACATGTGACACGCAGTACGTAGGATTTTACCAATCCACATTCATATCTAGAATATCGTGTGTTCTAGATGGTAGAAGGGTGAGTGGTTCTAGAAATTACACAGAAATTCTAGAATCACTACTCTTCACCGCCCCCCCCCCCCCCTCAGATCGAACATGCGATGTTTTATACATAATCATTATGCAAGTAATGTCATTCATGATTACATTTCATATCTTAGCAATACACATTTTTTACATAAGTTTATATACATATCCCTTCCTTCAGAAACAATTCTTTGTTCTTCCTTGAACAATTTTTCGTTTGACATGTGCATACACTCGAGGTTTTAGTCAGATTCCTAAACATTTAGGAATCGTGAAGACTATTCTTATTTTCTTTATTTCCTTTTTCAAACGAAAACTTTAGGTGTTTATGACACATGAGTAATCTATTTTCTATTCTTATCTTTTTGTACTGCCTTTTTCCTAGTATGTACTATTTTCATTAGTTGCAGCTTGGAGAAACTTTGGACAACATAAAAGTGTTCTTTTGACACTCATTATTATTTCTAAAAAGTATAATAATGCTAGTTGATCATAGAATTTATACTTTCCAGAAGAATACCTATAAAATTTGCTACTTTTGTCACAATACTGTCCCCTTCTCCTAGGATCAGCGCCTATCCCTTGCTTGTGGGTTGACCTTATGAGAGCACTTCCTCTTTCCATTCTAGTAGGTACGCCCCTATAAAACATCCCTATATTTTAGACCACAGGTCGTCCTGTCTCCATGTAGGTTCGCCTAGCCTTTATACTTCGTGAATGCTGGATACGACCCCCTTATACTTTCTGATTAGGCCTTATGGTTCATTTCCCTAGTATACATTTCTATGTATAACATAATTAAGTATTTTGTATTAAAGATGTAAATCTATCTTACGCTTCACATCTATTCTTTAATACATCATTTACTCCCTAGAGTCCTCCTGTACTTATCAACTTGTATACTTTCAATAGATACTATATCAACATCCACTATTTATGTCCCAATTCATTGGAGTATTTATTATACTGACATTTCTTATTGTCAGCATGATTAACGTACTCTCCTGCTTTCGTTTTCTCTCTTTGCTCATGCCTCTTTCTTAGTTTATATACTCCTTTTCTTATGTTCATTCGATGTAGAACCGTCATAGCTTCCTATATATGTGTGCATATTTCTAGATATACCCACATTTTCCCTACAACACTTGGCGGTTTTCACATCGTGACAAGCTCTATAGTCTGTAATTGCATGTTTGTGTCTTAATGCATACTTGCATATATGCGGATGTGTGTTCATGTAGTCAGATTCTTCGAGCTTCTTATTTAAAGGTAAGGTGTAGGTTATTAGAAATCACATAAATAAGAAAGGACTTCAACGATAGAAGTTTATGTATATGGAAAGAGGGAAAATATGGAGAGGTCCTCAAATGAGAAATAAGAAAGGAGAAAACAGATGTGGTTGCCAGGATCGAAGAAGAGAAACAAGATAGCCCCAAAGACAGGTAACCCCTTCTAACGTTTTTTTGGACGACACGAGACAGTGTGATACTGAGGTTCAAGACTCACACATCTCTCGCTGTTGTCTTAGGTGTTGTGTGCAGCCGATGCTCTTCTCTGGCTAATGAGCTACGTCGATCTCCCAATAGCTTCTTCTCCGAAGGCTATAGCGGATTACAGGAATTTATTAAGCTGCTTCTCTATTCTTGAAACAATTTGTGTACTCAAGGAACACTTTCAGTTCATTCTCGGTATATTTTCATCTCTGAATGCAAAGTAACATTTACTCTTTTTCACATAAGTAAATAAACTCTGACAAGCCAACTGGTGTCTTTAAACGCCTGACTCAATAAACACAAGTACAATATCATACTAACAATCCAATAATTTATGGATATCACATGCATCCTGCCTCATGCAGAACTAACACATGAAGTAAGACATAAGTCTCTAGTCTCAAGTGTGTCCAATACATACATAGAAATCTATATCAAATTGTTCAGTAGTCTTTTTTACAATCACCACAGACACTAACACATCAAAGAATACTACATAATTATTCCTTGGGTTTTCATCACGTCTTCTGTGGCGCTGGCGGCAAATACTTGTCGTCGTCATTGACTCGCCTTTCTTACAGTCTTCCAATTACAAAGTTCCGGACAGCACATAGAAACAGGTGGCTTGGTAGAAACGTTCTGACTCTCCCACACTCGTAACTAAAATATCGGGTGTTCGAGACGGTGGAAGGCCAAGTGTTTCTAGAATTTACACCGGAATTCTTGAGGCACTACATCTCCCTCCCCTTAGCTCGAATACACGATAGTTTATACATATTCATTATGTACAACTACACAAGATAATTCCTTGTCTTTTAACAGTGCCTATCTTCCTACTGATAACCGTGCATATTTTACCACAATTATAATACACGACCCTTTCAATCCATGTTGGAGTTAGCTCTTTCCAATCTCCAAAAACTTGTGAGTACCAAATCTTTGTTTTCTATTCCTCTTTCAGTCGTAAATTATAGGGGTACATAACTCACTTATACTCTACTGCTTGGTTCTTACTTCCTGTACTACTTTTCCTAAGTATGTACTTATCCATTACTTATTGTACTCCGGAGGAACTCTGGGTAGAATAAAAGTGTTATCTTCTTGGACATCTGTAAACCTTAAACTTAATAATGCTAGTGCTGCATAGAATTCAAACTTACCAGACTATCTCCTTTTAAATGTGTGACTTCTGTCACGATACTGCTGCTTTCCCCTTTAGAAACAGTACCTATATCTTACATGGGTTGACCCTAGGAGTACCCTTCCTCCTTCCGTTTTGGTAGGTATGCCCCTTTCTTATTCCTATCCTCCTATGGCACAGGTCATTCCCCTTCTTGGTGCCCCTGTCTGCGCAGTATAGATCAGCCTTTCATAGGTCTTCCTATCTGCCCTTTTTCTCAGCCAATAAATGTAGAGTGCACCCTCCATATCCTTCTTGAGTAGTCCCCCTGATTCATTGCCCTACCATACATCTTTATGTATACTATTCTTAAGTATTCTCTGGTAAAATTACAAATCTACTTTACACTTCTATTCCAGATTCTAATACATCATCTATCAGCCTAGAGTCCTCTTTCACTCCTCACTTCTACCATATAAACAGATATCATGCCCTCACATAGTAGATGCTATGTCTACCTGTATTTATCAGCTCCCAGCGGATGCTATGCCTTTTCTCAAAGGACTAGCACGGCACATGTAAATATATATTTGAGAGTGACAAAAAATAACGATGCAGAACCGTCACATATAACAATGTAATATGTCCATTTATTCATATGTACATATATCTTTATTCCCCAAATCCCTTGGCGGCTCTGACATCACTTCAGGTTTTTAATTTGTAATTCTCCAGTTTGTGCTTAAGTGTTCCTTTGTGTGTATGTAGATGTGTGTTTGTGTATCCTGATTCTTTGGCCTACTTATATGTAATAAGTTGAAGGTTATTGGAAACAAGGGAATATAAGGACTTCAGCAACAGAAGTATATGGATATGGAAAGAGGGAAAGACAGACCGGTACTCAAATGAGAAGTAAGAAAGGAAAAAGTAGAACTGGTTGCTAAGATCGAAGAAGAGAAAGAAGATAGCCTCTAACCCTTCCTACCCCCCCTTCCCCAGGATCCCTAATTCACCGGTACTTGAGTGAGAAGCCAGAGGAGTTATGATGTTGAACGTCTCCTACAGAATGGACATTCTCACCTTCACCTTTGAAGCCCCCAAAGAAAAATCTTAGCAACACCTATGGAACGGCAAATGGTGAAGAATCAGTTACACTTTTCTGCGAGAGTTCGGAGTGAGCAACACCTATGGAACGCCAAATGGTGAAGAATCAGTTACACTTTTCTGCGAGGGTTCGGAGTAAATTCTAGAACCACTCAGCCTTCCACCGTTCTGAAAACCTGATATTTTAAAGTTAAGTGGGAGAAACGAATAAGCCCTACTGCACATCGCTTATTTGTATGTGCAGATAACAAAAATGAAAAACAGTTATGAGAAAAAATGGACCTGGCGGCAGAATGGCGGCAGACAATTATCTGCTGTATGGTCCACAGAGTCTCCTTGTATGGGTCGAGAAGAAGGAAACTTTATGTGGTATTCTGTGCTCTTTAGTGTCTCTGTTAATTGTAAAAAGACTAATGAACAATCGAATATAGATTTCTATGTATGTTCACGTATTGGACTGGCTTGTGACTAGAGACTTTTGATTTACTTCTTGTCTTGGATATGAACGACGCAAGACACATGTATGCTATTTGAATATGCGTAAATGAGTCTAACATTTTTTGGACGACAAGAGACAGTGTGCTATTGGGTTGCAAGTCACACACGTCTTTCAATTCAGTTAACTTGCACAATGTGTGGAGCTTATCCTCTTCTCTGGGTAATCAGCTACGTCAATCTCCCAAAAGTTTCTTCTCCAAAGACTATAGCTGGTGGAAGGCATTGCTAATTACGCATATAAAATTTTTTTTCGTGATTTTCTTCAGATTTCTATTCTTTTTCTTTTGTTCATATGGGCATTTCTAATTGTGATTATGTAACATTGTACTATGGTTTTTAAATGTAAAGATATAATTGTGATTATTTCGTTTGCCAATGGATAAATATGTTTCTTGCTTTGTACCTGTGGTAAAGTTTGTAAAGTTCTCTTTTGGAATATTATTAATTGTGAAAAATGCAGTCAATAACATTTATAAAGATTTATGTAATTTACGATAACGATATAACATCTATAGACAGGGGACAGCGATAGTGATATCGATAGTCGAAAAGTTGTTTTGTAGTAGATGGGATGGTGGATGGTGTGTCTGTGAAGTGTGCGCGGAAAAATAGTACTTTGTTTTATGAAAGGCATACGTAATTGTACGGACAGTGATACCGAACTATCAGATTGTTAATTCTCTTTACCACTGCGGTATGTGATGTCATAGCCAGCGAACTTTAACAGAGCAAATAAACCGGACTGTGAAAGTGTCACTAACAATACTATGTTGTGGCTGACACGAACAGTGCTTTTATGCGAATGAACTTTGCTGGTATTGGTTTTGGGTGGTGGAACTGTTGTCTATCACATTCTATCAAGCCGTGAAAGTGAAGAATTTAATTAACTGTGCAATATAAATGACTTTCAGCGACGTTGTCGAAGTTTGAAATGCGAGAACAGACCACCATTGTTTACGGTGTGCTTCACACACAAGAACAATTCTATGAACTGTGTATTTGTGGCTGAAGCCGGGTTCACACAGGCAACAAAAGTATCGCCACTGCTAATGGCGAACTGCAGTTGCTTTGTAGTTACATGTGTGAACTCCTAGTTTTCGGTGGCGCCATTTAAGAAGCGCAACTTTTGTCACGCCACAAAAAGTTGAACTTGGTTCTACTTTGTTGCGCCATTTTGCCTTCTCCACAATCGAATAACGTGATTCGATTGCTATCTCGCGGCTGGTTTCAAACCTTTCTAGTGCGTATTCGTTCGCAGATAGGGCTTTTGTTTCTGCGTTTGCTACTAATATGTCGAAAAAGTGGTCAACAATGACAATTATGAGATTCTTGGAGGTGTATGGAGAACGAGAATGCCTTTGGATCCACAAAAGCGAATCATACAAAGACATAAATTTGAGAGATGCTGCATTAATTGAAATAGTAAACAGTACACGTGAATATGTTCTGGAATTGATGTAGCTACAACAAAATTAAAAATTCGAAGCATTCGAAATGCTTACATAAATGAAGATAAAAAAGTACTGAAATCACTTAAGAGTGGTGTGTCTACAGATGGTATGTATAAACCCAGCCTTGCTTGGTTTGAAGCTGCAGACTGCTTCTTAAAACTTGTAGTCAAGACAAGAGAGACGAGAAATACTTTTGTAAGATATATTTTACATTTATTATATTTCCAAAACATCTTATTTAGTAATATGTACAGCCGTTTAATCTGCATAGGAAATCAGGTCGTAGTGTGTGCTGTGAAACATCCCATGTTGCGATGAAACTGAAAATGGTTTACGAATGAATTTTCATCTCCGAATGTTAATTCTTTTAAGAGCGTGTTTGTTGCTCCTATATAATTTCTGGGCGATATCCACTTACGGATCCATTTGCGTTTCCGTTTCTTTGTTGTTAACTCTTCGCTCAGTTCTAATGCCATAATTTGCTCTACAACATTAACGCAGGCCCGAATCATTTCAGCCGAGACAGGTGACGCCATTTTGCAAACTGCGCAATTACGAAGAATTTGTGGCGTCCTGTGTGAATGGTAGCTCACAGCCACTCCAGAATGACTTGACTTGTGCCGATACTTTCGTTGCGTGTGTGAACCTGGCTTAAGATTATATGAAACTGTGTAATTATGGACGATAGCGTCACGGACAGTGCATAAAGTCTAAAAACGAGCGGTGTGTACGTAATGTACTTTGAAAGAGAGGACATGTCAACAACGGTCGTATACTGGCGTCTTGTGGTTTGTTAATCACCAAGGGGTTAATGATACAGCTCTGCCGGAACTTTATTTGCGTTTCGCTGGAGAAGATTAACCAGCAGAACTGCCTGTATCCTGCTCTCATCATCGTTTCCTGCCGACATCGTGCTGCCCAACGCAACGCTTCGTATGCAACAAATTAGATTAGATTAGATTTACTTTCATTCCAATTGATCCGTAGTGATTTCGCCGAACGCTATCCCCTGACCTAGAAACTTTCTTCTCTATTAAAAGTATAAGAATTACAGACTCTATTCAAATAAATTCTTTGTTTAGTTTGTTTGCTTTCTGCTAAAGAAAATAAAATTACAATCAGTGAATTAAAAGTTGCCTGGTAGTCATTGTTGAAACACCAGTAAATATAAACTTCTTCCTCTCATTAGAACTGATTCTCCTTGCATGTCAAAATTATTGTAGTTATTTTATGTAGTTTTATGTATTGTTAGGAGAGTAGATATATGACAGTGACTAATAACAGTATTTTGTCGCGAAATATGGCTTCGCGCGAAAATTATGGCTACCGCCATAATTGCTTGCGTTCTGACCAATAATGTAAAAGCTGCTATTACCATATTGGTGCATTTCCTGATGTGAGCGTGAATTATAAATGTCAGCTGGCAAATGGCGTACGGACTGTTTACCCAGTAACAAAAGTTTTTGATATTGTATTGCTAGGAGTCGTAATATTAAGAGACACTGGATATACTCAAAAGTGGGTAGATGTATGGTGAACCCCCCCCCCCCAGTGTTCATGCAATTATTATTAACAGTATTGTGTGTGATTCACGAAATTTTGTCACTTTTTCTAACTCCTTTCAGATATTGTCTTAGATGTCTTTGAAGTTTCAGAGAATATATACACAATTTTGTCGGTTCAGGTTAATTTCAGATCAGTTTCTCGTGAATATTAGAGTTTTCAGTTCATAAACAAAGTGGTATCATGACCAATTGAGTAATATAACAAAGAGTGTGGTTTTCCAACTAGAATTTTGGATGACTTCACAGTTCAGATTTTGATGCTTATTTTTACTGTGGGTTGAGGTCATCACACTGGTTAAAAGAATTTATGAAAATACTTCTCTATCCTTGAAATAATTTTGGTACTCGTAAAATACTTTTAAGTTCAATCACTATATATTTGCAACTTTCACAGACAATAACTTCTGCAAGCTAACTTATTCCTTAAACGTTAGACTCATTTACACATATTCAAATAGCATACATTTGTCATGCTTCATTCATAGCCAAGACATGAAGTAATTCAGAAGTCTCTGGTCTCAAATGAGCCCAATACATGAATGTGTATAGCATTCTATATTCAATTGTTCATTAGTCTTTTTTACAATCACCACAGACATGAACACATCAAAGAATACTACATAATTATTCCTCGGGTTTTCATTACATTTTTTGTGACGCTGGCGGCAAACACTTATCATCGTCATTGACTCGCTGACTCGCCCTTCTTACAGTCTTGCGATAACAAAGTTCCGACCAGTGCATAGAAACAGGTGGATCGGTAGAAACGTTCTCACTCTCCCGCACTCGTACCTAAAATATCGTCTCCTACAGAATGGACTTGTCCCAACTTCACCCTTTGAGGTTCCCAAAGCAAATCCTGGCAACCCTATGGAAACAGCAGTGATGAAGAGTCAGGCACACTTGTTTGTGAGGGTTGTTTGAAAGGTGTGCTGTGTGTTTCGTATTAGTCATGATTTATCTGTTCGTTTAAATCATGCTCTTATCTACAATACCCACACCTTTCAAAATTAATACAAACCCTCCCACCTACATCACATCTCATAAAAGGTATGGTTCAAAAAAAATGGTTCAAATGGCTCTGAGCACTATGGGACTCAACTGCTGAGGTCATTAGTCCCCTAGAACTTAGAACTAGTTAAACCTAACTAACCTAAGGTCATCACAAACATCCATGCCCGAGGCAGGATTCGAACCTGCGACCGTAGCGGTCTTGCGGTTCCAGACTGCAGCGCCTTTAACCGCACGGCCACTTTGGCTGGCTCATAAAAGGTATAATATAAACTATACAAAACGGAAAATCTGTATACTATGGTTGTTTAACTAGTCACATATTACATTTTCCACAAATATAACACTCTATTTAATTTATTTCGTCTCAATATAACTTTATTTCTGTGATTCTCTTATGTTGTTCTCTATTTTATGGTCATATCCGGTTTTTTAAGCAATAGGATTATAGGATAGTTCTAGATTTTAAAGGATAGATAACAGAATAGTTTAAGATTTTAAAGGAATTCGCTGCAGGAAGACTATTTTAGAAGAAACACTGAAAACAACTTGGGATCCGAAGGTCGTCACTCCGCCCGTTAACGCAGAATGTTAAAAGTCCCTGGGGGATGGATGACAGAATAGTTTAAGATTTTAAAAAGGAATTCGGTGCAGGGAAACTATTTTGAAAAAACACTGAAAACAGGTTGGGATCCAACAGTCGTTACTCTGCCCATTAACATAGAATGTTAACGTCCGTAGCATATAGATGACTCTGCCCAGGTCCTATGGATCTGATAATAACTTTTCTTGTGCATTGGTAGACCAGTATTTCCCATTAAATTTATTTTGAAAGTCTCCCCACTGCAAGTGAGTCACCACTTCACTAGTTAACAGAACATTAGGTGAAGATGTTCTCTTTTCTAGTTTGTCTTGAATAAGCTTAATCTCTTTCCACAGATCACTCATTCCCTTCCTGGTATCATTAAGTTCAGAAGAAGGAATAGGCAATACATTCCCAGATGTTATTCTCTCGGTAACTTTTCGATCTATAATTACCCCAAATTGTTCCTCCAAACTCATTACATTTATAATATCAGAGTTGGCTAAGTTCCCTTTCAAATTCCGTTCTACATTATCTACTTGTGTACAGACGCCTGTAATTTGCGATTGAATGATCGGCATTAATTCATTATTCTTATCCACACTCTCTTTGAAAGTATTCATTCCCTGTTTTACATAATTAAACTTAACATTGTACCATTTTCAAAAGATCCTAACTTTTCATTAATTTGGATTCTACTCTATTACATTTGGCGTCGAATTCAGCCTTCAAAGCACCCATGCCTTCGCATAGATTACTAAATTCCTTGCTTTGAGAATCCACTTCAACGTTTAACACACCTATATTTGCAGAACGTCTGAACCTTTAATTGAGAATTTACCAAACTTTAAGTCGCACTTTGAGCTTTTAAAGTTTCAACCTAGGTATTTAATAAAGAATTTACCAAAATTTAGTTCTGAATTTAGTGAGTCTACCTTAAGATTCTGAGCGTTTAATTGAGAATTTGTCAAACTTAAAGTCGCACTTTGAGCTTTTAAAGTTTCCACCTGGATATTTAATTGAGAATTATCAAGCCTAATTCTTTCCGTAGAGTCTCATTCTGAGCATTTGATTGCAGACGCTGAGCTTTAATTAAATTTATCAACTCAGCCCAGTATGGCACTTCTTTACTCACTTTCATAGCCATAGCTGGTTCTTGAGTGTCCTCAATTTGTTGTATATTGTCTGCACTTTTATATGCATTATCCTTAGTAAGCATTTCAAACTAACTTTAAATACTATAATTACACAATAAAAGTTCACTCAATAGTATGTACCACTTTGCACTAAAGCAATAAAGTTTTGTTTCACGCTCACATGGCATAGAAGTCTCATTACATAGGTGAGTGGATGTAGAGGCTCGTCAGTGCCGGTGAACAGCAGCTGGTGTCGGATGTAGGTTAGTTTCCATGTCTGCGTCCCCGTGATGTGTGTGAGAGCTGTATACTCCCTTCACTGGATATTCTTGGCTGAAGTGTTCTATGCATATTTCTTCTTAGACATATGTGTTAAAATCTTCTTTGCTGTTTCATAGTTGTGAATTTTCCATGTTTTTCACCATTTTTCATTCAAGTTTTGCTTCAGTGGATACTTGAACATATTCCAATGTCTCAGAGTAAATCCCCTGTCGTGTAATGTTTGGTTGCTAGGGAAACACATAACAACTTCTTCTCTAGTTTTGACTTAAAAATTTCCGTTTTTTGGGTCCTTTCACACAGTTCACCATGTTCTAACGTTTTGTGACGACTTTCTTAATAGGCCTTCTCTTGTAAAACTTTGCTCTTTCGGCAACACCATCGGTATACTTAGCTTTCACGCAGAATAAAATGCACACTTCCAATATACCTATGTAAGTTTCTGTAAGTACCTCATACCATCGAACATTAGAAACAAATTTAATTAAATTTGTAAAAGAGCTGGCTTAATAACCATGACTCTGTTTCACATGAATCAAAAAATAGGTCTTGCCTCTACCAAGGTTGGATTAAGAGAGTTTAAGAGTACATTTTTCCATTGTTCTCGTTTAACATAACAATAGTCAGTGACACAACTAACACAGAGCTGCATAAAACCTCCATGGTTCTTCCACAAACATGCACTAACACATATGTGGATTGTACTTGTCTGTACCGCTCGACCACACCGTCTACCTTCTTCCCACGACTGATTTTAAATCTGCACACACAGACATGTGACGTGCAGTATGTAGGTTTTTACCACTCCGCACTCGCATCTAGAATATCGTGTGTTTGAGATGGTAGAAGGTTGAGTGTTTCTAGAATTTACACAGAAATTCTCGAATCACTACATATCCCCTCCCCCCTCAGATCGAACATGCGGTATTTTATACATAATCATTATACAAGTAATATTGATAATAATATAATATCTTAACAATATACATTTTTACATAAGATTATATACATATCTCTTCCTTCAGAAACAATTCTTTGTTCTTTCTTGAACAATTTTTCTTTTGACATGTGCATACACTCGAGGTTTTAGTCAGCTTTCTTAACATTTAGGAATCGTGAAGACTCTTTTTCTTTTCCTTATTTCCTTTTTCAAATGAAAGCTTTAGGTGTTAATGACACATGAGTAATCTATTTTCTATTCTTATCTTTTTGTACTACCTTTCTCGTAGTATGTACTATTTTCATTAGTTGCAGTTTGGAGGAACTTTGGACAAAATAAAAGTTTTCTTTTGACACTCATTTATGTCTAAAAAACATAATAATGCTAGTTGATCATAGAATTTATACTTTCCAGAAGAATCCCTATAAAATTTGCTACTTTTGTCACAATACTGTCTCCTTCTCCTAGGATCAGCACCTATCCCTTGCTTGTGGGTTGACCTTATGAGAGCACTCCCTCTTTCCGTTCTGATAGGTATGCCCCTATAAAACATCCCTATTTTCTTAGGCCACAGGTTGTCCTATCTCCACGTATGTGTAAACAGTAGCAGCCTGAGACTCACAGGTGGCTGTGAAGCATTTTCAGGTGACTCAGCAGATGATGCAATCTAGGTCCAGCATACGACAAGTTCTATGTGTTGGCTGGAGGTCGTTTTGGAGACCGTCTCTCGGCTGCCATCTCGCACAGTGAACGTGGGGCAGAGAACATAGTACAAGAAATCCATCCTTATGTGACACAGATAAAATATTTCTCTTTTTTAAAAAAATGCAGTGACTAGAGACGTTTTGTGTAAATTCTAGAACCACTCAGTCCTCTACTGTCTCAAACATACGATATTCTAGATACAAATGTGGGATGGTAAAAACCTACCTACTGCACGTCACATGTCAGTGTATGCAGGTTTAACCCTTAACCATAGTCGTGAGTACTTCTCATTCAACTACAGTCTTGCAGTCCCGTGAACCGCGTTCAGAAGGCGGGAAAAATACGTAAAAATCACCAATCTGGCTCTACTTTTTGAATTTAGTACTACATAGTTATTCTTCGATTATACATAAATGGTAACACATGCACCAATTATTGTTTCGGTGCTGTGAAAAAGACCTATTCATATTGCACACTAAATTCTCATTGAAATTTACAGTGATGGACAAATATCGAAATATCTAAGTGTAGTTCGTTACTTGAAACTTGGTTATTGCAGATAATGTTGTTTAAGTATCATCAGTGTTAAACGTAACGAGTATTCTTGACAGCGAATTAAACAGAAAAAATTTGCACTATTGGAAGTGGCCACATTTCTCACCACCTTACACACACTGCGGACACACCTTACAAGAGCATTCCAAACAAATTGGGACCTTGCATTTGTGACACAAATAACTTGTCTTTCTCTTCTTTTTTGGTGGACAAATGCGACATGTCTTCTTTCCATCCCTAGGTAGTTTGTCCTCCTTTTCCAGCTCTTCATGTAGAACTACTTCAGTTCCTAGAACTCGACCGATAGAAAATCTCAATTATCGTGGGGGGCATTTATTCATTATTCTTTCTCGGAGTGAAGGTTCGATCAATTCTTTCGCTAGGGCTTTCATGAAGTTCATCCTGGTAAGCACAGTTCTTTCCTTGAATGACTGATGAACAATATATGCATTGACAACACTCATGTCAAGAATACGGAAAAACATGGCCGTGGTCCAGCATTGTTTGCAGCTACTTGAACAACATTTGGCACACTTTTCGTCTACAGTATCAACACCACCCTTTGTGTTTTTATAGTGGGCTATTATTACAGTATTTTTACTTTCTGCATCATCTTCTATGGAGTGATGCATTGTTGATATAAGAATTACTGCTCTTCCTTTCTTAGGCACATGCGAAATGAGCGTGATGTGTTTGGTAAATCCATACAGCGTTGTTTCAACTTAACGTCTACGGGATGCATTGTTCCCACTGTGGTCAAACCATTTTTCCGTAGCACACCTGCAAGTTCGATTGACACATACCAGTTACCAGCAGTAATGTTTCGGTTAGTATGTGCTACTGGCTTGCACAATCTGAGGACAGCCTGAGTGGGAACGGCGTATTCCTTCTCGTCTGGGGAAAGTCCTGCTCCATCAGTACCTTTTCCACAGTAGAGATAGGTGTTGAAGATGTAGTTAGTCCTAGAGTCGGCGAGGCACTGAAGCTTCAGGTTGTACTTCGCCGGTTTAGATGGAATATACATTTTGAATTTACAGCCTCCTCTGAAACCGATTAGCATTTCATCAACTGTAGCATTAGCCCCAAGAATATAGGACCACTGCGAATTTTCCTTGAATTTATGTAGAATGTTTGTTGTACCAGCTGCTGGATCAGAAACCTTACTTAACTCCCTGTCATCAGGGTTGTCAAATCTCAGGCAGTTGAGAATTATAGCAAATCTTTCTGATGACATAATGATATGGAAAATATCACGGTCAGTCCCATCAGTACAAAAGAGAGAACGTATGTCTTCGTTATTCGATTTGAATACTGCAGTGTATATAAGAAGGCCAATGAAACTCTTGATTTCAGACATTGTACAAGGTGTGACTTCTATTCTGTCCGTATTCGTGTATTTTCCACGAATTTTTTCAAGTTTCTCATTTGTCCATGTGAGTATTTCGTTCAGCATATCATCACTGAAAATATAGCTCCAAGCAGTCAGTGAGTCGATCTGTGATTGTCCTCTAAATTCATGTCGAAGTGCTGGTATCTTCAATATATTACGAGCTGGAATCCTGACATGCCTGTTTGGTTCTACTGCCGACCACTTGAACCTATTTCTGCCATAGAAGTATTTCCTAGCACGTTCCTCATCTTCATCGCTATCTGATTCTCCTTCAGACCTTTCCTCGTCACTTTCACTCTCGCCAGACACACTGGATTCCGAATCACGTTCACTATGTATAATATCACCATCCTCCACATAAGAAGAGTCAAAATCGGATATGTCGCTCCCCACTTCATCAATAATTCATGAAAGTTTTTCTTCAAAATTTGTATCGTCTGTTCTCACAAACGAAGAACCAGGGTTACCTGACATAGTTCCACAGTTTTTGTCACCGACAGATGCAAAGAACAAAACAACCACAACGAAAAGGAAAAATGTTCAGTCAGTCACTGACTTAAACTAACAAAGTCACGCAGTCCCGTGGACGACGTTTCAACGAAACAAAAACAAACACAACAATTGCAACAATGACTACCGTGGCAACAAGCAGCAGACTGAGAATAAGAAAGCTACTGGGCCGCCCAGCTCTTCAAGGTCAATAGCGTTCCTAGAAACATGGGTGTGAAAACTAGTGTGGTCCCACGGACCGAACGACTGTAGTTACGGGTTAAAATCAGTCACGGGAAGAAGGTAGATGTGGCGGTCGAATGGCACCAACAAGTAACTGTCAGACAATCCATAGATGTGATAGTGCATGTGTAAGGAAGAACCACAGAGTTTATATGCAACCCTGTGCGTATTGTGTCACTGACTATTGTTATGTGAAACAAGAACAATTGAAAAAAGTACTCTTAATGATTATTAATACACCCTTGGTAGAGGCAAGAACTATTTTATGATTCATGTGAAATAGTCATGGTTATTAAGCCAGCTCATTTATAAATGTAATTAAATTTGTTTCTGACATTGGACTTACTGTAAGTCATATACGTATGTGGAAAGTGAATTCAAATATACCGTTGGTTAACGAAATGTAAAGTTCGCGAATTACTTCTTTCACAAGTAGAGAGAGAGGCTTAAATATTCTCGTGCCTAGCATCATTGTACAGAGACGAAGTCAAGAGAGTTTTCCAGCAGCCAGCTAAGAAGATCGGTGCGAACCTCAAGTAAGTCATCTCGTATGAAAGACGTGGGAAGTTTCTACTTCACACTTTAAACCGCCATCAAAAACATTAGAAAGTGCCGACCTGTGTGAAGGGACTCGAGAAAATGGGAATGTTAAGTCAAAAACTAGAGAAGAGGTTGTTACGTGTTGCCCTAACAACCAAACATAACACGACAAGGGATTTACTCTGAGACATTGGAATATGTTCAAGTATCCAATGAAGCAAAATTTGATTGAAAAATGGTGAAAGGCATGGACAATTCACAACTATAAAACAGCAAAAAAGATTTCGACGCATTTGTCTAAGAAGAAATACGTGTAGAAAACTTCAGCCAAGAAGATCCAGTGGGGGAGCATACGGCTCTAACACATATTGTGGGGATGTAGACACAGAAACCAAGCTACATCCGACACTGGCACCATCTCCTATTCACGGTGCTCACCCGTGCAACGCGACTTCTATGCTGGGTGAGCGTGAAACAGAACTCTATTACTTTAGTGCAATGTGATACATACTGTTGAGCGAACTTTTATTATATAATTATAGTATTTAAAGTTAGTTTTAGATGCTTACTAGGGCTAAAGCATATGAACACGTGGATAGTATACAACAACAAGTTGAGGACACTCAGAAACCAGCTATGGCTATGAAAGTGAGTAAAGAAGTGCCAGACTGGGCTGAGGTGATACATTTAATTAAAGCTCAGGGTCTGCAATCAAAAGCTCAGAATGAGACTCTAAGGAAAGTATTACGTATGGTAAATTTTCAATTAAACGCTCAGTCTTAAATTAATCCCATTAGATTCACAATTGAATACCCAGAGTGAAATTTTGAATGGTCAGAGTGAAACTCTAAATGCTCACAGTGAAACTCTAAATAGTCAAGTGACAAATCTACATTTACTAAGTACCAAAGTCAACTCGCAAAGAAAAGAAGTTAGTAATCTATGGGTGTTCTTAGGACTGAATTTGACGCCTTAAATAGCAGAGTAGAGAATTTAAAAATAGATTTAAAGAGTGAATTGACTAATTCCTTGACCATTCATATAGATCAAATGTTTACCAACCTTAGTCAGAAACAGAATGATAATTTACAGGATTTATCAAAAAGGTTAGAATTTAGCATTGAGGACAGATGTAATAATGTAGTAACTGAAATTAATGAAAAGTTAGGATCTTTTGAAAATGTGTACAATGTTATGTTTGATGCTGTAAAGCAGGGATTGAATACTTTGAAAAAGAGTGTAGATAAGAATAATGAATTAATACCAGTTATTCAATTGCAAATTAAAGGTATCAGTACGCAAGTATAAAGTGTAGAAAGAAATTTCAAAGAGAAAATAACGAACTCTGATATCATAAATGTAAGTAGATTGGAGAAACAATCTGAAGAAATCATAGATCAAAAAGTTACTGAGAAAATAAACTCTGGAAATTTTTCGTCTATTCTGTCCTCTGAACTTAGTGATACCAGGAAAGGTATTGACAACTTGTGGAGAGAATTCAAGCTTATCCAGGATAAAGTAGAAAAAAGGGTAATGTCACCTAATGTGGTGTTAACTAGTGAAGCTGTGACTGATTTACAATAGGGGCTAATTCGGGGTTATCTAGACAATTCCTTAAATTTAAGCCAGACGGAGATCTATACTTAAAAAGGTTTAACCAGGCATTACCAAAAAATTGGGAAGATTCCAAGAGAATCGAATATGCTCTGGGGTACCTTCTAGGAGAAGCCTCAGAATGGGGAACGGTACATATTGAGAATTTTTCCTCTTGGGAGGACTTTCAAAAGAAATTTAGAGAGAAATACTGGTCTGCCAGTGCCCAAGAAAAGTTGAAATCAGATCTATGGGACCCAAAATATTGCAATAATACTTGGGGTACTACAAGGAAATAATGTGATTGGCATTTAACATGAGCAAAGTATTCAGATAAGCCAATTGAAGAAGAGTGATTAGTACGTATTTTAATTAGACGATTGTCAATCTATGCGAGAAAAGACATCTTATGTAGTGGTTGGAAAACGGTAGAAGAGTTGTTATGTTTTGTTGATGCACTTGATGCAATAAATAAGGACCATAACGAATCTTTACACCAAAACGAAAGTTCGAACTATGAAAGGAATAGCAGAAATAATTTTAAAAGGCATGAAACTTAGCAAAAGTACACCAGTGCAATGAGAAAAGTTTCAACGGTAATTATCAAAAGAAACATCCACATTCAAATTTGGATCCAGTAAATTCTCAAGAATTTGTACCGAGTAATCAAAGGACACAATATGGGAATGTAGCACCTTGTAACAGTAACCAACTTGTAATTAGTAGTAATGAGGAAAATGTTGTTCGACCGGGATCCAGGGCCGGGGCCCAGGTCGTACAGATACATTATGAGGCCTTATTCCATATAAGTATGTTAATTTTACACACTAAGTACCCAAAAAGGAATGGTTGCTGCTTGAAGAACCAAGCTTAGCTACTAATAAACTCACAGCGCAAATAGCAGGGACAGTGGAAACTTCCGAGGTTAACATATTTATAGATTTGGGAAGTGAGATGTTACCCATCACAAATGCAGTTTTTAACTCGCTACAGAATAAGCAGCACTTACCGTTATTGTCAGTGTCTGGAGTGTACAGTGTAACAGGAACAAAAAGTAAACTTGCGAAATACGAAACTCAAGTGAACTGCAGTATTGTGAAATATGAAACTCAAGTGAACTGCAATATTGGAAATATATTATTTCTTCAAACACTATTAATAGTTGAGAATAGTAATAGAGATGTATTGTTTTGTTTAGATTAGTTATTAGAGTTTAAAGTCATCTTAAATGTTTACAAAAATCTTCTTTATTTTGGTAGAGGGGACAGTAGATGTTGGACACCATTTGTGACAGATAGTTACATTGGAAAACAAACAACCCAGTGTCAGTATCTCTGATTAACAAGTACAGCATAATTGTAACCAAAGATCGATAATATGGCTCAAGGAATGCATAAAACTGATTTACTAGACAAAGTTAATGATCCCAGGTACTAACCGATCAACGAAGGCTAGATTTACATAAAATTTTAATGGCGTACGAAGTAGTGTTTTTCGACTGTCCAGGTAACATCAGCAACTATATCTGTAAGTTAAAAATCAAAGATGGCACTCCATTCTTTTGCAAGACATATTCAACACCAGTGAGTTTGAAGGAAACAGTTCGGGATGAGATTAAAAAAATGATTTAAAGTTTTTTGTTTTTAAAATTCAGTCTTAATCACACCATGTATGTTACAAGAACATAGGTGACGGTTTGGGTCATATCACATGGCCAACATGAGACCACATGTCAACTGGCAGTTGAGAAGAGTGCTCCACCTACCACTTTCACAGGATGCCATGGGTTTGGTGATGGTCATGTGATATGATCAAGAGCAGTCACCTATGCACTTGTAACATACATGGTGTGATTAAGAATGAATTTTAAAAACAAAAAAATTTAAACCATTTTTTTAATCTCATCCCGAACTGCTTCCTTCAAACTCACCGGTGTTGGATATGGCTTGCAAAAATTTTTAATCACTGTTCCGAAAATGTTTATAAAAAATGATTGATAATAATATTACAGGACGAAGTTCCAGTGTGATGAATAATCCTCTGGTCGTGATAAAAAAATGCTGCACGCAGGGCACGATTAGTTTTGGACACTAGTACATTGAATTGACATTTAGAGATAAAGAGAGATCAACTGATTAATATTGATGAACTGTTATTCGAATTTGAAAAGGCAAGGTTCTTTAGCACAATGGATTTGGCTGAGGGATATTGGCAAATAAAATTACATTCAGAATCCAAAAATTATACAGTATTTTTGTTTGATGGGAAATCGTATCATTCCATGTATTGCCATTCAGACTTAATACCTCTGTGTCTGTATTTATATATGTGTGTTAGATGAAGCACTAGGGAGAGATTTATTGAAGTGTTTAATAATATACATAGATGATATCCTAATAATATCAGCTACTTGGAAAGAACATTGTCAAACTTTGTGCAAGACTCTGCAAAAAATTTACAAAGGAAGGTATCATGGTGAGTTGTCAAAATAATTTTTTGCACTCCAAGTAATTAAATACTTAGGGCATATTATAGGGGTAGAGGGAATTAGACCAGACCCTGAAAGTATAAAAGCTATCAAAAAATGTCCACACCCCAAAAATGTAAAACAAAATGATTTATAGGTATGGCCAGATACTATCAACAGTACATATGGGGGCAAGAATTTTACATTTAGTAAAGACAGGAGTACTGTGGACTTGAGATCAAGGTGCAAATAATGCATTTGAAAGAGTGCTTGTTGAGGCCCCCCTTATTACATCATCCAGTTATGGGCAAACCATTTAAATAGCCGACAGATGCATCTGATTATGGTGTTGTTGCCGAACTGTTCCAAGCATAATGGGATCCAAGTAATGTAGAACACAGAACCATAGCTTTTGCTAGCTGTAGTCTAAATAAGCATGAACTAAATTAAACAGCTACCGAAAAGGAACTATTGGCGATTGTATGGAGTATTCAGAAATTTCAAACACTAGTATGGGGTTCAGAAATCCATATTTATACAGATCATCAACCTTAATCCTTTCTGATGAGTAGTCGATTATTATACAGTAGGTTTTGCGATGGATGCTTTTCCTACAGGAATACGATATTAAGATACAATACATAAAAGGTTCTGAAAATATTGTACCTGATGCTTTGTCTAGGCTACCCATAGGAATAGAAGAATTGAAATGTACAGAAGGACCTGGCGTTATTTTTGCCATTAATTTTATCTCAGCAGAATATCTGAACATCAGAATAAAGGAAATAGCTCAAAGAATAACAGAAAATATCCATCATGATCCCTATTTCACAGAAATATTTTCTATGTGCATCCAGAACTCGTATCTTCTAATCAATTAGGAAAATGGAAAATTATAGATCATAATTTGTTTTGGAGAGACAGTGTAACCTCACAGCATTGGCCCTTATGCATTCCCAAGGTAATGGAAGATGAACTTGTGTAGTATGTTCATACAGGATATGGACACTTCAGAATCAAAAAGTGTATAACCCATATGAATATGGAAGCTAGGGCATAGAATAGCATCTTTGATTAGAACCTGTGAAATTTGTCAGAAAGTAAAAGAGAGTAATATTCATGTGAAATAAAAAATGTATCCTATTATTCCTAAGTCATTACATGACCTCACAACAGCAGACTGTTTTTGGACCAATTCCACAAGAAAAATGGAGGAGTATCATATTGTCTGGTTATCATAGAATGCTGGTCAAAATATTTTAAACTATATCCTATTAAAAAAGCAGATATGCAAATGGTTATATGCTGTTTACAACAATACTAATGTGATCAGATATAATTTTGTATAACAATTGCAAACAATGTTATATCAGCTTTCTTAATGTGAAAAATCAAAATACTGTATGATATATTGAAATGTGAGAAAATCAGTGGAAAATATACTTACGTACAAAAATGCTGCAGCAGTAATCTACAAATTTATACAGTTCAGATCAACTGTCAGGACCTGATGTTAGATTTTCAGCTTCAAGAATCTGATTCCTATACAACAAGAACTGAAGCCATCTCAACATGGTGAGCAAAGTAAACTTGAAAGTTTCTTGTAAGCTTTACTCCTCTCACATTTTCATAAAAGACTTTGCTTATTAATTACTTGGATTGGGCATTGTTTAATGAGGACAATAGATGGAAGAAGGAAGTAGGAGGGGAGATTACAGTATCTTACTTAAAAAGTTGCCATTACACCTATTCGAAAATTTTACCGTTTATTAATTGTCTACGTTTTGATAACACAAAAGACGAAATTATCAAGTTAGTGAATATTGACATTGAGGCTGTCAGAAAAGAAAGAGTAACTCTGAAGCAAGAAAACCTCAAACTATTAAATGACAGACATTTATGGATTCATGATGGAATATAGAAAGAAAAACGCTCAAACTCGAAGTGTTAAAAGTGATATGCAAACCGAAAAAAGTGATAATAATGATGAAGATCATGTAGAAAGAAATACAAAATATGTCAAACATAGAGATAAATGTAAGTGGATTGCAGTAACATACAAAAACAAAGAAGAAAAGCCTCAAGAAAGTGACAAACAAAGCGCCAGAAATGGCTTCTTAATAACTGGGGATGCACTAATTATAACGCTTTCAGTACCGAATACTAAAATAGGTCTCTACTCATGGATAAGAATGTGTTGGATCGATGTCTTGAGTAATATGAAATTTCTGTACTACGATCTTTCGCCTGTACTGGGGGAGTTCGGCAGTCTCTTGTTCACTGTTGAACTGTGCATTTGACTCATGTTTAAATGTGTTACCTATAATAGAACATTATTCATTTAAAGAGGTGTTTGTGACTTTATATCACTACAAAATCCATTCACACCCACACTGGTCACCCCATGTTACATGTTTTCGCTGATCTTTCACAATATGGCCAATTTCCACGTACGATTAGATTAGATTAGATTAGATTAATACTAGTTCCATGGATCATGAATACGATATTTCGTAATGATGTGGAACGAGTCGAATTTTCCAATACATGACATAATTAGGTTAATTTAACAACATACTTAAGTTAATATAACAACTTTATTTTTTGTGTTTTTTGTTTTTATTTGCTTTTTATTTTTATTTTTTAATTTTTTTTATTTATAAAATTTTTTTTTCTTAATTTATATCTAAAAATTCCTCTATGGAGTAGAAGGAGTTGTCATTCAGAAATTCTTTTAATTTCTTCTTAAATACTTGTTGGTTATCTGTCAGACTTTTGATACTATTTGGTAAGTGACCAAAGACTTTAGTGCCAGTATAATTCACCCCTTTCTGTGCCAAAGTTAGATTTAATCTTGAATAGTGAAGATCATCCTTTCTCCTAGTATTGTAGTTATGCACACTGCTATTACTTTTGAATTGGGTTTGGTTGTTAATAACAAATTTCATAAGAGAGTATATATACTGAGAAGCTACTGTGAATATCCCTAGATCCTTAAATAAATGTCTGCAGGATGATCTTGGGTGGACTCCAGCTATTATTCTGATTACACGCTTTTGTGCAATAAATACTTTATTCCTCAGTGATGAATTCCCCCAAAATATGATGCCATATGAAAGCAATGAGTGAAAATAGGCGTAGTAAGCTAATTTACTAAGATGTTTATCACCAAAATTTGCAATGACCTTATTGCATAAGTAGCTGAACTCAAACGTTTCAGCAGATCATCAATGTGTTTCTTCCAATTTAATCTCTCATCAATGGACACACCTAAAAATTTGGAATATTCTACCTTAGCTATATGCTTCTGATTAAGGTCTATATTTATTAATGGCGTCATACCATTCCCTGTATGGAACTGTATGTACTGTGTCTTATCAAAATTCAGTGAGAGTCCATTTACAAGGAACCACTTAGTAATTTTCTGAAAGACAGTATTGAAAATTTCATCAGTTAATTCTTGTTTGTCAGGTGTGATTACTATACTTGTGTCATCAGCAAAGAGAACTTAACTTTGCCTCTTCATGAATATAGAATGGCAAGTCATTAATATACAATAAGAACAACAAAGGACCCAAGACTGACCCTTGTGGAACCCCATTCTTGATAGTTCCCCAGTTTGAGGAATGTGCTGATCTTTGCATGTTACGAGAACTACTTATTTCAACTTTCTGCACTCTTCCAGTTAGGTACGAATTAAACCATTTGTGCACTGTCCCACTCATGCCACAATACTTGAGCTTGTCTAGCAGAATTTCATGATTTACACAATCAAAAGCCTTTGAGAGATCACAAAAAATCCCAATGGGTGGTGTTCGGTTATTCAGATCATTCAAAATTTGACTGGTGAAAGCATATATGGCATTTTCTGTTGAAAAACCTTTCTGGAAACCAAACTGACATTTTGTTAGTACTTCATTTTTACAGATATGTGAAGCTACTCTTGAATACATTACTTTCTCAAAAATTTTGGATAAAGCTGTTAGAAGGGAGATTGGACGGTAATTGTTGACATCAGATCTATCCCCCTTTTTATGCAAAGGTATAACAATAGCATATTTCAGTCTACCAGGGAAAATGCCCTGTTCTAGAGAGCTATTACACAGGTGGCTGAGAATCTTAATTATCTGTTGAGAACAAGCTTTTAGTATTTTGCTGGAAATGCCATCAATTCCATGTGAGTTTTTGCTTTTAAGCAAGTTTATTATTTTCCTAATTTCAGAGGGAGAAGTGGGTGAGATTTCAATTGTATCAAATTGCATAGGTATGGCCTCTTCCATTAACAGCCTAGCATCTTCTAATGAACACCTGGACCCTACTATATCCACAACATTTAGAAAATGATTATTAAAAATATTTTCAACTTCTGACTTTTTGTTCGTAAAGTTTTCATTCAATTTGATCGTAATACTGTCTTCCTCTGCTCTTGGTTGACCTGTTTCTCTTTTAATAATATTCCAAATTGTTTTAATTTTATTATCAGAGTTGCTGATTTCAGACATGATACACATACTCCTGAATTTTTTAATAACTTTTCTTAATATAACACAGTAGTTTTAGTAATTTTTGATAGTTTCTGGGTCACTACTCTTTCTTGCTGTCAGATACATTTCCCTTTTCCGGTTACAAGATATTTTTATACCCTTAGTAAGCCATGGTTTGTTACAAGGTTTCTTACGAGTATATTTAACTATTTTCTTGGGGAAGCAGTTTTCAAATGCATTTACAAAAATGTCATGAAATAAATTATATTTTAAATTGGCATCAGGTTCACGGTACACCTCATCCCAGTCTAACTGCTGTAGGCTTTCCCTGAAATTTGCAACTGTTAAATCGTTGATTGAACGTACTACTTTGGAGGACTGTTTAGTATTGCTGAATGGAGCTATGTCATATATTGTAACTAGCTGTGCACCATGATCAGAAAGACCTTTCTCAACAGGCTGAGCATTTATCTGGTTAAACTTATCTTGGTCTATAAAGAAGTTATCTATCAGTGAGCTGCTATCCTTTACCACCCGAGTAGGAAAATCAATAACGGGTGTCAAATTGAAAGAACCGAGTAATACTTCAAGGTCATTTTTCCTATTACCCTCTTTCAGAGAATCTACATTGAAGTCCCCACAAATAATAATTTGCTTCCCCCTGTCTGACAGATAGCACAACAAGGAGTCCAAATTTTTCAGAAATAGATGTAAATTTCCTGATGGGGACCTATATACAGTTACAATTATAAATGTGCCTTTATTTAATTTAAGCTCACAGGCACATGCTTCTATATGTTTCTCTACACAAAACTTTTTTGTTTCTATACTTTTTGCACAATGATAACTTTTGACATATATGGCAACTCCTCCTTTCTCCATATTTTCTCTCATTACATGTGCAGAGAGCTTATATCCACTTACATTTACCTTATCCATATCAGTAACAATGTGATGCTCAGACAGGCATAGTATATCTATTTCATTCTCAGCTTCTAAATCTTCTAAACAAACCAGAAGGTCATCTACTTTATTCTTTAAACTCCCAATATTTTGATGAAATATACTTACATTATTTTTAATTATACTTTTATGAGAACCTTTCCTTATTCTAACATTTGCAGTACTCTCCTGTCTGAGTTTCTCATTGTGCTTAGGCCTAGTTCCTATACCAGTGGTCACATGGTGTTCAGAGAGGCAGATTATGTCAACTGGGTTGGGTGACTTTAATTCATCAATGCAATTACCTAGGACTGAGATACAACTTGGTGGAGATAAAATTTCTGGTGATTGGTGAGAATTTATAATTGATAGCTGTGATTAGTTAGCAAATGTGCTAGAATTGTGCTGTTTAATTTCTTTCCTAAACTGAAGATTTGTTTCAATCCTGACCTCTCGTAGAACTTGACATCTTTCTGTCTTACCTATCCTAAAAAAGGTGCTGCTCCAACACCTGTAACCACTGGTATTTTACCATTCATGGCAGTGCCTCCCCCCCTTAAATTTCCTGCTATTACCCCAGCCAGTTTCCCCTTCCCTTTCCTGTTGAGATGTAGGCCGTGCCTGGTATAGTCCCACCTACTGAGATAATCAACAGGAACCACACCAATATGAGCCCCTGCACCCGACACAAGCAGCCGTTCCAACTCCAAATTAACTCTCCCAACAGAAGAGTTCAAATGAGGCCGGTCATGGCGTCTCAGGACAGATACAAATTCAACATTGGTGTG
Organism: Schistocerca americana; assembly: GCF_021461395.2. Lineage (NCBI taxonomy): Eukaryota > Metazoa > Arthropoda > Insecta > Orthoptera > Acrididae > Schistocerca > Schistocerca americana. The sequence continues at coordinate 796,315,486 of NC_060122.1, forward strand.
TCTCGATGCCGACGCAATCTTTACCAGGTCACACTCTATACTCTGTCGATGCTGTTCCCTGGCCCTCCCACAATAACCACGGTGTCTTCCCTGGTAAATCCTTTACAGAGTGAACCTAAATCCTCTGTCACCTGATCCAGACTAGCACTTGGTTTGAAAAAATTTGTGACCTGGTATTCTGGTCCTAATTCCTCCTGCAGAAGTTGGCCTACACCTCTGGCATGAGAACTGCCTAGCAACAAAATTTTCTTCCTTTTCGATGACTTTCCTACATTCTTTTTCAATTTCCTATTGAAAGTTTGTTGTGTCCTGTCTACACCTACCTCTGCTTGAGGCTCATCAGTTTCTAACTGAAGCAACAGGTCAAACTTATTTTTGACATTCACCACAAAACTGTCAGACTTAGTTCTAGGCCTGTTCCTTCTGCTACCTGTTGCCACTTCCCACCTCTCTTTGCCCTTCTCCCTACTTAACCTGTCCAGATCTTCCCTAGCCTGATCTAGCTCAGCCTGAAGGGCAGCAATTTTCCCCTCATGTTCCACTATCTTCCTATCTCTGCTGCAAATCCTACATAACCACTGATGAGGCTGATCCACTTTCCCAACACCCACGCCACTGCAGTCCCCCCAGTGAAAAAAAACTACTACATCCATCACACCAAACCCCGGAACTAACAATTCTATGGCAAGTCAGGCACTTCTCACTCATGGCAAAAATAATACTTTCGCTAGAATAAATCAATTAAATTACCGAAAATCAAAAAAGACGTTACAAGAATTAAGCCTATTCACAAATGTATATAAGCAAGTTTCTGATTTAAAATTCCGCTGTTTTTCTGAGATCTGTATTAAAACAATGAAGGTATACACTATTTATTATATATTTCACTCTATGGAATGAAAAAAAAGGACAATTAAACGAGATACTTTAACTTTGATTCTCCAAAAACGTTACGAGAATTAGGCCTATAAACAAATGTATATAGGCAACGAAATAACACAGGACAATGTGACCGACAATGACGGCTGCTATGCCACAGCAACTGACTTCATCCATCAGATCATCGCCTGTGCTAATTTCTCCCACTCTGATTTGCCACCATTGTGCTTCAAAACGCGTGAAATTTGAAAACTGTGAAGAGTTTGCTTCATTGCCAGCACAACTTGCTCAACAAACAGTCCAGAGAATGAACTTTGCTGCACTAGTTTTGTACGCCCCTTGGATATTTCCGAGGAAGTTTCACACATCATGTTGCTCTGTTGAATGTCTTTTCTGTGTGTGAACATTCTGCAATGTTGCATGTCCCATTTGTTACACTTACTAAACCTCGCCTACAACCCATGCTGCTGGCTTACCATCACAACGCCATATTGCTAACACATACACATACACTCGTCCATTTTGACAACAATCCACAAGTGTTCAACCCAGTACAACAGCAGCAGTGCATGAATAGTGAACTTTTACCAATTACTGATGTGACTTTCGCCATTTCTGCCTCACCTGGTGCTTATACAGTGAACATTTTTAGTGTACTTGAACCTGTAAACAATGCACAGTGCACAAAGTAGTGCATTTTGAATTTTTTTATGGCCACAGTTATTTATGCCATGCCCATTATGTCTGCTACCACACTTGCCATGCCTGTTTAAAGTGCATGCTCCTCAAGGGCAGTATAAAGTCGAGTGCCAGATATGGTGCCAGCCTCTACAGTCTTAACATCTTTGTCGTTGTTTGCTCCATATGTTCTGCCGTCTTTCTCGGGACGTTTACCACAACTACTACCACTTGCTAAGGACAGTCTGAAGGCATGGTTGTCAATAGGGGATAGCACTACCAATGTTCATTGCATCCTGTCCAATGAAGCACAAGTCATTGGATTGCTTACAGCTCTACACAAGAATAAGGTTTTGACTCCCGATCTCAATCTCACATCACCAGCAAGGGACCACTACGAATGATTGTTGAGAACACTGCAAGAGGCAATTCATCACATTGTGCATAAAGTATTTCGCAGCGAGCTCACATCATATGAACCTTGGTGAAAGATTAGAGCATAAACAGACACTTCAAACTGAACAAACAAAATGCTGTGGTCGCTCTGGATAGTTAAAATACCATCAGCCCACCAGTTACAGCTGTTATCCCATGCTAATGACCCATTATAAATGTGTTTATGGCTGGCAGATGATGCCTACAAAATCATAAGACATGATCAGATCATCTCTGTGCCGAGTTCATCGAGACTGCTGACAGTTGGCAATCTTGTAATAAAACCTTCAGTACACAGTTTTGTGTGCGGACACATAAGTTCCATCAGTGAACAATCTCAGTCAAGGTGCTAACTGGTGGTGGTTGAAGCAACCCTGCTGCCTCCACCACTCCTACCTGCCTGGCCTGAAACATGGCCTCAAACGAGTCCACTGCTGAAAAACAGATGTCACCTCCAGTTTGCAGCCATACATCATGTATCCTCTGTGTTGGTATCTCATCAAACATGGGGATGTGGCTAGGAAGTGCTGCCAACCTTGCTTGAGGTACCCAAACTTGTGCTGAAGGATGAATTAGTCACATCATCTCATGGGTATTCTACAGAGCTCCTAAATCACCACCAGTCATTATATAATAAGCAAGTACCAGCAGGCAGACTGTATGTTTGTGACCTCATCAGCAACACACTCTTCCTGATCCATTCCAGTGCAGATAATAGTGTTACACCCCCAGCATTGTCTACTGTGCCACTGACCTCTTCTGTCATGACTCTTCAAGCAGTTAACAACTTGTTGGTGATGGTCAGTCTATGGCTCTACTCATCTTCAGTTTAAATTTCAACCAGCATTTTGTTTTGATTTGACGTTTAACGTGGCTAATGTTGATGAATAGGCATAGATTTTCTGCAACACTGGACTCTCTCCAGACCTTTTGATGGTCACCCCATTACAACACTCCTCTGACCAATGCATCGAGGGCTTCTTCATTGCAATGCTTATGCTTTCGAGATTGATGACTGCTGTCTCTCCACCACAGTTAGCTGAACTCACATGTCTCATTCTTGACTTAGTAAATTCATTGTGCAAACTGCTCAACCAGCAACACAACATCGCAACTATATGTGTGGCAAATGGATCGCTGCAAGCACTCATCAACAACACATCAGCTGATCTGGTACACACACAGACTAACATTGCTCTGCTTGCATCAAGGACACCCATTATAACCACACATGTTGTACAGCCAAATCCCACAACTACAGTCACGGCTATCACTGAGAAGGTCTACATGAAACTGGCATCTTGCTCACATGGTGAGCAAACTTCTTCCTTACAATAGAGAGCATGAACGACACATCTGGAGCTGAGGCAGACAACACCCCTTTTGCAACAGTAAAGCCAGCAAGCTATGCAGCTACCTCTACTGCTCCCACCAACCCCATACAAATCTGCACCACTGCACCCACCACCAATGCAAATGACACCGACCTTGCCATGTCACCATACCACAAGACAGCCGATCTGGCCTCTGCACTCACAACTGACACTGACCATGCCCATGCCACACTCACCAGGAGATAGTCTCCACAGCCTTTGCCACCTACATTTCAGATCAGTCTTCCTCTGTATAACAGTGCTGCATGTGACATTGTTCCCCACGCTGGAGTGGCTACTGCTTCGGGCTTCCATTAAGGCTATTACAAATGGTACATGTCATAGGCTACATACCACTGAAGGACCTCCTGTCTGCATGAAAGTGCACCACCTATTGGCTAAGAAACTTCATGCTGCCGAAGCGTGCATTCAGGAATTGTTAATGTTAGGGGTCATACGTCCTTCTGACAGCAATTGGTCATAAACTCTTCATCCCATCCCCAAGAAGTACCCAACTTTCAGACTTTGTGGGGATTACCATAGGCTCAAATGCTCACACAATTTTAGACAATTACCCCTTCCCCCATATTCAAGATTCTGGATTGCAATTATGTGGTGCTCAGCATTTCAATGTCATTGATCGTTGTAAGGCATATCACCAGATTCAATTGTACAAAGATGACATTCCTAACACTACCATTATAACTAACTTTGACTTGTTTGAATATTGTTTTATGTTTCATGAACAAAAAATGCAGCTCAGATGTGGCAACATTTTGTGGACTCTTCATTTCTCCACTTTCCATTATACTACACTTATCTTGACAACACTTTAATCTTTTCTGCCTCCACTGAAGAACATGAGCAACGCCTTTCTCAGGTATTCCACATACTCTCGGAAGAAGTATCAAGATGGCGACAAGTGTAGTGATGCTTAGTGAACGAGTGAATAAAAGTTACTGTTCTGTCGTAAAAAAGGAATCCTGTGAAAACTGTAAAAGTGAAATCGAAAAACTAAACGAACGCATTTTAAGTTTACAAAAAATTGTAGATGTTATAAGACGTGAGATTTCGCATATAACTAATGAAAACTGTGAGCTGAAGAAGTTGCGCCATCTTCTAAATGATAAAACAATTTAGCCACAAAACGGGAACCTGGTGAGTTGTGAGAAGCGGAAAGGAAGCGATAGACAGGCATCAAAGGCAGCAAATGAAATTATAATTGCAGATAAAAACAGGTATAGTGTTCTGTCGAATAGCAGTGATGCCTGCAATAAGGATAAGCAAAACGCTAGTGAAGTGATGCAAGACAGTGAAACAACGTCCGAGTGGATTAAAGTGTCGCTCAAAGGTAATCCGTTGTCCACTAAAGAATAACAAACTCCATAAAATCTGTCACATTTTGCGATAGGAACAAATACGACGTTTTGCAACAAAGTGAAAATACAAATAAACAAAAACCGACGCGTGTGACAAAGAAGAAAGAATCAAAATTTGACGTCTTTGGAGATAGTCACGCCAACGGAATTTCTCAAGAACTGCAAGTAAATAGTAAATCAAAGACGGTCACAGGCATGGTTAAACCAGGTGCTGGTTTCAAAGAAGTGACGAAAAACATCGTAAAATATAACTACGACAAGCAGGACAGTGTTGTAATTTGCGCTGGAGCTAAAGACATTTACGAAAACAATACTATGAAAATGTATAAACAGCTCTTGAGTGTTTTGCTAGTACTGTCAAATACAAACATTTTACTGGTGAACTTTACCCACAGGCGTGATTTACCTGAATGATCATGTGTGAATAAGGAAATTCACAGAATTAATGCGAAACTTAAAAGTAGCTGTAGGCTATTCAGCAATGTGAAATTAATTGACTCAAGCACACTCGATAGAGAATGTTTTAAGAAACATGGGCTTCACCTTAACAGAAATGGGAAGGCCAGGTTAGGAAACTTAATAAGGGAAGCAATTAAATGTAATTACAAAGCGACAGCCACCGAACTGGGATGGTATAAATCTTCAATAGCAGAAACACCAGCACAAACAGCAGCAGCACGCAAATGGACCCTCCAAAAAACAGTAGCAACAGAGGAACCTACTTCTGGACCAACATTAGCAGCAGCGGAACTAACAACAGAAGCAATAGTTACAGCATCAAAAACCAAGCAACCAGAATCATTAACAGTCACAGCAACATCAGAAGCAGTAGTTCCAACATCAATAACCAAGCAACCGGAATCACTGGCATTCACTGCAACAGCACACAGCAGCAGCAGTGGAAATAGGAGCAGTCATCACACCAGAAGAAGGCAGCCACCCTTGAGAAGCCAGGACTTTTGCTGGGGCAAAACAGTGAACAACAGCACATAACAGGGAAACAGGGAAATGTTTGCAAGCAGAGGAATCTACAACTAGGTATGAAATCTTGTAACAGTGTAAGAGAAAATGCAACAACAGAATGTAAAGTATTAGGTCAGTCGGATTGTTCAAACCAGCAAAGAATTATGAGTCTGAACATTCAGTGTCTTAAAAACAAGTACCTTGAACTTGAGGTAGCAGCAAATAGTGACCATATTGACTGTTTATGTGTTATGGAACATTGGTGCAGGGACAGTGAACTAAACAGCATAAACTTCAGCCAATATAAACTTGCCAGTCAGTACCGTAGGCAAAATGCCAAAGGTGGTGGTGTATGCATTTATCTAAATCCCAAGCTTAAATTTAAGTTAATGGCTGGCTCTGAGCACTATGCGACTTAACTTCTGAGGTCATCAGTCGCCTAGAACTAATTAAACCTATCTAACCTAAGGACATCACATACATCCATGCCCGAGGCAGCATTCGAACCTGCGACCGTAGTGGTTGCTCGGTTCCAGACTGTAGCGCCTAGAACCGCACGGCCACTCCGGCCAGCAAATTTAAGTTAATATACTAGGCTAAACCATTAATCATAGAAAAGGATTTTGAGCCAGTAGCCGTTCAGTTATATAGTTTAAAGAAGAAAATAATTGTTGCAGCAATTTACAACTGAAGTCTTTCTTAAGAATTTGGAAGAAATGCTCAACATTTTCTCAAATGAGAACTCTACCATAATTCTTTGTGGTGACTTTAATATTAATCTATTGGTCCAGAGTCCAGTAAAAAACAAGTTTTTAGACATATTAAAAGCTTCAACATGTTCCCCCACTCGAACAACAGATTCCAGTGAAAGCCTAATAGATAACATCTTCTCAAATGTGGTCACACATGAAGTTGCAGTTACAAATGTGAATATAGGATTATCAGATCATAATGCACTAACCTTTAATCTCACTGCAACTCCCAAGGAGGAGGAAAATAAAAAAGAGTACAAACGATTTTTCTCTACTGAAAATTGTAATCAGTTCAAAAATAATTTGAAAAATGCAGTTTGGTCAGAGGTCCTGGCACAAACAAACACAAATGATGCTTACAATATATTTACTTCCACTTTTATGACATACTCTGAAATGTGTTTCCCAAAAAAGCTTTTGAGTTATAGATCATCTGGATCCAAAGGGACCTGGATTACACCCGGAATTAAAAAGTCAAGTGAAACCATGAAATTACTAAGTTTAAAGTTAAAAACATGTCATGATCAGCAGTTTGTTGAGTATGTGAGGACATACAAAAAGACTTACCACAAAGTAATAGCAAAAGCAAAATTATTAAGTAATGATAGATTAATAAGGCAGGCTAGTAACAAGTCCAGAATGTTGTGGAAAATGGTAAAAAAAGAAACTGGGGGTCAAACTAAAGAACAGGAAATCATTCATAAAAATAATGAAAATATTCCCATAGAAAAAGATGCCATGGAAAACTATGTAAACAATTATTTTGCAAATATTCCCCTTACTTTAAGTAGTAAATTTAAGCAACAACCAACAGTGACAACTCCAATGGTAAATACCAGCATGATGGCAATCCCAACAGATGAGCATGAAGTTCTAAAAGTCATTAAATGCTTGAAATCCAAAATGTCCTCTGGGTTGGATGATGTACCTGTATCAATAATTAAGAAAATTGCTCCATGTGTTGTCAAACCTATAGTGCACATAGCAAACTTGTCCCTTAGTGAAGGGATATTTCTGGACAAACTTGAAATCTCTAAAGTGATACCTCTATACAAAAATGGTGACAGACATAAAATAGAAAATTACCGACCTATATCTCTCCTCCCAGCCTTCTCCAAAATACTTGAGGAATTAATGAAAATCAGGGTTACAAAATATCTAGAAAAACATAAACTAATAAATAACAGTCGACATGGCTTTCGAGCGGGGCACAGTACAGAAACAGCCATATTTGACTACACAACAGAAAGAGAAAGAAATTTGGAGTCAAATAAACAGGTTGTTGGAATTAATCTAGATTTATCCAAAGCCTTCGATACTGTGAACCATGTAATATTACTAGAGAAACTTGAAGCAATAGGCATCAGGGGTACTGTTAAAAAATGGTTTGAATCTTATCTGCAAAACAGGTCACAAGTTGTTGAGCTGAGGTCATCAAACAATCTCCACAATTTTAAACTCATATCTGAACCAAAACAAATTGAAATAGTTGTTCCACAGGGCATTTTGGCCCCATTGTTATTTCTAATTTATATCAATGATATACAGGCTCCAGACAGCTCAGGCAAAATTCTACTATTTGCAGATGACACGAGCATCATAATTAGTGATACAAAAGAATCATTGTGTACTACAGCAGAGAAAATGCTCTCATACATACAGTCATGGTTTTATTCAAATAAGCTGCCATTAAATACAAAGAAAACAAACTTTATACAGGATGGAAGCAAGTGTCAAGGGGAAAATATGTGCCTTATGCTGGATAGCAAACAAATAGAAAAAGTGTGCACCACAAAGTTTCTGGGAATGCGAATTGACCAAGATTTAAACTGGAATGAACACTATGCATATCTTACTCAGAAACTTAGCTCAGCATGTTTTGCCTTAAGAATAATATCCAAGGTATGCAGCAAAGAATGTATTAGAGCAGGGTATTTCAGTTATTTCCAATCAGTTGCAAGCTATGGCATACGTTTTTGGGGAAAAACCAGGTCAAGACTAAATGATATTTTTATTATGCAAAAAAGAGCTATTCGTATCATGACACACATCCCACCACAAACTCACTGTAGACCCTTATTCAGACAACTAAAGATACTTACAGTACTATCAATATATATTTTTAAATGCCTGGAAATGATAAGTAAAAATAACTATGATCTCCAAACCAACTCAAGCTACCATGATCACAATACAAGGCATTGTAAAGACTTCCACATTCCCTATGTAGCAAAAACTAGAAGTCAGAAACATGTTAGCCACTTAGGAATAAAGCTTTTAAATGCACTTCCATCTCAAATTAAAGAATTGAAAGGCAAAAATAATTCAAGCATGAAGTAAAATAATACTTGATGGAAAAATGCTACTACAGTGTAAATGAATACCTCTCTCAGACCGTGGACTGAAACCTGTAGCCTACTTAATTTTTAAAAATTCAGACTAATTTAATGATGTTTTCAACTTTGTAATTATGATACTTACGAAAAATCTCTTAAATATCCGTAATACGTTTTGTGTATATCCATAATACGTTTTGTGTATAAGGCATAGTTCATTATCTAAAATTGTTTATCATGAGCACGTACTTTTGTTTTTTGGGTAATAAGTTCTTGTACACTACTTATGTACTATGTGTATGCAATTTGTTTGCTGTTTGTATATGTTTGTCAATTTATTATGTGTATGTGTTGTTATGTGTTATGTGTAATCAAATGACAAATCCTATATCACATGTGTGATCTATTGGATGCTAAATAAATAAAATAAATAAATAACACTACAGAGATAAATGACAACAAATCACAGTCACGTTCATAGAAATTACTTCCCGAGGCACAACCTGAGCTCCAAAGGTAAACGTCCCATGTCTGAACATGTTGCTCACATTATGAGCTTACCACCACTGGTCACTTTTCGTGATCTCCAGCATTTCTCAAGCATGATCAATTTTTTTAGATGCCACATTCCTCATGCCTCCTGTCTTCAGGTGCCCCTAACTGTGCCTTACAAGGCAAGCGTACCTCAGATGATTGCAAGGTCACATGGCCCTAAGACATGACTCAACCCTTTAATGACGCGAAAACAGCTGTAGCTAATGCAGTCACACCAGCTCATCCCACTACCAGCAACTGTGCTTCTTTTCCAAAAACCTGTCTCCTTCTGGGTGTAAGTAGTCCACCTCTGATAGGGAACTTCTTGCTATCTGAAGCCATACGTTATTTTCAAGGTGATATCGAGGCACATGACACTACTATTTACACGGACCACTGCTCTCTCACTGATGCACTATGTAATCCTGCCAGTGATCTCCCTCCATGCTGCTTTAGGCATAAGGACTTCATCAGCCAATATGCAACAGACATCCATTTTATTTAATGCATGGATAACATTGTAGCAGACTACTTGTCATGCTTTCATACTTTTACAAGCCTCTTTGACGTGGCAGACCTCTCATAACTATAAACAGTTCCCCTCCCTCTACGTCTGACCTTGCTCTCTCACTTGTGTCTCACAACAGATCCTTTGTGATAAGTCAAAAAACATACTGTCATCACTGAACATTAAACATGTACTCATCCTGGACAACAGTCTGTTTACAATTAGTGCCCAAGGCAGTCAGCCACAGCCCCCCCCCCCCCCCCACAATGTAGCCTATCCATGACTCACTCTCCCATGTGGGTCGGCCTCTGTGCCAACCAGCATGGCAACAAGATTATCTTGTGTCTTTACTTTCCTCCGCTTCAATCCATCTCTCTTTCTCTAACTGCTCCTACCCTCTGCTCTGCACTCTGAGCGGGTGGCACTGTGGTGGACCGATGTATTGAGTAATGCGAAACATCTGTACTAAGATCTTTGGCCTGTACTGAGGAGACAGGCAGTCTCTTGTGTACTGTTGAACTGTGAGTTTGACTGGGGTAAATGTGTTACTTACAATAAAGAATTTTTCATTTAAAGTGGTATTCTAGTGTTATTTTGCAACTAAATCCACTTGCACCCACAAGCATACATCTATTAATTAATCATTTCAAGAACATGCAGTACAATGAAACAAAATGCATTTTCATGGGTAAATCACAATGTCACAATGGAAAATATAGAGGTGTTTCTTTCATGAGTGGAAGTACTTGCTTTAGAACAGCAGTGAATATGAGGTCATGACTAAAGCATGGAACCTAATGTGGATAGCAAAAAATGTATAGACAGAATCAAAGGTAATTTTAAGTAGTATCCTGCTCAGAAGATCAGTAAGTGGTAAACACATAGACAATTGTATCAGAGAACAGTGCAACAGATTTGGTGAAGGTTTCATGGATTCAAATAAATTTATTAGTGATAAATGCATAGGACAAGATGGGCTGCATCTAAACACATTAGATGCATCAACAGTCAGCAAAATGTGCAGTGATATTTGTAAGATCATGCATAGTAAGGGAAACTGGTATGCAGAGATGGGGGTGTAAAAATTAACAACAAAGCTGAAATGAAAATAAGCAAACTGGCTTTCAAAACAGATGCCATTAAGAATATTCAAAAAAGTAACAATACATTCTTAATTCACCTGAACATACAAACATACAATTATACAAAAGGCAGAGAAACAAAACTTAACAATTAGCAAATCATTTTGTCAGAAATAGTGAATATTGAGGTTGTATGCTTGAATGAACATTGACTTACAAAAGATAGTATCAAAGTCTTAAATAATCTTGCAAATTTCTATGTTGGCAGCAGCTTTTTCAGGAGTAATTTGACTTAAGGAACATCAAACATACTTCTGGAAAGATCAATGGAATATAAATCGAGATCTGACTTTGATTCTCTTAACAAAGAATGCATATTTGAAAGCTGCTGTTTGGAGTTAGGGCAAATTCTTGCAATTTTATCTGTGTATAGAATTTGAGCCACAGAAATACCAAAACAATTCCAGTGCATATTACCAAAATTTAATAAAAGAATAGTAATTGCTGATTTCATAATAGATTTTGCCAGTGAAGCCGACAACTGAACAAAATTCATTGGCATAACTCAAATATTGGGTTTCAGTGCTAATTTCACTGATTTTATTCGAGTAAATGAAATGTCAGCAACATGTATAGAGAATATTTTAACCAATTGTACTTATAATGAAGCAAGCAAGTCTGCTTTAGATGTAGGACCTTCTGATGATCGTGTTCAGTTTATGGAGTTACCAAGAACAACAGAAACGTGCTCTGAAAAAAACCTAAAGCAAACACCAGTTCAGCACAGAAAATATGAATTTATTCCATCACAGATTAAATAAGATGAAGTGGGCTATAGATCAAAGTATTTCATGTTCTGAAAATTTTGCTACTTTCTTGGAAAACTTCCTGCACATTTTTAATGAAACTTTCCACCATAAAAAGTAGGAAATAAAGTAATGTGGATCACTAAAGGAATAAAAATTACAAGTGCAAGGAAAAGACAGTTACATAGGGAACTAAAACACAGTGACAGTCCTGATTTTGTTACCTAAGTAAAAATTTACAAATATATTCTTAAAAAAGTTGCAAGGGCCGAAAAATAGCTGGCAATTAATAAATTTATTTTGGAAAGGGAAGACAAATTAAAGCCATTATAGTCAGTGATCAAAGCTGAAACAGGTGTCACAGCTTGAGGCCATGATATTTCTGAAATCAAGATAGAGTGCAAAACTTTTGTAAATCCTGCTCAAATATCATTATCATTTAATTAATTATTTATAAACGTAAACAAATCAAACATCAATGTAGAAAATTACCCACATAACATATAATCGCTTAACACTGAACAATTTAAAGATGAATTTTTCACTACAGTCAGCTGAACTACTGTAAAAGGTAGAAAATGTGGTACTAACACTAAAAATTAAAGTGCCAGCATGATGGGATGGGATACCAACAAAAGTAGAGTGGGGTGCTAATTATGATGATAAATTATCCCTTCCCTCCCTTCACTTACTGTGAATACTTTTATTCTCACAGTGTATACACAATGTATGCAGAATAGAGTGTTCTACAGACAACTGATCTGGCAAAGATACAGTTGTTCTTGCTGCGGTGAGCCAGTAATATTATTGAGGGATAGAGCCATTGGTTCTATGCCCCCACAAGTGTTTAAAACAGCATCTAAAATAATTGCACAGACAGTAATTGCAATAGTTAACCAGTACCTACAAGAAGGTATATTTCCAGACACTCTAAAATACACTGTAGATAAGCCACTATTCAAAAAAGGCACAAATGGGAAACTATGACCCAATCTCTCTCCCTCCACAACTAAAAAATATTTGAAAAGGTAGTCACAACACAAATTAAAAATCTAATAGAAGAATTTAAATTGTCCCAAGAAACCAATTGGATTTCAAAAAGGCATATCCACAGTATCTGCTATAAGCCATTTTTTTACATAAAATTAGGTCCCTCTGGACAGTTCACTGCATACCACAGGAATTTTTTGTAACATATTAAAGGCCTTTGACAGTGTGAACTGTTCCTTGCTACTCCACAAACTGGAAAAATATGGAATTAGGGTCACAGTACTCAAATGATTTTTGTATTGCATTGTATTGTGCTGTACTTATTGGTCATGGTTTCTACAAAGCATCTTTTGCAGAAGACATTGGAGAAGTCATGTTATTAGTACACTTCTGAAAGTGATTTATAGGCATACTTATTTAAGATTAGAATAAAACACTTTATGAATTAAGTATTTATATATCACACTTCATAAATGTAAATATTCTTAAATGGAGTAAAAGCAGTGATGCTGTAACTATGACTTCATAGATTTTCCAAAGATATTGACCTCAGTAATAGCTTTTATATTTTTGGGAAGTTTGTTATACAGTTTAACTCCGATGTGGAAAGTACGTTTCTGACACAGAGATGTTATGGTTTGGATTATATGTAAATTTTTCTGGTAAAATTATCATGAATATCACAGTTTTTTCGCAGTCTGTAGTTCTTACCTGTTATATTTACTTTAATGAATATAAGGATTTCCATTATGAATACACATGGTAAGGGAATGATACCAAGTGTCTTAAACAGAGGTTTGCAAGAGTCTCTAGGTTTCCATCCAATTCTAATGGCCCTTTTTTGTAGTTTGAAACTGCTATTAACCGTTTTAGAGTTCCACAGAAAGAGACTACCTACATATTTAAGGTGAGAATAGAAGTAGCCACGGTATGCATTCATTACTATTTTCTCACTACAGCATGATTTTAGTGAGCAAAAAAAAAAAACATGTCTTGCTCAGTTCTGCATTAAGGTATTCAATACGCTGATTCAATTTAACATTGCTCTGCAGCTTTAACCCAAGGAATTTGGTTTCTGTACAGTTACTAACTAGTTCATCATTGATAGAGACCAACAGAATAAACATGTCCTTGTTTGGAGCAATGCGGAATTTTGATGCAGTAGTTTTTTACTATTTATTACAATCTGATTATTCTGTACCTAGCAGCTAAGTTGTTTTGTGACTGTTTACTGATTGCAGTACTTGTTCTTTACTGCATCCTTTTAGTAGAATTGTGGTGTCATCTGCAACTATGATTATTTTATGTGCATCCACATTTAAGCTGAGATTGTTTATATACGGAAGGAACAGAAGGGGGTCCCACTACTGATCCTTGGGGAACACCATATTTACTTCCTTTAAAGTCTGGTAAGTATTCCAATACCGTTTTTAGGTAGATATTGTGTGTTTGATGCCCACCAACTGCTCACAACTGCTCAGAAAGGAACTGATCTAGTTGTTGGACAGACCTTGAATACCATATGTTTCAAGGATTGACAGCAGAATCTTATGGTCCACCATGTCAAAACCTTTTGACAGTTCAATAAATACTCCTGTTAATTCTTGTTTTTTGTCCATAAGGCTCAATATGGATTTGATGTACTCATAAATAGCAGTTGTTGTTGACCTCTTATTTCTGAATACATGTTGTTCACTGCATAGGACATCGTTTCTATTAAAAAAAATTGTAGGTTCATTATACATAATTTTCTTTTAATACTTTTGAAATGCAGGAGGAAATTGCGTTGGGTCTGTTGGTTTAACTCCAACCTATATAACCAAAGACAAAGAGTCATTATATCATTACAGAGAGGAACTTTGAGTCGAAAATCATGTCACAGGAGTACCACAAGTTTCTGCCTTAGGTGTCACATATTTCTGTTTGATATAAATGATCAACCACTTAATATTGAGTGTCACTGCATTTTTAAATTTTCAAAAGTTATACCAATGTTTAAAAATGGAGACAAAAAGGTCCCTGAAAATTATCGTCCATTCTCAATAGTTCCCATAATTTCCAAAATATCTGGAACTCGTATACACAATCAAATAAGTGATTACTTTGAAGAAAATAAACTCCTTTTGGACAAACAGTTTGGTCACAGACGAGGAAAACACGCTACTTCAGCTGTTCTTGACATTGTAAACCAGATAATCACTATTTTTCAAAATGGGGATAAAGCCTCGCTGGTTTTATGTTGACTAAGTAAGGCCTTTGATTGTATGCCTTATGAAATATTGATTGAGAAACTTGAATTTTGTCAAGTACATTTTACAGCACTAATAGTAATTGCTTCATACTTAAAACACAGAAACCAATATGTCGTGAGACAATAGTGAGAAACAGACATTTTCTAATGGAAATTGTAGAGAAAGTGTACCCTAGGGATCAGTACTTGGACCATTCTCTTTCATAATTGCCTGCAATGATTTGCCACATCATGTTCCTCAATCTGTGGTCTGCTATGCAGATAACACAACAACAATTGCTACTCACCGGGACACATCGACATTACCAAACATGTCACTAAAATCACTAAAAGTTGCAGTAAAATGGTCTCCTATGACAAACTGCTGTGTAATCCTGACAAGACCAAGAATCCTCTACCTGGACTATCTAATGATATAGAATCTTGAACAGCTAAACTTTTAGAATTCCATATAGACTCATAATTGAGGTGTGGAGAACACATCAGGTACATTTGCAAAAGAATATCAAGGATAGCATACCTAGCATGGAAACTGAGAGGTTTAGTTACTCCTAATTATTTAAGATTGACACATTTTGGGCTGTTCCAGTCTGACATTTCTTGTGGACTGCTAGTATGGGGCCACTCCACACACATGAGTGATACATTGAGGATACACAAGAAAGTTATAAAAAATAATGTGTAGGGCTTGACCAGCAGATCACTGTCAACCTCTCCTAGAAAACTCAATATACTTACAGATGGAAATCTTTATATATATTTCTCATCACTACACGTTAAAACAAATATGAAAGAATTTCGTATAAGGGGAGCTATACACCAGCACAGTGCAGAGGAAAAGTTAAAATGGATATTCCGGGATACAGACTAGTAAAAACAGCCCAGTCATCCGCATCAGTGCTCTAATAATCTTCAACAAATTATGACCTTCAGCATGGTCCATGGCTTCTAAACTATTTCAAAGAAAACTGTACAGCTGACTGTTTGAAAATTCAATTTATAATGTATCAGAATTTTTTGATGAAAAATGTGAACATATGTTAAATTTAAAGTGTAAGGTTAACATCTGTAATTGTGTATATAACTACACATATCAGTATTATGTATGAGACATAAAGCCTATTCCATTATATTAAGGCAAATAAACATGTTGTAGTTAATTTTGTGTGACCAATAACATAATTCATTAAGCCTACTTCTTAGAAATGTGCAGTAACATGTAATAATGTTAAATCATTCTTGTTATTGAGGGGGGGGAGATGCTTATTGCTTCTTTTCTTCTTTTACTACATTTTCTTTACTTGTTCAGTGCAAATTGTTCTGACCAAATGAAATGTATGTCACGCTTGGTCACTGCTCTGAGTTTCCCTGCATTGACTCTTTAAACTGAAATCTATGTACCATTTTATTGCACAGCTCAATCTATTTTTAACAGCCACAAGTTTAGTTTTGCTTAGAAGTGATGTTCATAGGCTATTTAGGTGCTCACCACATCTTGTGTGGAATATTCTGTTACATGCCCCTGCCCATTACACTACGAATGTAGTGTGTGGACATTAAGTTGGGAATGTGGGTCTCACGGGGAGCATGCAAGGGATAAGTCCCTGCAGTCGCACTATCCTCTGTGCCCTCGGTGACTCAGATGAATAGAGTGTCTGCCATGTAAGCATGAGATACCGGGTACGAGTTGCGGTCGGGCCACATATTTTTACAACTGTCCCCATTGATGTATATCAAAGCCTGTCGACAGTGTCGGGTTTTGATTTAATTATCATTTCATACAGTTTTCTTGTCACTGACAACTAGACAGTTATCTTTAAACCATTTTTCTGCCACTAGTGCTGTTTTGTTGATTTTTTGCTGTATCTCGTAATCATTTTTTCCTTTCATAATGAAAGGATCAGTTCCTTGTCCTCAATAGCTTTGTAAACAAGTTTTAGGAAACTGAAGAGAGCTGTTTGTGTAGATTTGCCTTTTCTGAAACCATTCCATGCATTTACAAGAATTTTATTTCTTAACTACAGATAAAACTGATAGAGGTTTGAAATTTTCAATGGCAAACTTTTCACCACTTTAACAAACTGATATTACTGTTGACTGCTTAAGTTTATTTGGAAACACTCCAGATTCAAAAGAGTCATTGATTATGTCCACATGCTGAGCGACAACATTATTGGTACTATATCTAATAATTTGGTCAGGGATGCCATCAGATCCGCAGCTCATTTTACTCTTTAGTTTGTTGATAGCCGATTGTACTTCTTTGGGTGTTACAGGATATAAGTACATTGTCCTTTCATTTATTGGAGTTTTTACCTTTGTCTCTGGATTATATTTAATGGTGTTCAGGTTTTGGGATACATTAATATAATGATCATTAAATATATTAGCTATTAGAAGTGGAAAATCAACAATTTCATTTTTGTGTTTTGTGGTGATTTTATTACTTGCACTTTCATGTTTGCCTGTATGATTGTTAATAACTTTCCACATAGATTTCATTTTGTTGTTACCCTTTCTGATATATGAATCACTGCGCTTCCTTTTTGCAGCAATTATAGCTTCCCTGTGCTTTTTCGTATTACACTTGGCATATGGTTTCAAGATAGTATTTGGCTTTGCACACGTATATAGCATTCTAAGACTTTCCGAAGACTCTTTGATTTCACTTGTTATCCAGAGTTTGATTTTTTGTTTATTTTCATTCTCTTCAGAGGGAATGAAATATCATAGCAGAATTTATAATTTGGCAAGTACTTGTTGAATTTTATATCTACAGAACTATTGCTTTCCATGTCCCAGTTTACATTTTTTAACATTAGATTAAAAGTTCTAATGCTGTGATCATTAATTAATCTTCTCTGAATATATCACCTGTTGTTACTTTTTTCATGAGATTTATCTAAAGTTAATTTAACTGCTTGATGACCAGAGAAACCCATATCCAGTACCTCAAATTTAAAGCCACATTTTGATTTGTCAATGAAGATTTGGTCTATAGTTTGTTTAGCATCAACTTCATCATACAGCCATAAAACTGCTCTGCAAGAAGAAATGGATAGAAACCTGTGTTTATGTGGAGTGAAACTCATTAAATGTATACTATGCTGCAAATGAAAAGTTGTTTACCACTATATTCATGTAAATGCAAATGCTCATGGATATGTTATAAATGTGTAAAAAATAACTCTAAAGACAGCAAGAAAGAAATAATTTCAGTGTAGTTAGAAGAGTTGTAAATATTAAAATTTGAATATGGAAAATTGTTGCACAAAGAGCAGCGAAGTGAATGTGAAATCCTAGATGACTTTGAGCCAGCCTAAAAAGATGGTAAAAAATCTCATTTCTCAGCAACTAAATCGTGTGAGTGCAAATAATCGTTTTAGTGCCTTAGTGGGTGAAATCAGTGAAACAGAAATATTGCCCCAAGTGAAAAAAAAGGCAGGCATACTAAAAATATGACAAAGACCTCTAAATAGTCAGGATACAAATAAAGACAGTCATGACAGAAAATGTACGTCCTTGCTAAATGACTTCGTAAAAACTAAGTATTGCACAACTTCTGTGTGTAAATTTAATGAATTACTTGGGAATATAGTGGAAGAGGCATTTGAACTAACTAGGGATTTCAAACATGATGATGTAGTTATTATTCTTGCAGGAATGAATGACAGTCATAACAAAACTAATATTTTCCATGATTAAGAAAAGGTGATCTTTAACTTGATCAAAAAAATTTATTAGTGTGTACCATTACTTACCCTTATGACATACCAGAAATCAGCCAGTGTATAATTTTAACATATATGTAATGAACATATCATCAAGATTTGCTAATGTGAAGGTAATTGATGCCAATTTGTTTTTGCAAAGAAGTGACTACACAAACCATGAGCTGCACATAAACAGCACTGGGAAGTTCAGATTATGCAGAAACATTTCATCAATAATAACAAAACCATGGAACTGGACTGAAGTACTAAGAACTCTTTCAACCTGCTCTGCCAGAAAAGTCACCTAATGTGTTGTGGGAGGTATTCCATACCAGTCTATCAAGGAAGCAAAATAAGAATGCAGGGGACACACAAATATATACATATTACATAGAAGCCTAACATTTCTAAATTTAGAGATAATAGCTTCTCTACACATGATAAAGGCTTCTTCATGCGCTAACAGCAACAATAATATAAAGTCCTCACATACTTCATCCACAGAAACATCAATGTCATCTGATTCTTCATCCAAAGGACCTAAAGAGCTTGGAAGTATTTCTGCTGCTGTACGTAGAAGTGAAAAAAACTGCATCACAAATCTCAATGAGAGTGAGAAGAGTGCCAATGAGAGGCAGTGATTCTTTATGGCTGGAACCCTCACAATCACGGAGACATCATCAAGTGAACAAACTGCTGGCTGCAACATAGGCCACACTAGGGACAATTCAATTCTAAGTGAAACAGTGAAATATGGTGTTAACATACAAAGGGACTCACCACAGGACAGTGAAGGTAACTCTAACAATCTTATTATTTTTCATCAAAATGTCAGAGGTCTCAAAAATGAATTAGATTCTCTATCTATAAATCTAGGTGATATGGGTTTTGTTGATCATGCATATGTTTAATGCCTTGCTGACCATCATATGGCAAATGGAACTTAAGGGTTGCAACCTGAATAGTATAATTTAGCTACTTAATGTTGTAGAATAAGTAGAGAGAAAGGTGGTGCTGTAATTTATATCAACAACAAAATTATTTATAAAGCTTTAGATTTAAGCAAATATTCTATAGATCAACATTTTGTAGTCTGTGGGATTGAAACCAATGCAAAGAACCTGTCAGTCATAGTGCTTACAATTTACAGAGCTCCAGCAGGGAAATTTTGTATTTTTCTGAGTAGTTAGAAACACTCCTGGGCAAGTTTTTTTCCAAATTCAGAAATTTAATAGTTTGTGTGGTCTTTAATTCTTAACTAATAGAAACAATAGGACTGACCTGGTACATTTAATGAACTCTTACAACTTGGCTGCTATGGTTAACTGCCCTACTAGAGTTACAGAAAATTGAAAAAGTCTGATAGACAACACTTTTATTGACAAGAACAGAATCAACAATGTAAGTATATGCCAAGTCATTAATGGCCTTTCTGACCATGATGTCGAACTGCTTAAGGTTTCTGCAGCAAAGTTTCCCACACCTACCAGTCCTTTAGACGTATAAACACTGAAACTCTTTCCCACTTTAATTGCCATCTATAACAAATAGATTTGAATCCAATTTATAGGATAAGTGAGGTAAATGATACATTTAACATGTTCTTAAATGAACTTATGCTTTAAAAACAGGCTTGCCTTTCTTTAACCTAGATTGTAAGACAAACCATAGTGTAAGTATTGCCTTGTGTGTTTCTGCGTTTCTACAGAGCACAAATTGATATTCCACAGGGTCAGCTTCTACCAGTTTTTTCCATTCTTCTGTAAATAATTTCTGTTAGTATTTTGCAGCCATAACTTACTAAACTGGAAGTTTAAACCTGTCAGCCCCTGCTGTGCTTGGAATTGGGTATTACATTCTTTTTGATGTCTGAGGATATTTTGCCTGTCTCATACACCTTGCACACCAAATGGAATAGTTCAGTCATGGCTGGCTCTCCCAAGGTTGTCAGCAGTTCTGACCGAATGTTGTCTACTCCTGGAGCCTTTCTTCCAATGATGTCTCTCAGCACTCTGTGAAATTCTATTTACTGTTACATGTCTCCCATCCCATTTTCACCTACTTCCTCTTCTTTTTTTTATAATTTTGTTCTCAAGTTTGTTTCCTCTACAAAGGCCCTCTGTGTATACCTTTCAGTTTTCCTTCCTTTTTTTTAACCCTTGAGTGAGTGTGTTATTTTTCATAACATGAAAGGGCGCACTGCGTACTTTGTACACATGTGAAAAATAGCTGTTTTTGTGTAATGGAGGTAAACATATGAGCAAAATGACAGTTTAATCTCAGTTCAATGAAACAACGATAAACTAAACTTATGTTGTATGAACTAAATAACTGTTTAATTAAATAATAATAAAATAAGCTTTTGTTATGTGTCTCTGTTGCCATGGACAGCTGTTACTCCACAATAATGACCGACTCAAAGGATTAAACAGTGTATTTGCATCATATCATAGCCAAGTGCTTACATCTATACTAATTATCTCATAGACAACTGTCTCATTGTGGCAGCGTTACTCCACAATAATGACCGACTCAAAGGATTAAACAGTGTATTTGCATCATATCATAGCCAAGTGCTTACATCTATACTAATTATCTCATAGACAACTGTCTCATTGTGGCATTGTGCTGCTAGCTGATAAAATATCATTTTCTTACACAGAACGTAAATTTTTTCTTAGGCAGCATGCTTTTTATTTTATATTAATTGCTCACGTGGAGTTATGACAATACATTTTATTGCTGTGTTAGCTGAAGCAATGATGAAGGTATTGGTAGGGGCTCACAATTGTGAAACACTAATGGAATGACTCAAAACAGTTTAATTTTGATTGGCACTCTTTATATACAGACACACCAACCTGAGCGTTAACACTGTTGTGCTATCTGAATCCTGTCAAGAATTTTGATGCATCTCTTTTCTCCAAACATCCTTTCAATCTTCCTGTTGGTAGTATGTACCTTTCTCCTAGTTTTTACATGCTGCTACAGCCTTGGATTTGCCATCCAGCCATTCCTAATTAACCATTTTGAATTTTTTATGAATCTAATTTTTTGGACATGTGTTCCTTTTTACCCTCTTTAGAATAATGAAACATTGACTGTAAAATACAGAAATAATGAAAATAATAATAATAATGATAATAATATGGGGTGTGCCTTCCAAGTAAGTACCATAACAAAATAAAACAGAAAGGAAGTAGAGTTTTCTCAGCAAATTTATGTTTACATGAAGCCTGTACTTTAGTTTTCTACATAATTCTCACTAATATTAAGACACATATAGTTCAACCATCTGTTGAACACTATACCTGTAGAAATCTGCCACCTGATTAGACAATCATTTCAACATGGTCATTTTGACATCTTCATTGTTGTTGTGCCACTGAACAACTAGATGCTTCTTCAAATTCATGAACACGTTGTAGTTACTGGCCACTAGATTGGAGCTGTCTGGATGGTGATCATATTGTTCTCAGCCAAATGATCCAATCTGCTCCAGAGTTCAATTGGCTGCATGAGGACAGATCTTGTCATGAACTGAAACATTTCACTTACTCAGCATGCGACACCTTTTGTTTTGGATTGCATGCCACAGCTTTTTTAAGGTCTCACAAACGTTGCAGACTTTATGGCTTCATCAGAAGGCAAAAATCTACAAGTATGTCCCCTTCCTGTTCCAAAAACCAGTACACATAATTTTCTGAGCTGAAATTGTTTGCTTGAACTTCACGTTCCAGGGTGATGTTGAATGCTGCTATTCCTGGACTGCTGCTATCATTCATGTGTGACATTAGCTACCAGTTTTTAATTGCCTATGACAATTTGGCTTAAAAACTCATAGTCTTCCTCACTGTACCACTCTATGGAAGTCAAAGAACTAGGTTAACAGTTGCTTTTATGCACCTCTCAGCATTTTCAGTTAGTAGCATGGACATAACTTATGATAATTTAAGCATTATGCAACAGTTGCATAAAGCACACTTCTTGAGGAAGCTCATTACATGATGTCAAAATCTTGTGTCAGTTCTCTCTCACTTTTTCAACTTTCTGCACACAAACCGTCATTAATGACTGGAGATTGCCCACTTCATTTCTCATCCTGCACATTCATACAGCCATCTTTAAAAGCTCTTACCCAGTTGCTTACCATCCCATCACTAATAATGTTTAAGCTTACACTTCACTTATCTGATAATCGTCAGTGCTGGGCCTGATAAGGTCCTTTTCTGTAGGATTGTCATTTTGCTTCTGGAGTGAAAGGATCAGCCGGTATACAACCGCCCAGGGGACGCCCTAGTATGTGTATTGCATTCACATACTCTTCGTGGAGGCTCCTTTCTTGTCCCCCTTATCATCTTATCTGATGATGAATTCCAGCTGCCTTCATGCCTTTATCAATGAGAAAATGAATCACAGGGAAAATTTCAGTGAGCAAGTACCTCAGGCAAAAAAAAAAAAAAAAAAAAAAAAAAAAAAAGACTCTGTAATGGCGTCTGTGGCTTACCAACAGATTGTGATACTCAGCACAGATGTGCCAAACGCCAACTGCAGTGCTTCAATGATGAAATTTGAAAATTGTACTTCCTTTCAAAACACTCTTTGTATAAATATATATACACATGTCATGTTCGTTTCCATGAGAATGATTGTGCTTCATGACTGTGATGTCATCCTTAAAACCTCAAGTAAAGGGAATATGAAGATCACCAGAAAGAGGAGTGCAATGTTATGAGAAAGATTCTCAGCCCAAAGAGAACAGAAGATTTCTACAGGCTAACATCCTAGACACTGACAGAAAAATCATGCATCCTCACAGCAGATGTCCTACAAAGAAGGTTAAACTTTTATGTTCACATCCACAGACTTCCAGCAAGAAGACTTAGTTATAAAATTTTAATGTACAGAAAATGACTGAAAAGTATACTCTGGATTCAAAAAGTCAACAGTGGTTGACAAAGAGCCCAGATAAATGCCTCAGATGCTTTAAACAGGTATTCAGACAAAATATTTACATAATAGAGAATAGAACTATGAGTGCAGATGCTTAATGTACTGAAGAGAGAAAGAGAAACATCTAAACAAGATGGCGGTGAAAAAAGGTACGCGAAATTCGAGTTCCGTGAAAATCATAAAACAAAATGAGTTTCTATGCAACCAATGCAGAAAAACTAGTTTAATCCAACCAGGGAAATGTTATTGCTGTAAGTTAAAAGTAAAAAACGTACATGAAATCATCACAAGATCGAAAGCAAGTGAAAAGACGGAAGCAAGTTCAGTGCACAACAAGTCTAAACATTGTGACGACTTAAGTATTGTGATATCCGCAAGAAATAGTGAAATAGAAGAACTAAAAAGGACTGTAATCCAACTAGAGAAACAGTTGGAAAATCGGGACTGTAATAATCAAGAAGAACATTATCAACACAAGCTCCAAACAACATCGGACACCAGTGAAGTAAACGAAAAAAGTACAGCAGCCACAAGCACAAAACTTGGACATATCAAAGGAACTGCTTCAAACAAAACTCCAAACGAGTCTGGAAACAGTGTAGCTGAAAAACAAGTGAGTCCAGAAACTATTAAAAAACAGCAGGAGTCTCGTTCCGTGAAATCTACTAGTGTTTCAAAACATGACCAACGCAAAAAAGTACTAATTCCGTCAACTGGCGGAAAAAGTGACAGACAAACAGTCAAACCTAAGCGTACAAGCTTTTATAAAGCCAGGGGCAGGAACGGACGAAGTTACGAAGTCTCTTGCAAAATCATGTGAAAACCTTGACTTCAATGACTGTGTCGTGATTTGTGCAGGCGCAAACGACGTTGGCAGAGATAAAGGTAAAATACTCATTACAGCTCTCGACAGTGTGCTGCCCAAATTAAACAAAACAAACGTAACGTGGTAAATCAACCCCACAGGTATGACTTACCGCCCTGGTCATGTGTAAACAAACTGATAGAAAGAGTGAACATTGAGATAAATGAACTGTGCAAAAAATATCCTTATGTGAATCTAATAGATGTCAGTACATTAAACAGAGACATGCATACCAGTCACGGCCTACGTTTGAATTACTATGGTAAACAGTTCTTGGCTGAAGAAATCTGCCGTCTTGTAAACAAGAGTGACAAGAAGCACAAAAAGATCGCAGGTCAGAGTACCTTGGAGAAATGGATCACTAGGGAGGCGTCATCTCGCCCAACTAGAAGAAACATCAGGCAGCCTCCTCATCTGAATGATTTTTTACTGCCAAAAGCAGTAGCTACAAATTGCACAAACAAGAAACATTTAAACTGAAGGTAGGTGGTACTGTAGATTTTCCCACAAATTCTGTAATAAAGATCTTTCACCAAAATGTTCAGTCCCTAAGCAATAAAGTAGAACTAAATATTTTATTAATGCATGAACTAGAGGATATTTTCGTAATGTGTCTTTCAGAGCACTGGCTTGACGAGAACTTAATTAAATCTGTCTGCCTACACAATTTCACTCTGGCTGAGTACTATTGTAGACCTAGTGGTCATTATGGAGGTGTAGCCATATATGTAAAAGAAAATATAGAGTTTACTAAAATAGATAATGTCACCTCCCTAAGTTGTGAAAAAGACTTTGAGATGACAGTGATAAAAATTCCGAAATTAGGTTTGATAATAGCTACAGTGTACCACTCTCCAACGGGAAAGTTTGAGGTATTTTTAGAAAAAATGGAAATTTTCTTAAATAAGCTGCATAAAACAAGGTGTGATGTTGTAGTATGTGGTGACTTTAACATAGATTTTCGTAGTAAATGTAAACAGAAAACCGCCCTTGGCAATCTAATTAAAACACATAACCTGACAGCCACAGTTAAAGTTGCAACGAGAATAACACCAACCAGTCAGACAGGTTTAGATCAAATCCTGATTGATAAAGAGAAACTGGAGTGGTCAGTAAAAGTGTTTAACAGAGGATACAGTGACCACAAAGCTCATATACTTACCACCACAAAGGAAGGAAGACCGGTTAAGAATAACTTACTAAAGGTCAAGAGAAGGATCTACAGGCAGAAAAGCATTGACCACTTTAACTCACTATTGCATACTGAAGACTGGTCTGATGTCTATGAAAAGCAAAATCTGAATTCGAAATTCAATATTTTTCTAGAAAAAATGGTAAAGCATTTTGATACAGCCTTCCCTCAAAAAATGGTAAATATAAGAGAGAAGACAAGAGGAAAGAGTTGGATTACTAAGGGAATCAGAACTTCTTGCCAGAAAAAAAGGGAGCTCCACATAATGTGCAAAGAAAATAATGCCACTGAGGAAATGCATACTCACTACAAAACATACACTAAAATCTTACAAAAGGTCATTAAACCGGCAAAAAGATTATACAATGATTACTACATAAATAATTCTACAAATAAAGTGAAAGCTATGTGGGACATCATTAAAAAAGAAACTGGCAAAAATAAGAGAGCTGAGGAGAACATTGTCTTGATACACAACAATAAAAAGATTTTACAGCCTACAGAAACAGCAAACATATTCAAGAAATACTTCACTGGGATAGCTGAAAATTTAATAAAAACTAATTTTAGTTCAACTCAGCATCAAGTGGTAAACAAGTGCAACAGCAATAAATTTTCAATGTTTTTGGACCAAGCAGGGAGGAGACATTGAAGGCTGTCAGAGAACTAAAGACAACATACTCAGCAGGAATTGATGGTATACCGAACAGAATCCTAAAACTCTGTATACAAAATATAATTGACCCCCTTACTCACTTATGCAACTGTTCCCTAGAGTCAGGCATGTTCCCAGATCAACTAAAAACATCAAAAGTCATCCCTATTTTCAAAGCTGGTGACAAAGATGAAGTAATAAACTATCGTCCCATTACATTAACATCATGTTTCTCAAAGATGATAGAAAAAATTATGTGTAGTAAGTTGTTAAAGTTTATAAACAAAAATAGTGTGCTATCTAACACTCAACATGGCTTTAGAAGCAAGAAATCAATGGAGGCAGCAATCTATGAATGCATATCTACTGTATTAAAAACAGTAGATGAAGAACAACAAACAACAGGTATATTTTTGGACCTAACCAAAGCCTTTGATATGGTAAACCACAAAACCCTATTGAAGAAGCTAGAGTACTATGGAATTAGGGGGTTGGCAAATGATTGGATTCGTTCATTTCTCAGCGACCGTAAACAAAAAGTATCCATCAGACATATAGATGATAAAGCACGAATAATCACAGAATATGTATCATCAGAAAGCCCAATCACTTATGGGTTACCACAAGGGTCGGTAATGGGACCTGTAGTGTTGGCAGTTAGCCAACACTACCCACACTAATTGAGAGAGGAGGCCGAAATGCACCCGTTAAACTCACGCAGGCTGGCGTGAGGTCTGAAACAGGATACGGAATGAATGCTATAAAGAAAAGTACGTAGCTGCTGGAATACTTAACTTTAATCCATCATTTGTATACATCATTCTTGACGGTACGGTATAAAAAATATCAACTGTTAATGGCGCCTTGCGTGCCTCAGCGATACAGATAGCCGTACCGTAGGTGCAACCACAACGGAGAGGCCAGACAAACGTGTGGTTCCTGAAGAGGGGCAGCAGCCTTTTCAGTAGTTGCAAGGGCAACAGTCTGGATGATTGACTGATCTGGCCTTGTAACAATAACCAAAACGGCCTTGCTGTGCTGGTACTGCGAACGGCTGAAAGCAAGGGGAAACTACAGCCGTAATTTTTCCCGAGGGCATGCAGCTTTACTGTATGATTACATGATGATGGCGTCCTCTTGGGTAAAATATTCCGGAGGTAAAATAGTCCCCCATTCGGATCTCCGGGCGGGGACTACTCAAGAGGATGTCGTTATCAGGAGAAAGAAAACTGGCGTTCTACGGATCGGAGCGTGGAATGTCAGATCCCTTAATCGGGCAGGTAGGTTAGAAAATTTAAAAAGGGAAATGGATAGGTTGAAGTTAGATATAGTGGGAATTAGTGAAGTTCGGTGGCAGGAGCAACAAGACTTCTGGTCAGGTGACTACAGGGTTATAAACACAAAATCAAATAGGGGTAATGCAGGAGTAGGTTTAATAATGAATAGGAAAATAGGAATGCGGGTAAGCTACTACAAACAGCATAGTGAACGCATTATTGTGGCCAAGATAGATACGAAGCCCACGCCTACTACAGTAGTACAAGTTTATATGCCAACTAGCTCTGCAGATGACGAAGAAATTGAAGAAATGTATGATGAAATAAAAGAAATTATTCAGATTGTGAAGGGAGACGAAAATTTAATAGTCATGGGTGACTGGAATTCGAGTGTAGGAAAAGGGAGAGAAGGAAACATAGTAGGTGAATATGGATTGGGGGACAGAAATGAAAGAGGAAGCCGCCTGGTCGAATTTTGCACAGAGCACAACATAATCATAACTAACACTTGGTTTAAGAATCATGAAAGAAGGTTGTATACATGGAAGAACCCTGGCGATACTAAAAGGTATCAGATAGATTATATAATGGTAAGACAGAGATTTAGGAACCAGGTTTTAAATTGTAAGACATTTCCAGGGGCAGATGTGGACTCTGACCACAATCTATTGGTTATGACCTGTAGATTAAAACTGAAGAAACTGCAAAAAGGTGGGAATTTAAGGAGATGGGACCTGGATAAACTAAAAGAACCAGAGGTTGTACAAAGATTCAGGGAGAGCATAAGGGAGCAATTGACAGGAATGGGGGAAATAAATACAGTAGAAGAAGAATGGGTAGCTTTGAGGGATGAAGTAGTGAAGGCAGCAAAGGATCAAGTAGGTAAAAAGACGAGAGCTAGTAGAAATCCTTGGGTAACAGAAGAAATATTGAATTTAATTGATGAAAGGAGAAAATATAAAAATGCAGTAAGTGAAACAGGCAAAAAGGAATACAAACGTCTCAAAAATGAGATCGACAGGAAGTGCAAAATGGCTAAGTAGGGATGGCTAGAGGACAAATGTAAGGATGTAGAGGCCTATCTCACTAGGGGTAAGATAGATACCGCCTACAGGAAAATTAAAGAGACCTTTGGAGATAAGAGAACGACTTGTATGAATATCAAGAGCTCAGATGGAAACCCAGTTCTAAGCAAAGAAGGGAAAGCAGAAAGGTGGAAGGAGTATATAGAGGGTCTATACAAGGGCGATGTACTTGAGGACAATATTATGGAAATGGAAGAGGATGTAGATGAAGATGAAATGGGAGATATGATACTGCGTGAAGAGTTTGACAGAGCACTGAAAGACCTGAGTCGAAACAAGGCCCCCGGAGTAGACAATATTCCATTGGAACTACTGACGGCCGTGGGAGAGCCAGTCCTGACAAAACTCTACCATCTGGTGAGCAAGATGTATGAAACAGGCGAAATACCCTCAGACTTCAAGAAGAATATAATAATTCCAATCCCAAAGAAAGCAGGTGTTGACAGATGTGAAAATTACCGAACTATCAGCTTAATAAGTCACAGCTGCAAAATACTAACACGAATTCTTTACAGACGAATGGAAAAACTAGTAGAAGCCAACCTCGGGGAAGATCAGTTTGGATTCCGTAGAAACACTGGAACATGTGAGGCAATACTGACCTTACGACTTATCTTAGAAGAAAGATTAAGGAAAGGCAAACCTATGTTTCTAGCATTTGTAGACTTAGAGAAAGCTTTTGACAATGTTGACTGGAATACTCTCTTTCAAATTCTAAAGGTGTCAGGGGTAAAATACAGGGAGCGAAAGGCTATTTACAATTTGTACAGAAACCAGATGGCAGTTATAAGAGTCGAGGGACATGAAAGGGAAGCAGTGGTTGGGAAGGGAGTAAGACAGGGTTGTAGCCTCTCCCCGATGTTGTTCAATCTGTATATTGAGCAAGCAGTAAAGGAAACAAAAGAAAAATTCGGAGTAGGTATTAAAATTCATGGAGAAGAAATAAAAACTTTGAGGTTCGCCGATGACATTGTAATTCTGTCAGAGACAGCAAAGGACTTGGAAGAGCAGTTGAATGGAATGGACAGTGTCTTGAAAGGAGGATATAAGATGAACATCAACAAAAGCAAAACAAGGATAATGGAATGTAGTCTAATTAAGTCGGGTGATGCTGAGGGAATTAGATTAGGAAATGAGGCACTTAAAGTAGTAAAGGAGTTTTGCTATTTGGGGAGCAAAATAACTGATGATGGTCGAAGTAGAGAGGATATAAAATGTAGGCTGGCAATGGCAAGGAAAGCGTTTCTGAAGAAGAGAAATTTGTTAACATCCAGTATAGATTTAAGCGTCAGGAAGTCATTTCTGAAAGTATTCGTATGGAGTGTAGCCATGTATGGAAGTGAAACATGGACGATAAATAGTTTGGACAAGAAGAGAATAGAAGCTTTCGAAATGTGGTGCTACAGAAGAATGCTGAAGATTAGATGGGTAGATCACATAACTAATGAGGAAGTATTGAATAGGATTGGGGAGAAGAGAAGTTTGTGACACAACTTGACCAGAAGAAGGGATCGGTTGGTAGGACATGTTCTGAGGCATCAAGGGATCACCAATTTAGTATTGGAGGGCAGCGTGGAGGGTAAAAATCGTAGAGGGAGACCAAGAGATGAATACACTAAGCAGATTCAGAAGGATGTAGGTTGCAGTAGGTACTGGGAGATGAAAAAGCTTGCACAGGATAGAGTAGCATGGAGAGCTGCATCAAACCAGTCTCAGGACTGAAGACCACAACAACAACAATGGCGCCTTGCTAGGTCGTAGCCATTGACTTAGCTGAAGGCTATTCTAACTATCTTCTGTGCAAATAAGCGAGGCTTCGTCAGTGTTGCACATTGATATATCCAGAAATAAAAATCAATCAACACCCTATCACAAATGATGAGGCTACAAAATTTCTCAGCATCTGGATACAAAGAGACTTAAAATGGGACAAACATATAGAAAAAATTAATGCCAAGCTGAGCACGGGCTGTTATCTTCTTAGGGTTCTCAAACAATCCATAAATGAACAGGCAATATTGTGTGCCTATTATGTGTACTTCAATGCCCATCTCAAGTATGGACTCATATTCTGGGGAAATTCCCCAGCAGCTCAAGGGACTTTCAGAATACAAAGAAGAGCCATTAGGATTATGACAGGGAGTGGTGCTCGACAGTCCTGCAAACCAATATTTAAAGCACTGAATATACTAGCTCTACCGTGTATGTTTATTGTTGACACACTAATGTATGTAAAAAAGTGTATGATTGGAAATGATGATAATACTTTAAAAAATAAAGATATACAAGATTATAATACTCGAATAAAATATAACTTGCATGTACCCCCAGCCAATACCAGTTTGTATCAGAAAGGTACATGCTATCTGGGTATTAAACTCTATAATAGACTATCAAATAGTATAAAATGCTTACAAACTATAGTGCTTTTGAAAGATCTGTCATAGAATATCTACAGTACCACTGTTTCTACTTAGTAAAGGAATACTTGGACCAGAATAACTGTTAAGAACTAAAGCTACTGTAATTTTTAACATTGTATGATTGTAAGAACTACAACTATTGAAACTGGTAGCATGTTGAAAAATGATTATTTAAATATGTATCTTGCACTTAGTAATAAGTCCAATATCATCCTGTACACTGTACTACATATGATCAAAGGACTCAATAAATAAATAAATAAATAAATAAATAGAATTCATGAAGAAAAAATTATCTGCATCAAAACTGAACAAACTGAATCATAAAACATTGGTTAGTAGAGTACAATCACATCTAATAACAGTAATAATAATTGTAATATGAATAACATGCAGCATAAGAATTTACTTTACTTACAAATCTTAGCAATGAGCGACTTACGGAAAAAGTTTGACAGATGCTATCTGCAGAAACTATTATAGCACTTAGTTTGAATTCCTTCGGGAAACTATGAGAAAACCAAATGTCGATGTCTCCTTAGGAAACAGTATTTTCAGGGTTACTGAAAACACAGTTAATTCTATCTCAGTACTCTTTAAAGCTTACTGTCTATTTTTACATTGTCTTCTATGAATTACTTTTACTTAACAGAGTACTGAAGTATTCTTGTAGGTTACAGAAGAAGATTTCTAGGAAAGAAAGCCTTCATTTGAATATCTGCTGTGTCAGTAATTGCTTTCATCTGTTACGGAAGCCTACATAAAATAAGCATTGGAGATTGCTACACCCTTTTTTCAGCAGTACCGGTACTGTATTCAAAGAAATACACATGACATGTGGTTTATTTTCCCGCCTTATGTGTATTGAATAGGTGCTGTAGTTTCTTTTAAAACAATCCATATTGTCAACTGTAAACTTCAAAAGCAACTACAAACACTGCAATAATCAGTGCAGACTGTTTAGATATTTAGCCATGAAGGAAATTAAAAAAAAATGACTTGTGAAGAGTACCAAAAGCAGAATAGGATTCGTTGTGAAATCTCAGTACATCAACAATGAAGAGTAGTGATGCTCGATGATGGGTAAAAAGTCTTCCAGGATCTCAACTCCATAATGCAAAAACAACTTTTGTGAGATAATTCAGGTTTAACCCCAAATACTGCATTGTCCTATCTGCTGATACTGTGGTACCATGCATATTCTACTAATTCATTTTGAGAGAACGTTAATGATTTCCATTTTTGTAATCAGGAAAAATGTTTGCTTTGCATTTTGGTACAGTATACTGATATTTGTGAATGTCTCTGATAATGGGCAATAATTTTACTTTATATCTCCATCTGTGGAAAGTCAATTGCTGCTACAAAACAGATGTGCTGTTTTCATTTTATCTCCCTTCATAAATGAAGTGCAGGTACACACCACGTTTGGAGACAATAACTTACACCTTTCGGTTTTATTAATAACTAATATTGATGAATTTGCTTGTTCTATGAGGTTAAAATTATTTGCCTTCTGGTAGAATTAAAAAAAAACTTTATGATGAATTTAAGTGAGAAAGCACTATGTTTTCGTATTCTTTGTATGCTTACATGATAATCTCTTTATTCTTGCAGAAACTAGAGCTTGTAATGGATTCAGTGTGCCTTAAGACATCATGGCCATGGATCCTTCAGCCAAATTCTGTATTAACAGAAGCTTGGGACACATTTATTCTAATAATGGTGATAATGGCAAGTCTTATAATACCATACTCTGCTGCTTTTTCAGTTACATGGACACAAACGTTCATACTATCAAGTACACTCTTTGAACTCATATTCTTGATGGATGTATATGTACAGATTACAACAGCAATACGGACAAAAGAAGGTAATTTTAAATTGATTTTACTTATGGAGAAATTTCGAGAAGTTTCACACACAATTTATTTTGAAGCGGAATATTTAAAATGTCATGTAATTACTTATCCAGATAGCTGGGCAGACTTAGAACTATAATCATTGGGAGAATTATTTGAACATTCTGCCATGTAGTGGTGTTATCTTAAAATATTAAATTTGGATAGTGGGATGTGAGACGTAACAATCCATTGAAACTGATTTGAAGTATATAAGTCTTGTAATTGGTAGGAACATTAAGGAATAACGTAATTAGGTGAAATCTGGGGGAAAATGATCAAGTGCATTGATCAAAGTCATTTCCTTGAAACTGAGATGGATTTGTGTTAAAACAATAACTAAACTGAAGTCTGTTTTATTTAAATGAAAAACCAACTGAGAGAATCAGAAATGATTAGAAAATTAAACTGTAATTAGTGAAAATGTTATAAGTGGTGTGTAAAAATAGATAGTTCTTTAGCTATTTTGTCAATAATGAATAAAAGACCTATATTGCCACACTCAATAGGTGACTTGGAAAAATATATATTGAAAGCAACATTTTCCGATACATGTATCTTTTGCATTTTATAAAAATAATGAAAGTATTGTTAATATTTCGTATTTGAATATTTTCACATTTATAGAATATTAAATGGTTAAAGTTCAATAAATGTATTCATTCTCTAAGTACCAGTGCAACTGCTGAAGTATGTCATTAATTTCACAACTACAGTTTTAATTGTAATTTTATAGAAAAACCCTTTATTACAATACCAAGAATTGTTCAGATTCATATATAAAGGGGCAGCCATGTTGGCATTAGAGAGCAGTATTTTATTAGATTCTGTGCAAGAAGCATGTAATGACTTAAAGAAAATATAAGTCAGTGTTGTAAGCATGTCAGTTCAATTATGAAGTATCTTAGAATAAAAGTTCTGAAACTTAATGTTTGTATTTATTAATCATGGCTTAAAATCCATATTGCAGTAGACAACATGAACCTGAGGCAGCAGCAGATATATGGATGAGTACACCCTACAAATTTACGAGCTTTGTTAAATATAAATTTCACAGATAGGAGGAATATTATCAAACTTGGGGGTGAGACTTATTCACTGTCTCGTGCATAAATGCTGATGAAGATCACAGAACAATGAAAAGTGTTCTCCATAGATAGCCTAGGGAAGAATTGAACAAATGTCCACAAAGGTAATACTTGAAAATGAAAACTGTCTGGGGCAGGATGGACCTCATCTAAATAGATTAGTGTCCCTAACATTAAGTGGGATGTATACAGACATTTGCAAAATAATAATAAAAGAAGGTAAACTAAAGTGGTCTAATGAGGGAGAAAAGCTGGATAAACCAGTTAAAAATCCAATTATAAGTATCATCCAAAAAACAAGGAAGAGAAGAATATAGACCTAAAAACTAGATTGTTGAACATCCAAGAACTGAATGACAAGAAATTAGTATTGAGTGACTTTTACCAGAAAATAAATTTGAATTGTTGGGTTTAAGTGAACATTGGACTACTGAAGACAAAGTTTCAATTTGTAAGTTAGAAAATTGTAGTTTATTAAACAGTTACCACAGAAGAGTTCACAGGAGAGGTTATGTAGCAGTCTATGTTGACAGATTGATCAATTGCTCAACTGGTAACTTAGATCTGGATTATATGTGTGAAGAACTGAATTTTGAAGCTACTGGTATAGTTATTAGCAGTATGATGAAGCTAATAGTAGTATCATTGCATAGGTTTCCCAGTGGTATTAGTAGTGTATTCTTAGAAAAATTTGACATCCAGCTCTGTGCAATCACTGAGAACAGATTTCCCAGCTTTGATCTTGTAATAGGTAGTGATCTTAATTCTG
The DNA here is from genome assembly GCF_021461395.2 of Schistocerca americana. Classification (NCBI taxonomy): domain Eukaryota; kingdom Metazoa; phylum Arthropoda; class Insecta; order Orthoptera; family Acrididae; genus Schistocerca; species Schistocerca americana. Next base: position 796,350,373 of record NC_060122.1, read on the forward strand.
ATTTTGACATGTCAACTGATAAGCACAGTGTTAGGGATTTGAAAAACCTATTGTGACAGTTCAGTCTACAGTGTGTTAACTTAACTATAAACCCACTAGGGAACTAGCATGCTTAGACTATATATTTGTTGATTTTAAATGTGTGCAAAATCAATGTAATGTATCAGTGATCCCCTTGTCTGGCTACAAACTAGTGTTCTTAATATATGCTAATGGGATCAGTCCAGTTAGTCTTAATGGTGCCTTGGCCTTCTCAAAAATTGTGATTACTAGGCCAATGA